>NC_083402.1:128479229-129104229 GCF_020745735.1 Hemiscyllium ocellatum
CAAACAGCAATGAGGAAATGACAGAGAAGTTGACTAAGTATTTTGCATTTGTTTTCACAGTAGGAGATATAAAATCTCAGGAATAGTTGAGAATCAAGAGGGAAAGGGAAGGAACTTAACATGCCTCCATCCTGAAAAAAGAATCAAACTTCCAAACTGCAGACATCAGAAAGCCTATTTTATATTTTATATATATTTTATTGAAAGTACAACTTGTCAGAATTCAGCGCTACATTCAAATTAGTTCCATACAAATGACCGCTTCAGAAAAGCAACTGTATATAAGAGGCATGCTCCTGGTGAGGTTAACTTAAATGAGGAATCCAAAGTAAGCACTTGCTTCTTCATCCTTAAAGCAATATGGCTTTAAATATTTGAACAATTTAGCTGTGGTGTAAGGGTGGTACTCTGTCCAAGCAATAAACACCAGCCAAGCAAAGTCCTGGGGTGACAGATGGGCAGGGCGCATCTCAACAAACTGGATTTCAAGGGTGTGGTTGGAGTTGTGGAAAGTTTACAGGTGACAGCTTGAATGATCGTGCCTCATGGCAGTGGGATTATTTACAGTTATTGGGAGGAGCTGTAAGTAGTAGGGTAGGGAATTGCTGGTCGTGGGCGGGGATTGTACTGTCACTTTGTGAGAGGGTGACGTGGAGGGGTCATGAAATGTATGTATACAGGCCATCTTGAGTATGGGAGTGATCAGGATCATGAGGGACATTAAGAACTTCTTAAAGGGAAGGTAATTATGTTTGATGGGATGGTGCACTAATATGCTTTGAGTGTACCTGGCAATTTATAATGTCTCCATGAACTTGAATGTTTGTCAGAAAGGCATTGTTGTCTGGAGCTACATAGGTAGCACTTTACCATGGTGGGCTTGCTGTTGGAGAGAAGGCTGGTGTGGGTTGGTTTGGGAGGAGAGATGAAATACAAGTTGAAGGACTTTACAGAGGCATTATGAAAAAGATTTGAAGGGCAAATGATCACTGGATACATCAATGAACTATATTCAGAAATCTCCTAAAAGTGACAGTAATATGATACTACTATGGGCAGTTAAAGAAGAACCAGCACAAAAGAATATTAGAGCAGAAACGGAGACCAAAAGCAGCAGACCAGCCTGCAGAGGCACAAGCTTTAGGTTACCAAGGCAACGACAATGATGAGTATTGGTCAGGAGCAAAATTTGCAAAGTGCAATGCTGCAGCTGTCTTGGGAAGTCCTGGCAGGTTGTGTCTTACAGCTGCTGGATGAGGACGGCAAATGCAAGGGCAGAGAAATAATCTCATGCTGGTTGCCATGAAGGTAATCGCATTCCTGAACTTTGCCATAAATGGCTCATTCTAGACCTTCACATACCATCACTAGGGCTGTCCTTGAGCAGACTTCTCAAAATGAGATCCAGAAGCCTGGACCACTTAGCTGGCACACTACAGTACAGCCTACACGGGGCCTTCCATTCATTGTGGTGCACTGCTCCTTCTATGATCTCCCTGACAAAGGAGGGATGTCTTAGAAGAGAAAGAAATGGAAGTGTGAAAGGTCCCCTCTGATGAAGAAATTGGCCTGATCTGACCCAGGAAGATGCTCACAACAAAAAGAAGTCAGGGCAATGATCATAATGGGCAAGTAGTCACGTTATTATATTCCAGGCTGCATGAAATATGCCATTTCCTTTGCTAGTCTACTTTAACCCTGCTTACTGGAAACAAGCTGCTTCTTCTTTAAGATATAGACCTTTGAGTTTATTAAGTTGCAATTTTCTCTGTTTCTTTCAAGAAAGAATTCCTTATTAATTTTAAAATGCCAGCACAGTGGGAGTTGGATAGCTCTGTTGACTGAATGGCTGATTTGTGATGCTAACAGCATTGTAGTTCCTGTACCATCTAAGATTACTATGAAGATCCCACCTTCTCTAGCTCTCTTCTGTCCTGAGGCATGATGACTGTCAGGTTAAACAACCACCAGTTCTCATTCTCTAATGAGAGAGTGGGACTATGATGACTTTACTTACCTTTACATAATACATCGTGTAATCTACCTGGGCTTAATTATCTCAATGCAACCCTCATACTGGCTCAGTGGGGTAATTTTAGTATCAACTGTCACTTGAGTACAGTATCAAAATAAAAATCAGAAAGGGAGAATGAGCATCCATAATAGAGTCTATCAGACTTTCCTTCTTTTGTTTGTGCTCTTCCAGGCAATGACTTATGTTGTGAACTAGTGAACAAAATGATTTCAAAATACCTACTCAGTACATATTCCCCCCACCCCCTCCCACCCCCCCAAAAAAGTGTGGGTTTTAAAACCTGCTAACTATGCTTCAAATATAATGAATAGCCTTATCCTTCAATATCCACTGAATCCTGGATATCTTTCAGTTCCTTGTCTCTCAGCTTGCATCAGTTGAGCATCCTCAACAACTGTACCATCACTATATCCAATAGAGCATTTCCAAATATTTCCCTATGATCTCCATGAGAGAATTTTGTCCTTCATATCTGAGAACTGTATTGCTTACATTTTATTCTCAAAATACTTTTGATGGCTATGGAGACACTACCAAGGAAATTTCCTTCCTCTGCTCCATAGAGACCAGCTACTGGGTCTTCCTTCAGATGCCCGAGACTGCATTTACCCAGGTGACAACCTTACACCAGACTGGCATGTGATCGTGGACTCCACTGCTGGTCCTTGGGGAAAAGGAAATCCTCCCTCTGCACCATCCTGTCGTGTACAACCTCCAGGTACTTTATTGCACAGTGGGTAAGGATTCCTCCTTGTCTTCCAAGTCCAAGGCAAATATCATGGACTATGTAAGGGTGTTCTGGACTGCCAGTGTTTGGCAGGGTGCACACCTGGTTTTTAAAGATGACACGGGTACAAGGGATTGCAGTAAATTCTGGACTATGTTTTGAATGATGACTGTGTGAGCAGCATGTGGTGAGATGGGGTGGAAATCAGCTGTTACAGGTACCATGTGGTAGGTAATTAATGAGAACAGTTTGGTAAGACAGGGCAAGAGAATGTGTTAGGATTTGTGGTGAGAAACGCTCAAAAAACTTAACTTGGGCTTAACTAAAACAAATTAAGATCAGCATCATCTGCAAGAAAAATATGGAGTTTGTATATAATTTTTCGCTGTAATGAACATGAGTTGGATCCTCCAGATTCTTCACCCAGGTTCAGAGTCTTACATTATGGGAGGTAACATAAGCATTGCTGCATCAGATAAAACCCCCAGCAGAAAGCAAACTCTCATCAACATTGCCTGAGGGGCTAATATCAGACGATCAGGGCTCCCAGCTGCTAAGGTATCATCACTATAGGGTGACTGCAAGCTAAATCACCAGTGGAAAGGCAGTTTGGATATGGTCTATGAGAACCAGCAGATCCTAGCCCCAATCTGAGCTTCCTTCAATGTCCTCGTCATCCATCAAGTTACATGACTACACCCTCTCAAATTTCATATTTCCTTTTCTGCAGAGCACAGTAGACAGTATATCTTAAGTATCTCTGCACAAAACAAGTTTGTCAGCTGTAGAATATCTAGTATCTAAGAAATATGCGCTAAATAATTGATGTATTGATGTAAGTGTTCTCGGATGACATAAATTTAGCTAAACTCTGAGACAAATAAAAGAAGAGTCAAGATTAGAGTGGTGCTCAAAAAGCACAGCAGGTCAGGCAGCATCTGAGGAGCAAGAAAATCGATGTTTCTGGCAAAAGCCCTTCATCAGGAATGAGGCAGGGAGCCTCTGGGATGGGGAGATAATTAAAAGCAGTTTAGTGCTGTAGCATTGAGTACACATACTTTGGTTCTGTGTACACAAAGGAGGACACAAACTAAGTATCAGAAATGTTGGAGAACCTTGAGTTTAGTGGGAGGAGCAATGGAAGGAAATCAGACTTGGTAGGGAAATGACTTTGGGAAAATTAATGGGGAAATCGATGGGAATGAACGCTAACAAATTCCCAGGCTCTGATAACCTTACATACTTAACAAAGTGACCCTAAAACTAATGAATGCATAATATGAAAGAGTTAATAATAGGGGAGTAAAAAATGAGGTCTGCAGATGCTGGAGATCACAGCTGAAAATAAGCTTATGCTCGAAACGTCGAATTCTCTATTCCTGAGATGCTGCCTGGCCTGCTGTGCTTTGACCAGCAACACATTTTCAGCTGTTAATAATAGGGGAGTCCAGAACCAGGGATCAGCCCATGGAATTTGCTGCCGCAGAAAGCAGTTGACTCTGAAACATTGAATGAGTTGGATATTACGCTTGGGGATAGAGGAACCAAACAATATAAGAGAAAAGCAAGAACAGGCTATTGAGTTGGATGATCAGCTATGATCATAACTTAATGGTGAACCACGCTGAAAAGATCAAATGGCTGGTCCTCCTATTTCCTATGTTTCAATGAGTACAAGACTTTTGTGCTTAGTAGCTCACAAATAAATATTAATTTTAATGGATTGCAGTGAACAAAGTCATGAACAGCATTGTATAAAGAGCAATTTCTTTTAACAATGTTCCATGTAATTATTTTGTAAAAAAAAAGTCCCAGCATTCATCCAGTTTCAGCTGCTGTTGTTGATACTTAAAGGTATACATGTCAATGAGCCTGCTGTCATGGAGATGTCACTTAGCTGGTTTATGCCATCCTAACAGTATCTCTTCTGCAATCACTCTGTGACCAATTTAAACAGAAGGCTGTGAAACCTCAGTGAAAGGTTTACAATGGAGATCGTGGATTAACAGTTTTAGTTATTTATAGACCTATTCTGTGATACAAACACACCAAATAACATTATTTCTGATTCAGGATTTGCCACTGCAATCTAATTTGAAGTTGCTTAATTCAGACAGTCTGTTCATTCTATATATAAAAACACACACATATGCCCTCTTCTGGTATCTTACGTGAAGTATTTAATTTATACACTTGGACAATCTGATTGCTTTGTAAAATGAACCGATGTAGATTTCATACTGATAATAGTCCCCGATTTCTGTCTAACTTGCTGGCAAGAACAAAGCAGATTATTTTTGTTTTGATTAATTCAAGGGATGTCGGTGTCTTTGGCCAGGCTACCTTTTATTGCCCATCCCTAAGTTCCCTGGAGAAGGTGGTGGTCAGCTGTCTTCTTAAACTGCTGCAATCCATGTGCTCTATGTAGTCCTACAGTGCTGTTAGGGAGTTCCAGGACTTTGACCCAATGACAGTGTTGCAAGAGCAATTTATTTCCAAATCAGGATGTTGAATGGCTTAGAGATGTACTGATGGTTTTCCCACATATCTGCTACCATTGTCCTTCCAGGTGGCAGAGTTTGCAAGTTAGGAATTTGCTGTTGAGGGGCCGTGTGGAATTGCTTTAATGCATCTTGTAGATAGCAACCACAGTATGTTAAAGATGAATGGAATGGTTGTTGGTGAGGGATCAAGCACACTGGATTATCCTGGATGGTGTAAAGTTTTCTGATTATTGTTGGGGCAGCACCCAACTAGACAAATGAAGAATATTCCATCACATTCCTGACGAATGCCTTGTAAATGGTGAATAGGCTTTGGGCAGTTCAAGGAGAGTTACAAATCGCAAAGTTCCTGGCATATGAACTTCCCTTGTCACCGTATATGGCTGGCCCACTTCAGCTGCAAGTCAATGTTGACATTCAGGCTGTCAAATCAACTTACTGATCAGTTCTGTATGATTCCTGACAACTGCTACTTTGCTATGAAAATGAAATATAACTATGTAAGTTTGGCTCTTAGATGATTTCAATAGGGGCTGGGGCCTAGATATTAGTAACATTAGCTTTACAAAAGGTCACTGGAAGTTGTAATTATAGCATAGCAAGTCAGGAGAATTTGCATGCTATTATAAATAGAATGTTTCAAAAGAAGTTCTTGGTTTGTGGTTCTCTGAACTTTTCCCATAGTTAATAATAGTATTACTGAAGTCTTACAGCACAGAAGGAGACCTTTTGGTCCATCATGTCTGCACTGGCTCATTAATTGAGCATCATTACCTAGTTCCTGGAGCTCTACACAATTTGGATATTTTCAGCCAGACTGAGGCTTAACCAAAGAACTAGCAAGAAAACAAACAACACCACCCCCACCACCATCACCACCTCTCTCTCTCTCTATCTCTAGAGTCTTGTTGCATCTATCTGTTAAGGCTGAACTCCAATTATTCGATTACTGAAGTCATTACAGTAGCTAAATTCTGAATTCAAATTTTCATTCCCTTTATTTCTGAGAGAGAATCTTCAAAACAATAACTGGCCTGCAATGATATTAGAGGCTGACTTTACATTAATTTCTAATAACTTATTTATCTACAGTCAGTTCTTCTACAACACAATGGTTACATTGTTGTGCAACCATCGCATTATAGAAAAATCACACTTTAGAAAAGTGCTGGTGATGTAATCGCATTACAGCCAACGCATGTTTGAAAAGTTTGCACATTAGAAACAATGTCCCCAATTCATTAATTGCATTTCAGGGAATTTGCAATGGAAAAACGTGTATTATAGCAGAATGACCTGTAGTTTTGATCTTTGCATCTTTATTCTAGCTAATAACATTGTCACTTTTAACATTGTAATTTTCAGTAATAGTTTTACCAATAAGCTAATCATTTAATTTGTTTAAAATTTAAATTTAAACACTTGAAAAATAAAGCAATCTATGAATTAGATATACAGATTTTCAGTTCAAGGACCACATGAGGACATGCCTGGTGTGGACAAAAACCAGTGTTTGGTGAGACAGGATTACCGCTGCTGGGTCACAAACTCTGGCCTGTTCTTGTTAGCATATATACATTTATATGATAGGTTCAGTGTAGTTTCTAATCATTGGTAATACCACCCATGATTTTGACGGTGGGCAGTTCAACAATAACAATGTTGTTGAATGTCAAAGGGAGATTTTTAGGTTCTATGTACTGAACATGACAACTGAACATTACTTGAGTCCCGACAAGGTTACTTGACATTCATCAGTCAGACTTGAATGTAAATCTTTCCGTACGGATCAGATTTCTTCAGTACAACAGGAATTTTGGATGATACAATTAGACGCCATTTTATGTTGGCATGATTTATGTTGTTCTAGGTCAGTTAATGGTTTCTTATTGAATAGCTAGCATCAAAAATTGTGCTTTAATGTTGCTTCACATTTCGTCTGACATAGCGTTGCATGACTCGAGTATTACCATTTTGGAGACGAATCTGCAACTCATTGAACGTCCTGGTATCTGCCAACTATCCCTTACTCCAACCCTATCAGTCATTGCCATACCTATTTTCATACCTTATAGTAACTAAAGAATTTCACCCTCAAAAACTTACCAGATTGCTGATTTTTCTGGTCATTAGAAATCTTCTCCCTTTAACTGACCTTCATTCACATTGATTCTTTTGGTCTGTCATGATCTTTCCCCTCACCAGCCTTTCCATCATTGTTAACCCGCCCTTTCCCTGACCCTCCGAGTTGGTGATGATGTTTCCTCCACTGACTTCTCCTCTTGCAGATGCTACCTGTCACAATCAACTCTACTGGTCATCAAAGAACATTTCTCTTGTCAACTTTTTCTCTAGCTGACTATCCTTGTCACTGTCTATCTTGTTATGAAGGTTCCTCTCACTGAATTCCCCTTCATTGTACTTTCACTCACTTCTGACTCTTGCTTTTGCCAACCCATCCAATTACCACCATTCCAGCTGGCAGGTTAACTTTCCAATGCTGCAACTCAAAATCATCCTTCATGTCCCTCGATGCTCACAGCAAGAATGTGTGGGAAGGTGTTGGACAGGTTGTTTCATTGTGAGGATGTGTCGGCAAATAGGAGGGTTGGCAAGAGAGACAATGCAGGCATGGTTAGTGACAAATGACAGGCTGGGGTGTCAGAGGATTTGCAAGCTGGAGAGTCATGAATGTGAGTGGTGGAAAGCCAGAGGTTTGGAGATCACTGGAATCAATGAACTGAAGAGGCAGTGAGATGAGGGTCAGGCAACGCTTGGTATGAAATTTTTATCTTGGTGTCTAGGTCAATGCCAGGTATCCTAAGCAGTATTTTTCTTATTGTGATTTCTGTAGCAGTGTCATGCAATTAATTGGATAACAGACCATTTAAGAGGATATTTGAGAGTCACTATTGTAATCAGTCTGAAATCACATTTAGCTCAAGCCTAGTCAGCACAGCAGATATCAGGGCATGTAAATCAGATTGATTTTCACAGACATTTGGTTGCTTCATGATCATTACTCATTCAAACAGTTTTTTGTTCCAGATTTGTTAACCGCTTGAATATAAACTCTCTCAGTTATTATGCTGGAATTTGGATTTCAACCTCTTGAATATTTGTTTAGAGTCTCTGAATTACCAATTCAAAAACATTATCAGTATGGCACCACCCCTGTATCTGTGCAATTACTGTTGCATTCTGGACTAGGCAGCCATGTTTTTCAGTGGCTCTTGTAATAATATTCCCACGTTATCGAAACGTATTCCAAATAGGATGTGTAGATTCTGTTTGCTTGAGGATCTCTGGCAGCTTTATTTGCAGGTTAACTAATATGTACAGAGTAATCTCCAGACGTAATCCATACCTGAAGAGTGAGAAGGCAGAGTGCTTGTAGTCAGTAGTCATGTGATAATATCAAGTACTTGACACATTTGCATTTGAGGTCTTTAAGGGTAATCACTTCAAATGTGCCAGAAAAGCATCCCTTTTATCTTCTAAAGATGTCTCCTGTATGCTACAAATGACAACAGAAGAATATTGGGATAATAACTCAATTTGCTACATACAAATAAGGAATGTAAAATGTACATGTATGGAAGAATAAGAGTCAATATATCATTTTAGTGGTTTAAGACTCTTACAGGGCACATTATATGAGTAACCTTCAGAAAGTGTGAATGTTGCCATTGATTTTTCTTGATTTGCAGACATAGATTCAGCGTATTGATTGTTGCCCTGGTATTGCCATTTTTGTATTCTTTTGTGTTCACAGTGTACAATTGAAGTATCATAAATCTTCTTTACTGGTTTCTGTTGTTCCTCAGTATTGCTTTATTAACTGTCATGACTTGATAAGGTAAGGGTTCACTGTACATTTTGGAATCTTCAGTGAATAACCGTGTTCTCATTGTGGCATGTGTGAATCTGACCTTTTCTCCTAGTTCTACACCTACATTCTGGCTACGCACTGTCTTCATCCTTGCTCATTCATTGAGAATTGTATCTCATCTTGGAGAATTCAGGCCGGTGGTGACTTGGCAAGATTGTTCCACTTGCTTTCTAATCATTTGCTGACAATAGTAAACTGATTCTAAGGGTGTGGTTCTCTGAGGTATAACAAGACGACACAAAATCTTTTTTTGTTGTCATACTCTAAGGATGCATATTTAATAGTGGCAGACCATTTTCTCCGTGAGATCATTTGACCTGGGTAACATGGTGAGGATGTCACAGGGTTCCCTTTATATTTAACAAATATATCATTGAAAGGTTTATCTTGGTACTACAGTTCATTGTCAGGAATTATTTCTTTGTGTGCACCACCAGACTGGATATGACACTCAATGGGCTGAAACTTATGATATTTTGAATAAATGTCTGTCAATTTTGGCAAGTAGATCTTACTGATGCCGATTAAGATTTCCAGACTTGCCTCATTAGATACCTTCCATGCCTGACTGGCATCCCCCTTATTTGATGCCAGCCTGATTCTACCATCTTGCCATAGTCAGAAGAATCCACTACTTCTCTGATATCTTAAAATGGACTGGCATCCCTTGTCACTTTTAAAACCCTTCGCCAAGTATTGTGAAGTTGACCTAGCACAGCAGCCCCAATAACAGGCTGATCATGGTATATAGCTGGCGTGGCTGACAGTTCCTGATACATGCAACTCCACATTCTTGGCCCATTCACTGTCTAAACACCATTCCACACAACCTGCCTGTCCTTAGCCACATCCCAACGGACCTCAACTACCCCCTTTCTCATCGCTCTCCAATTCACACTCTATCTCCATAATTATATCATAATTTCTCTATCCTCAATACTCTGCTGCGAACAATATTTTGTCATTGTTCAGTGGGACACCATCTTAGACAGATATGTGATTTCCAAAGACGGACTTTTATTTACAGTCATCAAAATGGTTGTGGTTGTGGTTTCCCTACAGTCTATTTCTACGCATATCTGCAATGTTGGTAAACATATTATAAAGCAATCACATCTATTTTTCTCATTGTTTGCAGAAAATGGTAGCACATAAAAGGAAGAAGAAGAAGAAAAGCGTTTGTGCCCCTGAATATTCGGCCACAGACCTGTTCATCTGCAGGGGACTTAGATGAGTATTTTGATGGGGTGGCATACAGGAGAATATTAATGCACAAACATACTGGGGTACTCGGTGCAATGACAGGTCAATGTGTTTCTGGCAAATAACGTGGAAAATAGTTCAAATTTGGCTCAAGCTTTTATACAGAGTTTGTATCCCATTGCTTGTAACTGAGGATGGAAGTGATGGTCAATTCCATAAGAGTAAGTGTGGGCATGCCCATGATGCAGCATCAAGTAGCTAAAGTCTTTGTAAATATCACTCATCATGCCCCAAATACTGTTGCATCAACCATGCACCACACAATACCTCTACAACTTCTACTTTTCTTCTCTTTACATAGCAAAAGCTATGGAAACAAATATAATCGTATTGCTTTCCCAATCTTATTTGAACAGTTTACAAAATATAGGCGAAAGTGAGGACTGCAGATGCTAGAGATCCGAGTCAAGATTAGAGTGGTGCTGGAAAAGCACAGCAAAGAGTCAGGGGGCTGAGTTGAGTATGGTTGCCATTACAAAAGAGATAGTGCTAGAAAAGCTAAAAAGTTTTAAAATTGATAAATCTCCTGGACCCGATGGGATACATCCTAGAGTTCTGCGAGAGGTGGCTGAAGAAATAGCGGAGGCATTGGTTGAGATCTTTCAAGAGTCACTGGAGTCAGGGAAAGTCGCGGATGATTGGAAGATCACTGTAGTAACCCCCTTGTTCAAGAAAGGATCAAGACAAAAGGTGGAAAATTATAGGCCAATTAGCCTAACCTCGGTTGTTGGTAAAATTCTAGAATCCATCATTAAGGATGAGGTTTCTAAATTCTTAGAAGAGCAGAGTCTGATTAGAACAAGTCAACTTGGATTTAGTAAGGGGAGGTCATGCCTGACAAACCTGTTGGAATTCTTTGAAGAGGTGACAAGTAGGTTAGCCCAGGGAAACCCAGTGGATGTGGTCTATCTAGACTTCCAAAAGGCCTTTGATAAGGTGCCACACGGGAGGCTACTGAGCAAGGTGAGGGCCCATGGTGTTCGAGGTGAGCTACTGGGATGGATTGAGGATTGGCTGTCTGACAGAAGGCAGAAAGTTGGGATAAAAGGTTCTTTTTCGGAATGGCAGCCGGTGACGAGCGGTGTCCCGCAAGGTTCAGTGTTGGGGCCACAGCTGTTCGCATTATATATTAATGATCTGGATGAAGGGACTGGGGGCATTCTAGCAAAGTTTGCAGATGATACAAAGTTAGGTGGACAGGTAGGTACTACTGAGGAAGTGGGGAGGCTACAGACAGATCTAGACAGTTCGGGAGAGTGGTCCAGGAAATGGCTGATGGAATTCAACGTGAGAAAATGCGAGGTCTTGCAATTGGGAAAAAAAATAAAAGCATAGACTACTTTCTAAACGGTGAGAAAATTCGTAAAGCCAAAGTACAAAGGGATCTGGGAGTGGTAGTCGAGGATTCTCTAAAGGTAAACATGAATCCGTGATTAAGAAAGCGAATGCAATGTTGTCACTTATCTCAAGAGGGTTGGAATATAAAAGCACTGTTGTGCTACTGAGACTTTATACAGCTCTGGTTAAGCCCCATTTGGAGTACTGTGCCCAGTTTTGGTCCCCACATCTCAGGAAGGACATACTGGCACTGGAACGTGTCCAGCGGAGATTCACACAGATGATCCCTGGAATGGTAGGTCTAACATATGAGGAACGGCTGAGGATCCTGGGATTGTATTCATTGGAGTTTAGAAGATTAAGGGGAGACTTAATAGAGATGTACAAGATAATACATGGCTTGGAAAGGGTGGACGCTAGGAAATTGTTTCCATTGAGGCGAGGAGACTAGGACCCGTGGACACAGCCTTAAAATTAGATGGGGTAAATTCAGAACAGAAATGCAGAGACATTTCTTCAGCCAGAGAGTGGTGGGCCTGTGGAATTCATTGCTGCAGAGTGCAGTGGAGGCCGGGATGCTAAATGTCTTCAAGGCAGAGATCGATAGATTCTTGTTGTCTCGAGGAATTAAGGGCTACGGGGAGAATGCGGGTAAGTGGAGTTGAAATGCCCATCAGCCATGATTGAATGGCGGAGTGAACTCGATGGGCCGAATGGCCTTACTTCCACTCCTATGTCTTATGGTCTTATGGTGTTATGGTCTTATGGTCAGGCAGCATCCGAGGAGCAGGAAAATTGACATTTCAGGCAGGAGCCCTTCCGAAATGCGATTTTCCTTCTCAGATGCTGCCTGACCTGCTGCATATTTCCAGCACCACTCTAATCTTGACAGTTTACAAAATATGCCATATACATATTTATCTGATCAAGCCACATTAATGTCTCAGATTTCTAACTTCCCTGCTTTGGCAGCTCATAAATATTCTAATATTGAGCTTAATGGTAGGAAGGAAAGCAAGGTGGTCTCAGACCTAAGTTAATTTTGTGTCAGATCAACTACATATGGGCTTGGAATTCTACCAAGATGTTTCCAATTTGATTCTCCCGCAGGATGACATCTGATTTCACATTCTGCTAGATTTCTGCTGGAGTTTCAAAACTTTTGGGTCAATAGCACATTTAATGCACTGCCCCAGTGGAATTTCTTTTGTCAAGTCGTCTCTTGATCAGCTGCTTTTAACCAGGGTGTAATACAAGTAGGAATAAAATGTAATATTGTTCAGCCTGCAATTAAGTTTAAAATGAAATTTAAGCAATGTATAGTCAATCAGCGACAGCATTTTAGTTAGTTTTAACAAACAAGACGATCAAATGTAAGGATTTCCTTGGAGTCTTACAATTTTCTATTGCAGTGTAGGCACCTATTACCTAATGTTTCAGTACAGCATTCGAAGTTCTGACCAAGGTCTGGAAATCCATACATGCTGTAATGCAGATTCAGACTGTTGCCATTTTCAGATCCCAATGTTGAAAGATCTGAATCAAATGGATTTTTGAAATCAAACTTGAATCTTCTGGATTCAATAGAGCAAGATTTTCATATTCGTTATTTGGCAACCTTGGGGAGGAAGTGGCCTTATGTCACTTTTATTGCAATACCTTTCCTGAAAGACGTAACTTGTACCTTTGTCATTTCTGTTTGTAAATATTTTTTTAAAAGTTGTCAAAAGGCATAGCAAATAGAGTGCTTAAAAATACAACGAACTCTTCGTTATGCAATGAACTACCTGCAAGCATTATTTCCTACAGCTTAATAGATGCATATTACAAGAGTGCATTAGCATTTAATGTACATTTCAACACGTAGTACATCATTGTCTTTCCCTTATTATCAGGCACTTGCATGCTATGTACATTTATCTGCAGATTGCTGGAGCTGAGCTCTTGACAATTGTTAACAATGACTGGTAGATGAGGTGCTATTAAGACTGTATTTATATGCCGAGACAGCAGTCAGTCTTTTGTTTAGCTGATGGTCCCACTTCACTTGCAGCAGCTACTTTACAGAGTCTAGTTTTGGTCAGAATGATTAGAATTAGTGCAGAGCCCTTCTGAATAAAACATGATTATTTTCCTGGCTGTCATAAAAGACATTGTTGTAATGTCAAATTAGATACTGGAACTTGTATATCAACTAATTATTTTCGAGACAGATTTAGATCTGGAACGAAAAGCAAACTGGTTCAGTACTCAAGTCAGAAAAATGCATTTAAAATGAAAACACAAAATAGTTTACCAGTGCTCAGAAATATACTTAAGAAACAGGTAAATTCAATGATGTGGATTCATAGATTGTAAGTTATAAGGATACTATGACAGTGGTGACATGATCACATTTAAAAAAGAACAGAGAAAATGATGTCACTTTTGAGTTCAGTACCACTCTTACAACAACATCCTAAATGTTGTATTGTTTATTAGGTGTAACATTTGTCCATTAAAGCATGAGATTATTCTGAAGTGAGTGACTTGGATTTGGATTGGTCAGCATGTGCCTGCTTTATGACTGCATTCTGATTTTACCTGTTAAAAATGCTTTCTCTTCTTAGAAATGGTCATTATTAAAGTCACATGACACATTGCTTTGTTGTTTGTGAAGAATAGCAGATTACCCAAGCTTGGGCAGAGTTAACAAATTTTACTTCAAACCTGGTAAGCAAACAACTGGTGTGATGTTTGTTGTAATTGCTACTCAGGTCTTTCATTGATTTCTGTTTTAATTTGCAAGTGGAGAGTTATGCATTTTAAATTTTCAAACATGACTGAGTCCACTACTTTAATGAATGCAATTACAATGGGTTCACATTGATAATGAACAAATATTATAATGAATATAATTACTAAGTATTTAAAGAGAAATGTGTTCTATTGATTTTTTCATAATCCTTGATGGTATAAATGTACATCTTCATGTTTCTTAGTATTTCATTGTTCAGCCACTCAATGCTTTTGAACATCTAATCAGAATGCTACAGAAAGTGAGCTGATATTTTATGTGGAACCGCTTCCGTTATCACACCTGCTTCTGTTTCGTCATATTATAAATGAAGTGGAATCCTGCATTCACAATTTGTGATGTTGAAATGTGTGAAGTTGTTTCTGCATTAGATGTCTTCTCTCTTGCATTCCTTGAAAACAGCGTGGAAACATAAGAACATGAAGTCACCCTTAAACCCCAAATGTCTGCTCCACTACTCAGTTAGGTAATAGCTGATCTGTGTCTTCCCTTAAAGCTGTCTTGATTCCTTTATCACTGAAACTCATACCCCGAAAAAATGTTTCCACATCAGTTTTGAAATTTTCAGTCTAAACAAAATACAGGGTACCGAGATTAGCTTACCAGATATTTCTCATTCCAATATTGCACTGAAGTGAGCAACTCAATAAATAGCATTGCTTCCCACTTTACTTTGCCTCTTGTATCTAAAAGATAGCTGACACTGAAGTAGTCTATGTCCATATATAGTAAGGTCTAGACAATATTGAAGTTTGACCTGAAATGTGACATATGTGGGGTAACACAAGTACCCCACTATCTCCAACGGATGGAATTTTTTTTAGATTAGATTACTTACAGTGTGGAAACAGGCCCTTTGGCCCAACAAGTCCACACCGACCCGCCGAAGCGCAACCCACCCATACCCCTACATTTACCCCTTACCTATCACTGCGGGCAATTTAGCATAGCCAATTCACCTGACCCGCACATCTTTAGACTGTGGGAGGAAACCGGAGCACCCGGAGGAAACCCACGCAGACACAGGGAGAACGTGCAAACTCCACACAGTCAGTCGCCCGAGGCAGGAATTGAACCCGGATCTCTGGCGCTGTGAGGCAGCAGTGCTAATCACTGTGCCACCGTGCCACCCTCTTTGACATCTCTCTTTGACATTCGTTAGTATTGAAGAATCCTGGGCATTTCCAGTGACCAAAAATTGAACTGGGCCAGCAATATAATACCGTGGCTAGAAGACCAGGTCAGAAGCTGGGAATTCAGAGGTGATTTGCTCATCTCCAGCTATTAACCAGCTACAAGGCATAATTCAGGATTGTGATGGAATGCTCAACACTTGCCTGGATGAGTGCAACTCTAACAACACTCAAGGAGCTGGATGTCTTTCAATACAAAGCAACCTCCTTGACTGACTTGCAATCCAGCAGCTTGAACATTCACTCCCTTCACCACCAGCATAAAATATGGAACTGATGTGGCGTAATGTTAATATTACCAGCATAATCCAGAAGACCAGGCTAATGAGCTGGCGACACTTAGCTATCCTCTAACATGGCACATCAATTCACTTAATTCAAGAACAGTGAGGGTTGGCAACAAATGTTGACCTTGATAGTAATTCCCACAACCATTGAAAACATAGAAAGCAAAGTCTACAAGATGCATTGCAGGATTCATTCATAATCCTTTGACAGCACTTCTCCAAACCCATGACCTCTACTACCAATAAGGACGAGAACAGCAAATGAATGGGAACACCACTAACTGCAAGTTCCTATCAAAGATGCGCACCACACTAACTTGGAAATAGATTACTGCCTTTCACTGTTTGGCAAAACACTGAAACTTCCCTCCTAGCCACACTGTGCCTGGAACTTCCCTCCTAGCCGCGCTGTGCCTGGAACATCCCTCCTAGCTACACTGTGGCTGGAACTTCCCTCCTCGCCACACTGTGCCTGGAACTTCCCTCCTAGCCGCAATGTGCCTAGAACTTCCCTCCTAGCCGCACTGTGCCTGGAACTTCCCTCCTAGCCGCACTGTGCCTAGAACTTCCCTCCTAGCCGCACTGTGGGTGTTCCTGCACATAAGGACTGTGGCAGCTCACTGTCACCTTCTCAAATGCAATTAGGAATGGGCCAGCCAGCAATGCCGTATTCCATAAGAAAATAATAAAATATTTTATATCTTTATGAAAAGTCTGCATCTTTCTCACAGCCTACTTAATCATTTAGCTTTGCATCATCAGCACCTTCAAATAAACTATATCTGAATATATTTTGTAAATATCTGAGGCCCCATGATAATCCTTTTGGTCCCCAACTAACAAAAGTCTGCCAATCTGAAAATGATAAGTTACTTCCATTCCATTTGGAGTTCACTAAATAATCCTCATTCCATGCTATCACAGTACACTTTATCCCATGACTCTTATTTTGTGCAATACCATTTTGTCTGGCAGGTTATTACCTGCTTCCAAAAAATACAAATTTGCCCACCCATTGGTGCCTCATTATCTACTTTGCTGATTGTATCTCACTGCTGCCCCTCCTGAGTCCCACACAGCTTTGCTACTGATCTGTCTGTGTCTGCGATCTCTCCACACTTGCTGCACCTTTTATTCTCACTGCTGTCACTCCCAAGTCCCACGTAAGTCGCTGATGGCTTGATTGCTTTTGTATTATCTCTCCAGCTTCCCTTAAATGATACATATTTGCTTTGGGTTTCAGTAAATATTCTTCTGAGACCTATGAAGTTGTCATGTTAAATACAGTTACATCAATGACTGAGCTTCACACTTCCCATTATTAATTGCCTCATACAACAATGCACAAGTCTGACATACAAAATTCATCACTCTTGACACTGTTACCGTGCCAATTCTCTGTTTCAGACTGGACATCAAATAGTAAATTATACATGCCTACTCAAATCATGTGACTCTTGGATACGTTTTACAAAATGGGGGTATCAAAGCCCAAGAAAGAGAACCAGAGATGCCATCTCCAAACAAGAGATGGGGTTACCAGTGGTCAGCAATAGCCTATGTTTTTAATGCACTCCTTCCCTTTCCACCTCTGTCTTCAGGAAAATAGCTTTACCCTTTTTGTGTAGAGATTGGCAGTCATTCCTTTAAAAAATCTTGCTTAGTCTTTATGTTATCCTTGATGAATATATTAACTATATTCTGGGTAAAATAATTTCATAAAGGGAGTGTAAAATAGCATTTTGCCTCTTATGGATAGATGGAGGGTTTGAAGCATAGGGCTTGGGTGCCTCTTTGATGCTTATGTCAAATTGCGATACTATACTGAAGGACTGAAGAGGCAGCACAGAGAGCATGCAAGGTTAATAGTGTGGAAGAAGAGGGGGGGAAAGCCTCACAGTGAAGACCCCTCAAAAAGCTCAATCCAACTTACACGAGGTCAGGAAAATGTAATCTTCAACCCAAAGAATCTGTCCAATGTCACTGCCTTCTCTCTATTTGGAATTATAATTTCTCCTGTCTTTGGCTCTCAAATAAGATCACAAGAAAATGGAGCAGGAGGAGACCAGTTGGTCCATTGAGACAGTCATGCCATACAGTACAATTATCATTGATTTGATTAAGGCCTTGATGCCATTTTCTTGCTGACACCTCTAACCCCTGCCATAACCCAGGACTCCCTTGTTAATCAAAAATATGTCGAACTCACGCTTCAACATATTCAATGCTGCAAACGCCATTGCTCTCACTGGAACATATTCCAAAAACTTATGATACTCTGAGAGAAGGGGACTCTTTATGTTAAACTGTGCTGCCTAGCTTTAGATTCCCCCACAAGAAGGAATATCCTCACAGCTTCTAATCTGTCAAGAACCCTCAGGATATTATTCAAAAAGATTATCATTCATTCTCCTAAATTCCAATGAGTACAAAAACATAAGCACAGCAGTGGGCTGTTCAGCCAGTTGAGCCTGTTCCACTAGTTAAGACCATGGCTGATCAGCAACCTCAACTTCATATTTCCATAAATTTCACCAAATCCCTTAATATCACGAGCATCTGGAAATCTTAGTCTTGAACATACTGTATGACTGAGCTTCCACAGCCCTCTCCGTTAAAGATTTATCACTCTCTGAGTGAAGAAATTCTTCCTTACAACAGTCCAAAATGGCTTGCTACTTATTCTAACATATTGTCCCCTGACTCTAGACCCTCCAGCCAGTAAAAAAATCCTTTCTATATTTACTACGACTAACTTTTTAAGAATTCTCAATTAGATCCCCGCTTATCCTTTCAGATTCCAGAGAAAAACTCCTCTGTTCTTCCTGCCAAAGTGCATGAACTCCCATTTTCCAATATAATATTCCATTTTCCATATTTTTATTCACTTGTTTAACCTGTCTACATCCTGTGCAAATTCTTTGTGTCATCCTCACCACTCACCGACTCACCTGCTTTTATGTCATCTGCCACTCAGGTACAGTGCATTCACATTTTTCACCCAAATCTTAAACATATAAAGAAAATAATTGTGGCCCCAGCACTATCCCTGAGGCAGTTTACAGGTTGTCATCAACAAAAGGTTTCAAATGCCTTCTTATCCCAACTTTCTGTCTTCTATTAGAGAGCAAATTCTCTATCCATGCTGATGTACCACCTCCAAACATCATGGGTGATATTATTAAGTAGCCTCATATGTCATTTGCTCCCAGGAGGACCAGTTTCAACACCGCACAGCCCAGATGGCTTCCTTCTTCAAGGACCGCAGATTCCCCCCAGACTTGATCGACGATGCCCTCCACCGCATCTCCTCCACTTCCCGCTCCTCCGCCCTTGAGCCCCGCTCCTCCAACCGCCACCAAGACAGAACCCCACTGGTTCTCACCTACCACCCCACCAACCTCCGTATACAACGTATCATCCGCAGTCATTTCCGCCACCTCCAAACGGACCCCACCACCAGGGATATATTTCCCTCCCCTCCCCTATCAGCGTTCTGCAAAGACCACTCCCTTCGTGACTCCCTTGTCAGGTCCACTCACCCCACCAACCCAACCTCCACTCCCGGCACCTTCCCCTGCAACCGCAGGAAATGTAAAACTTGCGCCCACACCTCCTCCCTCACTTCCCTCCAAGGCCCCAAGGGATCCTTTCATATCCGCCACAAGTTCACCTGTACCTCCACACACATCATCTATCGCATCCGCTGCACCCGATGTGGCCTCCTCTATATTGCGGAACGCTTCAGAGAACACCTCTGGGACGCCCGGACCAACCAACCCAACCACCCCGTGGCTCAACACTTTAACTCTCCCTCCCACTCCACCGAGGACATGCAGGTCCTTGGACTCTTCCATCGGCAGAACATAACAACACGACGGCTGGAGGAGGAGCGCCTCATCTTCCGCCTGGGAACCCTCCAACCACAAGGAATGAACTCAGATTTCTCCAGTTTCCTCATTTCCCCTCCCCCCACCTTGTCTCAGTCGGTTCCCTCAACTCAGCACCGCCTTCCTAACCTGCAATCTTCTTCCTTACCTCTCCGCTCCCACCCCACTCCGGCCTATCACCCTCACCTTGACCTCCTTCCACCTATCACATCTCCATCGCCCCTCCCCCAAGTCCCTCCTCCCTACCTTTTATCTTAGCCTGCCAGGCACCCTCTCCTCATTCCTGATGAAGGGCTTATGCCCGAAACGTCGAATTTCCTGTTCCTTGGATGCTGCCTAACCTGCTGTGCTTTAACCAGCAACACATTTTCATATGTGATATCTTGTCAAACATCTTCTGAAAATTCAAATATATTACTTCTCCAGCTTTTCGTTTATGTAGCCTGATTGTTAACCTCCTCAAATAATTCTAATAAAGTTGTTGCACAAGATTTTCTCTTCATGAAGCCATGCTGACACTGCTTGGTTGTAAAATGCATTTCTAAATGCTCTGCTTTTGCATGCTTTATAATAAGAAAAATGCTCTAATATTTTTCTAATAACAGATATTAAGCCAGTTACCTTTTTCTCCTGTCTTCTTCCTTTTTTTAAATAAAGGTATTGCGTTGGCAATAATCCAGTCTCTGGGACTTTTCCATTATCTAATAATTCTTGCAAAATTACTGAGTATTCACTATCTCTGCAGCTACGTCTTTTCATATCGTTGAATGAATCCCAAAAGTCCAGGAAAACTATTAATCTTTAGTCCCATTAGTTTCCCTAGACCATTAGCCAGTATAAATTTTGGCCATTAGATAATTTATAAACAAAAAGCTTGAAACATTATCCAGGATAGGTGGGAACATGGAGGAACCAGCCATGATCTATTGAAGGTAGAGCAGGTTCATGTAGCCAAGTGGCTCAAAATTGCTCCTAATTTGTAGCTTCCATTGACTCCAGTTTTGTTTGTGTTCCCTGATGTGGAGGATTGCAAAAGATAAACGTCAACACTATCTGCTACATGTAGACCAGAAGAACAATGGCACGATGTTAACTTACGTTAACTGTTATGGAAAGAGTATCATGCCCTTAGACTACATTCTTACATTGCATGGATTTAAGGATGGGTTGACTGTGTCAATTGATTCTTGTACTTCTAATGGCAATTGATGAGACAGGTGATGATTTAAAGCAGTGACACATTTACAAATGAAGCATCTATTTTCAATGAGGAATCACTCATACCACCTATGTGCCCTCAGAAGCTGTTCTTTCTTATACAAGAGTGCAAGTGTGGGACTATAGGGGTACATAAAGAGGTGAACAACAGATAATCGTATGAAATAACTTACTAGAGCTCAAAGAAAGAAATCCTCCATGTACATCTCCTAAACTGCTACATAGGCTATTTTGGTAAAATTCAGCCTTGGGTTTCCTGTGTTTCATCAGGGCTGAGGTGATATCTTCCTACTTGGCAAAGAATATTTATTTAATAATTTATTATACCTTGCCCTGTGTTTCCTTGTGTAAATCCTTCTCTTGGTCTAATCAACACCATTGTTTTTTTTTTCCTCTCTTTTTACTATTCATATGCCTATTGAAGACTTTGGAATTCCCTATTATATTAGTTGCTTGTCTCTTTTCACATTCCCTCTTTGTTTCTTCTATTTACTTTTTAATAATGCCTTTAAACCTTCTACATATAACATGCTTTCCAACTGTACCTTCTATTTGACATGAGCACTTTCTTTTTAATGATAAATTCTAGGATAAATTCATCCAGGGAGATTTGGATTTGCACCACCTTTTCCTTTTGAGCAAATGTACCTCAGCAGTCCAAATCACCTTGACTTTGAAGGTAATTTTTCATTCAGCTACCATTTCTCCTGACAACATTTGGCTCCAATTTACTCAATCCAGATCCATTAATAACCCATTGAATTTGGCTTTCCCCTGATTTAATATTTTTACTGTGGATTGTTCGTGATGTTATTCTGGAGACACCTCTGAACTTATGATGTCGTGCTCATTATCTTCCAACTGTTGTCCTGTTGACACTTGATCTGCCTCACTTCCAAAAATCATGTCTAACAGTGTTTCCTTTCTCAATGGAATGAAAAATATAATGCTGTTGATAATTCTTCTGAATATGGCTTTGGAAATCTTGTCCTAATCTTCCCTATATTCGGATTATTAATATCCCCATTATAACTACACTATAAATTCTACACTTATCTGAATTTATCTGCAAATTTGTTCCTCTACATAATTCCTGTAGACTGGAGGTTTATAAATTGCATCAAACAACAACAATAATTGCACTTTTATGTATCTTGAGTTGCAGCCAAATTGCTCCCATCTTGGACCCTGCTGAGCCATTCTTTTTCTCCAGCACTTTCATTAACATCATCACTATTCCCCATTTTTGTCCTTTCTTATCATTTCTGAATGTTTTGTTTCTGAAGGGTAAATAGGCAAAGTCTTTTCCCTGGAGTCGGGGAGTCCAGAACTAGAGGTTTAGGTTGAGAGGGAAAAGATATAAAAGAGACCGAAGGGGCAACTTTTTCACACAGAGAGTGGTACAGTTATGGAATGAGCTGCCAGAGGAAGTGATGGAAGTTGGTGCAATCGCAACATTTAAGAGGCATTTGGATGGGTATATGAATAGGAAGGGGTTGGAGGGATATGGGCCGGGTGCTGGCAGGTGGGACTAGATTGGGTAGGGATATCTGGTCAGCATGGTCAGGTTGGACCGAAGGGTCCGTTTCCATGCTGTACATCTCTATGACTCTATGATTCAATGTGGTCCTGGCCTTCCTTGAGTCACGACTTTGTCACCGCTACAATATCACATTTCCACCTGTCAATCTGTGCCTGTAATTCACCAATCTTATTTACTACCCTCTCACTGCATTAACATGCGTGCTCAGTAACAGATTTAGAATTCATTACATTCACCCTTACTCTGACCCCACCTATTAACTTACTATTCTCTTTTCTAGGGCTATCTATATTTCTCTCAGTACTCTCTTCATCTTGGTATTGCTTTGGAAAGAGAAATGCATGTTCCAAGTTGCATATCTTTTGTATTTGATGGTTACATTTACCCCATGAAAGCAATTTTGTTTTCCGGCCAAAAAACAGAACCGTAGATATTGGGAAGCTGCACAAAAACAGAAATTGCTGGAGAGACTCAACAGGTCTGGCAGCATTTGAGGAATGAAAGTAGAATTTTTGGATTCAATGATCCTCCTTCAAAACTGATTGTAGCTGGGAAAAGCTGATAAATTTGTGGAAGGTGGGGTTGGGGTGGAGAGATGGAGGTGATAAAGGCTCCGTAGAGATGGAGTCCAAAGAGAGAGAACAGCAGTTGGATAGAGAAAGGGATGGATAATCATGAACTGGGCAGAATCAAAAAGTTAGGCAAAAATGGGTACTGCATATGCTGGAGATTAGAGTCAAGATTAGAGTAGTGCTGGAAAAGCACAGCAGGTCAGGCAACATCCAAGGAGCAGGAACATCATATCAGCGTTTCAGGCAAAAGCCCTTCATCAAAAGTTACCATGGTCCCTATATTGTTAAAGGGAAATTTATTACAGCTTTGAGAATGTAACATGCAAGGTGAATAAGAAGGAACCAATAGATATCTTATACAGAAGAAGTTGATTTTTGGATTTATTTTGTCAGATGAAAAATAGTCAGTTCCAAGAGAAACAACCGTAAAGAACAAATGACTAACTCAAGGATTGACAAGTGTATGATAGCTGCTCAATACTGAGTACTGTACAGCTTGTTAAAATAAACATTTAAATTAGATTAGCTAATTGAAATCATAGTGATGGAAATGTATCTGAGTGATTATTGATAAAATTCATAGTCATACAACATAGAGAAAGACCTTTCTATCCAATTCGGACCAAATTTCCCAAACTAAATTAACTCTATTTGCCCGTGTTTGGCCCATAACCCTTTAAACCTTTCCTGTTCATTTACCTATTTAAATGTCTTTTAAATGCTCTAACTGTGCCTGCATTTACACTTCCCCTGGCAATTCATTCCATGTATGAACCACCCTCTGTGTATACAAATTGCCCCTCAGGTCCCTTTTAAATGTCTCTCTTTTTATGTTAAAAATATAGCCCCCTAACTTTGAACTCCCCTGCCTAAGGAAAAATACCTTTTTCTAGTCACCTTATCTATACCCCTCAGCCCCTCATGATTTTATAAACTTTTATAAGGTCATCCTTGCTATGCTCCAGTGAAAAAAGTCTCAGCCTATTTTTTAAAACTCAAACCCTCTATTCCTGGCAACATCCTGTTAAATCTTTTCTGAACCCTCTCTGATTTAATAATACTCTTCCTATAGCAGGGAAACCAGAACTGCACACTGTTTTCCAAAACTGGCCTCATCAACATGATGTCCCAACTCCTATTCTGAATGGACTGAGCAATGAAGGCGAGCATGCTAAATGCCCTTAATATAATGCACAGCTTAGAAGTATTGTCAAACATGAATATTTTTTTGGGGTAATATATTAGAATTTTGGTGTGATTGGAAGACCTTCAAAAATGGATGCTAAAAATCACAGAACCAATCACAAACACCATCTATAACAATCATCTCATGACAAGAATGAAATTCATTCTAGGTAGAGGGCAGATTTAAGATCAATTGACACACTTATATGTGTAAAAAATCTTAATTTCTACAACTTTTGTTGTACCTTTTGGGGAGTGTATGGAAAAGGTTATCCAATGCACTTTTGTTGATAAAGCTGACAATTATTGGTGCCCATTAAAGATCACTATCTCTAATAGAAATTTGAATATGATTTTTCACTGTCCTTAGCTTTTGATTCTCAAAGGGAAAGCAAACTTGTCACTTATCACTGATGTCATTTTACAGATGAACAAGCTGCTGTGACTCTGTCTTTTCAAGGACAGCTTTTTGTTTGAATCTTAACGTTTCATCAGATTTATTGATATTCATCATTTCACTTGGAAAATGACGGCTCACTGATATAGATTGAGTAGTTTTAAAGCATGGATGCAAAACATTCTACAAAAATTATACTTTCCTGGTTTATAATTAGTCATGTTATTATGACCCTCCATTGCAATAAAGGAATTGGGGATAATTGAGAATTTAGTCCAATTAAATGTAACGAGAAGACCAATTCATTGATTTACAAATCAATTACATATTATGACTACTTGACTGCCCTTTATAATTATCATTGCATCCCAGTTGACTACAGTTAGATTACAGTATCTCATCTGCTAAATGCCAATGTTAATTTAGTATGATGTATCTGAAGAATGCAAGGACAAGAGTGACTTTCTTATTGCCTTTCAGAATGATTGCATTACGAGAACTAGTTGAAAGCAGAATGAGTGTACAGTCTTCAAGGTTTTTCCCAAATATCTTGTTCATATGATACCTGATTAAAATGATATGCAACATGATTGATATTATGAACTGATCAGAAACCCTGCTATAAGTGTCAGTGTCAATGTTCTCTTTCTGAAACACACACGACTACGTATATAAGACACTATAGCAACTGATCCAGTTTGCCTCCATAACACTTATCAGCTCTGCATAGTTAACTACCAAGAAGGATGAAAAGACAGATATACCATGTTATACAATCATTTCACAAGGAATCAGCAAGAGAACATTAATAAGACACATGATTGAACAAAAGCTTGGCACATGGAAAGTATGAGATCATGCACTTTGACAGTAACAATCAAAAGGCAAACTTGTAAGTAAATAGAGAAGGTCTCCAACTAAGCACAGTACAGAGAGATCTGGTGTTCTTGTGCCTGATATGTAAAATATTAGCATCCCTACAGTGTGGAAGCAGGCCATTTGGCCCATACCATCCAGATCCACACCCCACATTTAACATGGCTAATCCAGGAGAAACTAAGGACTGCAGATCCTGGAGATCAGAGTTGAGAGTGTGGTGCTGGAAAAAACATCAGGTCAGGCAGCATCCAAGGAGCAGGAGAATCACTTTTCAAGCATAAGCCTTTCATCAGGAATGAGGTTTGCGGGTCGGGGGGTGTGGTGTTGGTGGGAGATAGCTGGGAATGCGATAGGTGGATGAAGGTGAGGGAGAAGGTGATAGGTCAGAGGGGGCAATGATGGATAGGTCTGGAAAGCATTGCTGAGTTGGAGGCTTGGGACATGGCTAACTCATCCAGCCTGCTCATTTTTGGACTGTGGGAGGAAACCAGAGCACCCAGAGGAAACCCACACAGATGCAGGGAGAGTGTGCAATCTCCACACAGACAGTCACCTGAGGCTGGATTCAAATCCAGGCCCCTGGCACTGTGAGATAGCAGTGCTAACCACTGATCCACTATGCCACCTTGCACACATCTGCTGCAAATAATTAAGAAGCTAAATGGAATTTTAGCCTTTATTGCTAGAAGTTTTTTTTTAGTTTCCCCACAGTGTGGAAACAGGTCCATTGGCCCAATAAGTCCACACCGACCCTCTGAAGAGCAGTCCACCCTGACTAATCCTATTACACCTATACAAGGTGAGGCTACATTTGGGGTACTGTGTCTAGTTTGGTCCCCATATTTAAGAAAGGATATATTGACCCTCAAAGGAGTAAAAAAGGCATACGCAAGACTAATTTCCAGGATGAAGGGTTGAGTGAACAAGGATGGCTAATCCAGTTAGCCCTTCATTCATTTGAATGTAGAAGAATGAGAGTTGGCTTTATTGAAAGATATGAGAATATCATTGGATTAGATTACTTACAGTGTGGAAACAGGCCCTTTGGCTCAACAAGTCCACACTGACCCTCCGAAGAGCAACCCAACCAGACACATTCCCCTACATTTACCCCTTCATCTAACACTCGGACAATTTAGCATGGCCAATTCACCTGACCTGCATATTTTTGGACTGTGGGAGGAAACCGGAGCACCTGGAACAAACGCATGCAGACACGGGGAGAATGTTCAAACTCCACACAGACAGTTGCCTGAGGCCTGGCGCTGTGAGGCAGCAGTGCTAACCACTGTGCCATCATGTCACCCTGGTGCGGGCCTTGACAGGGTAGATGTTGAGAAGATGCTTTTGCTAGAGTGGGAATCTCAAACTAAAGGAGTGATTGCAGAATAAGTAGTCTCTCATGTTGTGAATGCTTAGATTTCTTTGCTACAGAGAGCTGTCAAGCCTAGATCATTGGAAATGTTTAGAAAGGAGTTATATGGATATTTTGAGACATTGAGATTTTAAGGGTTGTGAAGAGCTAGCACAAAAGGGAGATTGAGGCCTGAGGCAGATGGGTCATGATTTTAGAGATTGGAGGGGTAAGTGTGCCGTTTCTGTTCCTAGTTATTATCTACGCATTTATAGCAGAAACATTATGAGAACACCAATTACACCGACTTTTCCCTTAAAGAGATGCACTATTATACTGAATCTAAAAGTCTCCAGTAATATCTTCAGTGCTGCAACCATTACTAAGGCTCCTCCGCAATTAACTTACAGACTTCAAATGCAATATTTTTGTTCAACTTCCTTTTCAGATATTTCCTGTCATTGATACAGCAGCTCACCAAATATAAGTTATGATCATGTTTTTTGAAAGAAAATGTTAATTCGGACAGAGTCCCAGATACCGTTTTGGTTCCCTTACTTGACGCGGGATGCAATTGCATTGGAGACAATTCAGAGAAGGCTTGCTGGATTGGTTCCAGAGATTTTGGGTTTGCCTCATGAAGACAGTTTGAACAGTTTAAGCCTATGCTGTCTGGAATTTGGAAAAATATAAGAGGGGATCTAATTGAGATATAGACATTATAGATATAGACATTTGATAAGGTTCCCCATGGTAGGCTCATTCAGAAGGTCAGGAGGAATGGGATACAGGGGAACTTAGCTGTCTGGATACAGAATTGGCTGGCCAACAGAAGACAGCAAGTGGTAATAGAAGGAAAATATTCTGCCTGGAAGTCAGTGATGAGTGGTGTTCCACAGGGCTCTGTCCTTGGGCCTCTACACTTTGTAATTTTTATTAATGACTTGTATGAGGGGATTGAAGGATAGGTCAGCAAGTTGCAGACAACTCAAAGATTGGAGGGGTCGTTGACAGTACAGAAAGCTGTTGTAGGCTGCAGCGGGACATTGACAGGATGCAGAGATGGGCTGAGAGGTGGCAGATGGAGTTCAACCTGGATAAATGCGAGGTGATGCATTTTGGAAGGTCGAATTTGAAAGGTGAGTACAGAATTAAGGATAGGATTCTTGGCAGTGTGGAGGAACAGAGGGATCTTGGGGTGCAGGTACATAGATTCCTTAAAATGGCCACCCAAGTGGACAGGGTTGTTAAGAAAGCATATGGTGTTTTGGCTTTCATTTGAGTTTAAGAGTCGTGAGATCTTGTTGCAGCTCTATAAAACTTTGGTTAGACCGCATTTGGAATACTGCGTCCAATTCTGGTCGCCCTATTATAGGAAAGATGTGGATGCTTTGGAGAGGGTTCAGAGGAAGTATACCAAGATGCTGCCTGGACTGGAGGGCTTATCTTATGAAGAGAGGTTGACTGAGCTCGGACTTTTTTCATTGGAGAAAAGGAGGAGGAGAGGGGACTTAACTAAGGTGTACAAGATAATGAGAGGCATAGATAGAGTCAATAGCCAGAGACTATTTCCCAGGATAGAAATGGCTAAAACAGGGGGTCATAGTTTTAAGCTGGTTGGAGGAAAGTATAGAGGAGATGTCAGAAGCAGGTTCTTTGCACGGAGAGTGTGAGAGCATGGAATGTGTTGCCAGCAGCAGTTGTGGAAGCAAGGTCATTGGGGACATTTAGAAGATTGCTGGACATGCATATGGTCACAGAAATTTGAAGGTGCATACATGAGGATCAATGTATCAACATCGTGAGCTGAAGGGCCTGTTCTGTGCGGTACTGTTCTATGTTCTATGTTCTACGTTCTAATCGTGAAGGGGATTTACAAAGAAGTTTTAGAGAGGGATTTTCCTCTGATGGAGCAATCTGGAACAATAAGTCATAGTTTTAGGATAAGGGGTAGCAGATTTAAAATAGAGATGAAAAGAGTGGCCACAGAGATCCAGTGCAGAGTGGCAGCAGGGGCTCAGTGTGGGAATGGGGATAGTGGCCCAGTACAGAGTGTGGTGGCAGAGGCACGGTGTGGGAATGAGGACAGTGGCCCAGTCCAGAGTGTGGTGACAGGGCCTAATGCAGAGTTTGGCAGCAGGGGACAGTGTGGGAATGGGGACAGTGGCCAGTACAGAGCGTGGGGGCAGGGGCCCAGTGTAGAGTGCGGTGGCAGGGGCTCGATGTGGGAATGATGGCAGGGGCTCAGAGCAGAGCGTGGGGGCAGGGGTCTGGTGTGGGAACGGGGGAAGTAACCCATTGTAGTGTGGTGGCAAGGGCCCAGTGTAGAGTATGGCAGCAGAGACCTGGTGTGGGAATGGTGGCTGTGGCTCAGACAGAGTGTGGTGGCAGGGGCCCAGCGCAGAGCGTGGGGGCAGAGGCCTGGTGTAGAGTGTGGTGGGAGAGGCCCAGTGTGGGAATGATGGCAGGGCTCAGTGCAGAATGTGGTGGTAGGGGCCCAGTGTGGGAACGGGAACAGTGGCCCAGGCAGAGTGTGGGTGCAGGGACCAAGTGTAGAGTGTGGTGACAGGGCCCAGTGCAGAGTGTGGTGCCAGGGGCCTGATGCGAGAATGGAGACAGTGGCTCAGTGCAGAGTGCGGTGGCAGAGGCACAGTGTGGAGTGTGGTGGCAAGGGCTCAGTGCAGACCGTGGTGACAGGGGCCCAATGCAGAGCATGGGGGCAAGGGTCCAGTGCAGAGCATGGAGTGTAGAGTGTGGCTGCAGAGGCCCAGTGTGGAGTGTGGTGGCAGGGGCCCAGTGTGGGAATGGGGACAGTGGCCCAGGCAGAGTGTGGGTGCAGGGGCCAAGTGTAGAGTGTGGTGGCAGAGGCCCAGTGCAGAGTGTGATGACAGGGGCTCAGTGCAGATTATAGTGGCAGGGGTCCAGTGCAGAGCATGGGAGCAAGACTCCCATGCAGAGCATGGGGTCAGGGAGCCAGTGTGGAGTGTGGCTGCAGGGGCCTAGTGTGGAGTCTGATGGCAGGGGCCCTGTGTGAATGGAGGCAGGGGCCTAGTGTGGAGTATAGCTGCAGGGACCCAGTGTAGAGTGTGGTGGCAGTGGCCCAGTGTGGGAATGGGGGCAGTGGCCCAGGCAGAGTGTGGCAGCAGGGGCCCAGTGCAGAGCGTGGGGGCTGGGGCCAAGTGTAGAGTGTGGTGACAGGGCCCATTGCAGAGTATGATGACAGGGCCAAATGTGGAGTGTGGTGGCAGGGGCCCAGTGCAGAGTATGGTGGCAGGGCCAAGTGCAGAGTATGGTGGCAGGGGTGTGATTTGGGAATGGGGACAGTGGCCCAGTGCAGAATGTGGCGGCAGGGACCCAGTACAGAAATGTTGGCTGTGTCTCAGTGCAGAGTGTGGTGGCAAGGGTCCAGTGCAGAGTATAGTGGCAGGGACCCAGTGCAGGAATGGTGGTAGTGGCCTAGTTCAGAACATAGTGGCATAAGCTCTTCCTGATGAAGGGCTTATGCTCGAAACGTCGAATTCTCTATTCCTGAGATGCTGCCTGGCCTGCTGTGCTTTAACCAGCAACACATTTGCAGCACATAGTGGCATGGGCCTAGTGAGCGAATGGGGGAAGTATTCCAGTGCAAAGTGTGGCGACAGAGGCCCAGTGTAGAATGTGGTGGCAGGGGCCCAGTGCAGTGCATGGGGGCAGGGGCACAATGTGCAAATGGGAGCAGTATCCCAGTGCAAAGCATAGCGGCAAGGGCCCAGTGCAGAGCGTAGTGGCAAGGGTTCAGTGCAGAGCATGGTGGCAGGGGCACAGTGTGCAAATGGGGGCAGTATCTCGGTGCGGAGTGTGGCGACACAGGCCCAGTGTAGAATGTGGTGGCAGGGGCCTGGTTTGGGAATGGTGGCAGAGGCCCAGTGCAGAGTGTGGTGGCAGAGGCCCAGTGTGGGAATGGTGGCAATGGCCCAGTGTTGAGTGTGGCAGCAGAGACCCAGTGAAGAGTGTGGTGGCAGGACCGCAGTGCAGAGCGTGGTTGTAGGGGCCCGGTGCACAGCATGAGGGCAGAGGCCCAGTGTAGAGCATAGCTGCAGGGGCCCAGTGTAGAGTGTGGTGGCAGGGGCCCAGAGCAGAGCATGGTAGCAGGGACCAGATGTAGAGCATGAGGGCAGGGGCCCAGTGCAGAGCTTGGGGCCAGAGAGCCACTGTGGAGTGTGGCAGCAGGGGCCCAGTGTGGAGTGTGGTGGCAGCGGCCCAGTGTGAATTGAGGCAGAGGCCCAGTGTGAATGGAGACAGGGGCTCAGTGTGGGAATGGTGGCAGAGGCTCAGTGCAGAGTGTGGTGGTCGGGGCCCATTGTGGGAATGGGTGCAGTGGCCCAGTCAGAGTGTGGCAGCAGGGGCCCAGTGCAGAGTGTGGGGGCAGAGGCCCAATGCAGAGCATGGGGGCAGAGGCCTAGTACAGAGTATGGTGGCAGGTGCCCAGTACAGAGTGTGCTGACAAGGGCCCAGTGCAGAGTGTGGTGGCAGGGGCCTGATGCGAGAATGGGGACAGTGGCCCAGTACAGAGTGTGGTGACAAGGGCCCAGTACAGAGTATGGTGGCAGATGCCCAGTACAGAGTGTGGTGACAGGGCCCAGTGCAGAGTGTGGCAGCAGGGGCCTGATGTGAGGATGGGGACAGTGGCCCAGTGCAGGAATGGTGGTTCAAAATGTAGCGGCATGGGCTCGGTGTGCAAATGACGGCAGTATCTCAGTGCAGAGCTTGGCGGCAGGGCCCAGTGCAGAGTGTAACAGCAGTAGCCCAGTGCAGAGCGTGGTGGCAGGGGCCTGGTGTGGGAATGGAGGCAGGGACTCAGTGCAGAGCGTGGGGGCAGGGGTCCAGTGTGGGAACGGGGCCAGTGGCCCAGTGTAGAGTGTAGTGCAGGGGCCCACTGTGGAGTGTTGCTGCAGGGGTCCAGTGTAGAGTGTGGTGGCAGGGGCCCAGTGTGAATGGAGGCAGGGGGCCAGTGTAGAGTGTGGTGGCAGGGGCCCAGTGTGAATGGAGGCAGGGGCCCAGTGTAGAGTGTGGTGGCAGGGGCCCAGTGTGAATGGAAGCGGGGGCCCAGAGCAGTGCATAGCAGCAGGGGCCCAGTGCAGAGTGTGGTGGCAGAGGCCCAGTGTGAATGGAGGCAGAGGCCCAATGTGGTGTGTGGTGGCAGGAGTCCAGTGTGGGAACAGGAATAGTAACCCAGTGTAGAGTGTGGCGGCAGCAGCATTCAGACCACATAGTGGCAACCTGTGCTGGTCTGCAGTGGAGAGCCCTTAGAGAGTGATTGTGGTGATTGTCTTTTTAACTTTGCTTCTTGTCTTTCTGACCCGTGGTTATATTGTGTACACTGTGATGTAAGTTTTCTGTCTTCATTTCTTTATTCTGTAACTTGTACCTACGTACTGTGTACCTAAGATGATGACGTGTGTTGGTGACATTATTACACTGTAATTAATCTTGTAACTGAAGTTGTATCTAGGTACCTTTGCACTTGAGATGGCACTGTAAGTGGTGTTCCATAAACTTTTTACTGTACTCAGTTGTGTACATGTGACGATAAAGCTAATTCATTTGTTCACACATTCAAGATTCAGTGAAATTCACCACTGTGCTGTGACATTGAGTAAATTTAAAGAGATAGTTTCTTTAATTATCTATGGTTTGAAAGTGATAGAGAATGGGCAGGAAATTATAGTTGAGGCTGAGATGAGATCAGCCATGGTTGTACTGAATGATGAAGCAGGCTTGAGGAGCTGAATTGCGCTTATTCTTATTAAGAGAATAAAACCACAAGATTCTGCAGTTTTGAACAAACAGCAATAAACTTTATTGAACAAAGTTAGAACAGTGTATAACTTACATTCTGAAATCTGTTGCTCAGAACAATGTCCTATTGGAAAGGTCTGATTTGTGCTTATATTGTATGTGAGGAGAATATTAGCTAATTTTAATAATCCAGTTTACCTTTGCTCATTGTGTGGATAATAAAGGCCCTTTTAAGATGTATTGGTTTTAAATTTCAAGGAACCAGGCACTTAGCTCACTGAACACGCTGTTCCTCATTCAGATATGTTAGTGCACACACTGGAGCAAGTGGGACATCAAGCCAGACCTCTTCATCTACCACTGCCCCATAAAATCCCTAACACCCTTTATTTTCCCATCACCAAACCACCCGTGGTATCATTCTCATTTATTAACCACCACCAGTACATCACCCATACTTCTCATTCAATAAGTGATGTGCTGAGCCTAATAAGACAATGCAAACCATCAAAGGTGAGGGAGAGGAGGAAGATCCAAATCAAAATGTTGTTGGAAGGGAATGTAAAACACTCTATCCTCTGCATGTCCACCCTTCGTGAATATTGGTAGATACTGCTTGCTTCCTCTCCAAGGACACCCAGTCGCAAACACAACAGTGGAATTCCACTGCCTTTTTTAACATTTTCTTTTCAACCAGCTCCAATTGAATTATTTTTGCAGCATTAACTGAATAAGTTGATAATGGTGAGGGCAATGGGGTATTATCTCCACAGAGCAATGAGTTTAATGAAAAGACAAAAAAAAACAATGGACAAGGAAATAAAGTGACTTGGAATGGGTGAATAAATGTTAAAGGAGAAATGAAAAGAAATATAAAGTGAAGGAAAGAGATTTGTTTAAGAGGAAGAGAAGAATGTAATCAAAGAAAAGCAAAAAACACACATTTTTAATATTGAAAAGTTTTAGAAACAATGACTTGCAGACATGAGACTACACAATATCAGTTATAACCTTCCTGGAATAGAGAACTTGCAGGGACATAGACCTTAACATTTAATGTGACCTTTGCTTAATTAAATCACAGCGCTAACTTTATATGACAAGGTTAATTTGGATTAACAGTGGCAATGCACTACTTTCTTTAAAAAAAATCAAGTGACAATTGGCCAGAAGATCTCTTTATCGCAAAGGTAAAGACAAGTCAAAGAATAATTTGCAGCAATTCACAACTTTCGCGAATGTTTTCTTCATCATGTCGCTGTGATAGTTACACAGATAGAATGGTATGCAGTTCAAACTCACTGCTATTTTCTGAGTTAAACCTGGGCCAATTGAAGTTTGGCAACACAGGAAAAAATATAGCTTCATAGTGCTTGGAGCATTTTTCAATTGATGATAAATAATGCTAATGCAGGAATTGTGGTGCTGAAATGTATTTATTTTAGAAATAGTCATACATTTAGTGGAAGAATTCAGTAATAGCCAAAACTGTCAATTACAAAGCATTTAAGTTAATTGTTGCAAAGTTTATCTAGCAGAGTCAGGCTCGAAAGATGTGCTCTACTGAGATGCTTGGTTTAAATAACACGGTTTTTTAAAGATTTCCTCATAATTCACATATTAATAATGGCGACTTCTGAAACTGGCAATTGTTTGGTTTATGAAACATTTATAGATAATGTTTTTTGTTTGGTCTAGAAAGAGACAGATATTCAGTTAATAAGATGATTTTATATGCGGAGATGTTAATTTATATCAAGGGTGTAACAGAGCATGAACAATATCGTATGGAAGTGGTGTTCCTTTGAATGATAATTGTAAAAGATTGTCCAAATCATTCTATTGTTCATCACTTCTTACCATCCCCATTCCACACATAGAGTCATAGAGATGTATGTCATTGAAACAGACCCTTCAGTCCAACTCGTCCATACTGACCAGATATCTCAACCCAATCGAGTCCCATTTGCTAGCACTTGGCCCATATCCTTCTAAACCCTTCCTATTCATATACTCATCCTGCTGCCTTTTAAATGTTTCAATTGTACCAGCCTCCACTACTTCCTCTGGCAGCTCATTTCATACATGCACCACCCTCTGTGTGAAAGAGTTGCCCCTTAGGTCCCTTTTATATCTTTCCCCTCTCACCCAAAACCTCTAGTTCTGGACTCCTCCACCCCAGGGAAAAGACTTTGTCTATTTATCCTATTCATGCTCCTCATGATTTTAGAAACCTCTATAAGGTCACTCCTCAGCCTCTGATGCGCCAGGGAAAACAGCCCCAGTCTATTCAGCCTCTCCATATAGTTCAAATCCTCCAGCCCTGGTAACATCCTTGTAAATCTTTCTGAACCCTTTCAAGTTTCACAACATCCTTCCAATAGGAAGGAGACCAGAAATGCCCACAATATTCCAAACATCGCTTAACTAATGTCTTGTACAACTGCATCATGACCTCCCAACTCGTATACTCAATGCTCTGACCAATAAAGGAAAGCATACCAAACGCTCTCTTCACTATTCTATCTACCTGCAACTCTACTTTCAAGGAGATATGAACCTGCACTCCAAGGTCTCTGTTCAGCAACACTCTCTAGGACCTTATCATTAAGTGTATAAGTCATGCTAATATTTACTTTCCCAAAATGTAGCACCTTGCATTTATCTGAATTAAACTCCATCTGCCACTCCTCAGCCCACTGGCCCATCTGATCAAGATCCTATTGTAATCTGAGATAACCTTCTTCACTGACAACTACACCTCCAGTTTTGGTGTCATTGGCAAACCTACTAACTGTACCTCCTATGTTCACATCCAAATCATTTACTTAAATGACGAAAAGTAGTGGACCCAGTACCAATCCTTGTGGCACTCCACTGGTCACAGGCCTTCAGTCTGAAAAACAACTCTCCACCACCACCCTCTGTCTTTCACCTTCAAGCCAGTTCTGTATCCAAATGGCTAGTTCTATACTGAATGAAAATATGGCAATGGATAAGTTTAGATTTAAGCAGCTATAATAATAAAAAAGAAAGAAATTAGAGTAAGAGAGAAATCCAGCATAACCAGTAAAAATAGTAATAGCTTCTCAAAGTATATAAAAAGGAAAAGACTAGCTAACGTGAATGTCAATTCCAAAGGGTGTGTCTGGAGACTAAATGTTAGGAAATTAGGAAATGATAGAGGCTTTGAACAAATATTTTGATTCTATATTCATAGCAGAAAATATAAAAAAGCATCCCTAGAAAAGTGAAAAATCCAGAGGCAAAGAAATAAAATTATCCCTAACACTAAATGAAAAAATAATGGGCGGCACAGTGGCTCAGTGGTTAGCACTGCTGCCTCACAGCACCAGGGTCCCAGGTTCGATTCCAGCCTTGGGCAACTGTCTGTGTAGAGTTTGCATATTCTCCCCGTGTCTGCGTGAGTTTCCGCCGGGTGCTCCGGTTTCCTCCCACAGTCCAAATATATGCAGGTTAGGTGAATTGGCCATGCTAAATTGCCCATAGTGTTAGGTGCATTAGGGAAATGGGTCTAGGTGGGTTACTCTGCAGAGGGTCGATGTGGACTAGTTGGGCTGAAGGGCCTGTTTCCACACTGTAGGGAATCTAATCTAATCTAATGGAACTTAAAGCCCTTTGGGCCTGTTAACCTGCTTTTCATGTTCATAAAGTGGATGCATTGCTTGTAATCTCTCAAAAATCCCTACATTTGAAAAACTACAATTGTTCAAGAAACGAAGGAGACAGAAAGCAGGAAACTAAAGTTCAGTCAATGCCAGTAGCAGTATATTCAGGAGATAATTTTATTATAAGATACAGCCAACATGGTTTTGTGAAAGGGAAATTTATTAATATCCTTTTAGGATGTAACATGCAAATAAAAATAAACCAGTAGATTTGGATATTTGGATTTTCTACAAGCATTCAATAATGCACCACAGAAAAGGAGATTACACTATCTTACATTAGTGGGTTGATTCATTAACATGGCTAGAGGATGAGTTAAAAATAGGGGGAAAACAGCTAAGTTGTATAGATGCTGGAGATCTGAATGAAAAACAGAAAGTGCTGGAGAAACTCAGCAGATCTGGCAGCAACTGTGGTGAAAAAAAGAGGGTGGAATCTTATAGGGATTTGAGTGGTGTAGACTATCCTGGGTACATGGCAGGATCAGGTGAGAATTTTGGTGAGATAGTTTCAATGTTGAGATGATCGCGACCCAGCTTTTACACTTTTCATAGGGGAATAGCAAGAGTCTTGCTGGGCAGCCATAAGTTGCGAATTGACAATGATTAATGTTGGTTCTGATTCATGTTCATGGCCCAACTTGTCTCAATTTTACCAAGCTTGCTCAACACAGCGTTAGGAAAACCAAACATGGTTTGGGTGTTTGGCAGGTTAAGCTTGTCGCTTGAGGGGTGACCTGATAGAGGTTTACAAAATTATGAGGGGCATGGATAGGATAAATAGGCAGTCTTTTCCCTGGGGTCAGGGAGTCCAGAACTAGAGGGCATAAGTTTAGGGTGAGAGGGGAAAGATATAAAAAAGACCTAAGGGGCAATGTTTTCACGCAGAGGGTGGTACGTGTATGGAATGAGCTGCCAGAAGAAGTGGTGGAGGCTGGTACAATTGCAACATTTAAGAGGCATTTGGATGGGTATATGAATAGGAAGGGTTTGGAGGGATATGGGCCTGGTGCGGGGAGGTGGCAGATTGGGTTGGGATATCTGGTTGGCGTGGATGGGTTGGACCAAAGGGTCTGTTTCCATGCTGTACATCTCTATGACTCTAAGTGACCTCTATATTGAACAGTGAGCATACTCCATGGGCATCTGTCACATACACCCATGTCTATGGACATTGGAATGCAACATATACAGTTCAATGTCACCCATGGTATCAAAATGTCCTCAATAGGTTTTCCTCTTCTTTCCCTCCCACTATGACTATGTAGTCTATAGTTCTATAGCTTGAGTCTACTTGCCTATTAGCCCTGGTGTGCTTGTGTCTGAATACTTCAGACATGCTGATGGTTTTCTTGTCAGAGGCAAAGGCCTTGTTGTAAGATAATTTGAGTTTGAGAGCGAGTGAGGCAAGATGTTGAATGCAATTGACAGAGGCAGACACCAAGAACAGTGGGAGGTAGGTACAGTAGCGGAGATAGAGTGAGTGTGAGGTAGCAGAAAGAAAAGTGTATCCCTTACCATGCAGAGTGGAAAAGATCAAAGACCTTCTTCGAGCACATCTGACCATTCATCTACACCCTGGAGACCATACTGACGTATCCCTCAGATTAGGCCAATAGGGTCTGGCAACATTGCTTCAGGAAGAGAACTCTCCTCCCTTTTGTACTGCCCATGACCAGGATCTCAAAAAAGCATAAATTTCAACCCAATGAATTTTTGCTTACAGTTGATCATTTTTCAGTACATTGCTAGGATTTTGAAATCATGCGTTCTGCTAATTATTGATAAATTCTGCATAGACAGCCCATAAAGTAGCAAGTGAGCACTTCAATCATGTTTTAATTGACTTTAGGTAGCAAGTATTCAGGATGGACCTATGTCATGAGAAGTTTAATTATTTGTTGACCCAATCTATAATTGTATGTCATACATGGCCACTGGGAGTACTACCTTCTACTCTTTTCACCTTAAATGTTTTGGTTTCTCATATCAGATCAGGCATCTAACAAAGCTTGTTTTTAGCCATACCTTTTCCTTCCTCCTTTCTCCCACGTTAATAATTTAACACCATGGAATCTGACAGAAATTTGATGACTGCTGTTTTGGATTCATCCAGGATTACAAATATCTCTAAGTCATTTAGTGTTCCCTGAGCCATTGTTTTTACTGTAGCCTGAGATTCACCCTCAATGCTATTGGCATATTCTTGACTTCTCTCTCTAACAGCACTGACTCACTCTATTTCAAAGCTATAATCATCTGCAATTTCATTTTATCCTCCTTCTCAGAAGGCATTTCATCTTCCTTTCAGGTGTGAAATATCACAAGATTCTACAACATCCCTCCAGGCCCTTTACCCCTTCCTTTTCCTCTGACTTTGTCAAAGGAAATTGCCCCGATTGTTCTTGCTGGCTCAACATGGTATCCATCACCACTGCCAATGTGTAGCATAGGGTAACGACGGTTGAGGTAGATCACTGCTACCAATACTTCTTTATCTATATTGTGTCTAAGGCTTGCCAGTGAGGAAGGATTGAACACTGGTGAGTCTAATCTGAACAGACATTTCTTTGTTACTCAGGTGGTTTATAGCTTTATGGCTCTAGTTACATTCTACGTTAATAGTCAAACAAAATTACCGAGGGCTCTCAGAAGCTTTACAGGATGCCTGTGCTTCTTATAAAGACTAGTATAGAATTTCCAATCTTGATCCAAAGACTGTGGGTGACATCATCAGATTGGGTGGAACTAATGTAACTACAATATTAATGCTTTCAGAAGCATTATTATATATAGCATCAGCTCTTCTTTCATCTTCATCCTTTGTCATGTATTCTATCCTTCCCCTCTCTTTGATCCAAGATTTAGCAAAGGCCTTAGTTTCATTTCCCAAGGCCCCATCTTAATGAATTTTGAGCTCATCATGTGACTGATCTCTTCTTCCATTGCTTCACCTTGATGCCTATCTTTATGAAAAAGAATAATCTAAGGAATACTGACCTATTTACTTATCCGTAGCATTCGACTTTCACTAGAACTCTTCTTCTGCCCTCTTACTCTCTGTTTTGTTTGTGTAGTCATAATAAACCGTTTTAAAAGTTACGTTACTAAACCTTTAGGCTGAGTTCAAATTTCTTCTAAATGGCTTTTGAGAGTCACATGAAATTGCCATGTTTTTAAAAGTTCTATAAGTTTTTAAATGGATTACAAATGGACAAGACTACACATGGGTCCAATGGATATCCCACATGCTATTGCCGTGATTTCGTAGCTTGTCCAGTTTAATGATACAGTGGCCATCCTTGCCTGCCTGCCAAGAATCGAGTAAAGGCAGGGCAAGCTGCACAAAAGCAGAAATATTGTAAGAGATCTTGCTGAAAAACTTAAGCGAATAACTCTGGAGAAGAGAAGGAGGGAGACAGAGATCCAGAAACAGCTATTGGTCTTTTATAACAACTTGAGTGACTAAAGGTGTTTTGCTTGCAGAATCAGAGAAGAATGCTAAAGAAAAATCATGTCAGATGCAAAATATTAGTTCTGTTTCTCCTTATGCTGTCAGACCTGTTGAGTTTTTCCAATACGTTTTTGTTTTAAGTTCAGATTTCAATTCCTCTGTCTCTCTCGCTTAATCAGTTTCACCTGCAGACACTGTACTTGTGAAAGGAAACTTCTGGAAATTTAACTATGAAACTTTCCTGGGAAAGTTTCAAGTCAATTAAAAGAAAAATGCAGTATCCCAAATTCCGTATAATCAGCCCTGCAGATAATAATGAAAACTGAACTTGATTCACTTTTGGAAAGTATTGATTTTATCTTCAGCTGTAAACAATGTATGTGGCCCAGTTTCTTAAGTAACCTCTAGACTAAGAGGGTAAATTAAACTAATCTGTACTTTTAAATATAGAAGGTTTTGCAGCTGGATTATTTCAGGTGGACCACAGTCCTTCCACAGTCAGTTAGCTTAGTTGGTTGGATGACTGATTTATGATATAGTGCAGAACTAACAGTGTGGGTTCCAATCCTGTATTGCTTGAGCTTGCTGTGCATAACACAGTACTGGGCCTTCATTCTCTGATGTTGTGCTGACCTTTTATCCCACTCTAAGATCAAACTAACCTACATACCCTTCATTTTACTGTCATCCATGTGCCTGTATAAGAGTTGCTTCAATGTCCTTAATGTATCTGACTTTACTATTACCACTGGCAGTGCATTCCCCGGACCTACCACTCTGGCATCTCCCCTAAACCTTCCTCCAATCACCTTAAAATGATGAATCCTTGTGATAGCCATTATTACCTTGGGAAAATGTCTCTGACTATTCACTGTCTCTTTGTCTCTCAACATCTTTTACACCTCTGCCAAGTTGCCTCTCACCCTTGTTCTCTCCAATGAGAAAAGCCTTAGCTCCCTCAACCTTCCTTCATAAGGCATGCACTCCAGTCCAGGCAGCATCTTGGTAAATCTTCTCTGCATCCTCTCTAAAGCTTCCACATCCGTCGTATAATGAGGTGACCAGAACTGAACACAATATTCCAAGTGTGGTCAAGTAATAGTCCGAGTGCAGGTTCTGCTTTCTCAACTTTGCCCCTTGCCTTTGGTGTCATGAACTTCAGGTTAAACTCATCACCAGGCATCTTCCTATTTGAGGGAACGGAACTATGACAACTTTACATTCACCTGTGTGCATCTGCATCCAGATACATTGATACCTTAGAACCTTCCATGATATCATCTCTAAACCTTTGCATTGAAAACAGTCAGCATTTCCATGCCTCCCTCACTCACACAGTCCTATCTCCATCTGAACTTACAACATTTCATTCTCTTAGATTCAAGGTTAATATTATCTTCCCATTAGTCACAGGTTTGGAAGACTTAATATCCGGAAGGTTGACAATTGATTTAGTGCATCTTGTAAATGATAAACATTGCTGCCATTGTGCACCAGTAGTGAAAGAAATGAATATTTAAAGTGGTACATGAGGTGTTGATCACATGGGCTGTTTCATCCTGGGTAGTGTCAAGCTTACTATATTATTCCTGCACTTATCCAGGCAATGGAGAGTAGTCCATCACAATCCCTATTATTGACTTATGCCTTATAGAAAAGAGTTAGGGGCAAATTTGCTCGCTGCAGAATTCAGTTTCCTACTTTGTTCTGCAGCCTCAGTCTTTACATGATTGTCTACTTGGGATTTATTGTCATTTTCTGTTGTTGCAATGAAATGGAAAATTTCACCAACTTTATTTTGACTTTTCATCTAAATCTCACTTTACATACATCTTCAACTTTGCTCTTACCTTGCTTGGTGTCATTTGTCTTCATTTATGGAGATATTCACTGTAAATGCACTGATTCTTACATTGACTTTGCATCGTGTTTGCTGTGAGGACTCCATTCCAATTTCCAAGTTTCTCTATTTCTATTGTTCTGTTTTGATGATGTAACCTGTCATACCAGCACATCAGGTATATTGTCTTTCTTCTTCACCTGATGATTCTCTCCCACCATGTTTGATGGGGCCCTTGTCAGTATTTGTTCATGCATTTATGCTCTCATGTATTCCTTCCATCTCAGTTCCCCTTGTCCCCACTTCTCACCACACCCTTATTTAGCACATCATCCTCAGCCAATTCTGCCACCAAATGCAACTAACTGTCTCTTTGAAGAACCTTTTCCACTGTGATATCCTCCTTCACTCCTTGGTGAGTCCAAAATGTCTTCCCTTTCCTACAATGCCTTTCCATGAAAATACAGGAGATGCAAACTTGCACTTTCGCCACCTTCCATTTCACCATTTAAGGCTTCAAAGCCTGTTTCCAGATGAAACAGTGATTAGTTTGTTCCTGTTGCAATCTAGTATTCACTGCTCATGATGTAGTCTCTTCTACCATTTGTGCAGCCTGTCACAGATCACTCATTTACTTTAAACACATCTCTTCATGCTACAAGCAGTGCTCCCAAAGCTTTCAGTAATTTCTCACTTTAATGCTCCTTCTCTGAATTTCCTGTCCTCACCTCCCAGACGTGTTCAAATGAAACTTACTGCAAACATTGAATCACTGAATCAAACTGTCCAGAAAACCTTCAGACCATTCAGTTTGGACTGACAAAACTACTCTAAATCTACAATAGTCCCACTTTCCAGCACTCTAGAGGAACAACATGCCATGTTTTAGGGGCGGCTTTCCACATTCTTCCAGACCCATTGTTCAACAAGTGTCATTTACACCTGCATTCTCCATTTTGCTTCTTTAATGACTAGTTTTGTTTTTCTGCTTTGAATCTCTTTTCTCTTCTTCTTAACTTTCAGACCTTGGCTATTCATTATTCTGTAATTCATACCAGCATGCATATAATTTCAACACTTGTTCTATTGCAGCACGTTTTGGCCTGGTACCATGAAGACATTTGTCACTTAATCTCTCCTGCATTCCACTCATCACAGACCTTCCATTTTCTCTTTTCTCTTTTCTTACTTCCTCAGAAGCTAGTGTGTCTCAAACTTTGCCGACTCTGTATCCTTTCACAGTTACTGCCAGACCTACTGAATACTTCCAGCAGTTCATGTTTTTACTCCAGTCTATTTCCTTTGGCAGGCCACCAGCAGTGCAATATGATTTCAACAGTGTTTTCCAGCAGGCAGATGAAGATAGCCTGAGGCATTTAGCTCTCAGTCTGCTAGTTTATGCCCATCATACACTCAGCTCCTGCTGCTAAATTTGATTATTTTTTGTCATAGTAGCTAAATTTTATTTAAAGCAAAATGAAATTTCTATTACTGCTCTGCACAAATCCACCTCACAACTGCTTTACAATGAAAATTTAGAATCAATTCGTGACTGTGAAATGGATCAAAAGTGAAATCTTAGCAATTTTTTTTCCCTCATTTTCTTCTGTCCTCAACTCCACGTTTCTGTGCACATTGAAGTTCTCATCATTGATTTTTCTCCTGCTCCTTGCCTCCGATTTCTGTTAGTGATGGATGATTGATCCTAGCGATAAAGTATTGGCCACAATACTTTGCTGTGTGTTAAATAAATCATAACACAAATGAAGTACGCGAATTCTGTTCACTTGAAGATCTCCTGTAGGTTTATTTACAGCTGAACTAATGCAGACAGTACAGAGTAATATCAGACACAGCCTGTCCTTCAATTGCTGCAAAGGAGAGAAGCCTGTCAAAGGGGTCATGTGACACCTTCAGGTAATTGGCATTTTTTTGTATGATGATCTTATAAAGGGACATTGCTTCAAATGTGATGACACAGTATTATCAGGTTAATCAGTAAGTTTTTGAATGCCTATGTATGCCTTATTTATAGGCACCAAAACCAAGATTTAGCTGTTGACAATGCACACAAACATACTTCATGACAAATAATAATTTGCTTTTGATCAGCTGGCTGGCAATTGCATTTAATTGCTTTTCCTGATATCTATTATTGATATGACACCAAGGGACATTGGGCACACCTTAATAAGAAATCTAATTCCAAAGGTCAAACCAGCCCCTAGAATAACATCTACAATACTTGCAGTAAGCAAAGTTTCAAGAAGTTGCAGAAATGTAAAATCAATGAGGTTCAGAGTGAACCAATTGAAAAGCAAATTCAGAAGATGCCCAACCTTTCCAGATTAGAAACCTCATAGACTGTGTCCGCAGTATAAAGCATCAGAAGGTTTTACAACCATTTGTATCATATGTCCTGAACAGGAAGGTTGACAGAGTTTAGAAGGTAAAATCAACAGGGGAAGAAGCATCCTGAAATGATGAAATCTATGGGCAGCATGGTGGCTCAGTGGTTAGCATGCTGCCTCACAGTGCCAAGGACCTGGATTTAATTCCAAGCTTGGGTGACTGTCTATCTGGAGTTTGCACATTCTCCCTGCCTCTGCATGGGTTTTCTTCAGTTGCTTTGGTTTCTCCTGTCCAAAGGTGTGCAAGTTAAGTGGATGAGCCATGGGCAATGTAGGGCTACAGGGATAGGATGTGGGGTAGGGTGGGGCGGAGGTGGGTTGGTGTAGAGCTGGGTGGGATGCTCTTTGGAGAGTTGGTGTGGACTCAATGGGCTGAATGGCCTGTTTCCACACTATAGGGATTCTATGAAATACAGCAAGTGTCACTGCATGGTGCAACCAACAAAAGACAACCCATAGTGTATAATAGTTCAAGAATTCTGTGAATGGCAGAATAACACACCAATGCCAATACAGAAGCTTAACGTGGCTTCCTTGCAGTTATGAACAGTCCAACAATGACAGGACTACCACAATGCACAGATCTCGATATTGTCACAATTCATTACATTCACACTGCACCAACTTTGGCAGAATAAAGCATGTATGAAATTATTAGATCCGTTAACAATCTCAAATAGCAATACCCAGAAATTTTAAGGGTGATACAATAATGCATGTTAAGGGTGAGGCAACTCCACTTGGAAGAGATTTCGAGTGGAACTGAATGAAATAGAGAAAAATGCTATAATTTGGGATGGCCAACCACCACACAGGTTGGTGTAACTTCATTACATGTTTTGTAAGGAAATTGGCATAACTGGCAATCACTCACTAATGTTTATGATTGTCCACCTATGAAATTCCATGTCCCTGGTCATGGCTTCTGTCGACATTCCTGTAGATTGCCCCCGGTGGCTGGAACTGCTCGGACGCCATTAGCCACACAGCTGGTGCAGCTGCCACCCCCACGCTGATTGATGATGCCACTTCCGCCCCATCATGGCCGCTCCCACAGCCACTTCCGCCCCTCACAATTCCTCATGCACCACACATGACATCACTTCCACCTCTCACATCATCACTGATGTCACACGCTCAGTCACGTCTGCCCCCCCACTGCCATGTTTGCCACCACTTTAACCCCCACCAACGCCACTCAGCTGCATTCTGCTGAAATGCCCCCCACAGATCTCACTGTCACCATCCCCGCACCCCAGAACCCCGACAGGAATACTACACTGCCTCATGACTCCACCCCCATTCCCCCCACCAACACACCCACTCCAATTACAGGCTCTGCCTCCACTCCCAGCTCCACACCCACACCGGGTCCCAGCTTCCAGCCCTGTGGAGTTTTTACCATCCCTCCGGACCTCCCCTCACTGAGGATGAACGATCAGTCCTCAGCAAAGGACTCACCTTCATCCCCTTCCGTCCACACATCAATGAATTTAATACGCGCCGTGACGTCGAAAGCTTCTTCCGCCGCCTCCGCCGTATCTAACACATTCCACCCTGACCTTAAATTTACCTGGACTATCTCTGACACCTCCCCCCCCTTCCTGGACCTCTTCATCTCCATTAATGATGCCCGACTTGACACTGACATTATTTACAAACCCACCAACTCCCACAGCTACCTGGATTACACCTCTTCCCACCCTACCTCCTGCAAAAATGCCATCCCGTATTCCTAATTCCTCCGCCTCCACCGCATCTACTCCCAGGAGGACCAGCTCCACCACAGAACACGCCAGATGGCCTCCTTCTTTAGAGACCGCAATTTCCCTTCCCACGTGGTTAAAGATCTCGCACCTACATCCTCAGACCCCACCCCTCCAACCATAACAAGGACAGAACGCCCTTGGTGCTCACCTTCCATCCCACCAACCTTCACATAAACCAAATCATCCGCCAACATTTCCGCCATCTCCAAACAGACCCCACCACCAGGGATATATTACCTTCCCCACCCCTTTCCGCTTTCTGCTAAGACCATTACCTCCATGACTACCTGGTCAGGTCCACATCCCCCTCTACAACCCACCCTCCCATCCTGGAACCTTCCCCCTGCCACCGCAGGAATTGCAAAACCTGTGTTCATACCTCTCTCTCACCTCCATCAAAGGCCCTAAAAGAGCCTTCCATATCCATCAAAGTTTTACCTGCACATCCACTAATATCATTATTATATCCGTTGCTCCCGATGCGGTCTCCTCTACATTGGGAAGACTGGGCGCCTCCTAGTAGAGCGCTTTAGGGAACATCTCGGGACACCTGCACCAATCAACCACACCACCCTGTGGCCCAACATTTCAACTCCCCCTCCCACTCTGCCGAGGACATGAAGGTCTTGGCCTCCTTCACAGCCGCTCCCTCACCACCAGACGCCTGGAAGAAGAACGCCTCATCTTCCGCCTTGGAACACTTCAACTCCAGGTCATCAATGTGGACTTCAACTGTTTCCTCATTTCCCCTTCCCCACCTCACCCTAGTTCCAAACTTCCAGCTCAGCACTGTCCCCATGACTTGTCCTACCTGCCTATCTTCTTTTCCACCTATCCACTCCACCATCCCCCCGACCTATCACCTTCATCCCCTCCCCCACTCACGTATTGTACTCTTTGCTACTTTCTCCCCACCCCCACCCTCCTCTCACTTATCTCTCCACCCTTCAGGCTTTCTGCCTGTATTCCTGATGAAGGGCTTTTGCCCGAAACGTCGATTTTACTGCTCCTCGGATGCTGCCTGAACTGCTGTGCTCTTCCAGCACCACTCTAATCTTGACTTTGGTTTCCAGCATCGGCAATCCATGTTTTTACCATGGCTTCTGTGTGGCCAGGATTGAGTCCCATCCTACAGCCAGATCTCTGACCACACATTTGGGAAATGTTTCCAGGATGTGGAATTGATCCTTGGCCCTGAGATTGGCATTCCTTTCTCCAGTTTCCTTTCTATAATTCTGTGGCTGATGTATGTTCTCAAAGAATTTTGTTCCCTCATACAGGAAATTCCTCCAAGTCATTTTCTTCTGAACAAGAGCTTACAACAAATCTGATGAATGCATTTGAGGCATGACAGATGTATCAATTCCAGCGGTAGAGGGAGCTTCTACACACATATGGTTCCATCCACTTCATGGATTAAAACTAGTCAAAATGCAAAAGGAAGATTACATCCTTGTGATTGATTACTTCTATAAATTTCTCACTGTTTAATGACTTAGCAACACAAAGAGTGTGACTGTAACTGACATAATGAGTGCTATTTGCAGTTTATTCAATGTCTCAGAGTGAATAGTATTTGACAATGGATGTCACCCCATTATGCATACTCAGTTGGGGTAGCAGAATAAATAGCATGTACTAACAAGCCAATGATCATCAAGTGTTGAGCAGCAAAGCAAGGTTTGGGCATTGTAGTGCTTCATTTTTGAACAACACCAACGGGGATGAGATTACCATCATATCACAACTTCTGCACGGAAGGAAAGTGCACATGACCAGCAACCAATTGGCCAACTATTCTGAGATGCAAAGGTTGTTTTTCAAAGGCAGAGGAAAATGCAACAAACACGTGAAGAGGGAACAGGTGGAGAATTTCCAAATCTTTGAATGACCAGATGACATAATATTATTAGAAATGTTATTGCAAATACTTGGTTAACAGCAAAGGTTTCTAAAACATAAAAGCAGCCTGGACCTTACAAAGTCATTAGTGATCAAGGGGCTAGATTGTGAAGGAGTAGAAGCCAGCTCAGATTAATTGGTAATATAGTAATCATGCGCAAAGAGAGAGTGGTGAATTACACTTTAATGATGATGACTGTTTAGTGATATCAAGTGACAGCAACCAGTTGTGAAACATCAAATTCTCAAACTAGTGCCACATTTATCTATCCAACTAGAACAACATTTATCTATCCAGATGAGGAGACAATCACCAGGTCAGGATGAGCTGTCAAACCTCTAAAGCGTTAGAAGATTAATATTTTCAACTTCAGTATAAAATCTGTTTCATCTCTTTGTGTAATACTGCACTGACAACACATGCCTGGATGCACTTTTTTTTCCTTTGGAAACTGGAGAATGGTTTGTTATATCTTACAGTCAGTATTCCTTTAAGAAGCATTCTCATAATGTCGTCACTGTATCATAGATTGTGACTGATGTGTATAAATGTCAAGTAAGCCATTTTACACTGGAACCACTTGAAGTATGACATGTTACAGGAAGCAAGCTGCTTAATGCTTTATATTGAAATCCAATAGTTGCATATAATAGTTAGTTGTAATAAATGTCTGTTATGGCAACTTGAATTGACCAAGGACATAACCCTTTACCTGATGAAAGCACTTTCCGTGAGGGAACTGCCCCTACCTCAGGACTGAGTGTTAAGTTCTTACACTGTTTCCAATTGATTGTAAAGTTTAATGTGGGAGTTGTTGACCTTATCTTCAAATCTCCTTTGAACAGCTTGCCAAACAATTAGCTTGTAGGGGAATAAACTTGGCAACTGTAAAGTGAACTAATAGAACAGGTCAATGAAGTTTATTTCCTATTGTCTGATGAGAGTTTGCCAAACCATGAGATGACCAAAAATGCTACCCAGATTATACATGGCTTGTAGTAAACCAAACATTCTGCTCTGTCTGAAAACAATTTGAACAAACTTGCATTGAGTTTGAAAGGTTTAAGCAATGGATTTATCCAATGCTTTCAATGGGTTGATATTGGCACTTAAGACAATGTTCACATATAAAACCCAAGAGAGATTGTTCTCCTCAAAGAGTTCAATATTTCTCTACACCTCTCCATACAAAGGTGTGAAAAAAGCAAAATGCTTAAAGAACCAGACTTGCAGAGACTCTAACTGATAAATAATATACAAGCTTGTCAACAAATATTTTCCCCAAGGAAATTCCTTCTCTCATTATCCCCCCAAAACCTTGAAAGGGTAGAAGGTAGGAGGATAAGCAACCTTGGGCAAAAATTGAAAACATAAGGCAATTATCAGATCAAAAGTTGTCAGGAGCATTGCCAGGAAGTTTATCTAGTCCAACAAGGCTGGTAATCTTTAACCTGACTAGTGGTCACTAGAGAAAGGTCCGTTGGATTTGTCAGGATACACCAGAATAGGGCAAATGAAGGAGCCTTGATTACAAGGGCAGCAGCCAAGACTGTGGCTCTAAATGTAGCAGTAAATCCTGTATATAAACCATTGTGAGGATAGGAGACTTTCACATAATCTCTTAGAGTCACCAGGATTATGTGCCAAAGGAGAATGGATCTCATGTCCCTTCAGTGAGGTGATTAAACTCATGGTCATACTCAGGGACAATCCAATTCCTCCTGCTGGCAAAAAGATATGGTATTGCCAACAGAGCAGCTATTGAATGTCAAAGTATTAGTTAACAGTATTAGGGGAAGGCTTACGCTCATTCCTTTACATCAGTGCACCAGCAGTTCAACCTTATTTATGTAACTAGGCTGTTGTCCTTCCTTTCCCTGTGGATGCGATTGACTAGCTCCTTGGAAATTGCTTAGTGAAGGGTTGAATCTCCCTTCCTCAGGGGTCTTTGAGAGACTGACCAAGGTCTGAGAGACAGAACAGCTACAGGAGAAGGTCCCAGACTGAAGCTGAAGCAGAGGGAGGTTTTGAGTGTTACTGTATTAAAAAAATGAGGAAGTGGAGAACTCACGGTGGCACAGTGGTTAGCACTGCTGCCTCACAGCGCCTGTAGACACGGGTTCAATTCCCGACTCAGGCGACTGACTGTGTGGAGTTTGCACGTTCTCCCCGAGTCTGCGTGGGTTTCCTCCGGGTGCTCCGGTTTCCTCCCACAGTCCAAAGATGTGCGGGTCAGGTGAATTGGCCAAGCTAAATTGCCCGTAGTGTTAGGTAAGGGGTAAATGTAGGGGTATGGGTGGGTTGCGCTTCGGCGGGTCGGTGTGGACTTGTTGGGCCGAAGGGCCTGTTTCCACACTGTAAGTCTAATCTAATCCTCTCAGACCTGCAGACAAGGAATACACAGTAGTTCATGAGGTAGTGTTCCACCAAAGTATTGTAGTAAAATATTGAGGATAACCCATGACATTCCAAAGAATTGGCATGTCAGTGTCTGAAAAACTCAAGCCCACATAATCAATATTTTACGAACCTCACTTCCATAAGGATATGGTGGAGTTTTGTTAAACTTACTACATATGACAAGTTATGGAGAAGCCCCAATTGTAACAATAAGCTGTACCCTTAGTTTCAACTTTTGGGGAACTATTCACCACATAGTGGATTGCTTAGGGTATTAAGTAGCAAGCTATTTTTCTATAACTTTTCATACAGTGAACTGAGGTGTTATTGACTCTTCATTTAAAAAAGGATCTCTGAAAAGATACACCATTAGGATTGTTGTGACCCAAGAGAGGGAGGGTTTGCAAAAGTGTGTCATGCTGAATGTAATTGTACATGTAGAACTTGAAACTGAAAGTTGTCAGAAAGAACTCTAAGCCTGCCCTTTGTGAATAAGGAATGGCATGCTGTGGAATTGTGTAGCCATTCATTGCAGGGAACTGAAACAATGTATCTTTGATGTATGAACAATTCAAAGTAAGGGCTGTCTCTTTATTTGAAGTATCATTTGCTCGTTAATTTATAACTCATTTGTGTTGGTCCTGATTAATGTTAAGGCAAAAGCGGAACCTTCTGTATAATTTCTTCATTGAGAAGTTATTTAATAAATTTGGTTGTCCCATGGCTTGCCCATAGTGATTCTAGAAGAGATAAAAATTCTGCTGAGAAATCGCTTGATAAAATACTACTTATGTGGAAATGTTTCATCCTCTGAGCCATAGAAAGAACACCTTTTGAAGTACGTTTATTTCCTTACAGTTTTTTAAAGAAATTGTATTATCAAAGGACTAAGTTGAAAAATCTAGGAATAAACTGAATAGTAAACAACAAAGCCTGTAGAAAGGTAAACCAGTTCCAAAGCAGGGAAGCACATATCGGAGGGGGTTAATCTTAAATTGTAGAGTATGTTAGATAGATCACACCATCAGTGCTGGGCCTGGTTCTTCACAAGACTAATCTCATATTGTCAGGGGCCTAAGTTATGAAGAAAAATGGAAGAAACATGGGCTTCTCAGTTGGGAGGAAAAAAGAAGAGATGATTATACAGAGGTAAAGAAAATGTGTGCATACATAAAATGATACATACGCGAAGAAGAAATCCGGATGTTGAGTGGAAGAGAACTCTTTGGGTTTTATTCAAAACTAGTTGACATGAAGGGATGATCTAAGAAAACAGATGGCTCTTTCCATCAGAAATTATCTCATGGTAACACTACTTCTTTAAATGTATTTTTCATCCAATTTAGAACAACACTATACGCTACAAAAATGATAACAAGTACAATTTAGCTGCCAACTGGCTACACTTTGAATTATTCCAATAATAAACCTTGGGATTGAAGTTATTTCAAACATCAGATCGTATGAAAATAATTCAAATAACACATTGACCAAGAAATCAGATTGGTTCTGAATTAGGGAATAACTCAGTTTTAGTGATGATGAGGCTGAAAGTAGAACCAACCTGTTTATTACCAAAAAAAAATGAACGAACTACAGGGGCTGTAAATCAGAAACTAAAATAGAAATTGCTGAAAAAACTCAGCAGATCTGACAACATCTGTAGAGAGAAAACAGAGTTAACATTTTATGCCATGTGACCCTTCTTCATAACTGATGGTAGCTGGGAAATGGTTGGTATTATGCAGAAGTTGGGTGAGGGGGAGGGAGGAGGAGTAAACAACAAATGGAGAGAGAGAAAAACAGTTGGGCAGACAAAGGAATACATAAAGGTCAGTCTGTGAGAATTGATATCTGATTGTTTTGATTTATTGTTGTCACATGTGCCAAGATTCAGTGAGAAGTATTATTTTGTGTGCAGTACAGGTAGATCGTGCTGTACAATTCCATCAAATAGCAGAACAGAGTTCAAAATACAGTGTTACAGCTGCAAAGAAGGTGCAGAGAGAGGAATCAGGAGGAACATTTGAGAAGTTCATTCAAAAGAGTGATAACAGCAGGGACGAACCAAAGGTAGATGTTGAAAGAGAGTATAACTAGGGTGGGAGGGGTCTTTGATTATGTTGGTTGCTTTCCTGAGGTAGCTGGAAATCCAGATGGAGTCAGTGGATGGAAAGCTGGTTTGTGTGATGGACTGGGCTATGTTCATGACTCTCTGGTTCTTTGCAGTCTTGGTAAGAACAGTTGGCATACTACAGTGTGATGCATCCAGATAGGATGTTTTCTATGCCTGTCTATAAAAATTGGTAACATTCTTTGTGGACATGCTAAATTTCCTTAACCTCCTAATTACTGTTAATGGGAGCCATTAGTGGCCGACAGTGGGTAGTTTGTGGTGGCAGCTTATGTGATGTCAAAGCCTGGTGTGTGGGGGTTGGGGTAAGGGCATTGTAGAAGATGTTCAAGCCCTAAAATTGTTGAACTTAATATTCAGTCCCAAAGGCTGCAGAATTTCCAAGTGGATAATGAGATGCTGTTCTTCTATCTTGTTCTGAACTTCACTTGACCACTGCAACAAGCCTGAGAAAGAGATGCTGGCCAAGGTACTAGGTGGTGTGTTGAAGTGGCAGGCATCTGGAAGCTCAGGGTCCTTTTTTCCAGAGAGAACTTAGGTGTTCTGTGAAGTAATCACCCAGTCTGGGCTTTGTTTCTCCAGTGTAGAGGAGACCACATTGTGAGCAGCGAATACAGTGGACTAGAATGAGTAAAGTGCAGGTAAAATGCTGTTTCACTTAGAAGATGTGTTTGGGGTTTCGGATGGCAGGTGTTACATGCTCTACAATTGCAGGGTAAGGTGCCGTTAGGCTGTGGAGTTGCGTTGGGAGTGAAGGAGGTGTGGACCCAGATATACTGGAGGGAACGGTTGCTGTGGAATGCTGATAGGAGAAGGGAAGGGAATATGTGGCTGGTGGTGGCATCTTGCTGGAGGGAGGGGAAATGTTGGCTAATTCTCTTATGGATGAGGAGGCTGTTGGGTTGGGTCGCTGGCTCTATCACTTTTATGGGAGGGAAGCGAGGGAGTGAGGGCCTAAGCACGGGAAATGGGTTGGACCCATCTGAGGGTCCTGTCAGGGGAATCCTCAGTTGAAGAAGAAGGTGGACATTTCAGAGGTTCCTTGTCACAGTTGGCATTATTAGAACAGGTGCAATGGGGATTGAAGAACTGGGAGATTGGAATAGGATATTTACAGGAAGCAGGTTGTGAGGACATATACTCAAGACAACTGTAGGAGTAGGTGGATTTGTAATGGATTTTGGTAGCCAACCTATCCCCAGAAATGGAAACAACGATGTTGAGGAAGGAAGAGAGATAAACTAATTGAATGTGAGAAAAGGGTGGAAATTGGAAGCAATATAGATAAATCTTTTCCAATTCTGGATGAGAGAGGGAAGCAGCATCAATTATATCATTGATATACCAGTTGTAGGTGGGGTCTGGAGTAGGAATATTCCAATAACCTCACAAAGAGACAGGCATAATTGGGGTACATAGACACCCCTTTGATCTGAAGGAAGCGAGAGGAGTTAAAGAGTAGTTATTCATAGTGAGATTGGTGGTGGATAGAGATGGTTCAGGACTTTTTTCCAAGAAGAGGTGGAGATTCTGATGGGGGATGGACATATAATGGAATTACATACCAATGGTAAAGAGGAGGCTGCTGCAGCCAGCGAACTGGAAATTATGAAAGTAATGCGAAGGATCAGAGGAACCATGGGTTTATGTGGGAAGACATAGGACAAAGGGAGAAAAAAGAATCAAGCCAAGGTAGGAATAGATGCATTCTGTGGGACAGGACTGTGGGCAGGCTGTTTATTACCAGCAAGCCGAAGAAGCCAGTAAGGATATGACAACATATTGGGAACAGCAAAGATTGACCAGCACAGATAATTGGATTGAGGAGAGGAGAATCTGGCAGTGGCCTTTAAATGTAATGTAGACACAGGTGGCAAATGTCTGGTTTTGCTCACAAACAACTGAGAAATATTGTCTACAGCTTGTATGGTGCATTATAGTCAATCGATATCAAACTGATGCACACAGTCAGTCTCCTATCAGCATCTGCCAACAGCCTAAAATCGGTTTCAGGCAGAGTTGGTTGTGTAGAAGCAACTTGTGTTTCATATTGATCTTTAGCTGCCATTTTATACCAACAACTATCATGATCATTAAATATTGCCGAAATGTTGGTATCTATTGAATCTTATTCTTTGGTAAAAATTATTTTGAAGTTTACTTAAGTTTTATTGAAACTTTGTTGGTAAGCTGAGCAGATGACTGATCTCCAGTAGCACTCTAATGACCTGGGGTGTTTCTTCCTTGACCAGCTGCAGAAACGTTGTAGTGATATTCTCACCAGCATGTGGATCCAATTCAAAGTTAGCCAATGTGTTGAGTTAGGTGGCAGCATCTGAGCTGAAAGAGGGTGCAGAAGGCTGCCTTACCAGCGCATCCTCTGAGGCATCTGTGCTTTCTTCCTCAGCAGTGGAGGGAAGTCTTGCATTGCTACAGTCTTGGTCATATAGACTGTTCTATAGTCAATCAGTTCTTCAGGAGATGAAAGAGAGAATGCATTGCAAAGAAGGGCAGGAAGTTCTGATATGCTAAGAATAGATTCACAGTGGGAGCTATTGGAGAGTAGCACAGAAATGGACTACTCTCTTGGTTTCCACATCAAAGATATTTCAGTATCCCCGCAGGACCAGTATTAGGGACAAAGGTTCTTTCTTCAGAGTGGTGAGGAGAAAAATATCAAGCACCCATCTATCCATCTTGGCTCTTTCAGCCCAAAGTGGACCACCTCCTCCAGGAATGAAACATTGAATGGATTGAATGAGATGAAAATGAGTGACAGGGTTGTTAGTGGTGGTGTAGATTGGGGAAAAGTGGCAAGTTGTCTCAAGGAGAGAATAGTTAGAGCAGGTTAGCAGTTTTGGGGTTTGTGATTGGTAAGAGCAAGTGAGAAAAGATTTTACATACTTTATTAACTGTGCTAGAGCATTAGCGCTGATGGAAGAGGTGTGGGGTAGCAGATACACAGTGAGTTTGTGGTAACAGAGAGAGGTTGGTGGAACTTACCCTGAACAAGAGATTGACCTTTCTCCTACAACACTGAGTGTTCTCCAGACAGTTGAGATTACACTGATCACAGGTGATAAAGCTCAGTCCAGGTTGGCAGGGTTTGATGATATATCCTCCTCAGCCTCTCTGCACCACTATCAGGACTTTCAGGTCCCTGTCCCTGCAACTCCAGGACAATTTTAAAGGATGGTGCAGGGCAGTTTAATGACATCTAGCCAATTTTGGAATGATTCGCTCAAGAGATAAATGTGCCACTTTCAAATAGGCAACCTAGGGGTGCTTAATCAGTGTTGGGACCTCAACAGCATAAAAGTTAAGTTAATGATTAGAATGAAAAGACAGTGCATATTCTAACCATACTTGCAGACAATATAAAAGCAATCAGGAAAACAAGTTGTGAAGAATTTGCAAAATGATAAGAGGTTTAAGTGAATGGATTAAGTGAATGGTTGATGAAGTCTAAGATGGGAAAGTATGAGGTTGTTTCTTTTAATGCAAAGAACCAAAAAAAGAACATTACTAAATGGAGAGAGACTGCTGTGGTACAGAGGAACCTAGGTTTCCTTTGCTTGAATTATTAAAGGTTACCAAGCAAGTACGGTAAGAAGTCAGGAAGACAAATGGAATTTATTACCCGTTTAAGCCATGTAGCTGGAGTAGAAAATAGGAAAGAAAGTTGAAATACTGTTTGTTAAGAGTATGAATTCTCCTGAGGATACAGTACAGAAGGGGTCCTTTGCAATTCTGAGAGAGTGTGGCCCTCAGCTAAGGCAGGGCAGACTGTAGAGAGGTTAGGTGCTGGTGCATTGCTGCGAGTGTGGAGCGGAGGATCTTGAAGGAGAACCATTGCTGGTGGTTTTGAATCTTTAGTCTGTACTGTTTGCCCTGTTCGGATCCGAATTCTGCTGGTTTAAAGGTGGTCCAGAGTCCTTGTGAGATGAGTTGGTTATTGAGGCAGGCACTGAGGAAGCAAATATGGCTGTAGTAATGAATCTGTTTCAGGACATGGTTGAAGAGCTTCAGGGCAGAGGAAATGACCTGGGAGTTGCCGTGGGAGAGGGACTCCCTGAGATTCTTGTAGATAGAGGAGGAAAACTTCTTTGAGTCAGGCATCCTTGCAAGAGAATTCTCAGTAGGGTTAAAATCAGCGAGGTAAAAACAATGACTGCAGATGCTGGAAACCAGATTCTGGATTAGAGTTGTGCTGGAAAAGCACAGCAGTTCAGGCAGCATCCGAGGAGCAGGAAAATCGACGTTTCGGGCAAAAGCACTTCATCAGGAGTACAGGCAGAGTACCTGAAGGGTAGATAGATAAATGCATTTATCTCTCCACCCTTCAGCCACTCTGCCTGTATTCCTGATGAATGGCTTTTGCCTGAAACATCGATTTTCCTGCTCCTCGGATGCTGCCTGAACTGCTGTGCTTTTCCCACACCACTCTAATCCAGAATCTGGTTTCCAGCATCTGCAGTCATTGTTTTTACCTAGAAAATAGGAAAGTCTATTTACAACTGTGCAAAGTCAGGTAAGGTTATACCTAGAATACTGCATACAATTTTGGCCTCCTTTATCAGGAAGGAATGCATTGTCATGGGAGACAGTTCAAAGAAGGTACGCTTTGTAGATTTCTAGGATGAAGGAGTTTTCTTATAAGGCAGGATTGACCGTGTTGAGCCTGTATGCTTTGGATGTAAGGAGACTGAGAGGTGCTCTTATTGAAATTTATCATATTCTATGAGGCTTTGATAGGTGGATGCAGAGAAGATGTTTCCTACTGTGGAACTGAGTTCTCAGTTTCAAAGTATGTGGTCTTTTATTTAAGACTGAAAAAAAGGAGAAATTTCTTTGCTCAGAGGTTTTAATTCTTTGGATTCTTGCTTTCTCAGGAAGCACTGGAGACAGGGTCGATGAATACATTCAAGGTCGGATTAAACAGATTTTGGATTAACAAAGGAGTTAAGGGTTAGTTGGAAACTCAAACTTAGGCTAAAGTTAGATGGGCTAGGATCTTTTTGAATGGCGAGATAGTTTTGAGGGGTCAAATGGCTTTCTCCTGCTCCTTTTCTAATGTTTTTCTGTTTTGTAAAATACGACAAGAGTTTGGAAGAGGAAGGAAAGAAAGGATCTAAACAGACAGCCAGGATGTGAAGGGAATAATTCAACTGCCTGAATCTCAGTAATGATTGATGTTTGAGAAGATCATCCCTGAAGTTTTGCCAATTGGCGCATTTGGGATGACATGGTGGCTCAGTGGTCAGCACTGCTGCCTCACAGTGCCAGGACCCGAGTTCAATTCCCGCCTCGGATGACTGTCCGTGTGGAGTTTGCACTTTCTCCCTGTGTCTGGGTGGGTTTCCATCGGGTGGTCCTGTTTCCTCCCACAATCCAAAGATGTTCAGGTTAGATGACTTGGCCATGCTAAATTGCCCATAGTCAGGGGTAAATATAGGGTAGGGGAATGAGTCTAGGTGGGTTAATCATTGGAGGGTCGGTGTGGACTTTTTGGGCTGCAGGGTCAGTTTCCATCCTGTAGGGAATATAATCTAATCTAACCTACAATTCCAACCTCAGATCAGGGCAAAGACTGCAGAGGCACTGAAGCATGTTTTTAGCTGGTTGCGGACTGGTAGAGTTCCTTTTCTCAGCTTGGCATCAACAGCCATGGGAGCAAAGTAAAGCGAACCTGGGGACCACTTGAGAGCAGGAACTGACTGGACGCCACAGTTCAGAAAGTGATGTAGGACCACCAGAAGCAGCTGATTGGTGAGTGAGTTCTGGTGGGTGTTTCCAAACTATATTAAATTGTAAGTCATTGTTTAAGCATGGTCAGGAACTTATTTGGTTTATATATTTTTAAAAAGATCTTCTAAAGTTTTTACATTTTAAAGAGTTTAGTCACTTTTGGAGAGCTCAAAGCTGTGGTTTGCTCCTCTCGCTTCCTGTGAGAGGCCAGCCACATTTCCGCTGCTCGAATAAGGTCAAGAGCCGAGTCACCCTGATAGACCTCAAAATGAGTATCAATGAACAGGTTATTGCTCTGCAAATTGTATTTGGTAACACTGCCAATGACCCCATCAGTGAGAGTCATAAGCCCAGAGAAGCGCAGGTTGCAATTGCTATATACCTTCATGATAAACACTGAGGCATCTGTTTCGTAAAGAGTATGGTGAGGAGATATCCTTGGTGATTACAGATAAATAGAGACACCGTGAAAGAATGCCAAGTATGTTAAGCAGTAGAAAAGCCATCACTGGTTGCTTTGCATCCATTGAAATGGATAGCTGGAGTTGGGCATAAGGGGAAAAAAGTCAGTGTAGAATTTGAATGGCTACCATTATTCTTTGCGATGTCAATATGAAGTAGATTGATGGATTTCCAACCAACAAACCTGAGGATATTTTGCACAGTTTGTTTGCTGCTAATGGGTTTTCTGAGGAAATTATGGCTGAGAATGTACCTCAATTTTATTCAGAAGAATTTGAATTATTCATAAGAATGAACAGGAGAAAACACAGTTGAGGGCCACCTTATCATTCCTGCTTCCTTGGAACAGGCAGAGTGCAAAGTATAAATTGTGAAGCATGCTCTTGTTTAAAAAAAAATTGCTGGATAAAGATCTGAAGAAACATCAGCCATCCATGGATCATAGGCTGATGCACCTTCTGCTTACCTGTCATAATATACCACCCTATTAGTGACAGAAGAGAATTGTTTCTTAGAAGACAGGCTAGAATGAGGGTTTCTTTGTTGAAACCACATTTAATACAGTCTGAGGAAGGGAAACAATCCTGACAGATAGGGACGTGTGAAGGGGTAGAGTACAAAACGTAATCTGATGTTGAACTAAAAAAATCAGGGTAAAAAATTCATGACCAAAAGCAATTGGGATGTCTACCAGGAAAAGTTATGAAAATATATTGTTCTCTCTGCAAATAATTGATCAAGGTGTTTGGTCACGGAAGTGTGAAGTTTGTTCATGTAAAGCAATGGATTTTACCTTCGAGGTTTACAAAAAAAAGGAAGCTGGGATATATCAAATGTTTCTGATGATTCAGACAGTTGGCATCTGAGATGAGTACAAATGGGTACCAGTTCACATCAAAATCAAAGTTTCAAATGAAAACTTTATGTGTCAGTCTTAATTGGAGAAAGGTTTTCCTTAGATTCAGCCCATGATGTGTCAAGGTCCTTCCACAAGGTGTTAAAGTTTATCAGGAAAAAAGGTATCCTTATATAGGAAGAGGAAAACAGTGGGAAATTTGATATGTGAATAGAGAAATGTATGAAGCTTGTGTGAAACATATAAATTGCTCAGACCATCTTGTCAGGAACAGTATTTTTGAACCTAATCAGACAGAGAAAGTCTTGCCTCCTCTGATTTTTCTGTGCAATCTTCGAATAGAGGATTCTTCACAACTAACTCGATGCAGCAAATCTCAAAGGGAGCAGCAGGGAAAAACTCTGCTAAACCACACTCACTTGTTTCAAAGAGTAACTACCGTGTTAAGTAACAAGTGTAAATGTCCAAAAGCTTAACTGAAAAGCTACAGAGAGAAAATAATGTGCAAGGTAAATGGATAAAAGGGGTAAGGTAAATGGCTAAGGGGCCAGGGTGGCAGGTGGGCAGTTGAGTCAGGAGGGGTTGATGGTTGTAGCTGCAAATGTGTTGCTGGTCAAAGCACAGCAGGCCAGGCAGCATCTCAGGAATAGAGAATTGGACGTTTCGAGCATAAGCCCTTCATCAGGAATAAGAGAGAGAGAGCCAAGCAGGCTAAGATAAAAGGTAGGGAGGAGGGACTAGGGGGAGGGGCGATGGAGGTGGGATAGGTGGAAGGAGGTCAAGGTGAGGGTGATAGGTCGGAGTGGGGTGGGGGCGGAGAGGTCAGGAAGAGGATTGCAGGTTAGGAGGGCAGTGCTGAGTTGAGGGAACCGACTGAGACAAGGTGGGGGGAGGGGAAATGAGAAAACTGGAGAAATCTGAATTCATACCTTGTGGTTGGAGGGTTCCCAGGCGGAAGATGAGGCGCTCCTCCTCCAGCCGTCGTGTAGTTGTGTTCTGCCGGTGGAGGAGTCCAAGGACCTGCATGTCCTCGGTGGAGTGGGAGGGAGAGTTAAAGTGTTGAGCCATGGGGTGATTGGGTTGGTTGGTTCGGGCGGCCCGGAGGTGTTCTCTGAAGCGTTCCGCAAGTAAGCGGCCTGTCTCACCAATATAGAGGAGGCCACATCGGGTGCAGCGGATGCAATAGATGATGTGTGTGGAGGTACAGGTGAACTTGTGGCGGATATGGAAGGATCCCTTGGGGCCTTGGAGGGAAGTGAGTGTGGAGGTGTGGGCGCAAGTTTTACATTTCCTGCGGTTGCAGGGGAAGGTGCCGGGGGTGGAGGTTGGGTTGGTGGGGGGTCTGGATCTGACGAGGGAGTCGCGAAGGGAGTGGTCCTTGCGGAACGCTGATAGGGGAGGGGAGGGAAATATATCCTTGGTGGTGGGGTCCGTTTGGAGGTGGCGGAAATGGCGGCGGATGATACGTTGTATGCGGAGGTTGGTGGGGTGGTAGGTGAGAACCAGTGGGGTTCTGTCTTGGTGGCGGTTGGAGGAGCGGGGCTCAAGGGCGGAGGAGCGGGAAGTGGAGGAGATGCGGTGGAGGGCATCGTCGATCATTTGTACTCCTTGCGGTTGTAGGTGAGTCAAGTCAGGCCAGAGGCTTTTCAGGACTGAGGAAACTAAATCAGAATTATCCCAAGTTGCCACCTCAAGATCAGGGTTCAAAGGGCAAAATGTGTCAGTGCAGGCCTGTTCTTGTGCTGTATTGTTCTTTGTTCCTTCTGAAAGCCCACCAGGAACAGAAGCATTGTCTATTGGCAATTAAATTTTCCTGGGCAATCCAATGAAGTTTTTATATTGTGACTTCTGATGTATCCTGTAGCACATCATGAGGGGCACGTGTATTGTTGGATTTTTAATTGAGAAATAGAGAGTAATGACAACCTCTTGACCATTTGCATAGTTATGTGGAACAACAAAAGCCGATTAAGTTAGTTTGCTTTTGTGTCAGACTTGTTTTGTGTATAGTCATCATTTTCTTTGTCAAGATATCATAACCATTAGTTTTCTTGGTTTATTGACTTTTCAAGTAATGGACTGAACTGTCTCACTCTCTTGTTAATTTGTGCTGCCTCACTAAAGGCACTACCTCCTTCAGTAAGAGGCAGTGTGTGTTATACTGTATGTTTGTGTGGCATGGCGAGAATTCATGCAATCTCTGAGATGTGAGGATAAGTTTTGCAACAGAGCTAAATGTGTGAGGGTGAAGCATATAGATGTATATTGTAATGTTAAATATCGAGCACCTCTTGCTCTCCCTACTAAAACAAGACTTCTTTTTTACCATTTCACCTTGACCTCCTCAGTGAATGGAATCTTTTTTAACCAATCATGGTTTCTTATTTCACAGCATTATTCTAAGCAATGCCAGCACTTCCAGTGGCACAGTAGCTCAGTGGTTAGCACTGCTGCCTCATAGCACAAGGGACACAGGTTTGATTCCAGCCTTGGGCGACTCTCTGTGTGGAGTTTGCACGTTCTCCCCGTGTCTGTGTGGGTTTCCTCTAGATGCTCCAGTTTCCTCCCACTGTCCAAAATTTGTGCAGGCTAGGTGAATTGACCATGCTAAATTGTCCATAGTATTGAGATGCATTAGTCAGAGGGAAATGGGTCTGTGTCGGTTACTCTTTGGAGGGTCAATGTGGACTTGTTGGGCCAAAGGGCCTGTTTCCACACTGTAAGGGAATCTAATCTAATCAGCCATATATATACACATGCATCTCTCCTCTAAGAAGTACAGGCTAGATTTAAGCAGTTTAGGGGCATTTTTAACTGATGCGAGCATGATAGCAGGCTTGTTGTTGATGTCTACAAGCAATGAATAGCATGGTTAGCTCTGGTTGCAAGCAGTGATTCAGGGGGATGAGCAATTGCAGGATGAAGGTTCTGCTTGCAATATATTTAACAGGTACCAAGTAATTATACATCAAATCGCAGTTCAGGGCCCAAGTCAATTTCAATGCACAAATCACTTGTTGGCTGAGTTTGAATTAACTGTTTTAACTAGGCATTGACAAATACTAGTAACAACTTTGTCACTAGTAAAACAAATTTCTCTAAAGTAAATCAGAGTAAATTGTAGTGTACTTTTTGGTGCTCACTTTTTCCTTTCTGGAACAAGAAACATTGTGCTCGAAAGATTCAAAATTCATCGCCTCGCATCACCAATGTAATTTACAATCTTGTCATGAATATTGATGCTCATAATTCTGCTATATTTCACAATATTCCTTTTAAATGAACACACTTTAGAACAAATTCAATGGGTTTTCTGTCCTTGTTCCCAGCAGTGAATCAAAAAACAGAGACCTCCCAGTGAAAGGACTCAGGAAAATGAAACAGGTTTGGCAAAATGTTTAAAAATGCACTGCGAGTGGTCACCAGACCACAGACAGGAGAAACAAATGAATGTTTAAAAATAAATGCGTTAAAGCAGCATTAAACAGAATCTGGCAGAGCAGAGAATGATTGGGCTTTGAAAATCATTGATTCACCCACACACTCATTAATTTAAAGCACAGATACACGTCTGCTGATGATCAGTTGTCACAATATTTAAAATTAAACTGCTTTGTGGGGGAAGAGAGGAAAATGATAGCCTTCTAGTGATATTTTTGGGTTTTATTCATTTTACTTGTAATAGAATCTCAGAAAGTTACAGCACAGTTGGAGGTAATTTGGCTTGCTATGCCTATGCTGGATGTTTGAAAGATATTATTAAAAGAATACAGAAGAAGTAGACCATTTAGCTCCTTAGGCCTGTAGCCCCATTCATTAAGATCAAGACAATCTGAAGGAACTATTTTCTCCCCGAAACCCTGGTCCACTAATCAAGCACCTCCCATACTCATTCCCATTCTCACGACACCTTCCTGTGAACTGTTTAACATTCTTAGCTTTAGCCCATGACCCTGTAAATTCCTTGTCCTCTAGTATCTATCCAACCCCTTGAATATTCACAGGATTGGCTGCAACCATCTTCTTCAGTAAGAACTTTCCAGTTCCTGACAACTGTAAATGAGAAGTCCTCTTGATCTTTTACAATTAATTTTAATTCTATGACTTCCAGTTAATGGCTCACTCAATAAAGGATAAAATGTTCTTCCATTTACCTTATCAAGATCTCATTGCAGTGATTGTAATGAGGTCAGCCTGGTGCACCCCACGGAATATTAGGGCTGTCAATCTGGTCCAATCAAAGTAGCCTTGGCTGACTGATAAGAAGACGAGTGTCAGAGGGTTCTGTTCACTCTGAGAGTTGACTCTGAGGAAGCTGGATCGATGTCAATGTGTAAATAAACAGTCACTTGGTGATGGGATACTGACCTCTATGGATTTGTTTCACTCATCTCCTTATGTTACCTTTTAAGTCTAACTGCTCCAAATTTTTCAAAAGTCTCCCTGTGGCTGAAGGCACTCATGCTAGTGACATCTGAGGAATCCTGCTTCGAGTAAACCTCCCCATCTTAATGTACAGTCAATTCTGCTATAGCGCAGTAGTTCTGTTCTCCTGCAACCCTGTATTATAAGAAAATGGCGTAAATTTAAATTAATGGGGTCAGAATCATGTTATAACCAATACATGCTTTAAGGATTCATGCTATAGAAACAGTGTCCCAAATTTGCTAAATGTGTAATAGTGAATTCGCATTAACGAAACATGCATTATAGCAGAACGACCTGTGTGTACATCTTTTTTTGAAGTGTGGTCTCGAGAACTGTGAACAATTTGCAAGCTGAGACCTGACTAGTGATCTATAAATTTCTATTATGATCTCTTTGGCCTTTGGATTTAATTTCTCTGCTTATAAAACCCAAAGGAACACAAATGCCTCTTATCAGCACCTTGAGCTGAATTTCATGATTTTTTTTAAACCATGTTTGAATTGTGTCAAGTTTTTTTAAGGGATTCAAGCTGCAAGATCAAAAAAAAACTTGCCGTTTTTAACAAACCCTCCTCATTAATTACCTACCCTGCCCTGTCATGTCTAATTAGCAAGCCTTCTTAACATGAGTCATTTTGAAAACAATTCACCATTCAGCAGAAATTCATTGAATGACTGGCTATTAATATTCTCAGTAACTGGTGAGACACCAGCAAGTTGACACTGGGGAGAGACCATTCAGGTGCTCTCACTGTGGGACTGGGTTCAGGTAATTACACCATCTCACTGCACACCCAGCCAATTCACACTGGAGAACAACCATTCATCTGCTCCGAGTGTGGTAAGGGATTCACTCAGCTGAGACCTAAACAGTGATTTAGAAATATCTATTTTGATCACTTTGGTCTTTGAATTTCATTAATTTGTTCATAAAACCCAACAGAACACAAATGCTTCTTAGCAATATCTTGGGCTGAATTCACTCAATCGGCAATCCTGCTGAGACACGAGCAAGTTCACAAATAACTACAGTGACTGGATTTTGATGTATATCACCCTTAAGCCATTTTTAAAAGGCCTCTGAGCACCCAGATGAACACTGGCATTCCAAAGGCTCCCTGCTTGGTCAAACATGTCTGTTTGGAGAAAGTGAGGACTGCAGATGCTGAAGAGTCCATAAGACCATAAGACATAGGAGTGGAAGTAAAGCCATGCGGCCCATCGACTCCACTCTGCCGTTCAATCATGGCTGATGGGCATTTCAACTCCATTACCCGCACTCTCCCCATTGCCCTTAATTCCTTGCGAGATCGAGAATTTATCAATTTCTGCCTTGAAGACATTTACCATCCCGGCCTCCACTGTGCACTGTTGCAATGAATTCCACAGGTCCACCACTCTCTGGCTGAAGAAATGTCTCCTCATTTCTGTTGCAAATTGAGCCGCTCTAATTCTAAGTCTGTGTCCAGGGGTCCTAGACAGCCCCCCCACCCCAACCCACCCCCGCCTAAGGGAAACAAATTCCCAGTGTCCACCCTTTCTAAGCCTTCAATTATCTTTTAAGTTTCTATTAGATCTCTCCTTAACCTTTTAAAGTCTAATGAATACAATTCTAGGATCCTCAGCCATTCATCATATGTTGGGCCTACTATTCCAGGGATCATCCATGTGAATCTTAGCTGGACACACTCCAGTGCCAGTATGTCCTTCCTGAGGTGTGGGACTCAAAATTGGACACAGTATTCGAAAAGGGGCCTAACTAAAACTTTATAAAGTCTCAGTAGCACATCACTGCTTTTGCATTCCAACCTTTTTGAGATAAATGACAACATTACATTTGCTTTCTTCATCATGGACTCAACCTGCAAGTCAACGTTTAGAGAATCCTGGACTAGCATTCCCAGATCCCTTTGTACTTTGGCTTTATGAATTTTCTCACCGTTTAGAAAATAGTCCATGCCTGTATTCTTTTTTCCAAAGTGCAAGACATTTGTTCACATTGAATTTCATCAGCCATTTTCTGGGCCACTTTCCTGTCTAATCTTTCTGCAGCCTTCCCACCTCCTCAGAACTCCCTGTCTGTCCTCCTTACTTCATATCATCAGCGAACTTCACCAGAATGCCTCCAATTCCTTCATCCAGATCAGTAATATATAAATTGAACATCTGCAGCCCCAACCCTAAACCTTGCAAGACCCCACTTGTCACTAGCTGCCATTCCGAAAATAACCTTTTCTCCCAACTCTCTGCCTTCTGTCAGATAGCCAATCATTAATCCATGCCAGTAACTTACCTAGAACACCATGGCACCTTATCAAAGGCCTTTTGGAAGTCTAGATAGATAACATCCACTGGGTTTCCCTAGTCTAACCTGCTTGTTATCAATTCAAATAATTCTAACAGGTTTGTCAGGCACGATTTCCCATTACTAAATCCATGCTGACTTGTTCTATTCTGACCCTGCACTTCTAAGAATTTAGAAATCTCATTCTTAACAATGGATTCTAGAATTTTATCTACAACTGAGGTTAGGCTAATCAACCTATAATTTTCCATCATTTGTCTTGATCCTTTCCTGAACAAGGGGGTATTACGGTGATTTTCTAATCCTCTGGGACTTTCCCTGACTCCAGTGATTTTTGAAAGATCACAACCAACGCCTCTGCTATTTCCGCAGCCACCTCCCTCAGAACTCTCGGATGTAGCCCATCGGGGCCAGGAGATTTATCAGTTTTTAGACCTTACAGCTTTTCTAGCACTTTCTCCTTTGTAATGGTTACCATACTCAATTCTACCCCCTCATTCTCCTTAATTGTTGGCATATTACTCATATATTCCACTGTGAAGACTGACACGAAGTATTTATTAAGTCAGAGTCGAAAAGTATGGTGCTGGAAAAGCACAGCAGGTCAGGCAACGTCTGAAGCACAGGAGAGTCGACGTTTTTGGCATTAGCCCTTAATCATGAATGTGAAGGGGGAAGCAGGCTGAGAGATAAATGGGGAGGTACAGTTAGGCTAAGGGCAAGGTAGCTGGGAAAGTGATAGGTGGATGCAGAAGGGAGGTAATAGTGATAGGTCAGTGTGGAGGATGGAGTGACAGTGTTGGAGAAGGGGAAGATGCCACTGTGTTTCTCTGACAGAAAATTGGAGGCCCTTGTTGAGTGTGTGGCACAAAGTGGAACAGTCCTCTTCTCGCAGGACCAGATTAGGAGACTGTGCCACCAGGTTTGAGCTAGGTCTAAGGAAACCATCTGGCTCAGTGCTGTCTTCAGGGAGCAAAGGAACTATCAGCAGTGCCATAAGAATGCCAATTACCTTCTCTACTGCAGTGGGCTAAGTCCCAACTCTTCTCTCTTCCATGTCCCGCTACATTTCTGTTACTGCACCTACCACCCATTAAAACTCGTATTTTGCCCCTCCCTCTTTATTGTTTGCAACATCTTTCTTCATCTGTTTGTGTCATCTCCCCACAACCTGCCACACCATTTAACTCCGCATGTCTTCCGTGCTGCCTACCCACCGCTTTGGAACACCTTACCAAACCTCGCGCTCCTGCACCAGCACTAACAACTGTGTGTTCCACTGTAATTTCACTCAATTTTCAGAGCTGTATTCACATAAAGAAAGTGCATTCAAATTATGCTGCTAGCCATAATCTTGATTTTCAGTTCAGCAAAATTGATAATCTCTAGGGATCGAATGGACTGTTTCTGCCATTGTATGTCTGTGCTACAATCTGTCTTATTGCAACAATGAAATATTCCAACTTCTCAGTGACTCATCCCTAGTCTCTGATGATAGAATAGGAATAATTCCTGGGTTCTCCTGATGACATGGCACTGGATCCTGGCCTTTCCGTGCGGAGCAGGGACCCATTCCCAGCCTCTCCTATTCAGCTGGGATCTTTCTGTTCCTATTCTCTTGCTGGATCCATTTTCCTGCAGACTGTGCTAGCAATAACTCCAGATGAAGCTGAGGTTGCAGCCTCTTCTGAGCCCACCCCTGAACACAGTTGTTAAAGTGGTCGAGTCTCCTGGTCCCCGTTCTCAGTAGCAATCCCAGTCTCTGAGTCCAATGCTCACTCCTCACTTTCTCTATGTGTGCATTGCCATCATTCAGCAGAACCTTTCTTCGGCTGTAGAAACCCAAAATCTTCCCCAACATTTCCCACTCTCCTCCAGCAAATCTACAGACAGTAAGTCCCTCTGCCTAGCAGGAGCAGGGATCAGTATCAACAGCTCATAATAGGGTCAGATCATGGCTTTACTTAAAATTATAGATCAGTAATCTACCCATATTTCACATTTTCTCATGATAAAATTATTTTTGCATTTCCACTTTGTGCATTGTTGTTCAAGAGCAAGTAGATAAGGCCTATCTGTTCACTCCAGCCACTGTTTATACCAAATGAAAAACGACGTAATATTTTTCTAAAAGTCTGTATTTACACTTTATCATCATTGTCTTTACCTTTGGGAGTGTGAAAATCAACTAATCTGGCTTTCCTTTACAGTTAAGAATGATTTTCCTTCTTTGATGGTGATATTTGTGACTGAGCTTTCCCAAAATTTGGTTAAGTATTAATGGATGAAAATGGAATAGTGCTGATTAGATGGGCTTCAGATGGGTTTCTCAGGTTGGTCCAACATCAAGGGCAGAAGCGTACTGCGCTGTGTTCTGTTAGATTTCAAGAGTTCAACTGAGTGGAGGATTCTCCCTGTGAACACCCAGTGACTTTTCTCATGCAAATTGTAAGCTGCCAACCCTCTGGAGAAGGTACCATGCTGGCAAGGTACCATTCTCCAATTATTGTCTGGTCCCCAGCAGGGGAGATTCTCTTCAGTGTGAGTGATCGGGTGTCTGTTTAACGCACCACTTATGATTCTTTTTGAAATTCTAACCAAGAATGTGAGAGTTGGACACAGCCATGTAGCTGAAAGTTACCTGGGAGTCTTTTTGTTTCTCCAGATTGAAGATGAAGTGTGATTGTGTGGGGTACACTTAGATTACTTACAGTGTGGAAACAGACCCTTCGGCCCAACAAGTCCACACCGACCCACCGAAGCGCCACCCACCAATACCCCTATATTTACCCCTTACCTAACACTACGGGCAATTTAGCATGGCCAATTCACCTGACACGCACATCTTTGGACTGTGGGAGGAAACCGGAGCACCCGAAGGAAACCCACGCAGACACGGGGAGAACGTGCAAACTCCACACAGTCAGTTGCCTGAGTCGGGAATTGAACCCGGGTCTCAGGCGCTGTGAGGCAGCAGTGCTAACCACTGTGCCACCGTGCCGCCCACTTTGGCCACAAACGCCTGTGAGCTGAAGCTTATGGTTTTATTGGCTACGCGAGGATCATATTGAGATCGGTGCTATGATTTTCACCCTGAGTCTAGGTGAGTTTGCTCACGGTAGTTTACAAAATGTGTTATTTCAGCACACACCAATGAGATTTGAAATCTCCCCAAAACACTGGGAGATGTAGTCCTCCAACAAGGAGGCCACTGGGATAACTGTATATGGACCTTTTACATGATAAATCTGATTAAAATGTATGTTTCACAATCCCTATGGCCCATTTCACAGTAGATTGCAAATGTGGTTGCAGGAGTGAGATCTTCTCCCACATCCTCACTCTAAACTCCTGTCCATTATTCAAGAAAGGTAGAATTTCATATATTTTAAAAAAAAGTTGTGGACATTTCAATGTCCAAGGTGTTAGTTAAGCATCTCCTGTGTGTTGTGCAGGTGATGAGACTTTGGCAGGTGTTTGAATTGTGGAATGTAAATGAAACTTCATAGTTCATCTGAAATTACATCTGCTTCATCACCATTTTGGAATGATCAATAGCATGGTAAAGTTGCTTGTGACCACTAGATGGTTAACTGTTTTATAAGTAAGTTGGAGGGGAGCTGTGATTATGTGGCAAAGTTCGAACTTGGCTATTGCCAGTCTCATGGACAGAGGCCACATCATGGAGTATGTTTTGAAATGCTGACCAAGACTGAGAGAATTTTGTCCTTTGTTCACACTTTGGTTAAAGTTTTGGTCAGGCATCGGCTGTAGTTCAGTTGGTGACTCTGTCAGCTCTGAGGAGAAGGCAGTGAGTTCAGATTCCACTTTAGAGCTTCAGCACATAAATCTAAGCTAACATTTCCGTGTGAATTTGAATGAGTGCAATGCTGTTAAAGCATACGTCCTTATGATGACATGTGAAACTAAGACTCCATTTTCAGTCTTTTATAGATAGAAGGAGTCAGGGTAAATGCAGGAAGATGCTCCTGATGACTGGGAAGTCGAGAACCAAGGGTCGTAATCTAAGAATATGAGGTAATCCATTTAGGACTGAGATGAGGACAAGTTTCTTCACCCCCTCCAAAGAGCTTCTCTGCCATGGCAAATGGTTAACATCAAAATATTGAATGTTTTCAAGAAGGAAATCGATGTAGTTGTGAGGGCTAAAAGGGATTAAAGGGAACTGAGTTGGATGATTGACTATGATCGTATTGAATAGTGCAGCAGGCTTGATGGGCCAAGTGGTCTAATCCCACCCTTATTTTCTTTATTTCTATACCTGTGAGTAAATGTAAAAGGTCCCATAGTACTGTTTCAGAGAAAGCATGGAGAATTATCTCTGGTGCTCTTGTCAACACTTGTCTTTCGATTAAAATTGTTTAAAAAACAGATAATTTCACCATTACCACATTTTTTCACTCAGAATGAGGTAGAAAAATGGAATGTGGCGGCATGGTGGCACAGTGGTTAGCACTGCTGCCTCACAGCGCCAGAGACCTGGGTTCAATACCCGCCTCAGGTGACTGACTGTGTGGAGTTTGCACATTCTCCCCGTGTCTGCGTGGGTTTCCTCTGGGTGCTCCGGTTTCCTCCCACAGTCCAAAGATGTGCGTGTCAGGTGAATTGGCCATGCTAAATTGCCCGTAACATTAGGTAAGGGGCAAATGTAGGGGTATGGGTGGGTTGCGCTTCGGCGGGTTGGTGTGGACTTGTTGGGCCAAAGGGCCTGTTTCCACACTGTAAGTAATCTAATCTAATAAGAGGGTGTTGGAAGCAAGTACTCTTGCAACATTTAAGAAGCATCTGAATGATGCATCTTAAATGACAGAGCATAGTAAGCTATGGACCAGGTGCAGGTAAATGGGATAAGTGTAGTTAGGTGTTTGTCAGTCAGCATAGGCATGGTGGACTGAAGGGCTGGTTACAATGCTGTATGACTCTGTGACTCGACATAAGAAATGGGCTGAGTACAGAAAGTTTGGAGGCGAAATGAAAAAGGAAATGAAAGAGACAAAGGAAGAAATTGAGTAGACTCTGACGGCCAGCAATAAAGGGAAATCAAAAATCTGCTATAGGGCACTTAAGTAGCAAAACAAAATAATAAGAGGAAGTAAATTGAATATAAAATAGTATTGATGCAGAGGGTAAGGCTGAAGTGCATACCATCTGTCTTTACCAAGGAAGAAGCTACTATCACATTAATCAAGAAAAAGGAAGTATTTGAAATACTGGCTGAACTAAACATTGATAAAAGAAGAGGCACTAAAATGTTTGCTGTACTTTAAGTGACAGATTTCAAAGACAGATTAGATATACCTGAGATTACAGAGGGGAGATAAGGTCAAAATTGCAGAAATGCTAGAAATAAATGCTGGGTTGCATGCTGGTGCAGTGGCTAGCATTGCTACCTCACAGTGCCAGAGACCTGGGTTCAATTCCTGCCTCAGGTAACTGCCTGTGTGGAGTTTGCTCATTCTCCCCATGTCTGTGTGAGTTTCCTCCGGGTGCTCCAGTTACCTCCACAGTCCAAAATGTGCAGGTTAGGTGAACTGGCCACGCTAAATTGCATGTAGTGTTAGGTGAAGGGGTAAGCTCTTTAGCTCTGGGTGGGTTGCTCTTTAGAGGGTCATTGTGGATTTGTTGGGCCAAAAGGCCTTTTTCCATACTGTAAGTAATCTAATCATAATCTTCTAAATCCCTTCAGATGCACTGGTGGTACTAGCAGACTGGAGGATTGCAAATGTTATACCGTTGATGAAAAATGTGTACAAGGGTAGACACAACAACCATAGGATATACAACACAAAAACGGACTTCTTTGGTCCAGCTCATCTATCCCAATCAGATATTATAAATTAATCTAGTCCCGTTTGCCAGCATTTGGTCAATATCTCTCTAATATACCCATTATATACTCTCTATTATATAGCTATCCAGATGTCTTTTAAATGTTGAAAACAGAGATGAGTTAATTTAGTTTGTGATCAGAAAACTTTTAGAAATGATAAATCCATGATGAAATCTTTGATGAACCTACACCAATTAAGGAAAGCCAGCTCAGATTTCTTAAAGGCCAATCAGGTTTAACTAATTTGATTGAGTGTTTTGCTGAAAAAACATAGATGGTTGAAGGTAGTGAGATCAATGTTGTGCGTATGCACTTGCAAAAGGTGCCTAATAAAATACTACATTACAGAATTACTAAAAGCCCACGGGAGAGAGGCAACATCAATACGAAGTTTACTGTTTGACAAGAAAGAGAGTCGTGGTGAATAGTTGACTTTTAAATACAATATTTTTGCCCAGGGTATGGTATGATAGATTCGCTGCATTTATTGATATTTATAAATGCTTTATTCCTTTATGGGATGTATTCATTGCTTGTGGGGACAAATATTTATTGCATGCCCTTAATTTCCCCTTGAAAAATTGGTGGTTGGCTGCTTTAATGACTTATGATTAGAGTTTTGCTGGAAAAGGCCTCATTCCTGATGAACGACTTTTGCTCAAAACATAATTTTCCTGCTCCTCAGATGCTGCCTGATCTGCTGTGCTTTTCCAGCACCACTCTAATCGTGACTCTAATCTCCAGTGTGTGGCGTACCCACTTCTACCTGCTTTAATTACTTATTCTGGTCGGCAGTGAGCAATTTCAAAATTTCCAGCTGACACAAAACGTGATAGTTTTTGGAAATTGAGCAGTGTAGTGATAGACTTCAAGGACATATCGACAAGTTAAGAGAATGGATGGACAATTGGCTGGTAAAGGTTTACACAAAAACTGAAGTGATGCAATTTGGTAGGATGAATGTGGAGAGGCAATCTACGCTAAAGGGTACAATTCTGAAGGAGGGCAGGAACAGAGATATCTTGTGGTAGAGGTGCCCAAATCTCTAAAGGTGGGCTACATTAAGACAATTTTTCGTAAAGCATTAGGAATACTAGGCTCTACACACAGAAGCATAAAGTATAAAAACAAAAAAAGTGCTGATAACCTGCATTAAACACTCGTCTGACCTCAACTGGAGTATTGTGTCCACTTCAATGGGCTGCACATTAGGAAGTATGTAAAGGTTTTAGAGTGGGAACAAAAAAGGTTTACTAAAGTGATTCATGGGATGAAGGATTTCTGTTACATGGATAGAATGGTGATGCTGGGGCTGTTCTCCTAAGGTAGCAGGTCGGGAAGAGGGAGACATACAAAATCATTAGTGGTCAAGACAGGGTGGATGGAGAGAAGTTACTCCAGTAGGCAGGAGGGATTGAGGATCAATGACACAAATTCAAGTTGATTAGTTAAAAGAAAGAGTTGTGAGAAGAAAAAAAAACGTTTGTTCTTACTGTAATTGGTTACAATCAAGGATGTTGGAGTGTAGCGAAGGCAGATTCAACCTTGGCTTTCAAAGAGAATTCAATAATTAAGTGAAGAGGAAAATTGTCAGGGTTATGGGGAATGGATGGTAGATTGGGACTAATTAAATTTCTCTTACAGAGAATGGGGATGATCTCAACAGGATGAATAATCTCCTTCTGGACTGAAGCCCTTCTTTGATTAATGCTCACAGCGCAATCTTTTCGATGCCTCTTAAAAGAACAGCAATGACCAAAGTTACTATGATGACTTTCATCCAAAAGCAACTTTCTTTTATCAACATTAAAATGAAATGCATTCATAAGTTGTATAAAAGATTTATTTTCCTGGAGGCGAATAGAGAAAGAAGGAATTGCTGGGAAGAGAATAGTATATGGAAACAGAGCAATATGAGGACATGATCAGAGACTGGCTTATTAATGATAGTAAAAATGGTAATAGTGATGTGGGATGATAAAATTGAAGGAATGCCTTAAATGGTCGATAGGATAATTGAAAGGCAGAAAAGATTTGAGGAGGCAAGATGGAGAGAAACCTGAAAGGAGAGAGAGAGCAGAATGAGTTGAGATGGAACCACAATGAACCAAATATCAAATCAGATCTCCTTGACATTGCCCTGGCAATATACCTCAAAATCATTCCCCAAACATTTCACCACCGTACCACTGTGACATTTTAATTTCCTGCATTGTCAGCAGTTACAATCTCTCTGCGTGATTTTATTGGGTTATTGACAGTGAAAGTATATAATAAAATTCAGGGGATTTTCGTATAATGCACTATGTCAACTGCAAACTGTCAAATCCATTTTACATGATCAACTTCTAATAATGCAAATTTATTGACTAAAATTTGCCATTTGTAACGTTAGAAGGAGAATACACAACACCTTCATATGATATATATCTATCCATTATTTTAGCAGAGGTTTTAATGGTTTAATCAGCATGTGTCTATTTCCTGTACTTTGGATTCATTTTCTAACTATTGACTTCATGAGATTGTCAACATCTGAAACTGTGTTTTTAGTTGATAACATGGCATCAGCAACAACAAGTCAAAAGTGGATATACTGGTTTGAAAATAATGCAGAGAATGTACCAAACAGACAAAAGTTTGCAACAGGTGCATTGAATAAAATGACAACAAGTTCTCTAATTAAAAATAAATGAAGTTCTATAAACTGTAACATGGATATGTGGCTGAATGTTCAAGAATTGAAACTGGAGGTGGACAGAGCCTTAAAAATACCAGTGCTAGACATTGTGCCAGTTTCCCAATGCCATTCTTGGCACCAGTTATGTTCATAATGGTTGATGGACATAAGAGAATGTGTAAAAATAGGAGTTGGAGAAAACCATTTGACTTCTTGAAGCTGCTTCATCATCAGTGAAATTATGGCTAATTTGTTTATGGCTGAGGTTTCACTCAGCTGTCAATTCCTCTAGCCTCTGACTCTGCGGTAAATCAAAAATATGTGCAGGACAGGCTAAAATATATTCCCACGTATGAACATCAAAATTAGGCATGAATAAAACACTTTGACCCTTGAGATGGCTCTGCCATTCAATAACATCACAATTAATCTGATTACTCTAGATTCCTGTCTACCCTGATAACTTCCTGCTCCCTTCCTTAGGAAAAATACGCTTACCTCGGCCTTAAAACACAAACTCGGTATTCTACTCTACTGCATTTACAGCAGGATTCAATATTCAATGACAAGAGTCCAGTGTTTAATGAGCGTCGTGATCCTCAAGAAGAAGAATTCCATCCGCTTCTCAGTTTTATTAAACTTTGAAACTTATTTTGAAGCGGGACTCCAAGTTTTAGATTCTCTCATTAGAGGGAGCAACTTTTCAAGTCTCAGCTCCTTTAGAATCTTGTATGTTTCAATAAGACCATCCATCCTTCTTAAATTCATTGAGTATAGGCCCAAATTATTAAAACTTTCCTCTTAAGACAACCGTTTCTTCCTAGGAATCAATCTAATGAATCTGCCCCGAATTGTGTCCAATTTAAATACATGCCATAGTAAATTGGGAGTCTAAAATTTCATGCTGAACTCCAAGTGCAGTTCCACTAATGTCGTGGATGTTTGGAACAAGACTTCCCTACATTTGTACTTTATCCTTTTTCCAATAAAGACCATGAATCCATTTGTTTTCCTAATTAATTATTGCACTGCATACTAACATGTTATGTTTTTTGTATAGTGACATTTGGATCCCTTTGGACCACAGCCTTCTCTAGTTTTCCTGCATTTCATAAAAAAACTCAACAGTGTGGAAAATCAAGAGGTAGAAGAAAGGATGGAACCTCAACCAATTACAATCACTGGAGCATAAGAACTTACAAACCTAATTGAAGTAAGAGCTGACAATCCTCTGGACCTGATAACTTACATCTGAGGGTTTGAGAAGAGCAGTTTGCAGATATAGTGGATGGGGTGCTATAATCTTCCAAAATTTTCTGCTTCTGGAAAGGTTCAACAGATTCAAAACTCAAACCGTATCACTTCTATTCATGAAAGAATGGAGATAGCAAGCTCAAACATAAGGCTTGGTGATTGTCTGAAAAAACCCATTTCGTTGACTAATGTCCTTTAGAGAAGGAAACTGCTGTCCTTACTTGGTCTGCATGTAACTCCAGACCCACAGCAATATGTTTGACTCTTCACTGAATTTGGGATAGACAATAAAAGCTGGCCTAACCAGAGACGCCCTCTGCCCCTTAATGAATAAAAATGTTCCAATTTGTGATCCTGTATGGCTTGGAAGGGCATGCGCAGATGATGTTGCTGAAAGACATTTATTGTCCTTTTTCTTCCAGGTGATAGAGGTCATAGGTTTGGAAAGTGTTGTTGAAGGACCCTTTGCTGTGGCACATCTTGTCTGTGTACATACTGACCATCATTGTTCATTGATGAGGCAGTGAATATTTAGTTGGTAAATATTTTGCCAACAAAGCAGACTGTTTTTTCCTGGTCGATGTCAAGGAAGCAGAGAGTCACACTCCTGACTTGTGCCTTGCAGGTGATGAACAGGCTTTGGGAGTCAAGAGCTGATTTACTAGGATCAGAATTCCCAGCCTCTGACCTGCTGATGTAACCAAAGTATTTATGAGTTTAGTCTCATTTAACTTCTAATCAATTGTAATCACCTCCCACCACACCAATTCATTGAATTCAATGATGGCAATGCCATTGAATGTTAAGATGAAATAATTTGACTTTCTCTTGTTGGAAATAGTCATTGCCTGACACTTGAAAAGCATGAATGGTATTTACCCATTGGCAGCCCAAATTCAATATTGTCTTGCTGCATACAGGAATGATTAGCCTTCAGCAAATATAACCAACTCCACTTATCTTACCTCTTTCTTGTTTCCATGTTTGCTTATTATTTGTTGTAGAGCTCAATGGCTTTTTGTTTAATAATGTATTTGATTGTTAACTCTATGTTCATGCAATACATTAATGTGTGGAGTTTCTGACTTCTAAACTAAATAAAAGCTATCAGAAAGACTTATAAAGCCAGAGTTTTGAACACATGTTTAGAAGATACATGAAGAGATATTTTAAAGCACAGTAAATAAATTTGTTGTCAACTTAAACTAGTGTCATTCCTGCATTGCTCTGAGGGAAATCAGATATTTAAAATATAGAACTATAAGTGAATATGTCATAGCAGCAGCCAAAGCCATGGCCACATCAGTTAAGGAGATGCACCCATGAAAGTCATGACTCGAGCCTATTTGGAAAGAAATCCAAATTCAGCTTCCTGCCCCTGAAGGCATCATTGCACAAAAGGAAGCATTTCATTTAAGTTCATGCTGCATGTCAGTTAGTCCATTCTCCTTCTGTATCCTTGGAGCTCTGCAAGTTTAATTCTCTGCAAATCCTCAACCAATTTCTTTTAGAAATCTTCTTGTCTTTACTTCCACCACTCTCATAGATCGTGGTTTCAGGTGATGATTGCATGCTGATGATTCCGTGCTGATGATTCCTCCAATTTTTCTATACAGTCTGCACAATTCATTAAATCCTCGTGATTGTCCCATCAACTAATGGGAACAGCTTTTAAATGTCTACTTTGTGTCAACTGATTATATCCTTCTAAACTTCCATGAAATTGCCTCTCCATCTCCTTTGCTGCAATGAGAACAACCTCAGCTTCACCCATCTAACCTTTAAGCAAAAAATGCCTCATCCCTGGGACCATGTGAATAAATAAAACCATGAATTGTGGATGTGGGAAACTAGAAACTAAAATAGGAAGTGTTAGAGAAATTCAGCGGGTCTGGCAGCATCAATAAAGAGAGAAACAGAGTTAACAGTTCAAGTCCAATGATGGAAGGCTTCTTTTGTGCCATATGACTCTTTGACTCTGCTCATTATTTTGTCCATAAGCCAATTAAAAAATTTCAAACAATGACCCTTCCAGCACTGGATCTTCTATTTTGTTCACCAGCCTTTCATTTGATACTTTGTCAAATACTTAAATTCATTTAAGTTGGCCAAACTAAGTCTACTTTTCACCAATTTGTGTTGCAACTAACTCGAGTCTTTCCAATCACCTATTTTTTTTCCCTGTCTTGTTTCCTCACAGCTTTACACATGGTTAAGTGCATATTGAATTGGGAAAAAATAAAATACATCTTTTAAAATTTCAAACCAACCTCAGGAGCAAAAATGGAGCAATTTATTCACCCTTTCAGCCTTGATCATAAGAGATACATTACATTTTATGTTTCTATCCTTCATCCTAAACAATCTCCATTTGACCCTTTTCTCCACCCACTCATTTTTTGCCTCTCAAAGTAAATCACTCTTGAGACACCTATCTGCCTCCACTTGAAAGGTGTGATAAATGTAAACAATTGTAGTTGTTTACTATGAATTTAATGCCTTTAAAGCTCCTCAACAGCTGAAAAAAGATAGATTCTGCAGCTATGGGGCCAAAACCTGCTTTCTAGAATATTTCCAAGCACTGTCAGCACAATATAAAGATTAAAGCTTCAATGTGTTCTTATTGAACCCTCAGAACCTAAAAACAATTACCTCAGAAACTCTTGGGAACCATTCAGAGCTTAGGCTGAAAACAAATTTTGAAACTGATACGAGTAAGATTAGGTTAGTTTGGAATAATTCATTTAACTTGACATACTATGGATAGGAAAACAAGAGTTAATGTTTCCACTCAATGACCTTTCAGCAATTTCTATTTTTACTTCAGATTTCCAACATTTGCAGTATTTTACGATAATGGTGACACTGATGTTCAGACAATCAAAATATATGTCAATTTCAAATTGCATAAGGAACCTTCATTTGTCAATGGATTGAATTAAGTTTCAAGTGCATATGTTCAAAGATGATTATTCAACTGTGGGTTGTGTTCAAATAACAACCAAAATCAATGAGTGGCAAAAATAGCCTCTATATGCATCAAACGCAAGTAGCACATGTTTGAGGGGGCAATAGAATCATGAAATACAGTTCTTAAGGTAACCCCTTTATACACAATTCTTATATAATTAAAATTCCATTACTATGATGTTACATTGTTTTATCTATAGTACACAAAGGTTTGAGGGGTTTCTGTCCTGGGAGACAGGAGATGGGTTAAAACATGTGCTAAATGCCTGCTGCTCCTCCTGATAGGATTAAGAGTGTCTGTCTGTCTGCTTGCATAATGAAGAGGTGTTAGTCCTTTTGTCTTTAAAGTTTGTAAATGTTGGTAAAAAATACTAGGCCTATATAAGTTAGAAGTTGTACCTGTACTTAATAGAAGAATCAAGGACATTAAACTGATTACCCCAGCTGGGTTGTGAGATTTGTTTACTATTTGCCAATGTGTGAGTTTCATTCATTCATGCAATTCATCTAAGCATTGTTTTGACAGTTAGTTTGTTAAAGGGATAGCAGCCCAGCTAAAAGGTATTTAACAAGTACATAATAATTGGGGAAACTAGTGTTTCTGGTCCGAGAGCCAGTTGGTAAGGGCTAATTAATATTGTAATCTTTCCTGGAGATATGTTGGTGGAGATAATATTGTTCTGAATGTGCTACACTTATTCAGAGGTAAATTAGCCTAAACACTGCTTATACAAGGGCTGATAAGGGGTGAAAATGCAGTAATTGGTTTTAAAGATTTGTTTTGATTAGAAAGAGTTGTTTTAATTTGGTCTATTTTATGATAGTAGAATATATTATATATAGTAGAACTGTGGTTTTATGAATGAATGAATGAATGAAACAGTGTAATAGAAGGGAGTTATGAATGAATGAAACGGGAACGTGATGTTCACTTGTGAATGACTTTGTAAAGGAGTTATGAATGAATAAATATAAAATGCATGTGAATGGGAAATATAAAGTGCTTGTGAGTGGGCTAGTGAAGGGACCCAGAATGCAATATCTCACAAAACTCATCTCAAACATGAAAAAAATTATTGTGGATGTGTTGGACACAGACGTAGAATAGAATCCCTCCAGTGTGGCAATAAGACATTTGGCCCATCAAGTCCACACCGATTCTTTGAAGAGCATCCGATCCAGACCCAACCCATCCTTGGACACTATGGGCAATTTAGCATAGCCAATCCACCTAACTTGCATATCTTTCGACTATGGGAGGAAACCAGAGCAAATCCATGCAGACAGAGGAAGAATGTGCAAATAGTCGCCCAAGGCTGGAATTGAACACAGTCCATAGTCATGTGAGGCAACAGTGCTAACCACTGAGCCACCATACCAACTGTATTGCTGGCATAGAGGAGGAGCTTATATGTCTGGGCCTGTGGACTTCATGTTTCCTGTTATCTAATGTGAGTCTTCTATGCAAAAGAGGTGATGAATTTGCTGCAAAGACTCCTCCTATACCGCAACAGTCCATGTCTAAATGTGGCAATTTTCAGACCTGGGCTGAAAAGTGGCAAGTAACAGTCACAATACTCAAAGGCTAGGCAATGGCTATCTCCAAAAACAGGGAATCTAATCATCATCCCAAGACATTCAATGGTGTTACCATCACTGACTTCCCTCATTACCAACATCCTGGGAGCTTCCCATTGATCAAAAACTCAACTGGATTTGCCATATAACTATGGTGGCTACAAGAGTAGTTCAAGGGCAAGGAATCCTGCAGCAAATTACTCCTTCTGGTTGCTTAAAGCCTGGCCACCACCTACAAGGCACAAGTCAGGCGTGTGATGGAACATTCTACACTTGCCTGGATGAGTGCATGTCCAACAACACTCAAGAAACTTGACACCATCCATATCAAAGCAGCCTACTTAACAAGCCCCACATTCATAAGCATCCATTCTGTTTACCACTGGTATTGTGTAGCAGCAGTGTATATCATCTATAAGCTGAATTGAAGAAATTTACCAAGGTTCCTTAGACAGCACCTTCCCAATCCACAACCACTTCCACCTAGAAGAACAAAGACAGTAAATGCATGGCAACGCCATCACCTGCAAGTTCCCCTCCAATTACTAGCTTGACTTTTGAAATATATCACCGCTGTACCAGTGTTGCTGGGTCAAAATCCTGGAACTTTCTCTCTAATGGCATTGTGGCTGTAACTACAGCAGTTCAAGAAGGCAGTTCACCACCACCCTTTCAAGGACAACTAGGAATGGGCAATTGCTATGTCCACATCGCAAGAATTAATTTATAACAAAGTCTCCATTATGGCACATTCACCAGCAAGTCACTGAAATTACTCCACAGAGGCAGGTATCAAAACATCACGTCACCCTTTATTTACACGTGAACAGTCCTTGACTATAGTATTGCCTCATACAGAGTCAGTGCCGGTATCTTTGACACTCACCCTTTTTACATGCAGCCAAGGTTCCCTGATTTAATCAGATTAACATCCCCAGTCAGTGAGTGGACAAATGCATAGCAGATGAAATACAATGTGGATAAATGTGACTATAAGCTTTGGTAGCAAAATTAGAAAGGCAGATTATTATCTGAAAGGCAATAGATTGGGAAAGAAGATGTGCAATGAGACCTGATTTCCCATGTACATCAGTCACTGAAACATACAGGTGCAACAAGTGGTGAAGAAGACAAATGATGGCCTTCATCGCTGGAGGAGTTGAGTACAGGTACAGGAATGGCTAAGATGTTTACACCTTATCCTTAAACTACGGCCTCAGGTTCTGGAATCCCCCACCATCGGGAACATTCTTCCTCCATCTAGCCTCTACAGTCTCATTTAAACTTTATGGATTTCAATGAGATCCCCCACAATTTTCAGAATTTCAGTGAATAAAATTCTAAGTGACTTAACCTTCTCTCAAAGGTAAGTCCTACCATTCTAGGAAGCAATTTGGTAAACCATTGATGAACTCCCTCTATAGCAAGAACATCCTTTCTTTGATAAGGAGACCAAAACAATACACAGTAGTCCAGGTGTGGCCTTACCAATGTTCTGCATAATTGCAGCAAGTCATCATTGTTCTGATACTTGAATCCTCTTACTATGACAGCCAAAGTACAGTTTGCCTTCTTTATTGCCTGCTGCAACTGTGCATTTACTTGCATGAGGACACCCAGGTCTCTTTGAACATTCCCCTCGCTTAATTTACACCAACTCAAATAATCATCTGCTTTCCTATCTTTGCTATCAAAATGGATAACTTCACATTTATCCATATAATTCTGCATTTGCCATGTATTTTCTCACTCACTCATCTGTCCAAATCATGCTACACCATCTCTGCTTCCTCCTCACGGCCCACCCTTCCACCCAACTTTGTGACACCTGCAAATTTTGAGATTTTACATTCAGTTCCCTAATCTAAGTCAATAACCTATAGTGTAAATAATTGGGGTCCCGTCCTGATCCTACAGTGCCTGACTAGTCACTGTCTCTCATTCAGACAAAAACTCAATTATTCCTCCTCTTTGTATCCTGTCTATGAAACAGAAATTTTACACATTGATCTCTTACGTGAGACCTTGTTGAAAGCCTTCTCAAAATCCAAATTAACCACACCCACCGCCACCTCCCAAATAATTTATTAGTTATATTCTCAAAGAATTACAGCAGATTTCTTTAGCGTGAATTCCCTTTTGTAAGTCTATGCTGACTGTGTCTGAGTCTAATACTGTTTTCTACATGCTGTGCTACAAAATCCTTGATAATGGACATTGCATCATCCCACTGTCAGCAGTCGACCCACTAGTCTATAATTCTCTGTTTTCTCTCTGCCTCCCTTTTTTGGGGTTACATTAGCTACTCTCCAATCTAGGAACTATTGCTGAGTCTAAGGAATCTTTGAAGTTGACAACCACCAACATACCCATTACTATATTTCTAGAGTCACTTCCTTCAATTCCCATTATCAAGCCCTGGGTATTCATCAGCCTGTAGTCCCATCAATTTCTCCAACACCATTTCATGACTATCACAGATTTTCTTCAGTTCCTCTTTCTCACTTAACCATGTGATCCCTATCATTTCCAGTACACTATTCATGTCCTCCTTTGTGAAAACAAAAGTAAAGTATGAATTTTGATTATCATCCATTTCTTTGTTCCGCATTTTACATTCCCCCATTTCTGACTACATTAGCTTTCACCATATTTTTATTTCTCTACACTCATGTAGAAAGTTTTACAGTCAGCTCTTACGTTCTTCGCAAGCTTACTCTCATACTCTATTTTCCCCTTCTTAATCAGTACCTTGGCTCTCTTTTGTTGACCATTAAACTGTTCCCGATCCTCAATTCTATTATTTTTCTTCTGCTAATTTTGAGTCACAGAGGCATGGAGATGTATAGCATGGAAACAAACTCTTCTGTCCAACTCTTCCATGCCGACGAGATATCCCAACCCAATCTAGTCCCACCTGCCAGCACCTGGCCCATATCCCTCCAAACCCTTCCTATTCATATATCCATCCAGATGCCTTTTAAATGTTGCAGTTTACCAGCCTCCACCACTTCCTCTGGCAGCTCATTCCATACATGTACCACCCTCTGTGCAAAATAGTTGCCCCTTAGATCTCTTTTATAACTTTCCCCTTCACCCTAAACCTATGCCCTCAAGTTCTGGACTCCCTCACCCCAGGGAAGAGACTTTGTCTATTTGTCCTATCCACACCCCTCATGATTTTGTAAACCTCTATTCAGCCTCTGATGCTCCAGGCAAAACAGCCCAAGCCTATTCAACCTCTCCCTATAACTCAGATCCTCTAACCCTGGCAACATCCTTGTAAATCTTTTCTGAACCCTTTCAAGTTTCACAACATCCTTCCAATAGGAAGGAGACCAAAATTGCATGCAACATTCCAAAAGTGGCCGAACCAATGTCCTGTACAGCCATGATCTCCCAACTCCTGTACTTAATGCTCTGACCAATAAAGGAAAGCATACCAAACACTTTCTTCACTATCCTATCTACCTGCGACTCTACTTTCAAGGAGCTATGAACCTGCACTCCAGGGTCTCTTTGTTCAGCAACACTCCCGAGGACATTACAATTAAGTGTATAAGTCATGCTAAGATTTGCTTTCCCAAACCTCACATTTATCTCAATTAAATGCCATCTGCCACTTTTCAGCCCTTTGTCTGCCTCTTTTTATTTTTGTATCTAATACAATCTTTAACTTCTCACATAAGTCGTGGTTTTGGATATTGTTCTGTTTGTACTTTTGCATCAGACAGGAGTAAACAGTTTTTGTCGCCATGCCATTCATGCAAGAATTTTCCCTGCAATAATGAGATTTCTCAATGTGTATTGCAAGTTCACTGATTTCGCTTCCTTTTATGAATGTGGTTAATTGGTACATTTTCTAGTTGCCAAGGAACAGCTTCTTGGTTCTATTTTACCTGTAATTATTTGGTGACTTTGTTAGTGAGTTTGAGCATCCTGTTTTTCTATATTTCATCTGCCTGATCCTGGTGCCTTGCTGCTTGACAGGAGACTAATTGCTTTCATATCAGTCTGTGAGTCACATTTTGATTTTAATTAGGAGAAAGTGGGCAATTGCTCATTATTGATTGTTGAGAGATGTTTCAGAACTCTGTCAAACTGCTCTGCTCATCTCTTCAGGATTCTGGTCTCGTCTGCAATCAATGTGGTTCCATCAGTGCTGAAAGGAGTATTTCCAGAAATCTGTGTACCGCAGATTGAAGCTTCTTCAAAACATTTTGGGAACATTTAGTGTTGTTCCTGTCTGTCCATGATTATATTTCTCCTGTCTTTTTGTTAAGCCAGTAAACCTGCGGTTGGAATTTTGATTTGTTGATTTTATGAATATTGTCAAAAGTGATTGTTCTGGAAGCAGATGAATGGTCATTTTGAAAGCTCTATATGAGAAAACGTTTCTCACTGAATGTCTGCATTCTTTTTAATCAAGCCAACCTTAGGCTTTATGGGTAGTATATGTCTCTGAAGGCTATGCTGTTCGTCTCCAAGTTGCGAGAAATAAACTTCCAACCAACTAGTTGCCATTCCAGATTTTTAATGAAGATTTCACTCACAGACTCCATTTTGAATCCTGAAATAGAACCATACAGTCATGAAGATGTACAGCATGGAAACACCCTTCGATCCAACTTGCCCATGTCGACCAGATATCCTAAATCAATCTAGCCCCATTTGCCAGCACTTTCCCGTATCCCTCTAAACTTTTCTTATTCATATATTCATCCAGGCACCTTTTAAATGTTATAGTTGTCCCAGCATCCACCGCTTCCTCTGGCAGCTCATTCCATGCACACACCACCCTCTGCATGAAAAAGTTGCCCCTTAGGTCCCTTTTAAATTTTTCCCCTCTCACCCTAAACCTCTGTCCTCTAGTTCTGGACTCCTCCACCCCAGGGAAAAGACCTTGTCTGTTTATCCTATCCAAGCCCCTCATGATTTATAAACCTCTATAAGCCTATCCTTCAGCTACCGACGCTCCAGGGGAAACAGCACCATCCTATTCAGCCTCTCTGTACAGCTCAAGCTCTCCAACCCTGGCAACATCATTGTCAACCTTTTCTGAACCCTTTCAAGTTTCATACCTGTTAATTGTTTTCCCTCCACAGGAGTTCTCTTGGGTCAAAAATGGGGGCATTGAGCTTTGGGGCAAAAAGATTTTCGGTTGGTAGTCCAACAATCTGCTCCCCAAACAAAAATGTAACTTCACCATTGACCTGTCAACAGCAATCTTTTCAGAAGCTGCATTCTTTGGCTGATAAAAGTCCTGTTCTGGATTCAGTCTTGTGTATTATTGCCACTCCTTGGAAAATCTGGCCAGCACTTTTGGATATCTGTTTTGTTAGTATGGTATTTATGAAAAAATTGTCTATTGTAGTCATAACCACTGGAACCATCTGAGATCCCCTCCTATTGGTATTAGTCTAATTTAGTCATACCAAGTGGGGAAGGATACTCATACAAAGTCTTTGGCAGAAGAAAAGCTTAATCTTAATAAACAGAATACCTTCATTACTGAGTACTTGATAGCTAGTTATGTTATATCCGATTTACATGAGGGTCCTTTATAAGACTTTCAACTATACTTAAGAATAGGCACATATTACTATTAGTTACATATGCTTAGATGGAGGATCAGATGCAATGATTTCTTCTGCAGCCAACACCATGAGCTGAATATAATCTCCTTCAAAATAGAGACCGGTGCATGAGTGTTGCAATATATTGAGGTGAAGTATCTGCCACCTTAAAAGCTGGAAGTATGTGCATGTTGCAAGGCATAAGTGTTAGGTTGGTATTATTGATGAGTGTGAGATACAATATCTGAATATTAAGCCTGAGTCCTGACTGCTATGGACCGCTGATGTGGAACCGATGGTTATGTGAAGTATTGATGGAAGATGTTATTTGAAGACTCCTTTCTGGCCATCTGCTTCAATATCTTCTCAGAGTGTAACTTGTGGATCTTCTAGCCATCTGCAAAGTCATGGTTACTCTCTTCCTGTGGACCGCCAAGTTTAAGATTGCTACGGTTGGATACATGAAATTGAGAATCTTCTTTCCTGTAACTTGCTCATATTACACCTTCTCCTTTGTATTTCAAAAATGTAGCAGTAGCTTCTGTGGACCAAATGTGGTCTCACTTTAAAAGGAGCAGCTGTTTTTAAAAGTTGAAAGGTGTACGATTTACAGTTGTTGTTGGGCTTCTTTAGAACTTTCAGCCAAGCAGTAGTGATTAATACTATAGCATTACAAGCATCCAGATGAAGATATAGGACAAAATGTTACATTGGTCTGGGTCTGAACTGATTGTGAAACACAACCGCTGCAATAAAAAAACGGGAAGCAATAACGCTATTTTTATCCACGAAATAAAACGCAAATCTTCTGAAAATCTAGAGATGATCTGTCAACAGCTGCCAAAAGAAAAGGTCAATTTAATTTCATCTTCGCCTTTTTATATGTCTCAGCAATGTGGCTCCCTATTTAGATTTTCCTACTCCTCTATGATGTAAAGATAAAATAATAATACATTGTGACTTGGTAACATGCCTGTCATTTCCTGAGTTTCAGTTACAGCATGGCTTAGGTCTATCTTTTGGAATGCAGGTTAATGTTCGTGACTCTCAATATTTTATCATGTTGCAGGTGGAGTAATGCACAATGTTGCAGGAACCTGGAGCTTGTCTACTCTATCTGCTTTACTTCCTGGAGTCATGTTCTTGTCCTGGGTAAAGATCTTGTCCGATCGGGGAGGTCTTCTTTGGTGGATTCCAAGTATTCCAGCAGCTCAGTATGAAGGTCTAGTCCTGGCATGGAGGTCTCATACTTGCATTGGAGGTGGCTTCCAGGTGTTCCAATGGCCTGGTGTGGAGATCTAGTGCTGGCATGGAGGTCTTGTCTCTGTGTGGAGGTCATATCTCAATATGGTGGAGCCATTTCAGCCCAGTTTTCCAGCGTACCTTGAACCCAGGAGTCATTAATTGAACTTTTACTTTTTATTACTTGCTATTTGTGACTTCTGTCATTTATTTAGGTGCTGTGATGTGGCGACTTATAAAACTTTTCACTTTTTTTTGTAAAACTACATGTGACAGTGGTTTGCTATTCTATCCTATTATAAAGGCAGTGGGTTTTTTGGGACCATTTTAAAAAGAGGATGGCAAGGTAGTGATATGTCAGAAAGGTTTCAAGGGAACAGTATTGAAGTTGAAAGTACTACTGCTGATGTTAGAGTGAAGGTGGTAGGGACAGAAGAGAAGGCCAGAGTTGGAAGAGCAGAAGGCACTCTCGACGAAATTCTGAGGAGGAGATTGATGAAATCGATTAAACATACACACATGTGTTTTAGTCATGCTGCTTTAAATGGTTTCTGATATCTACCCATCCATGAGCTATGTGGTCACATGGTTGTGATATGTCCAGCTAATTTTCGGTAATTTATTTAGAAGAATTAGTGGTTTAGTGCTATAAATGTGTTGCTGGAAAAGCGCAGCAGGTCAGACAGCATCCAAGGAGCAGGAGAAGCGACGTTTCAGGCATGAGCCCTTCTTCAGGAATCAGATTCCTGAAGAAGGGCTCATGCTTCCAACTAAACCTGTTGGACTATAACCTGGTGTTATGTGATTTTTAACTTTGTACACCCCAGTCCAACACCGGCATCTCCCAATTCAAATTTAAGGAGATTTTGAAGAATGAACTTATTTGAATGTTCGACATTTAAGGGACATACCTTGATGAAATAATAGGATCTATAAAACTAGTAACTATCAGTCTGTGTTCTTGTCAATAGTATTCATCAAAATATATTAAGACACAGAAAAACATAAAATGGAAATGTGGTGCATCAAACCTGTTGCTTTCATTAATAATCTGCAACTTATTTCACTAGCTGCCATCTTAGAAAACTGACAAAACATTTTAATGAAACTGACTGACAATCACTAAAATGCTGTCACACCAAGACCTGCCCCAAATGTGGACCCATTGAGTAAATCTGAGGGAGCAACTGAAAGTGCAGTGGGACACAAGCTTATCAGCTTCAGATATGTCAAATGTTTCATCACTTTTATAGGTCAGAAGAAAAAATAATGTACACAAAATATAGCTTGAGGGAATTATGGATTGAGAAATTATCAAGGGAAGATGTGAGTGCTTAAGACTTGAGATTTATTTTCTAGTGGGATTTGGTGGCATCCATGAAAAATATTGTTTTGTCACTTAATTTAATACATTTTGGAACCTGCTACAATTCTGCTTTGCAAGCTAAAAACAATTTCTCCTGTAAGGATTACAAGATGCTTCAAATAAGAAATGAAAACTAGTTGGAATGTTCATCAGTTCAGCATTGCAGGGCCTAATAAATATGACTTCAGATGCATCCAATTAACTTTACTGAGATCTTTTGAACACAAGCCTACAATAATCTCAAGTGACAATGCATTTTCCATACATTAAACAAAACTTTCTCCTTACAGTGTTTATCCGTACCTTGTGGAATCCTACAGCCAGGTGCACAATAGCAATTTATATTCATTAGGTAATGTTCCACCTAAATTCACACTGGTCATAATAGCCCTTGAGATCAATAGCTTTGTTAAAGAGTTAGACTTTAAGCAGTGCCTTAAAGGAAGAAAGAGAGATAGAGCCAAAGAACTTTAATACAAAGCAAAATGCTGTGAATGCCAGTGATCAGAAATAAAGAGAAATAAAATCAGAAAGTCAGCAGGTCTGGCAGCATCTGTGAAGAGAGACAAAGTTATCATTTCAAATCTGCTCTGACTCTTCTTCAGAACATAAGAAGCAGAGTCCTATCAGATTCAAAACAGTAACTTAGCCCTGATTGCAAAATGATTTAACTTCTGAACTGGGAGGCCTTACTGCAGTGATACAAGGCCTTAATGAGGCCATACTTTGGAGTATTGAATTCTTCCTCATGGCTACCTCTGCCAATCTGACTTTCTCAACTTACATGAAGGTTAAAGTACCCATGATTAATGTTTTTCATGTACTGATTCTCTCCTGATTTATTCTCTGTCCTATTATATAGCTACAGTTTAGGAACCTATTGATTACTCCATGCAATGACTTCGTCTCCTTATTATTTCTTATCTTCACTCATATGAATTCTACATCTTCTGATCGAAGATCATTTTTTGCAATTGTTCTTATTCTAATCCATACTAACAAATTATCTCATCACCCTTTCTGTACTACCTGTCCTTTTGAAAAGTAACAAACTCCTGAATACTTCGTTTTCAGCTTTGATTAATTTATAGCCATGTGTCTGCAATGGTAGGAGTCAACTCATGCAAAACATGTCAAATAACTTTCCATCTGCCTTCCATTTCAAAACCATTTACAGTATATTTTTGCACTTCAATGCTGCAATTCGGGTTGTACCAGCAACCATCATTGCAATACTGCAGCAAGGACACTGTGCACTCAGGGATACTCACCCAGTTCAGGGACTGGGCCAGGCTGCCTGACCAGCCTATTCATCCATTATCATAGCATCTACCCAGTCTGAGCCAACCTGAATGTTCACAGCATCTATGTGTTGCATTGTTTTGCCTTGCCTTTTTTGTACTTCCCCCCCTCAAACAGAGATACTTGGCTTGCAGTTCTCCAATATTGTCATGATGTTTAGAATAGACACAAAGCCAGGACATTTGTCATGGTTATTAGTTGTCCTCAGTCAAACTAAGAGAGAAAGCCTTTGCTCAGGGGGACCTGTCACAGGAGGTCAATGGTAGCCTCTGATACCAGTCCAGAGTTACTTGGGCTAGTTAATACATGATGATCTCCATATAAAGGGTGAGGTGCCAAATGTGATGCAGCCCATTACTGGTCTTGACTCTTTCTCCTTGTTCTGGTTTTTCTCCTGGAATGAGAGACAGGCAGATAGTAAAGTAGGTGAATGTGATTCTGTTATTGTTGATGCAAGTCATGTGGTGCCTCTAGTGAGTGGGGAGAGGAATAGAGTGCATGCAATGTTAGTAATGCTGTGAGTTGGGATGGGTGAGTACAATAGAGGGAAGATGTTGCCAGCAATTGTGAGAGTTGCAGAGCATGAGACTTGATAGGAGTTGGGTACGATAGCATAAATGGAGTAGGCTTGAACTATCAGTGAAAAGAAGGTAGCATTTCATGCTGGTGAAAGGGAGAAGGTCATTGACATTCTTCTGACGGTGCTGGGCATGCCTCCAGATGGGTGAGATTACCTTGACCTGTATGGCAACCTCAGACCAAGCTGGCACAAAGTGGCATCATGGGCTCTATCCTAGGAAGAGGACTGCCTGCCCGTTCATTCAGCAGGGTTCCAGGTCCCTGCCCACAAAGTCAGATTCCAAATGCCCATTGACTGCCATGTCTAGGGCAAACATCAGGAACTGTGCAGCAAAGGTCCTGTTTGAAAGTGCTTCTCCGCGTACACAATGAACCTTTTAAAATGGTGTGGGGACCCAGATCAATTCAGGGCATCTGGCCATGATGACATGTTCCTGAAATGGCCCTCAGTAAGGTGGGGAGAGAGTTGGATAAGAGGGATGACGTCGGGCAGGTTAAGTAACTAAGAATGAGAATTTGGTAAGGTTTAGAGAAAAGACACAATCGGACTCATGACAAAACAAAAAAAAACCTTCCCGAGAAGCTCGACACAAGCGGCAATTGGACAAAAGAAAATATTTTATTCTTATTCTCTTGTATGGAAATAACAGTCAATGTATAAGGCTGACATAAAACAAGACACAGGATGTGGCAGGAAGTTGAGGGTGATAGTTGAGGGATGTTTTTCTGACTGGAAGCCTGTATCGAATGGGGTCTAACTGGGGTCACTGTTGGGGTCCTTGCTGTGAGTGGTTTATATAAATAATTTAAATTTGGATGTAGAAATGTTGATTGGTAAATTCAACAGCAGATGATACAAAAATTGGTGGGCATGGTAGGTAGAGAGGAGGATAGCCTTAAATTACAAGTATATATAGACTGGCCGGCTCATGGGCTGACGAGTGGCAAATGGAATTCAATCCGGATAAATATGAGGTGATGCACTTGGGCAGGACAACCAATGTGATTGCACTGGAGAGGGTGGAGAGGAGATTTACCAGGATGTTGCCTGGGCTGGAGAGTTTCAGATTAGATTTGATTCCCTACAGTTTCAGTTATGAAGAGAGGGATTATGTTCCTTATAGCAGAGGTGATTGAGAGGGGACACGATTGAGATTTATAAATTTATAAGGTGGATAGATAGAGTAAACAGGAAGAAACATTTCCCCTTGATGGAGGGACTAATGATTGGGGGCATAGCTTTAATGTAAGGGGCAAAAAGTTTTTGAGGAGATATGAAGCAAAGCATTTTCCAAAAAAAGAGTGTGAGAATCTCCCTGTTAAGGTGGTAGAGACAGAAAACCTCATAGCATGTAAGAATATGTAGATGAACATTTGTGAATCCAAAGGCACAAGAGGCTGTGGGGCAATGGCTGGAAAATGGGATTAGAATAGTTAGGTGGTTGTTTTTGACTGGCACAATGCAATGTGCCGATGGACCTTTCTCTTTGATGTAGATCTCTATGACTCTACTCTAGGGCACAATATGGTTAAATTGGACTGTGGATAGACTCTGGTCTTCGAGGTTTTGGACAGAAACAAAGAGAAAGAGAGAGGGGTCTCACAAAAACAGAAACCTGCAACCATTGTCATTAATAGTGTGGAGAGGAATACAAGTCCTCAGCAAAACATAAGAGAAAACATGACCTGTGGTAGTCCCATGGCAATAAACAGACATTTATAGATTTTTCCTGGTGAGGTTGGGAGGAAAAGTCACTGAATTTGGTCTGACTGTTGATAGTCAGTCTGCCAAGATTCTTATAAATGAATGAAGTTATGTTTGCGTCACGGTAGCTCAGTGGTTAGCACTGCTGTCTCACAATGGGCCAGGGACCTGGGTTTGATTTCTGCCTTGGGCAACACTCTATGTGGAGTTTGCACATTCTCCCCGTGTCTGCATGTGTTTCCTCCAGGTGCTCCAGTTTCGTCCCACAATCCAAAGATATGCAGGTTAGGGTGGATTGGCCATAAATTTCCCATAATGTTAGGTGCATTAGTCAGGGGTAAATATAGGGTAGGGGAATGGGTTCGGCTTGGTTACTCTTCAGAGGGTCGGTGTAGACTTATTGGGCCGAAGGGCCTGTTTCCATACTGTAGAGATTCTAATTCTAATTCAAGAAGTGCTAGTCAATAGTCACTGAACTGCAAAATAGAAATATAAGAGCCCAAAGAAATCTGGAAATAACTGTGAATTATCCTTTAAAGATTGTGATGCTGTGGAGAGCATGCTGAAAAATAATTATAAATGTGATTATCAATTGTGTCAAGACTGTGATAAGGGCTATCTTTTCAGTTGTTTCAGACAGCAAAGTAATGTTTAGTCAATGGTGTTTTTTATTTTATTGACTACAATAAAAGTCTTAAAACTCTCAAGTTTAGTGCTTTACATTGTTTTATTTTGGTCACTGGGAATTCAAATCTTGAAGAAGTTATAGGTCTCTCCTGGCACTCTAACTAAACAAGTACAGGAAAGTGATGTTGAACTTCTATAAAACACTGGTTAGATCACAATGAGAGAAATAGCATCCAGTTCTGGTTGCAAAAGGAGAATGGGGGTGGGGGTGGGGGGGGGGGTGGCGCGGTGGTGGGGGCTGGTGGGTAACTTAATCAAGGTTCAAAATTAGGAGAGGTATGGATAAAATAGACAGAGTTTTAGAGATTTTAACTCATTACCTACAAGAATGGAGGAAGCAGAGACAATCAACGATTTCAAAATAAAATTAGATGGGCACTGGAGGAAAATAAATCTGCAGGATTTTTGGGAGACAGCGGAGAGAAACGACTGATTCAATTGTTGTACATAGAGTTAGCTTCTTAGAACATTTCTTGTTTCATATCAAGAAATCTGATTGGTTGATGCCATCATTAGCCCTTCCTGATGAAGGGCTTATGTCTGAAATGTCGAGTCTCCTGGTCCTTGGACGCTGCCAGACCTGCTGTACGTTTCCACCACCACACTCTCCGACTCTGATGCCACCATTAATCAGACAAGTTTAACAGCCTTGTAAAACCTCGACAAACTGACATATATATTAAAGGAGGATGCTGGTTATTGGCATGTTTCTGCCTTTAATTTCCTGACCAAAAATTCTGAAATCTTTCTTATAGTTTCCCAAAGCTTAATTAAATAAAACTTTCAGAATACAGCATAAAACACAATGACATGAAAGAAGTATGGCATGTAAAGGTTAAAAAGCAACACTAGCCTTCCTGAGTTGCAAGATGATTGAATATACAGCACCTATTTTGTGCAAGATGTGATTGTTTATTGTTTTGATAACATTTCATTGACATAATTCCCTCATTGTAGATTTATATGTATTGTTTCCTCTGTTCTCTCTCATCATAGTTCCTTAACTTTATTTTAGGGCTCATTTCTGTCCCTGAAGTAGGTAGTTTTGGTTTGCATCAGAGACTGAAGAGCTAAAAATCAGAAAAAAAATGGAGGCCAACCCATCTCAATCTGCTTTTCTGTTATTAAAGGAAATAGGACAAGGTCAAACAAACAAGCTGCTCTCAGGAGGCAATTTGGTCATTTCGGTAAATTAATTAGGTCATGTTCTAATTGTATTTTGTTAATCAGAACCGGACAGGTTGCTCTTTTCTGAAATTCCAATGTTTCTTCTATACATTCGTGGAACAAGGGTGTCGTTGGCTAAGCCAGCATTTATTGTCATCCTTAATTGAGTTACTGGTTTAATGGAGGTAGAAAGGGTCGCATCTATAATGTAAATGTCTTCCCTGCCTGTATTTGTGGGAAACGTAAGAATCTTTCTTTCCTGCCCAACACATGGTTTTCTTGCTACCCACTCTTTGTGATCTGTCTACTATCCCAGCCTTAATCAGAGTCCTTGACCCACCAAAGATGTGACTCCCACTGTCATCTTCTAAGACATTCTCCACCCACAATCAGATTCTTCAACTTGACCACCATCTCCCAACCCCACGATTAAATCTCCAACTCTGAAGAGACCGCATGGTCTCTCCTACCTCCCACGAGAATCTAAATGTTCTTTCTTCAGTTGCAGCCTTGTGCTGCAGCATTTCCTGTTGATAAACAAAAAGAAAAATAAGGCAACCTGAAGTTAAAACGTACTATGTGCCCACGAAACCCACACTTATCCTTTCGCAAACATGGCATTATAGAGGTTTATAAAATCATGATGGATAATGTAGGGTTAATGGTAGTTGTCTTTTCCATAGAATGGGGGATTTCAAGACTAGAAGACACATTTTTAACATAAGAAAAGAAAGATTTTAAAAAGACATGAGAGACTTTTTTTAAACACAGAATGTGGTTTGCACTTGGAATGAACTTCCTGAGGAAGTGCTGGATGTGGAGACAATTACAAAGTTTAAATGTCATTTGGATAAGTACATGAATGGGAAAAGTTTGGAGGGATAATGGGCCAGGAGCAAGCAGGTGGGACAAATTTAGTTTGGGATTATGTTCAGCAGAGACTGGTTGGACCGAAGGGTCTGTTTCTGTGCTATTTGACTCTATAACTTTATGATGTAGCACAAGTCTGTCCAGCAATTGAATTGCCCTGAAGATAAGATTAGGACCTTTATTTCTACTCATTGTATGTTAGCAGAGACCAGTTAGTCAAACACTTGGCTTTTACATACAAGCTTTCTGGTTTCAATTAAGCCATTTGTGCACGCTTGGATTTAACAACTAAGTTCAGGACTGCTGCAAAAGTCGTAATGAGGCTGACATTTGACTGAGAATGTTAATTCAGTATAAAATTACAATTGCAAACTTTTTCAGAAGTTAAGCGTGAAGCTCTGTATACCCTGGCCAACATCTCTCCTCAATCATTACTTTCAATAAAGTGGTTGTTCATTTGCCTGTAGCCTGTAAGTGTTTGCTTTTTTTATTCATTTTAGGATGTGGGCATCTCTGACTGGAGTAAAACATTTATTGCACATTCCTAATTGACTTTGAGAAGTTTGAAGGGAGCCAATTTCTTAATCTGCTGCAGTCCATTTAGTCCAGGTAGATCCACAATACAACTAGGGAAGAAATTCTAGGATTTTGACCCTATGACAGAGAAGGAATGCCAATGTATTTCCAAGTCTTGAGTGATTTGAAGGGGAAATTGTAGGGTGTTGTGTTTCCAAATATCTGCTGCCCTTTTGTCTCTAGATTATAGTAGCTGCGTGTTTGGAAGGTTCTGTTTCAGGATCATCAGTGAATTTCTTTAGTGCATCTTGTAGATGGTACACATGCTGCTACTGTGCATTCGTAGCAGAGTGAACAAATGGTTATAGATGTAATGTCAAGCCTCTTGAGTGGTATTAGAAACTTATCAGGCAATTGGAGAGTATTCTACCACAGTTTTGATTTGTGCCATGCAGATGATGGACAATTTGGGGAGTCAAGGGTTGAGTTAATGATGACCAGATTCCTAGCTTCTGACCTGCTCTTATAGCTAGAGTATTTAAATGGCTAGTACAGGTCAGTCTTCATTAAGGTCACTCCAAAATGTTAATAAGGTGGGATTCAATAATAGTAATTCCATTAAATATGATGTTTAGAGTCTGTCTTGTTGGAGATTGTCATTGCCTGGCAATTGGGTGGTGTGAATATTATTTGTTACTTTTTCAGCACAAGGCAGGAAATTTGTTCAGGTCTTGCTGCATTTGGACAAGGACTGCTTCAAAATCTGAGAAGGTGTGAATGATGTTGAACATTGTGCATTCATTAGTCAACATCTCCATTTCTGATCTTATAATGTAGTGATGATCATTGGTAAACCAGCTGAAAATTGATCCCACAAGACATACTCCTGTCGAACTGCTGTCATGTTGTCCTGGAGCTGCGATGACTGAACTGCAACCATTATAACTATTTTCCTTTATGCCATGTATGAATCCAATCAGCAGACAGAGTTCCCTCCTGATTCCCAAAGAATGTAATTTGGCTTGAGCAACTTGATGTCACACTTTATCAAATGATCCATCTGATGAAGGGGCAGAGCTCCGAAAGCTAATGCTTCCAATTAAACCTGTTGGACTATAATCTGGTGTTGTATGATTTTTAACTTTGTACACCCCAGTCCAACACCGGCATCTCCAAATCATTTATCAAATGAAGCCTTGATGTCAATAACAGTCACTCTCATCTCACCTTTGATGTTCAGCTCCTTTGTCCATGTTTGAAAAGGGTCAGGCCATAGCAAAACTTTACCAACATAATTTTGAATAAACCTCAAAAGTAGTCCAATGACTGGTAAGAAGGGCTTACACCAGAAACGTCGATTCTCCTGCTCCTCGGATGTTGCCTGGCCTGCTGTGTTTTTCCAGCACCACATTTTTCAACTCTGGTCTCCAGCATCTGCAGTGCTCACTTTCTCCTCAACAATTAATATGCAATGCAATTCTCCTCATTGGAATAAACTTTATCCTTTTTTCCCACTTTCTTTGTCTTTCTCTTCTATTCTTAATTCCACAGTCTCTGTGTTTATTTCTCCCCATCATTTTACTTCATCCATTCATGTTGGTTCATTGCAACAGGCACGGGAACATTGACTAGGTTATTTTGCTGACTAAGAACAGTTACATCTGCTTCTATCATCACTATGCTATTTAACATCAGAATGACACATTATTCTTATTCACCTTGAAGAATTATAGATATCACTTCTAACTAGTATCTCCATGAGGAATGTTGCATTGAATAAGTGAGATACAGATAGAATGGTAGTTGTACAATACGCTTTGTTTTTGGCTTGCACTGATACATTATCTTTCCCACGAAAGAGTAACTGTGTTATTTGTGTCCTCTTAGATGGACAGAAAATATCTTATGATATAATTTGATAAAGGAGTTGAGGAATTGTGCCTTGGTTAATATTTATCCCTCAGCCAGCATTACAAAGTTATTGACTCAATGGCCTAGATCTTTCAGTTTCTGAGTTGTCCAACATTGGGTGTATAACTCAAAATGTCAGTTGGAGCCCCACTGAAGTCCAGATGGACTGACTCCATGAGAATTGCCTCAGAAATTTGAACTTTTGGTCAGCAAATCCTTTGCCCCTCTGCACTCTAACTCAGTTGGAGTTAGGAATTTTGGACAGTTTCAACAATCTGGCCAGGATAATTACTCATGAAATGTTAGGCAGAAGAATCCTAGTCCAACTCCTGAATACTCAACCAACCGAGTCCTGTTCACCACACCGACTCCCCGATTTCCTATTCAAATTCCCCGCCGATCTCTAACACTCAATACACGAACCTCACTCACTCTACTCTCTTACTCATTTAACTCAGCCCCTTACCCACATTGCAATACCATCCATTCATTTATTCATGGATAATTAAATATTTGATTTTTGCAACTGATAATTCACTTATTTACTAACCTTCACATGTTTTCTAACCTTCACACTTGACTCTTGGAGACATGACTTTCTTTCCAATAGTGTAATCGGATCCTTCAGAGTTATCTAAAAGATATCCTCCTTACTAAACTCTGTAGGGATTACTCTGATGAGGTACTTCTAGTTCTTCAGTGTAAAAAATGTATCTAGGGAAGTGGTCAGTTTTCAATTCAGTTAGAATTGAATGCAGCCATTCCAATGGTTTTTGGGCCTTTGATTTCTTTTGTGGGATTTGTGGTACACAAACTAGCCTACACATTTGTGGACAGAGTCCCCTGATTGTGAAAGGGTTCTGTTCTGGAGCCTATTTGCAAGTTCATTTGTATGCAAGTTGGAATACAGTGCAAGATAATGTGAGGCATCTGTTTGCAAGTACAGGAAAATGTTTGTGTGCCCGCACTTAAAAACTAAACCCGTGTGAGATTGTGTTCATAAGTATAAGTGTACATTGTGTGTAAGTCCAATGTTTGTCAATCAGGGAAACACGGCCCACATCAAAGCAAGTTCAATTGTTGTGACATGTATTGGCATGTACTGATAATGTAACTGTATAAAAGCAAGTTGTTTTTCTAAAATTATTACTTTAAAGTAGGCCTTTTGTGTTGTTTGAATTGAATGACAGACACTCATCTATTATTAACTCATGGTCTTTTCCTCCCTAAATTAACATCTAAGATAAATCCCATTTTTCAAAGGTGAAAGCAATATCATCCAAAGAAATATCCCTCCCTAAACCCTCCCATTTAATACCTTCTTAATACCATAATCTTTGAAAATCTTAGGATTTCCATCCCGATATTGTTTTGCTGAGAGTCAATGATCTGATTATGTTCCTGGGATACACCATGGATTATGTTTCTCCATTAAAGGTATTATATTAATTATATATATAATTTTGGAATAAGGAAATAAGGTGATCTTTTGAAGCGTGATAGTAACCTGAAGGAAAATGAGTCTCGGCTAAGTTTCTGCAGTTATTACTTTGAAAAATCAATTATCTGTTTCAAGGGAACAACAGTCAACAGACATCTGGAAAGATGAGAGAGACTGAGGATTAATGGAGCAATTGGTGCAATATTGATCTGGTTTTACTTTGCACAGATTGACTGAGATGCCACTGAAAGGGCACAAATACTAAGACTTGCCAAATATAATTTGAAAAGATGTTTTCAGTGTCAACACGTCTGAGACCAGCATTCAGAAACTTCAAATCACAGTGCAGCGTTTTTAATTTGAAAGCGAACAGACGTAGGAACTATGATACAATCTTTGCACCAGTGCTTGGAAATGAGTTTACAAAATAGCTGGCAATATATTAAGCACACTCAATAAAACAAAAGGTTATTAAACCCTGACAGAAAATATAATTATATGCCAGACACTGATTTGGTAAGCTGCATTTGTAACATGATGGTGATTGGTTTCTTTACAACCTTCAGTTGTTGAAGTTCTGGCCTATCATAATTCAGAATGAGAAATGAGCTTTCTTTGTCCACAGCTCAGGAAGAGCTTTTGAACCTCAAGTAGCAGATTTGCATAATTCATGTTCCTATCACATTTGAAATTCAGTTACACAGCTTTTTATCATACATTAAAATAAACTTGTTTAAATTACTTTGCATTATATTTTCTAGAGATCTGCAAAAATTACACAAGTTATGTGCTGAATCAAAAGATAAAAAGCCTTTCTTTAAATGGTCTCTTTAGCAGATTAAGCTCTAAAGTGTCTATCAAAAAAGTACTGTAATTTATAACATGTCCATTGACAGTTCAGGTTGATTAGTAAGAACTTTGTGATTGAAGAGAAGCAGAGATTCCAAAGTGAAGTAGTTTTAAGTAAGTCAGAGCATTATCACCTTTTTTTAAAAGTAGATGACTTGATTTGACATTCTCTTCCAATGGATCGCTGAGTAATTATCTTCACTATCCTTTTCTCTGTCTTCTTTGCACAAAAATTTAAAACAATATTTGACACCAATTATGTTCAACATTTAAGTGAAAATATTGTTTTAGACCTTTCTTCAGGCATACATTTAACGAACACATCACGTTTCGGAAATTGGAATCCCATAGCTTGTCCCAGATTGGGTGTCAGGCCTTATAAAAATAATTCTGACAAACAGTGATCACCAAGTGGACATCCTGAGGCAATTCATCAGTATGTTCCAAACTAATTTGGATTGGCCATAGCATAATAAGAATTAACAGGATCAAGCTCAGGCATTTTTCCGTAGGGTCTTAGTCCTAACTCATCTGGCTCCAAAATACATTGCAAACAAAACTTTCACATTTTATTGGTGATATTCAGGAGAGCCTTTAGGGCCAATATCTCCATAGAAAAAGCCAGAAAACTGAGCTAAGCATGTTAAGTGTTTAGCACAAAAGACTTTCAGAGCAGATGTGAACATTTATAGGCCCATCATGGACATACACAGGAAACTTAATACTAAGGAAACATAAATGTATCAGTTGTATGTACCTTGACCTTAATGATTTCAGTTGCTGTGTGCACACATGTTGTGAGACTCTCTTTCTTTGCAAACTGTACACATAGAAATTAGTTTATTTCCTATAACATCAGCTTCATAACTTATAATGTGTTTTGCTGTTTTAAGTAAACAAATCAGTCTCTGAAAAGTGATTGATTATTAGACCATTGTTGTTAACATAATATGATGACAGTACATAGAATACTAGGACAAAGTGAGGACTGCAGATGCTGAAGATCAGAATCAAGAGTGTGTGGTGCTGGAAAAGCACAGCAGGGTCAGGCAGCATCCTGATGAAGGGCTCCTGCCTGAAACTGTGATTCTCCTGCTCCTCGGATGCTGCATGACCTGCTGTGCTTTTCCAGCACCACACACTCTCGAGTACAGAGGACACATCATGCTGATGAGGCCTACCGTACTTGAATAGTCAGAAAGCAAGGTAATCCACAGGTGAATCCCATGATTAACAATCTTAACAGAAACTAAAGAATGTGGACACTGGAAATCTAAAACTAAAACAGAAATTGTTGGAGAAACTCAGCATCACCAATGACATACAAGGAATACTTTCAAGCTGCTATAGAGACCATCTAGTATCCTGCCAGAAGCATTTATGTGAAGTGATACACACAATGGGATAAATCGTGGTAAACACATGTTTCACAGGGTGGAACTCCTGGAAAATGTTCGTGCTCTCAGTCTGTCCAAAGTGTTTACAAAGTTTCAATCATCTGGCTTCAGCAAACTACTGACCGCTTGTTGTTAGCTAAGATTGACACAGGGGCAACAGCCAATATACATTCAGCGTAAAAAATGAGAAGTAATGGTAATATAAAATTTTCAGCACACAATGATTCACTAATTCCATGATGTGGGATCGATAGATTTGAGTACAAGAACAATCAATCTGTCTGGATGCCACTGATGCTCTAAATTGTAAATATACTTGGACCAGCAATTGCAGATGTGTCACCATCATCAGCATTAAGGGAATTATTGAGAAGAAAAGTCCCTTTTTAAAGGAATGTGGACCACTAAATGCCTTTTTGAAGCATTGAAACAATTACTATGTTGGAAGTAGCGACCACAATTTGTACACATTCAGGGAGACAATCAGCGTGGAGATAAATGCTTCACAGAAAGGTCTTGCAGTGTGCTGACTACTAAGGTAAACTGCTTGAATTTGCCTTAAAATTACTACCTGTAGCACAGTCCAATTACTGAAACTTTGAGCAGGAAACATTCTCTTTAGCATTCAGAGCCACGCACTTTATAGACATCAATTTGGCAAAAGATTTGTAGGGGAGACTGACCAGAAACTACTGCTGATTTGCTGAAAACTTTTGACCAGTGGACAGCCACAATTGTAGTATCTCCTGATAAAAATCCAAGGCTTATGACTGTAAGATTAGGCACAGACCAAATAGCCTGATGGTCACATTGGATTCACAGAGGAGGTTAGAACAAGCTATAAGGAGAAAGTGAGGTCTGCAGATGTTGGAGATCAGAGCTGAAAATGTGTTGCTGGAAAAGCGCAGCAGGTCAGGCAGCATCCAAGGAACAGGAGAATCGACGTTTCGGGCATAAGTCCTGAAGAAGGGCTTATGCCCGAAACGTCGATTCTCCTGTTCCTTAGAACAAGCTATACCCTTGAATCTGCATGTTGACTTCACTAACATCAGACTTGAAGATGTTCTCCAAATTGACATGGTACATTTGTGAGAAATAGTGTCTCAATCTCATTATTCATTCTCCATATTATTCCAGTTCCAACAGTTTAGCTGAACGCATGAATTCCATTGTCATGAATTTTATCCTTAGGTACAGACAGAAAAAGCAAAATCTATTGTCATGTTATATCTAAGTTGAATCATTCCATCATGAGCTCAGCTCTTCTTTGACAGGCTAATGTGTACCATTTTCTAATTTGCACACAAAGTACTCTTTGTAAAACTCAAAACTTGTAAAGCTTCACAAAAGATGGCTAAAATATTGGTAAAATACCGCTAAACTTACAAGTAAGAGAATACTTCCACATTTAGGATCTCACAGTGACCAACTGAGATAAGATCATAAGACCATAAGAAATGGCAGTGGAAGTAAGGTCATTCGGCCCATCAAATCCACTCCGCCGTTCAATCATGTCTGATGGACATTTCAACTCAACTTACCCGCACTCATCCCATATCCCTTAATTCCTTGCGAGATTAAGAATTTACCAATCTCTGCCTTGAAGACATTTAATGCCCCGGCCTCCACTGCGCTCCATGGCAATGAATTCCAGAGGCCCACCACTCTCTGGCTGAAGAAATATCTCCTCACTTCTGTTTTAAATTGACTCCCTCTAATTCTAAGGCTGTGCCCATGGGTCCTAGTATCCCCACCTTTTGGAAACAATTTCCCAGTGTCCACCCTTTCTAAGCCATGCAATATCTTGTAAGTTTCTATTAGATTTCCCCTCAATCTTCTAAACTCTAATGAATACAATCCCAGGATCCTTAGCTGTTCTTCAAATTTTAGACCTACCATTCCAGGGATCATCCATGTAAATCTCCAGTGGACATGCTCCAGTGCCACTATGTCCTTCCTGAGGTGGGGGGCTCAAAACTGGACACAGTATTTTAAATGGGGCCTAACCAGAGCTTTATAAGGTCTCAGTAGCACATCAGTGCAATTGCATTCCAACCCTCTTGAGATAAATGGCAACATTACATTTCTTCACCATAGACTCAACCTGCAAGTCAACCTTTAGAGAATCCTGTATTAGCACTTCCTGTTCCCATTGTAGTTTGGCTTTATGAATTTTCTCACTGTTTAGAAAATAGTCCATGCCTATGTTCTTTTTTCAAAAGTGCATTTGCTCACGTTGAATTTCATTAGCCATTTCATGGACCACTCTTCTAAACTGTCTAAATCTTTCTGTAGCCTCTCCTCCTCCTCAGTACTACCTGCTAGAACACCTAACTTCGCATCATCAGCAAATTTCGCCACAATGCCCCCAGGATCTTCGTCCAGATCTTTAATATATAAAGTGAACAGCTGCAGCCACAACACTGAATCCTGCGGGATACCATTTGTCACTAGCTGCCATTCAAAAACGAATCAACTATCCTAATCCTCTGCCTTCTGTCAGACTACCAATTCCCAATCCATGCTAGTAGCTTACCTCAAACACCATGGGCCATCACCTGACTCAGCAGCCTCCCATGAGGCACCTTGTCAAAGGCCTTTTGGTAGTCTAGGTAGATAACAAGAATGTGAATGGAACCAAGATACTATGAGGTCCGTTATACCCAAAGAAGAAACGTTGATGTACAGCCAATGACAAATTAGGCTTGTTTCAGTTTTCCAACTGCCTCCCGTTTCTATTGTATTACCTCTGAGATCCCAAACAAAAAAAAATAGAATGACAGATTGTATTTGTGTTTGAATGCAATCAATAAAATTTCCATACCAAAGTTACCAAAACTTTGGTATCAGCAAATGATAATATATGTAGGTTCAATTGTGATTGTAAATAGTGAAATTTTCTTTTGGAAAGGAGTGGGATACTACTTGTGTACCTCGTCTTTAAGAGAGATCATCGTTAAAAAAGTTCATGGGCTATGTATACATAATGTTGCAACAGAGCCTAGCATTTGGTCTGCTTTGTGGCTTCAAGCTTTACACACTTACCAAGTTGCTGTCTTGTCAGCTTCAAAAAATATATTTTACTGTTTGAAATAAGCTAACTGATGAAGTTAATCAATCCCTGACAGGTGATTGATTGTTAGACCATTGTAATTAACATGATAGTTCCTTGACTCTACATAACATCAAGCATTCTGCATGACCTGTTACTTTACTCCTAAAAAGTCATCCAATTTCAATCTCATAAAGATGATTGAAAGCATTGAACGTGGGGAGATGGTATAAAATGTTTGCTCATGTGACTTGATGTACAGCACAAAAACACAAGCACAGAATCTGGGTTTTGTTCATGAAAAGGAGCTCACAAGACAGATTAGTTCAAAACTGAAGTGATTGCAGAAATCTGTCAGCTCAATGCAGATGAAATGCTGTCGTTAGCTTTGTGCAGCTTGAGCTCAGAGAAGTCTCAGAGGGATTATTTGCTCAATATTGCTAGGATGTTGGTGCTCAGAGGAACCCAGGACATTTCTCAGCTCAATAAAGCTGAAGGGAAACTGCTCTGTGAAGTTGGAAATTTGGGCAAAGAAAATCCTCTAAGAAGTGTGGGGCTATGCAAGAGAGTTGGGATCATATTGGTTAGATTCTGTCACGCCAGCTTATGAATCCATTAGGATACAATCTTCAGAGAAGTGATTGAACAATTCTGAGGTGAGAAGTCATTGGGGTCCTTTAATTTAGACTCTGGGGACTTGACACTTCATTGCAAACAGAAGAAGTGAAAAGGTTTTCAGGCTGAGTTTGAACTGCAATTGTGGAAGATCAGAAACTGTGTTCACAAAAAGGAGATAAAACACTCATGAGGAAGACAAAGTAAAAAAAGGCTTTTGTAGCTCTTAGTGACCACTGATACCTGGGTTGCTGAGAAATTTGTGGCACCTCTATAAGTTGTATGCTGCTGCCATTTTCTGTGTAGTTTCTTATATGTTCAACTCTAGTTTGACTATTAATTTCAATTTGCCTCAAGTTAATTGTAGATTTTAGAGTACAATTTAGATAATATTTAAGTTTTCTTCATTATTGACACTTGTATAGTAAAATTTCTTCTCACTGTGGAATTGTGTGAATATAACCTCTTCCTTAATCTTTCGGATTTCAAATTTTATCTACTTTAACAAAGATAATTTCAGCTACTTTAACTGATCCCTAACTAAATTGGAAATAAATATTAGGTCCCACTGAGGGTCTGAACAAAATTTACTATTATGATTTAGTTTAAAATAATGACTAAAAAAGTTAAAAGTCACTAACAGACAATTTATGGCATAGCTACCTCTTATGAAAACATGGAGAGACTGTTTTTGGATAGTGATTATGTTTGGATAACCAGAAGACAGAAAATGAGACACCATTTTAGACAGAATTGGAAGAAGATTGCTGAAAGACAGGATCAGAAGAGACCGTTCCAAACAGGGGAGTAGAGGGAGGCAAACCAGGTAAAGATTGCTGTGTTCTACCAGTCTACCAAGGGACGTAGTCTGCGGTGTCATAATAGTAAAATAAATTATCCATTATTCCTTCCCAGACCTGCTCAGCCCACCCAAGGTTGAACTTCCAACTATTTAACCACAGAAGCCATTGCAGTGGTTGAATCAGTTGGAATCTGAGTTCAGGTTCAACTCATTCACCTTTGGAAGAAAAGTCTTCAAATAAACCAGCATTGCTATAAGAATAGCCAGATCTTATTGTCATCAGTATTTTCCATCTATACCTACTCTTAATATTTGCAGCTGTATTTTTAGCTAATAAACTGAATAGATACTACTTAGTAATTTTCAGCAAGAGATCCTCAATAAACTAACATTTGATCATGTCTATGACTAAAGCTTTTGTTGCAGCCATACAAAATGGCAGTCCCTGGAGCACTCTGTAGAACTACTCAGTGTGGATTATGTTAATAGGAAAGCATTCCACATATTCTAAATTAACTCATTTATAAACAGCCATATGTGTAAAAATTTCCTTTCCCACCATACATCACAGTGCCATTATTTTAAGATAGCTCATCATGTCAAGACATTTACATTCTGAAAAAGATCAAAGTTGATTGCATTTGTGTTCTTTACAAGGAACACCATTAGAACTAGTTAAGTTCAGAGGTTAAAATGGGCTGCTGAGAAACAGAGTTCTTATCTCATTTAGTCCAAGTCACAGATGGAGTTACATAATTAAGTTTGTCAGCTCTTCTGCAGACTTCATTCATGTACAAAGCAAATTGAAGCTGCCCTTCTGATACAGTTTTTTTTTGCTGCTGGATTGGCATCATTTTGTTGTTCTTGCCCCTTAAAATTGTGCATCAGTGCACAATTCTCTCTTGCCTACTAGTCTGCATTCGACATCTCTGGCATATTAACTAACCTGAAATATTAAAATTACCAGTTCTCCAATAAATAGGATGAGACTGGCTGACTTCACATGCAGTGACTGTGAATCACACACTTGACACGATTCTGCTTGGTTCTTTGCCTAAGTAGAAAATCTAGGTTATTTTGTCTGAAACGCTTGGTTGCACAGATTCACTAAATAGAAATTTTTGTCATGTCCTTTTTCTCTCTCTTCAAGTGTTCAGTTGAACCAAAGGGCAACACACCATAGTTACAATAGTGGATTCAGCACTAATCAGACTAAATGTATCATTTAGCAGTGGGGAAGCAGAATGATTGTGGCAGAAGTTTAAATAATGAAAGTGGCTGAGAGATATCTGCAAATTAAAAGTACTGTTTTGATTTGGCTATCTGCATTTTCAGATCACTTAAAATGTGATTTGGGAAAAGTAGAAAAGCAGATCATGTTTCTTTAATTGCTTTTTAGTCATTTATTGAAATCTATTGAGCCTGCTCCCAAAAGACTTCAAATGAAACAAACATGCTAAGCATTTTTTCTACCAGTAACGTACATTAGAACATACTTTAATGGAATGAAATGCAGGCTCAGTGAAAGCTTTTTAACTGAAGTAGAACTGAAAATGCTTATCTTAATCTTTTACATTAACAAAATCTATTTTTTAACAGTTTCATATACAATGTTTAGAAATAAAAATGGTGCTGAGTAAAAGCAAATGCATGATGGGAAAAACTCTGATTTTTGTACACTTGCTTCTCTAAAGTGATGGTTTTAAAAGCAGTAGGCCTTAAGAAATAGGAACTGGAGAGAATAGCTACTCTTCCCCTGAAGCCTACTCCAACATCCAATAGAATCATAAGTGATCTGACATTCTTCACATCCACTTTCCTGCATTTTCCCCTGCCCTTGATTTTCCTACTGATCAAGGATTTATCTATCTCAACCTTAAATATATATGAGGATTCTGCCTCTACAGCTGTCAAACAAGGAGTTTGAAAGACTCACATTGAGGAGAAATTCTGAGAGGAGAAATTCTTCTTCATCTCTTTATTCTGAGAATATGCCCTCTGTCCTTGACTCACCCATAAGAGGAAACGTCCTCTCACAGTATTTACCTTGTGAAGCTTCTTATGAATTCTGTATATGCCAACAAGATCACATCTAATTCATCTAAATTCCAATGAGTAGAGTTCCAATATGTTGAACCTTTGCTCATAAGACAATCCCTCCATACCAGCGATCATTCTAGAGAACTTTCTCTGACCTGCCTCCAGTACAATGAGATCTCTCCTAAAGTAAGAAGTTTGAAACTGCTCTCGGTACTGCAGATATGGTCTCACCAGCATATTGTACAGTTGCAAGAAGACTTTCCCACTGTTATACACCAACACCCTTGAAATAAATCTATTGACCTTCCTGATTACCTAATGCACGTGTGATAGCTTTTTGTGTTTCCCACTCAAGTCCTTTTGTGTTGTAGCATTTTCAGTATTTCTCTATTTAAATAATACTGTTTTTCGTTCTCCCTTCCAAATGAACAACTTCACATTTTCCCACATTATACTCCACTTAACAAACTTTTGTCCACCTACTGAACATATGACTATCACTTCGTAAACTGTTTGCATCCCTGTTGCAACTTGCCTTTCTGGCTTTTTTGTGTGGGCTGCAAATTTGGCTAAAGAACAATAATTGCTTCCTTTGAATCATTAATATATATTAAAATAATTGTGGTCTCATCACTGATCCCTCTGGAAAATTACAACCAAAGCATCCATTATTGGAGGGATATGGGCCGGGTGCTGGCAGGTGTGACTAGATTGGGTTGGGATATCTGGTCGGCATGGACGGGTTGGACCGAAGGATCTGTTTCTGTGCTGTACATCTCTATGACTCTATGACTCTATTATGTCTGCAGCTACCTTTTTTACATGGAACGAAGAACATTACAGCACAGTACAGGCCCTTCTGCCCTCAATGTTGCTCCACCTGTGAAACCAGTCTGAAGGCCCTCTAACATACACTAGTCCACTCTCATCCATATGACTATCCAATGACCACTTAAATGCCCATAAAGATGGCGAGTCTAACCTGTTGCATTCAGTGCATTCCACACCCCTACTCCTCTCTGAGTGAAGAAACTACCTCTGACATCTGTCTGATATCTATCATCCCTCAAATTGAAGTTATGCCCCCTCAAGGATCTAAATATGCAAGGCACCAGTGCCAGAGGACTTATTTATTTTGAGTTCCCATTAGTTTTTTAAATACTTCTTCTCCAGTGATATTGATGATAATCTCCAGTACTCTTCAGTATTAATGGAAAGTTCAGATTGTCTTTCATTTTAAAACTGATGCAAATATCTATTTAACTTCTCTGCCATTTCCTTGTTTCCCAAAACTATCTTGTCAGTGTCATTTTTTAAGGGGCTTATCTTGACTTTGATCTCTCTCTCTTTTGCTTTTTATCAGTTTAAAGAAGCCTTTATTGTCAGCTTTCATATTCTGCTCCAGTGTGGCCTAGTTTATATTCTCTCTTTATTTTAGTTCTCCTTTGCTGGATTCTGAATTTATCACAGTCTTCAAGGCTATCACTAACTTGTGCCTTCTTATATACTTTTTCATTCAAATTAATACTCTCTTTAACTTTATTGGTCAGGCGTGACTGGTTTACCCCTCTCAATATAATTTTGCTGAGAGTCATGAATTACCTTCTTAAATGTCTTTCACTGCTTACTTACTGTCTTTCCTGCCAATCTATCTATCTGCACAGTCTACCTTAGCTAACGCTACGGCCATTTCATTGTAATTCCCTTTTTTTCAAGTTAAACACAGTTGTTTTTTAACCAGGTTTCTCACACTCAAACTAAATTATAAAATCAATCATTTTATGACCAATGTTTCCGAAAGGATAGTTTACTCAGTGATCATTCATTAAACCTGTCTTTTTACCCATTACCAGATCCAGGATAGCCTGATCCCTGATTGGCTTCATGAAATATTGTTCTTGGAAACTATCTTGAATGTCTTCCATGAACTTGTTGTCATAGTTACCATTTCTAACTTAATTGACCTAAACTACATGGAGATTAAAGTCACCAATAATTATTGGTCTATTCTTTAGCTCCTATTATGCACTGATTTATAACCTTGCTTAAAGTGCAGCTACTGTTTGGGAGGTCAAAACACTACTCTAACCAATGGCTTCTTTACCTTGATGCTGTTTAACACCACCCAAATGTACTCTGTACCATCTGAGATTAGACCTGCTCTCACAAATGCCCTCATTTCTCTTTAAAAGTCTTATAATTGGTTGGTGTTGGAGCACTCTCATTAACACTTTGACAGGCCCCTATCGGAAAATCATGCAGCCAATTGGTGATTCTTCATCGTCATCTGTTCATCGATGACCAGGGCGGTTTCGGAATGCCAGTGTTTATCCAGGTGCACTGCAGCTTTCTAAATATGGTGCAGGGCCCAGGAATACTGTCCTTTAAATGGACATCTACTCCAGGTGAACTGTTTTTGAAACAGCAAGTGATAAAATGGAGATAGAAATAAATTCTGCAGGCTTTTCGCACTCCAGGAAACAAATCAATGGCTCTGAATGTTGCTGACCTTGCCACTTGACAGTCTTCGAGTAACAGTCTTCAACAGTGGGTGAAACAGATGCAGCCATTTGCACAATGGAATAGGATATTGGTTACCTCTTGTGTATATCTATATGTGACAGTCCATGAAACACCATATACATTGCACATCGTATTCTGCAAGCGACTGTTGATGTCGCAATTGTGTAACATTGCTACTTCATGAGTCACTGCCATGACAGTATCATCACATCCATGCAGCTAAAAGTCTTGATGCATAATCCCATTTATCTCCATTACCATTTGCTCGGACATCTATTAAGACTCTGGCATCATCTCTCTAAATCCGGAGGTGGTCTGTGCTTGCCCTCTGGAAATTGCACAAATGCCTTTATTCATTGGATGTGTCTGTCCCTCTCTGGTTGCTGTTTGGTGTTGGCCTTCTGACTTCTGTTGTTGAACAGCAACAGGTCTCCTTTTTCTTTGCATTCTCTTCTCCCAAAGTTGAAGGAATAGCAAGTGAATATGCATGACTCATGGTTATTGCAGCAACAGCACTGAATGAAGAGGGTTGACATAATGATGAGACCATGCATCTTTTCCATACAATTAATGAGAAGGGATTTCCTTTAATTGGCTGGTTGTGCCTACCCCAAGTTCTATCCACTCAAGGTAGTCTTTATCCTATTCTAATCTACATTCCATTCAGATACCCTAAACATTTCCATGTTACAATTCAGATCTGTTCCTACACTTTTCCCATCCTTCTCCTCTCACCTTCATGCATGCTTCTATGACTCTTGACCCATCCAATACGATTTTATCCTTTCTCTAGTGTCCCTTAACATCTTAGCCATTACTCTGGACCATATAAACATTGCCCTTGATATTCCATGACCCCTCTATGCCAATACTCATAAATATCCAATGCCCACTCTAATTGTGAAACATTCTGTTATTCTCCTTAATGCATTTATCTGCTCCCATGTCCCAACCCATGAGATCTTTGAAGACCCAATCCTTATACTTAACCATGCTACCAAACACAATTCTTCACTATTGCTCTGTCATCCAACATTCCAGAGTTTTAACTTGTGCCAGCCATATCTTTCAGCCCACTGTTCATCCTACTGTCCCTATTGTCTCAATCAGGAACACCGCACCCATGATGCGAGATTCTTCCTTCCTCCAAGCCTCCCTGCATCTGAAACTTTATACCTTTCCCCATCTTTTGCTACAAAGTTGGACATGGACAAAATTCACATCAGATTCAACTGTACAAAGCTGACTGCTGTATGTCACCTTTAAACGATAGACACCATAAATTTCTTCTGGGCTGTCAACTTTATTGTGAAGTATTTAACTGCTAACGAGTATTAATTTTTGAGTATCGGAACTCTTCCACAGACTGATGCGAGTCTCAACATGCTAGAAACACATAAACTTTACTTCTGCATTTCAACGTACCATCAGAAACTCAAAATTTTACAACAATCTAAATCAGTTATCATACATGCCACATTTCCCACTATTTCAGTCTCCTTTATCCTCACAGAATCAGAGAATAAATTCAACATAAAAGAACTGTAGGTCCAGGAAAGTGTGTGAGCATCTAAGGATACTTGCTATTTTGTCATGCAGTTGCACCAATAATCATTACTTTAATATTAACTAAAAATGTTCTGACATTCCATCAAAACTTCACAAGATGGATCTTTCAAAACCTTTTTCTTGAATACTCCATAAGTCACAATGCATTGCTTTTAAATTGATCTGAGGCTGTGTGCCCAGCACTTTTCTCCTTTGACTGTCTGACTCAACATTATAAGGATTATGTGGTATGAATGTCCTGTCAATGGTGATTATTTAAATTGTTTTTTAAACTCAGTGGGCACAAAGCAGAGTGTAGACGTTGATCACACCCACCACTAAATATTAAACATTGCTAATGTTGCAGAAATAATTTCCTTTAATAGGCAATCTGTATTATTCTAGTTAATGATTTATTTGACTGTCATTAAACACAGCACCTTCTGTTCGTTGCATAAGTGTGTAAATACAGAATTCTCTTTGCTGCATTCAGTCCTGGAACAGATTGTAAATATACCACAATTACTATTGATGGGACATTCATATCATGTAATCATTACGTTTTGAATTAGGCTGTACTGGAGTAGCTGATACAGATTGTACCAGATGTTATCATGGAGTAATTTGAACAGAATTATACTAAATCCAGTTCTGGGCCAATTCATCTCGCATAATTTAAATTGGAGCATAATCCAAACAGTACATTAATTTCCAAGCATTCCTGTGTGTTTTTCTCTCTGAATTTTCTCTCTAGGCACTTGGAGGAGGAAAAAAAATGTTGTTGCATTCAGTCTAGGAGAGGATTTGATGAATTATTTCAAGCCCTGGCCTGGAGTGGAATTATATCAGTTGCTGTTCTAGAACAAATTGGCTAGAAATTTATCAGACCTGCCCTAGTAGAAATTGCACTTAATACTACCAGATTCAAACTTCAGCAATATTGTTTAGAATTAATTTGTGAATAATTTGAGATTGATGATGGAAAATGGAATCAATTGTACCAGATTATGCTATTTACTGTTCTGGTGCAGGTTGTATGGATGCAGACGAGAACAAGGCCTGGAGTGAACTGTGCATGATTATACTAATCCCTATACTGCACCTAATTATAACAGATGCAATTTTGTAGAAGATTGTACAGACTTTTCCCATCTCAGAGCTTGGGGTGGAATTTTCTTCTTCCCCACTGTTGGGTTGCAGAACAGGTCACTTGCCCTGTGACTATCCTCTGACATCTATAATTTTACTCCCTAGTGGGTGAGCTATTGGCCTGACTGCTCATCTGTGCTTCAAAGAAGCCTCTTGTGGGCAACTAATGATTACTTAAGGAACGATTCCTGCCCAGCTTCGAATTTTCAGGCTGGCAGGAGGAATTCAGGAGCAGGACAGATACCCAAAACGTCACACTACACAGTCCTTGGAAGTGGGTTGAGCTCTATGAGTAGTCTCCACATCCCAAACACAATAATGTCAGTTCTACACAGCCTCTTCCTTCAGCCTGGTCTCTCCTTTGAGGCCTGCAAACCCTTCTGCCATGCCTCCCATTCCCCTCCCTCTTGTAACAGCACCTACACTTGTCTAGTCCTGGACTATGAAACTCAGAATCTGGAGACTGCTTGTCACCCCAATCCTAGTCAGCATTTCAGAGTCCACTGAAGCTGTCTTGCTTGGTGCATTGGGGAGGTCTGCGTTCTGCAATGTTAAACAGGATTATTGATGGCACCAAAATTGGTGGTATAGTGACATCTTGATCAGATGGGCCAATGACCCAATAAGTGGTAGATGGAGTTTAATTTAGATAAACCTGAGGTTTATTTTGGAAAGGGAAATCAGGGCAGGGCTTATATAATTAATGGTAAGGCCCTGGGGAGTGTTACTGAACAAAGCGACCTTGCAGTACAGGTTCGCTTGAAAGTGGATTTACAGTTAGATAGATTAGTGAAGAAAATATTTGTTATGATTACTTTTATTGTTCAGTGCATTGAGTATGGGTGTTGGGAGGTCATGTTGAGGCTGTACAGAACATTAATTATGCCACTGTGGGGATACTGCATGCAATACTGCTATAGGAAGGATGCTGTGAAACTTGAAAGGGTTCAGAAAAGATTTACAAGGATGTTGCCAGAGTTGGAGGAATTGAGCAACTGGGAGAAATTGAATAGACTGTGGCTATTTTCCCTGAAGTGTCAGAGGCTGAGGAGTGACATTATAAAGGTTTATAAAATCATGAGGGACATGAATAAGGTGCATAGACAAAGTCTTTTCCCCACAGCGGGGGAATCAAAGAGGGCAGAGGTTTAAGGTAAGAGGGAAAATATTTAAAAAGGACCTAACAGACAACTTTTTCATGCAGAGGGTAGTGCATGTATGGAATGAGCCCCAGATGAAGAAGTGGAGGCTGGTATAATTACAACATTTTAAAGGCATTGGGATGGGTATATGAATAAGAAGGGTTTAAAGGGATATGGGCCAAATGCTGGTAAGTGGGACAAGATTTATTTAGAATATCTGGTCAGCATGGATGAATTGGACTGAAGGATCTGTTTCTATGCTATACATCTCTATAACTTTATGCTGCAATAACCTTGAATCTTATTTACCTGACATTCCTTCAAGTATGGGAGTGGCGAATGCAGAAAAAAGAGATCTCTTCCTCTCCAACAACAGAAGTCAGAAGGCCAATGTCAGACAACAACTGGAGAGGGACAGACACAGTCTGGTGAAGTCACAGTCACAGTCGTGGTCACACTGCTGAACATTCACTGTCTGTTGAAGTGCAACTGACAGAAATTATTGATCCTTAGGGTTGTCCATCTTCCAGCCCCAACTATTGTTCCTGGGTGCCCCTGCAATAAGACTGGCAATGGTGCATGACTCAGACAGAACTTCTGAATGCTGGTCCTCCCTTGCGTTTTGTGTCATTATTGTTCTACGTGGTTGAGGCCAGGACTTTTGAAGGAGTGATTAAAGAGGTTTGGTGAGCTGCTGCAGTGTATTTTGCCAGTGGTAGAAGGAAATAACATTTAATATGCTGGATGGGATATGGATCAAGCTGATTACTTCACTTTGGATGGTATTGAAATTCTTGGGCATTGTTGAAGCAAATGGAAAGTATTCCATTATATTCCTCAAGAGCATGGATTAAGGAAAGTGATCCTACAACATTGATTCAGGTTAAAGCTCAGAGGTTTACTGCATCCAGTTCTGAATGTTTAAGTAATTAAGCAGATCAGAAGGCTTCCAAGCATTCCCTTTCTAATTACATGCAGAACCTAGGACATCAGCACCAAATTCAAAACTAAAGCATTTGCAACCAGAAATGCCAAATGGTTCATCCAACTCTACCTCCTCATAAGGATATGCTCTCTGGATGTGTTTACTCACTACAAAGTATGCACCCTCTAATCTGTTCTTGTAGCCACAGGATTTAACCAGTTGGTCCAGATAAGATTTTGCTCAATGGTGATTGCCATGGATGGGTTGGGTTTTGGTGATGGCAAGGCCATTTGTTAAATGCCAAAAAAAAGATTTGATTCTCTGCTACTGGAGATATTCATTGTCTGGCACTTGTGTTATATGATGGTTACTTGCTGATTATCAACCCAAGCTTGAATATTGTCAATGTCTTGGTGTATGCAAACATGGAGTAATGCAGTCTTTTTTTGTTATTCTCATGGTGTATGGACATTACTGGCTATTGCCCATCTCTAATTGCCGAGCAGAAGGCAGAGGTGAGCTGTCTTCTTGAATTGCTGTTATCCGAAGTTTAGGAAGACCTGCAGTGCCGTTTGGATAAAATAACAAGGAAGGAACCGTGACGAAAATTTGGCTGGCACGTGAGAGGACCTTGTAGGTGGTAGCTCATCTGAAAAGCTAAAAATGGCGGCTGAATATAATGCAACCATAAGCGAATCAGCAAAGTCCTCACTCCTGAATTTGTGTTCAAGGAATGCAATGATGTCCTGGTGTTTTGATGTTAGGCTTCCAATAGCCATGAGAATCTCCCTTTGTATTCAAAAAAGCTACAACAACTGGAGAGTTTTCCCTGAATCCCATTGATTCCTATTCTGCTTGGGCTACATTTGATTAAATGCTACCTTGACGACAATAGCAATCACTTCCTTGTAAGTTTTGGAATTCAGCTCCTGTCTATGTCTGGATTGAGGCTGTAATGAAGTTCAGAGCTGAAAGATTTGGTAAGTAAACTATTGCTGAATAAATAAAGGTTGATAGTATTGTCAACAACACCTTTCGTCACTTTGCTCATGACAGAGAGTAGGCATATATGGCAATAAAATCTCTTGTCTTTTGTGGACAGGAACAAGGGATATTTTACGGATTATCAGGTAGATGGCAGTGCTGGTGTAGTAATGAAACAGCTTGGTTAAGGGCACAGCTAGTTTTGGAAAACAAATCTCCAGGTTCACACCTATGATTTCATTGGGTCCAATAGACGTTGCTGATCCTTAATATCTTGTGAAGTGAATTGAAGGTTAGCACCTGTGTTTTTGGGAGCCTCATGAGGAGGATGAAGTGATTATTCATTTGGCACTTTTGACTGAAATAGTTGCAAACGCCACAGCCTTTTCTTTCACACTGACGTCTTGGATTCCATAAACCTTCAGTTTGGACTTGACCTATTTGTTTTGTGATTACTTACTCTACATTATGCTGCTCCTGTTGCAAATTGTCCTAAGTTTTAGCTTCATCAGATTGTGCAAACTAAATTTTACCAGTCAAGAAGCAGATTGTACTAAATTATAATAGAACTTGTTACATAGGAAGATTGTATTGAATGAATATATCCTGAAGCAGATTGTATCGAAACTATGAACCTCAATCCTGGTACAGCTTACGCACAATTATGTAACATTCAGAAAGAGCATATATATTTAGTGAAATCCTACAGATAAGTAACTCCAGCAAAACTATTTTGTGGGATTGTGTAACCATTTTAAAGTTGTATGATTACATATAGCAAGCAAATTTCTGTGAACTTGGTTTTACAACTTTTTGTCAGATGGGTTGAACAGTTAATCACTCAGGGAACTGTGCTGTTCCATCATAAAATGCCTTACCAGCGTGTGTGGAACCATAATACAAATCTATAAGATTTCAGAATTAATTGGCATTAAATTAGCAATATCACTTGGAGGCTGTATATGATGGCTTGGGTGAAAATTATACTGTGACATTCCTTTAGAAATGAGGCTTTCTTTAATCATGCTGATGTCTATTGTTGGGACAAGTTTATCCTATATCTGTCTCTGATTGAACTTGAACTGGTTATGTTTTAATTGATGGTGGGTGCCAAATATAAAGATATTCTATGCAACACAAATGATATCTTCATTGTTGTAAGCACAAAAAAGTACACTCTTTTAAAAGAGGCATCATTGAATCTTTTTGGAATATTTGAGTTACTTTGTCACATAATAATTACTCAATTATTGAATGTATCTCAGTCTGAAAGATAGATTTTCAGCATTTTAGGGAATCCAGAGGTATGGGGAGTGGGCAGGGAAGTGGAGTTAAGGTGGTTGAATGGTCTGATTACATTGAATGGTGAAGCAGGTTCAAGGAAGCTTTTAGTCTTGTCCTGCTCATTCCATTGCCCAGTGATAAGACAGTCACTGACCTTTGTAATCTGTTTTTGCCCAAACTTCACCTTGACGCTTTCAGTGTGCATTTCCCATGCAATGCTATTGATTCTTTCCCCCAAGGCCTCTGGATGCCCATAATCTCCCACCAAAGATTCTCCCACCAAAGCCTCTGGCCAGCCTGCCGGCACCTCCAGTCTCCGTAACTGTCCTCTACTCTCATTGCTTGAGCTCTCTGACATCCCCAAATCAAGTTATCTAATTTTCTTGTTCCACTAAAGCCTTTAATCCCACCTTTAATCGCTGTTCTATCACTGTTAAGTTAATATTTTGTGGAAAATAATTCTAGAGATGCAATCAAATTCAGGAACGTTCTCTGGATGTAAATCTTTGCATGTAATTACATAGTACGGAAGTGACCTTGTTATGTAAGATATGATATGTCAGACTATAATGTGACGAATAACACAACTACCTAATCCTTTGAAGGACTACCATTACAAGGAAGGAAGGAAGAAAGGAACTACTTTCATCATCCTATCAAGTATAAGAACCCAATGACATATTTCAGTGGAAATTATATCAGTGTCAAACAAATGAAAGAAACTTTACAAAAGCTGTATCCCTTCAAACAATCTGTAGGTCACTGTTTTTTATGTTTTCAAAGATACTGCTAGAAGAATGAATGTAGAGAACATTGAAAGAGCTTTGAGGTGAAAGTTGATTCATTCAAATTAAACAGCGTTTCTCTAAACCTTAAGCAAGATGCTATAATTATTTAAAAAATTTTTTTTTCAAATCTAATTCATGGCCAATATATTCGAATTCATTTCCTGAAAATCGCCACAGCAATTAGGAAAACAATGGAAATCACACACCTGACAGACAGTTCTTTTTAAAAATAAATGAATAAAATAAATGATTTATTTAGCAGGGTCTTCACTGAGAGAATTGGCACCATCACCAACCAATATAAGCCAGTATTTAGATTTAAATAAATGCATTTGGAATTATAATTTCTGATCAGAGTATTATTCAAAGCTTTCGCTTCGAAATTTTTGAAATGTCCCAATTCCTATCATTATGCAAATGAAAAGCAGATATTTAAAACCCACTAATTTCAGACAAGGACTGGTTTCGTTTGAAGAAGGACATAGAATAGAAAGGTTCATGCCATACTGATTCTGCTCATTAGTGCAACTGACTCAAAGGGTTAAAACACATGATGCTGAATTTTCTCCATATAGGTAGGAAACGGGAGCCATGTCTGTTTTTAGATCAGGAGCCTGCCCCCAGTGGGATACTGATTAAAGTAATGATGGTAAGCCCGTAACTAATACAGAGAATGGTTCCCTGTCCAATTAGCGACACTGGGACAGATACAGAGATAATATGAAGAACTGATTAAGACTTGCAACAGCAGGAATCACTGAGACTGCTGATTGTCCTAAGGGATTTTGGATTGACAGCACAGTCCTCAAGGGAGGCAAGATGTTAAAGAAGACCCAGCACCCAGTTAATTGATAATGATTTTGATCTGGCAAACCTTTAAATTGTCTGATTACATTTAAGTCATGAGCTGAATTGTTGACTGAAATTAACTTTGAAAATTGGTTGTCATCCACTCTCCCATTGTTTAGCAGGACAGGATGAAAGCAACTGATCCACCAGTGCACCCTGCCCAGCCCTGATATTCCACATCTCCTTCCTCCCACCCACCCTTCCAGACCCCAAGTCGCAACCCCACCATTCAGTTCACTTTCTGCTGGTTTCACATTGAAAACACTCAGGCATTATGGATGATTCTTGAGCCCAGACATTCCCACCGACCCTAAGCCAGCCCCTGCCTTAAGGCTGTCACTAACTAACATGAAGTGCTGTTGCTGCAGGAGAAGATAAGGAGATCAAGCAAGACTGGATGAAAATGCAGAAGAGGTCAGCACCCATCGTATCTTCTAAAGCATAGGTATACATGAGGTTAGACAATTCTTTCCATTTGATGAGGTTATGATGAATGTGTCAATGTTGTTCTTTGACTCACAGCCTCATTGAAGTGTTTTTGCACAAAGCATGATGGAATCATACAGCAGGTAGGGGGGGGAGGGTGGAACATAGGAAGAAGGAACCAGAGTAGAGAATCATGTCAGGTGCTGTAATAAAACAGCCAGTGATGTGGCCTCAATCAGGAAGGTCTGGCCCTTTCTGGAAGAATAATTATTCTTTTCCAATTTTTCTGTCCAAATGAAGAGAGTCTGAGATGCTAATGAAAGGTTGAGGGTCATTGTGAATGTGCCCAGCTTGGCTTTCCTCTTGCCTCATGGAGCACACACAATGCATATGTGCAACAAATGTGACTGTGGAACCCATGGTTGTAGAATAGTTAGCAGAGGGTACCATGGTGCAGGGAATCCTGCATGAGCACTGTGATGAGCTCCTTGAAGAGGCCTAACTATTTCAGGCAGTGTCACTCTGACACTTGTGGCCAAGTTAACTCAGTCTGTAATGTCTGGCAAATAGAGGCCCAGGGTTTACCTATACCATGCTTCCTACGATCTGTTATTGCTGTCCCATATATTGTCACTGCTGGGTCTGCCTGCTTCCTGTGAAGCATGGTGCTTCTCAGTGCTTTGAGATGAAGGAGTACAGGGTGAGTGATCATCACTGAGCAACCATCCTCTCTCTTTCTTTCAAGGCATCCTCTGAGGTTTCCTCCTCACAGGTACTCAGGTATGTAATGTCACTCTATTGAGTAGCCCTTCTATCCTTAGGCTATATGCTTCTTTTTATTTTGGGGGGGGATTTAGGTGCTTAACCACATGCTGTCTCAGACTCTACATGTTAAATTGTTGGATTATCAAGGCAGTTAACATCCTAAAAAAATCTTTCATGACCGTGCAACTCTTTCTGACTCACTTGCCTGTAATTCAGAAGAACTCTCACAGCAGGCTACATTTGTAATGACATATCTCGGTAGTGTACATATTTGAGACATGCTCATAACGTGAACTCATCATTGCATTATGGCGTGTGACCTGACAATATAAAGATCTCACACTTTAGGTTTACCTCAGATCACTTGAATCATGTCCTCTACGAGAAACAATGTTCCTCTATTCTAATCTAGTAGCTTAATATTAGCCCAGACACTTAAATGTTTGAGGATTGTAATGCTTGCACATAATTGTTTGTAATAAACATCTGTTGGATACCTCAAAAGCACAGCATCCACAAGCAGTTTGTCATATTGTAAAAAACAATATATACATTGCCACATCCAGTAAAATATGCTTTCTGTAGGCAATCTCATTCTAATATTTAAATTGCTAACATTCAGTGAGTGGATCATTGAAGGTATCGTAGATTAGTTTCAGTATTGTCCCCTTATCGAAGAAAAGTTACACTGGCATTGAAGGCAATCCTGAAAGACTCATTTGGTTGGATGTGGACAGATTTTCTTATGAGGGAAGGTTAAATAGATTGATCCTAAGCCATTGGAGTTTAAGAAGATGAAAAGCAATCTTATTGAAACATTCTTTGAGGGCTTGGCAGGGTAGGTGTTACAAGACGATTTTCCCTTGTGGGAGAGTCTAGAACCAAATGATAAATCTCAGAGTAAGGGTTCGCCCATTTAATCCATTGATTGGAGTACCTTTTTTTTTCTCTCAGACCATGGACAGCTGTAGAAGCTGAATCATTAAGTATATCCAAGGCTGAAATGGACACTAAGGGATTCAAGGAGATAAGGCAGAAAAGTGGCATTGAGGATCACCAGAACAGCCATTAATAAATAGCAAAGCAGACTTGATGGGTCAAGTGTTGAGAGTCCTCACTTTCTTCTAGTTGACAATTTTCAACTCTGGTCTCCAGCATCTGCAGTCCTCACTTTCTCCTAGTTGATCTTAACCTACTGTGAATCCTCCTGCAAGGATGCCTACCTTAAAGAAGCTCTCCTCCTCCCTCTCTCACTGCTCCCCACAGGTCATCTCCTCTGCCCTGAAGCTCTTCAGCCAAGCGCCTCATCTTCTGCCTAGGAATCACACGGGATGAATGTAGATTTCTCTAGCTTCCTCATTTCCTTTCTCCCCACCTTATCTCAGTCCCAACCCCTGGATTCAGCACCGCCGTCTTGATCTGCAATCTTCTTCCCGATCTCTCCGCCCCCTCCCCTCTCCGGCCTATCACCCTCACCCTCACCTCCTTCCACCTATCGTATTCCCAGCGTCCCTCCCCCAAATTCCCCCCCACCCCCCAACCTTTTATCTCAGCCCGTTTGGCTCACCAGCCTAATTCCTGAAGAAGGGCTGCGCCCTCCCCCAAAACTCCCCCCCACCCCGCAACCTTTTATCTCAGCCCGCTTGGCACACCAGCCTAATTCCTGAAGAAGGACTTAAGCCCGAAACGTTGATTCATTTGCTTCTCGGATGCTGCCTGGCCTGCTGCGCTTTTCCAACACCACACTTTTCAACTCTGGTCTCCAACATCTGCAGTCCTCACTTTCTCCCAAATGTTGAGAGTGTGTTACTGGAAAAGCACAGCAGGTCAGGCAGCATCTGAGGAACAAGAGAATGGTCTTCCTGATCCTCGGATGCTGCCTGACCTGCTGTACTTTTCCAGGAGCACACTCTCAACTCCAATCTCCAGCATCTGCAGACCTCGCCGTCTCCTCGTTGAATGGGCCAACTGATCTATTTCTGTCCCAAGTGTTATCGTCTTGATAGCTTGCAATTGATTGATTTTAAATATTTAAGAGGATCTTGATGATTATTAGTTGCCTTCTTACACTTCTGTTTACCACCTCCACCCCCATTCTGGGGTTTTGATGGGCTGGAGATGGCCATCAATGGGAAGAAGGGCTCATGCCCTTTGCACATTAGACAACATCTCCATACCTAAAGTAGCAAAAGGTCAGAACCTGGTATATTGATAATTACCATATACAGTATATTACATATTAATGTAAAATCATCGTAATACATTGAAATCCAAGCTTGGAGATAATGCTTAATATTACTTCTCTTGAACCAATCTGTAAAGAATCCGACCACACAGTGTGGCATCAAAGAACATGATAAAAGAATGATTGGAGATGCCAGTGTTGGACTGGGGTGAACAACATTAAAAATCACACAACACCCGGTTATAGTCCAACAGGTTTATTTGGAAGCACTAGCTTTCGGAGTGCTGCTCCTTCGTCAGGTGGTTGCTGTAGGAAGGATGTCGCATCTCCATCGCCCCTCCCCCAAGTCCCTACTCCCTACCTTTTATCTTAGCCTGCTGGACACACTTTCCTCATTCCTGAAGAAGGGCTTATGCCCGAAACGTCGAATCTCCTGTTCCTTGGATGCTGCCTGACCTGCTGCGCTTTTCCAGCAACACATTTTCAGCTCTGATCTCCAGCATCAGCAGACCTCACTTTCTCCTGTGGAAGCTTTGGAAAGGGTTCAGAAAAGATTTACTCGAATGTTGCCTGGTATGGAGGGAAGGTCTTACAAGGAAAAGTTGAGGGACCTCAGGCTGTTTTCGTTAGAAGGAAGAAGGTTGAGAGGTGACTTAATTGAGATGTATAAGATAATCAGAGGGTTAGATAGGGTGGACAGTGAGAGCCTTTTCCCCGGATAGTGATGGCTAGCATGAGGGGACATAGCTTTAAATTGAGGAGTGATAGATATAGGACAGATGTTAGAGGTTGTTTCTTTACTCAGAGAGTAGTAGGGTTGTGTTGCTCTGCCTACAACACTAGTAGACTCACCAACTTTAAGGGCATTTAAATGGTCATTGTATAGATATAAGGATGAAAGTGGAATAATATAGGTTAGATGGCCTTCAGATTGGTGCCACAGGTTGGCACAACATTGAGGGCCAAAGGGCCTGTACTGCGCTGTAATGTTCTATGGTTGTGGAGTATAAAATCTGTGTCATACGATCTTATACTTCACAACCACCTCATGAAGGAGCAGCGCTCCGAAAGCTGGTGCTTCCAAATAAACCTGTTGGACTATAACCTGGTGTTGTTTGATTTTTAACATGATAAAAGAAGCACTATTTCTGGTTCCTGACCCCCACACTTGTTTCCATTCTACCCACTTGGCAGATCTTCTGGAAGCAGTGAGTTAAGAGACTGCTTCCATATTCGCTGCTCAATTAAGATGCTGCAGGCCCCATAAACCTTCAAATGGTGAATTAATTATTCAAATTGGTTACATGATGTTCTAGGGTGGGTGGCTTCTACGGTAATGATCCCACCTCTGTGAAGATCATTCTGATCCAACAACATTACAGACTGATGACATGATACCAGTATACATGACATTTCCCACACTCCTGCCTTCAGTCCTTGCCTACCCCAGGAAGACTTCATCCATTGCTGCAGGAATTTCTATGTTGTGTAAGAACAATAACCAATATACTGTTCTGAGAATAATTTCCTGAAATAGGGATACTTTTCATTTCTCTCCAAAATGACTACGTGTGAATAATTGTCAGTAATCATAATTAACCATTTGAAGCCATTGGAGTTCATCACAATCATTGATTATTGAGTTAAAAATCACACAACACCAGGTTATAGTCCAACAGGTTTAATTGGAAGCACACTAGCTTTCAGAGCAACGCTCCTTCATCTGGTGATTGTGGAGGGCTTGATCGTAACACAGAATTTATAGCAAAAATTTGCAGTGTGATGTAACTGAAATTATACATTGAAAAATTGATTGTCTGTTAAGCCTTTCATCTGTTAGAATACAGTGATAGTTTCACTTCTTTCATGTGTAAATCACAAAACCCTTTTTTAAAAAAGTTGCATTCTCGGGTTAGCTGTTAATGGGCGGTATGGGCAGTATGGGCAATTTAGCACCTAATCTGTTGTCGGCACTTCCCTGCTATCTCAGCCAGAATGGGAATTGAATGTGAGATTTTGGCATAATTCTGAACTACATCCTAAGTGTCTAAGGTATCCAGCCTCCTGTTATGAAGAAAGAAATAGAAATTGCTCTCAAGCACTTAGGAAAAAACTGACAAACCAGAGAAATGCTATCTAGGAATAGGTAGCACGTTCTGCAGTTGTGGAATTACTTGGAATACTCTCACTCCAGGGAACAATATGCATGGAAACTGGCAAATACCTTTGTAGGAGATCAATTTTAATTTGACTAACTTGCACTCAAACAAAGTCAATTATCAAAAATTTTGCTTTTATATCTCATAATGAAAACATTCTGAACAATTATACCTTTACAGATGAATGCCAGTGTACAAAGTATAGAAACAGAAGACAAGTTTAATATTATGGTTGCATCAGATGAAATCTAATATTAACAAATAAAGTCATGGTATCCTCCATGCTTATTGTGTACACATGAAAATTGTATAGAAATCCCATCCAGTAACATTGATGACAGAATTCCTTATATACAAAACATCTCATTGGACCTGATCTTATAACCAGTCATAATTGTTCCATATTTTGGAATGACACTTCCAAAATTAAATCACGTTTTTTTATTTTTCAAGTTGTTGTGCTTCTTATGTTAGCAGCTGAGAGGGAAGAAATTAAAGTTTAGTAGAAATAAAGGAATAAATAAGAAATTAATAGATTTCCCGATTTCTACAACAAAAGGAGGAATCATGAGGTTTTTAGGAATATGTGGATTTCATGGGAAATTCATCATAATAGCTGTACCTTTAATAAATTTGTTAAAGGAAATAGCAAAAGTACCAAGCAGCATTACAGAAGTTGAAAGTATTCTTAATAAGTGAATCAGTGATGGTCACTCCTGATTTTTCTGGAGTTTATAAGATGGCAATTGATGCCAAGAATTTAACAGTAGGTGCAGTTTTGTGTCTTGCTATTGAATGATGAATCGGGAATAGAGAAGCCTGTGGCATATATCTCTTAAAAATCTAAATCAGTTTCAGGAAAAGGAAGTTTGGAATTGTTGTTAGCTTTTCAGCACTTTGAAGGGTGTATTCACTATGGAAGCAAATACACTCTAATTTACACTGATTGTAATACACTAGGCTTCATTCGAAAAGTTTAAAAATCAGAATACAAAATTATTTAGATGGATCCTTTCATTGTCACTATTTACTGTAAAATTTGTTCATATTAATGGAAAAGATAAAATATTTGCAGATGCATTTGCCTGATATACAATGCTAGAAGAAGTTAAAATTTAAGAAGTTCTAAGATTGTGTAAGTTTGTATAAAGGATACAAGGAGAATGTAAGTCATCTGTTGTTGTGTTTTCTATGTAAATAATGAAAACTTTTTTTAAAATGGCATTTTATTCCTTTAAGGACAGATGCATGAAAGAACCATATCCCTTAGCAAGGAGAAAAAAAACTGTTTTTAAAAGATGAGAATTTACTAGGATGGCTGCATAATTTCACAGCAAGTATTTTTCTACCTATTGTGAACTTGGTGTTTTTGTGGCCGTAGGATCTTGCAATGTACAGACAATCAGGTGCTGAGATATTGTTTCCAAATGAAGCTGATGATTCTCAGTCAACTGAGTAGGTTGGAACTGGAATTAAGTTACGGAGACAGAGACACAGACAAAGAGAACAAGGCAGAGAAGGGTGTATTGTTGTTCTCATCAGCAAAAGCTACCTGTTCTCTGCAGTACAACCACTTGCTTTTTGTCATGCAGAAGTTGCTGTGAGCTATGACTTTTGAATTGAAAAGACGGAGACATTTTCCAAGTGAATCAGTCACTCTATACACATTACAAATCCATAGAACCAGTGAATGACAACTATATACTAAAGGCCTGGCTAGCGAAAGAAGGACCATCTCAACATCAGATCTGTAAACCAAACTTTCCAGCTTTTCTACCTCTGCTAATCTATTTTCCCTGTGTGTGTGTGCATACGTGTGTGTATGTATGTGTGTGTGTAAGGGTGGGTTTATATGGGGACTAGAGTTTTTGCAAGGTTTGTGAAGGTTTGTAGTTCAGGTTGAGGTTCAGGGTGTAGGTTTGCTTGCTGAGCTGTAGGTTTGATATCCAGACGTTTCATTACCTGGCTAGGTAACATCATCAGCGGCGACTTCCAAATGAAGCAAAGCTGTTGTCTCCTGCTTTCTATTTATATGTTTGTCCTGGATGGGGTTCCTGGGGTTTGTGGTGATGTCATTTCCTGTTTGTTTTCTGAGGGGTTGAAAGATGGTATATTTATCTGTGTTTTTGTTTATGGCATTGTGGTTGGGGTGCCAGGCCTCTAGGAATTCTCTGGCATGCCTTTGCTTAGCCTGTCCTGGGACAGGCTAAGCAAAAAAATGCCAGAGATTTCCTAGAGGCTTGGCACTCTAACCATAACGCCATAAACAAACACACAGATCTAGATACCATTTATCAACCTCTCAGAAAATGAACAGGAAATGACATCACCACAAACCCCAGGAACCCCATCCAGGAAAAACATATAAATAGAAAGCAGGAGACAACAGCTTTGCTTCATTTGGAAGTCGCCACTGATGATGTTACCTAGCCAGGTAATGAAACATCTGGATATCAAACCTACAGCTCAGCGAGCAAACCTACACCCTAAAGGGGATGAGAGTTTTAGTTGGTAGCATTATATGTCAATGGTCAATGGTCAATGTCAAATTTATCTATTTACTTGTAGCTACAAGGTAATTACTTATAAGAATAAAAAATTCTATCAACCTTTATCTCAAACTTAGATAAATTGAGCTACTATGTGTTCCTTAGAAAAAAACTTTACCTTTTTGTACAACACTGGGAATAGCAAGGCTTGATTTACAATGCATCACCCTAATGATCTGTAACAGACTGGAAATGTTTTCTTTCATTTTATTCAAAATGCATCTCAGTCTGCATATTAGCATCTGATCATATTATGATAAAACATTACTGAAAGTACGTGTATACGTAATGAGAAATGTGAGAGTATGATAAGCACTTTAAAGACTGAAACCTAAACAGTGTAATGGATAATCTAGTATTCCACTTCAGTGAAAGATATGACTTCTTTATATTACAAAAGAGCAGTAACCGATATTTGATTCTAAACTTTTCCAATAAGTGTTGTCACTAATTTTCAAAGCGCAATGTTGATCCAGTTTGTACCTTATATTTTCTATCTCTTACAAGTTAAATAAAAATGTTTAATTCATATATTTGAACACTGATGCTGCACAGGCTAGTTAGCCACCATTACTACAAATATCTGTGTATGTGTGTTAACTTTAATTAGACTGAAAGAGTGACAATTACTTTAAGTGTCTTTTTACATACAAAACTGATAAATGTGCTAATCTGGAAGAATTGAATAAAAAGGAATTTGATCCAGGTATAAGATGATAATATTTCCAAAAAATCATTCACTTAATGTCATAATCTGGTCATTTAAATTATTCATTTTTTTTTAGCATTCCCTGGAATGAATATTCCAGTTTATTCTGTGTTCTTCCACGTACCTTGGGCCAGATCATTTTCAGTCAAAGAGTCATCAATTCATAGAGGCTGAAAACAGACACTTGGTTCAACGCATCCATGCTGACCAGATATCTTAACCTAATCTAGACCCATTTGTCAGCATTTGGCCCATATCCCTCTAAACTCTTCTTATTCATATACCCATCCAGTTGCCTTTTAAATATTGTAATTGTACCAACCTCCACCACTCCCTCTGGAAGCTCACTCCATACACGTACCATCCTTTGTGTGAAAAAGTTGTCCCTTAGGTCTCTTAATTTTTTCTCCTCTTACTGTAAACCTCTGCCTTCTAGTTTTGCACTGCCTCACCCAGGGAAAAGACCTGGTCTATTTATTCTATCCATGCCCCTCATGATTTTGTAATCCTCTATAAAGTCATCCTCCAGCCTCCAATGCTCCAGGTAAAACAGCCCCAGCCTATTTAGCCTCCCCATATAGCTCAAATCCTCAAAACCTGGCAACATCCTTGTAATTTTTTTCAGAACATTTTCAAGTTTCACAACATTCTTCCGATAGGAGGGAGACCAGAATTGCACATAATATTCCAAATGTGGTGTAACCAATGTCCTGTACAGCTGCAACATAACCGCCCAACTCCTATACTCAATGTACTGACCAATAAAGGAAAGCATACCAAATGCTGCCTTCACTGTGATGTCTACCTGACAATTTACTTTCAAGGAACTATGAACCTGCACTCCAAGGTCTCTTTGTTCAGCAACACTTCCCAGAGTCTTACCATTAAGTGTATAAGTCCTGCACTGATTTGTCTTTCCAAACTGCAGCATCTTATGTTTATCTAAATTAAACTCCATCTGCCACTCCTCGATCCATTGGTCCATCTGATCAAGATCTCATTGTATTCTGAGATAATCTTCTTCGCTGTCCATTACACGTCTAATTTTGGTGTCTTTTGTAAACTTACTAACTATACCTCCTATACTCACATCCAAATCATTTATAGAAATGATGAAAAGCAGTGGAACAATCACTGATCCTTGTGGCACTCCAGTGGTCAAAGGCCTCCAGTCTGAAAGGCAACCCTCCACCACCACCCTGTTTTCTACCTTTGAGTTAGTTCTGTATCCAATTGGCTAATTCTCTCTGTATTCCATGAGAGTTAACCTTGCTAACCAGTCTGTCATGATGAACCTTGTTGAACACCTTATTGAAGTCCATATAGAATCTGTCCACCGCTCTGCCCTTATCAATCCTCTTTGTTACTTCTTTAAAAAACTCAGTCAAATTTGTGAGACATGATTTTACATGCACAAAGCCATGCTGACTATCGCTAATGAATCCTTGTCTTTCCAATTACATGTACATCCTGTCCCTCAGGATTCCCTCCAACAATTTGCCCACCACCGATGTCAAGCTCACCGGCCTATAGTTCCCTGACTTTTCCTTACCACCTTTCCTAAATAATAGCATCATGTTAGCCACCCATCAGTTTTCTGGTACCTCCTCTGTGACTATTGATGATACAAGTTTCTCAGCAAGTGGCCCAGCAATCACTTCCCTATCTTCCCTCAAAGCTTTCGGTTAAATCCTGTCAAGTCCAGGCAATTTACCTTCCTTTCACATTTTAAGATATCTAACACAACTTCCTGTGTAATATAGACATTTTTCAAGACATCACTATTTCCACACATTCTATATCTTCCAAATCCTCCTCTACAGTAACACTAATGGAAAATACTCATTTAGTATCTCCCCGATCTCCTGTGGTTCCACACATAGGTTGCCATGCTGATCTTTGAGCAGCCCTTTTCTGTCCCTACTTACTCTTTTGCCCTTAATATATTTACAGAATCCCTTTGATTCTCCTTAATCCTATTTGCCAATGCTATCTTATGTACCCTTTTTCCCTCTTGATTTCACTCTTAAGTATAATCCTATTGATTCTATTCTCTAATAAGGATTCATGCGATCTCTGCTCTCTATTTCTGACTTATGCTTCCTTCCTTTTATTAACCAAAACCTCAATTTCTCTAATCATCCAGCATTCCCTATACCTATCAGTCTTTCTTTTTACCCTAACAGGTATACATTGTTTCTGGACTCTCGTTATCTCATTTTTGAAGGCTTCCCAATTTCAAGCTGTCCCTTTATCTGAAAACATGTGCCCCAGTCAACTTTTGAAAGTTCTTGCCTAATACTGTCAAAATTGGCCTTCCTTCAATTTAGAACTTCGTCTTTTAGATCAGGTCTATCCTTTTCCTTCACTACAACTAGTAAAAATATGTCTGCTGGCCCAAAGTGCTCCCCCATTGGCACCACAGGCGCCTTCTCTAGTGGGAACATCCACATACTGAATCAGAAAATTTTCTTGTACACACTTATCAAATTCCTCTCCATCTAAATCCTTAATACTATGGCAGTCCCAGTCTATGTTTTGAAAGTTAAAATCCCCTCCCTTCATCACTCTATTATTCATACAGATAAGGGAGATCTCCTTCCAAATTTGTTTCTCAATTTCCCACTAAATACTGGGGGAATCTATAGTACAATCCCAATAAGGTGAGCATCCCTTTCTTATTTCTCAGCTCCACCCAAGTAACTTCCTTGGATGTATTCTGAAAATGTGTTGCTGGTTAAAGCACAGCAGGTTAGGCAGCATCCAAGGAATAGGAAATTCAATGTTTCGGGCATAAGCCCTTCATCAGGAAGGGCTTATGCCCGAAATGTCGAATTTCCTATTCCTTGGATGCTGCCTAACCTGCTGTGCTTTAACCAGCAACACATTTTCAGCTGTGATCTCCAGCATCTGCAGACCTCATTTTTTACTCCTTGGATGTATTCCAAGGAATATCCTCCCTAAGTACAAATGCAATGCTTTCCTTTATCAAAAGCGCCATTCCCTCCTCTCTTACCCCACTTTTATCCTTCTTATAGCATTTGTATTCTGGAACATTAAACTGCTGTTCCTGTCCATCCCTGAGCCATGTCTTTGTAATTGCTATGATATCCCAGTTCCCTGTTTCTAACCATGCCCTGACTTCATCCGTCATCCCTGTTAGGCTTCTTGCATTGAAATAAATGCAGAGTAATTTATCAGTCCTACCTTGCTCTCAGCTATGTCCCTGCCTGCCCTAACTATTTGACTCACTCCTCTTCACAACTGTACCAGTCTCAGAATGATTTCTTTCCTCACTGTCTCCCTGTGTTCCACCCCCCACCTTACGAGTTTGAATCTTCCTGAGCAGCTCAAACAAATCTCTCTGCCAGTGCATTAGTCCCCTTCCATTTCAAGTGCAATCCATCCTTCCTGTTAAAGCCACTTCTACCCCAGAAGAGATTCGAATGATTTAAAAATATGAACCCTTCTCCCCTGAACCTGCTCCTCAGCCATGCATTCATCTGCTCTATCCTCCTATTCCTGCCCTCACTAGCTCGGAGCACCAGGAGTAATCTATATATTATTATCCTCGAAGACCTCTTTTAAAATTCCTGCCTAACTTCCTATATTCTCTCTTCAGAATCTCATCCTTTAACCTCCCAATGTCATATGTACAATGACCTCCTGTTGTCTCTCTATTCACCCATTTGAGAACATTCTCTGAGATATCTTTGATACTCAGACTATTCTGATTTCTCACTGCTGGCTGCAGAAATGTTCCTCTGACTAGAGAGTACCATCACAACTGATTGCTTGGAACTTGATGTACCCCTTGTTACATTATAGCCATTCTTGATACGAGAAACTTGGCTGTTTAGGCTACATTCCCCTGAGACTCCATCACCACCATACATTTTCCAAAACAGCATACTTATTTGCGATGGGGATGGCCACAGGAGACTCCTGCACTTCCTGCCTCCCTGCTAATTTTCCTGGAAGTAACCCATCTACCTGACTGTATCTGTGGTTTTTCTTCCTTCCTATAACTGCCATCCATCATGCCCCCCAAGCTCCTGTACATTCCTTATTGCCTGTAACTGCTGAGCCATGCAATTTGACAGGATTCGTAACCAAAGACATTTGCTGCAGACATAATTATCAGTAATGTGGAAACTCTCTCCAAACTTTCACATCTGACAAGAAGACCACATCACTCTACTAAAGGCCATCATTTCTCCTTCACAGTCTACAGACCTGGAAATTCACACGGTCTTATTGCTGTAAAAAAGACTGCTCTAGGCTAACTCAATATCTATGTTTTATATCTTTAAAATTTACTCGAGACAGATTTCAATAAAATATAATCAGAAAAGAACCCATACTACTTACTATTGTAGATTTTCATCAAGGTTACACATTAAAACTATACACTTAGCTTCTCCCATGCTGTGAGTTTTCCCACATAGGTTCTTTCAAGGTTAGCTGTGAATTTCGCTGTTTGTTAATTTTTCTTACATGCTCTCCAATGTCCAGAGATACTTGAACTCAAACAGCAAAGGGAGTAACTGTGCAGATTCAATGCTGGCTCAGACAGCAGTGTAGGTTTCTTTCTCTGACCACGTAGTCTCTGCCCTTGTCCATCTTCTTCCTTTTTAAGCTGCTAATGTTTCGATCCTTTTTCCCCCTAAGGTTCAAACAATACAACAGCTTATAAAACAACAATTGCTGCTTCTGGAATTTGAGGAAATAACCTGCAACATCTAAAATTCTCAAAAAAGTAGCAGCTGTTATAGCCGCAATCTTCTTCCTATCCTCCATCTTGGATTTCCCAGAATCCTCAAATGTGTCATAATTCAGTTACAAGGAAATTAATATATTCTCTTTTCTATGATGTACTTTAAGTATTAAGTGGGGTGGGGAATATTGCGAATTGATTGCTTCATTTTAGTATTAATTGGTTATAAGAAATATCTGTGTGAAATGAGGTGGCCATGATAATGAGTAAATGAGCAAAGGAAATAATGGAAATAATAATAATAAAATGTGAAGTTTGGCAAGCCTGTGTTTTCTGATTCGTAGTGCAGAAGCAGTAAGAAAGTATGTTAAAAGAAATCCAGCAAATTTCTGACAGTTTTCTGATTGGTAGTGCTTGAATGAATCTGAGAATAGAGCTGAGAATGTGTTACTCTGTGTGTTATATGGCTAAAAAGAGTAAGACTGGAGAAACAATTGTGGATTGGAGAAAGCTGGTTGCTATTGCTTTGTGTGTTGGCAGAAGGCCACTTGATAAATTAAGGATTGATAAGAGGGGTCTCCCTAGATTCTGTGCCATCTGGACTGCCATGAGCCAAGTGAGAGAGTGTATTGACATGCAATTTTCACGATTGACTGTGCCGGAAGACATCGAATGGAATCTGGCTACGGTGAAGCCTGGTGAATGTGAGTCAAGGTTGGTTGAACCATAGCTTACATAATAAATTAGACAAAATGATGAGATTGCCCAGCTTCTCAATTTTTGCAGAATGTAATGTGAATATGTAATTATGTAAGGCATGTATTGTATGAATCACTTGAAATAATATGTGCCTTTTTATTTGAACTGGCCTTAATTTGTTAATGTCTGAATTATTTGATTTTAATTGGTTTGTTGCAGTAAAAGCTTTAAAAAGTGAAATTCTGACTGTTGGTTTAATTGCTTCTTGAGGAATCCTCTTAAAATAAAAGTTGGTCTCTGGGGGGATCATGGAATCTTGGAATCATTGAATTTTACAGTACAGAAGGAGGCCATGTCTAAACTGGGTCCCAAAAGAACTACCCAGATAGTCCCATTCTCTAGCCCAATCTCCGAAGACCTTCAAATGCACCACTTTCAAATATATATCCAATGCTATTTTGAAATGTCCTACAGAATCCATCATTTTCCCAGAAAATGAATTCCAAATTCTAACAACTTTATGAGGAAAGAAGCTTCCCTTCATCTCACTCCATCAATTCTCTTGCTGACAATATTGAAATTATCACTCTTATCCATTGATGCACCAACTAATGGAAACAGTATATCTTTCTTTACTTGTCAAAACTGTTCATAATTTTGAACATCACAGTAAGCATCACACCTAATTCTTCTCTGCTTCAAGGGGAATAAGCCCAATTGTTCTAATCTGTCCTTTAATCTAAAGACTCCATTTAGTATAATTTTAGTAAATTTCAATTGTACTCTGTCCTCAGCTTTAATATCCTTTGCTGGATAAGATATCCAGAACTGAACACAGTATTCCAATGTGGTCTGATACTGATGTGGTACCTCCCCCATTCATTACTGTGAACTGTGACAACCTATCACTTTCTCCTGTGCTCTAAAAATCAATGTGAGCCACAGAGCTTGGCAGCCTTCCAAATAAGCAAAAAATAAATGAATATTAAGTTAACAAACAAAGAGCCGTAAGTTGCGTCCTGTGTTGGTGCACGAGGTACATATATGCCTCTGAGTGTGAAGTGACCTAACAGAAGCATGCACGTCGTAGGTGATACTGAGCTCCAAGTATATGTGCTGAAGAGCCAAACTGGTATGGGAGCGGCTTTGAGAGAGCCATGATGAGTGTGGTGATTCGCCAATATTGACTTGTGTGTGGACAATAGTTCAGAGGGTGATGCTTATAGAGCATGGAGGGACATTGTGCTTCAGATACAGTAGATAATGACTAACATAAGCATTTGGTGAGCTAAAACTGACAGGTACTAATTCTGATTTTCACATTGGGAATTTGTGCCAGTCAGTTTCCTGGAGTAGGAAGGAAGAATTGGAAATAATATCTTAAAAAGGTAATTGGGGTAATGATTTGATACAAGTGCACCACCTTAATAGCAAAATTCTGAAGCCTTTGTTTAAAGCTAAGAGGAAAATAACAAACCATTTCTTAATGTTGATTCAAATCATTTTCCTCCTCACTGTTTCTTCCCAAAACTCCTTGCCATTTCCCACATTAGTCCAGGAAAGGGAAAATTCTGCTCAAAAGGCAAGCTGTACAGTCCTCTGCAGAGAATTGAACGTTTCAGCTGTGACTTGTGACATGGAGAATCGAAGTATTCCAACAAAAAGAAAAGTTTCCAGTGGAGGACCCCCTAAAGATTGCAGCACACCTTTAAAACAGCACACGATGAAGCAAAAGGGGGTGGCAACACATAAGATTAGTCGGAACAGCAGAGAATGACAAAAATATTAATAACAAGGGAAGAAATAAAGTACAACAGAAAGAAAAGCTGGAATTATATAAAAAAAAAGATGCTAAGAATTTCTTTGGATATTTGAACAAGAGTTAATTATGTTTAGATTAGATTACTTACAATGTGGAAACAGGCCCTTCGGCCCAACAAGTCCACACCGATCCATCGAAGCGCAACCCACCCATACCCCTACATTTACCCCTTAGCTAACACTAATTAGCATGGCCAATTCACCTGACCCGTACATCTTTGGACTGTGGGAGGAAACCGGAGCACCCAGAGGAAACCCATGTAGACACAGGGAGAACGTGCAAACTCCACACAGTCAGTCGCCTGAGTCGGGAATTGAACCCGGGTCTCTGGCGCTATGAGGCAGCAGTGCTAACCACTGTGTCACTGTGCCACCCACAAGTTAATAAATAGAAAGTGAATCTGGGAAATTAATATTGGAAAGTAAGGAGCTAACCATATGAACAGCACAGAACCTTTTCATTGGTGTTCACTTCAAGCAACATTTGAACAGTATCTTTTAATCAAAATGGAAGAACGCAAATAAAAATACAATTACCAGGGAGGTGGAACTGAGCAAATTTTTGGTGATCAGTTCTGGTTACCCTGCTATAGGAAGGATGTTATTAAATTGGAAAGGGTGGAGAAAAGATTTAGAAGAATGTTACTGGAGCTTTTGATTTATAGAGAGTCTGGATAGACTTGCATTTTTTCTTCTGGAGCACAGCAGGTTGAGCGGTGACCTTATCGAGATTTATAAAATCATGAGAAGCAAAACTAAGACGATGAGCAAAGGTCTTTTCCCTACGGTAGGGGAATTCAAAACTAGAGGGCATAGGTTTAAGGTAAGAGGGGAAGGATTTTAAAAGGACCTGAAAGGGCAATCTTTTCGCACAGAGAATGATGCATTTTAGTAACAAACTGTCAGAGCAAGTCTGTAGAGGCAGGTACTGTTATAATATTTAACAGACATTTGGACAAATCCATGAGTAGGAAAGGTTTAAAAGGATATGGGCCAAACTCAGGTAAATGGGATTAGTTTAGTTTGGGAAACCTGGTCAGCATGGATGAATTAGACCAAAGGGTCTGTTTCTGTGTTGTATGACCCTATGACTGTAAGTGCACTGACAGCTCTATGACAATTCTGACAGAATTCATCTTTGGGCATTAAAAGAAGTGAGTGAGATAGCTGCATTAGTTTTAATTTTCCAAAATTATGAAGTGACCTAACAGAAGCATGCAAGTCATAGGTGACACTGAGCTCCAAATGTATGTGCTGAAGAGCCAAATGGGCATGGGAGTGGCTTTGAGAGAGCCATGATAATTGTGGTTGTAAAGTATCAAATATAACTCCTTTAATCAAGAAGGCAGTGAGATAGAAAGCAGAAAACTTAAGTTTCATTAATTTTAATTAACCATAATTTAACTTTCTTTCAATTAACTTTCACATGTTGTGTGTTCACATTCCTATGACACACGGTAAACCCCTCTGCTAGTTTAAACCCGACACACAGGGATGCTCACCTTGAGCTGTAATCTGTTAAAATGTGAAAGGCAAAGAACTATCCCAGATTTCACTGTTTAAAGTAAAAATTAACAATTTTATTCTTGAAGTCCAATGGAAAACATTAAAACCACAACTATTTACAATGCCTTTCTATTAAACCTATATTTTACCTCCCCCTCTACAAAACCGGTCCAATAATTTCCCTCTTAAATTTATAGCAAATCAATTTCGAACCCAGTTGTCATCTTTGGATGTCGAACTTTCTCTGTGAATTTCTTGAGGACGGCTTTTGGTATTTTGCTGCATAAATTTCTTACGGACAGATACCTTTCAGAGAGCTATTCTGCTGGCAGTCTCGGTGCTTGCTTGGCTGCTCTTCGTTATTTTTCTCTAACTGTTCACGATGTCCAGTTTTATACTCCAAAACTTCAGATCATTTCACTGGTTTGATTAGATTACTTACAGTGTGGAAACAGGCCCTTCAGCCCAACAAGTCCACACCAACCCATTGAAGCGCAACCCACCCAGACCCATTCCCCTAACACTATGGGCAATTTAGCTTGGCCAGTTCACCTAACATGCACATTTTTGGGTTGTGGGAGGAAACTGGAGCAAACCCACGCAGACACGGGGAGAATGTGCAAACTCTACACAGAGAGTCACCTGAGGCAGGAATTGAACCCGGGTCTCTGGCACTATAAGGCAGTAGTGCTAACCACTGTGCCACCATGCCACCCACAGCACTGTGCCACCGTGTCATTCCAAACAGAAAAATTGATATTCAATTGGATTTTGGTCTCTGGGGCATAAGTTAAACTGATTGGCCAAATTTGATTTTGCTTTTGTACCATGGGAACACAGCATCAGCTAGTTGTGTCAACCAAATGTTACATATTTAAATTGTTTAGCACACTCTTGTGCTTTCAGTCCTTGCCAGCTTCCTCTCTCTCTTAAATGTACAGTATACACTTGCACCTTTATAACAACATTTATTTATTCTTCGGTAATTTGTTAAATTGGGATTTGTGGAGATTGTTGCAGTTAAATCATTAGAAGCAATTAAAAAAAGTAGAGAAATATTCACATGCTTTTTGTGACAGCAATAGCAACATAAATGGATTTCTGAATCTGTTAACTAGCCACTGATTTTTAGAGCTGAAAATGTGTTGCTGGAAAAGTGCAGCAGGTCAGGCACCATCCAAGGAGCAGGAGAATCGAAGTTTCAGGCATGAGCCCTTCTTCAGGAAACTCATGCCCGAAACATCGATTCTCCTGCTCCTTGGATGCTGCCTGACCTGCTGCGCTTTTCCAGCAACACATTTTCAGCTCTGATCTCCAGCATCTGCAGTCCTCACTTTCTCCTACTGATTTTTAGAGCCTGATTGATCAATTTCAGATTGATAGGTAGAGAATACAGTACATATTGGATGATTATGAAGTTTCTCCTCAATTATATCTGATTTGACAGGCATCAATTAATTCTGACGTTTGTAAGAATGTTTTTAAATCACTTTATTTTGTTCTACGGTAGTTTACAAATGTTGACAAGAAATATATAAGGCTTAACAGGGGACATTGTTCTTGAATGAGTGCAATTATTCTTTGTAGTGCTCAGATGCAATTGAATAATTCACTCATCATTCCTGAAAATTGGCAGCAGTGGTAAGGGATGTGTATCACATATACAACTAAACCAAATACTTCAGATGTTGGAAATCTGAAATATAAACAAAAAGTTCTGAAAATATTCTGGAAAATTTTCAGCAGATCTAGCATCATATATATAGAGAGAGAAAACATGGGTGGAACTATTCTAGCTCCTGAACAATGTGGGCATTGGTGAATCGATGATGGTGATCGGATGAAATCAGCAGTAGAGCAAAGTCATCTTCACTAACTAGGTGTTGTACAGAGGGATAGGAATCTTGCTCATTGACAGTGAGGTGGGATGCTCACTCATAAACAATGAGAAGCATATTTCCATTCATTTGTATGCATTAACTTCACATTCTCAGTTAATCTTGCCTCATTGATATGCTGTTTCCTATTCTCCCACCTGCTGGGTTGAAAATCGATGACAATAATCCTGCAAGTTGGAAGAACACCAGAAAGCTATTGCTCAAAATGTGTTACTCTTGTTTGGTCTTCGCAAATGTGAAGGAATCTTTCAATTTATGTGGAAAACTCATCCAGAACTAGCTGCACCAGCTCACACAGCCATTTGACTAATTCATCTTGCGCAGAGTCATTCATAGATAGAATAGAATGTAAAGATACATTACTTTTGTGTGTCCACAAGGAGACAGTGAACCAGGAGGACAAATCCCGTCATGTATATCCCCAAGGCATGTTACCATCCTTACACAAGTACATCTAGTGCCAATGCAACTTGCTTTCAAGAGGGGCTGTTTGATCATGTGTAGTGGCAGGTCCTGCATTTATGAATTTGAAATCATCATTGAGGACAAATTGCAGGTTGTTAATTTTTTTTCCTTTATTCATTCACGGGAAGAGGGCATCACTTGCTAGGCAGCATTTATTGCCCATCTTTAATTGCCCAGATGACAGTTAAGAGTCAACCACATTGCTATGGGTCTAGAGCCACATCTCAGCCAAACCAGGTGAGGATGGTAGTTTCCTTCCCTCAAGGACATTAGTGAACCAGATAGGCTTTTCCCAACAATCGACAATGGATTCATAGTCATCATTAGACACTTAATTCTAGACTTTTTAAAATTAAATTCAAATTCCACTATCAACCTTGACAGGATTTGAACCCATTTCCCCAGAATATTACCTGACTCTTTGGATTAACAGTCCACTAATAATACCATTAGGCCATCACCTCCCCATGTATTCAGTTTTATTGAGCATGAATATCCCAGTTCCTTTATTAGATTTACAGATATGTACATTGGAGTTTGCTTTGAGATTATGTATAACTGTCGTCCATTCAAGTGAAAGATGAAATTCTCTTTTGAAACCATCAGTACCAACCGCCCAATACACATCTTTAAATTACACCTTCATACTCCCTTGGTCCCAACAGCTTAGTCATTCCAATCATCGTTGAGGGTGGTTGTGACTGCCATTGAATTTCTCCGGCGATTTCCCTTTTCTCTCCCTGCTAAGTTTTCTGCAGTCGTTTCCAATTTACATGATTTTCAGCCCCTCCATTCTTCCTGCCAAAAATGCATAACCTCACAATTTCTCACCTTATATTCCATCTGCCAAGATTTTGCCCACTCATTTAACCTGTCTGTATTCCTCCGTAGACTTTTTGAGTCTTCTCACTTATTTTGTGTCGTCTGCAAATTAACTATAGTACATTCACTTTCCTCATCCAAGTGATTAACATTTTTTGTAAATAATGTGGCCCCAGCACTGAGGTTCATGGTCCTCCACTGTTATAGTTTGCTATCCTGAAAATGCCCCGTTACCCCAATTCTTTGTCTTTTAATAGTTAGCCAATCCTCCAGCCATGGTAATATACTATCTCTAACACCATGGGACCTTATCTTATTAAGTAGCCTAATGTATGGTACTTTATCAAACAACTTCAGAAAATCCACAGATATTACATCCACTGTTTTACCTTTGTCTACCCTGCCTGCTAGATCCTCAAAGAATTCTACTATATCTGTCAAGATATGATTTCCCCTCCATGAAGCCATGCTGAAGACACTGCTTGATCATATTGTGTCTCTAACTTCTCTGCTCTTATATCTTTTATAATAGACTTCCATAGTTTCCCAATAACAGACATTAAGCTAACTGGCTTATAGTTATAACAAAGGCATTACATTGGCAATTGTTATCTTCCAGAACCTGAGGACACACAGCCACTGAGCACTGAGACAAGCTACCTGTATTTGTGCCTGTGTTAAAAGGCAAAGCAACACAGAAGGACCATGAGTATCCAAGTAGTTGTAAAGTGTGTGAACACTAAGGGAAAAAGTAAGCAAGCATCCCTGAGATATTTCATGATCAAATCCATAAGTTGGGTTCCTGTCCCTGTTTTCTGGGTGTCCTGGCAATGAAAATGCCAGTGTGTTCCAAAGCGCAGCAATGAAGTGCAAAACAATGTCATAAATTGGGAGGAAATGTGCTACAAGAGTATAGAGAGCTGGGAGTTGTCTGATTCCAATATCCATAGGTAGGGAGTGTGCGCGGTCACTGCCTGTGAAATCTTGGTGACTGCTGTCTGTGCCTTAGGTTTGGATGAGCAAGTGGCGAGCTGGAGGGTCACACACCTGGCCTGACATTTGTGCCAGGCATTGTCACTATTTAGTTTGTATCTGGGGGTGGGAGAAAATGGGTGGGAGAATGAATTGAGATTATGGAATAAAAGGTTGTGATTGCAGACACATAGATACAAATGGGTTCTCACTACTCGCTAGTGAGATTCTCATCTCACCATGAATGGAGAATTAGACCCTTTTCTTCCATCATTGAGAATTCAATTCCTCCCAATCTCACCCTTTTCTTTTCGACTGATTCACAATGCCCACATTTTTCTGGGGTTTGGAAAATTCTATCCATAGATCGAAGTCAGGATGCTTATGTAGCATTCCCATGCATCTCTTGCTCTTGTACCAATAATGATGGAGAGCACTAGGTTTAGTGAGATGGACAAACGGAAACAAATCTGTATTAGTCGAGAAACGGTGTTGGAAAAGTTTACAGTATTGAAGACTGATAACTATGCAGGGCCTGACAATCTACATCTCAGTGTAGTGACGGAATTGGCCCTACAAATAATGGCTACATTGGTGGCTATCTTTCAATATTTCTTTAGACTCTGGAACAGTTGCTACAGATTGCAGGGGAGCAAATATATTCGTACTGTGTTAAAAATAAATTTAAAAAAGTGAATTACAGACCAGTGAGCCTAATGGCAGTAGTGGGGAAATTGCTAGAGTTCATTATCAAGTATTTCATAGAAGAGCATTTAAAAACAGCGGTAGATTCAGAGACAGTCAGAATGGATTTACAAAAAGGAAATTATGCTTGACAAATCTGCTGGAATTTTTCAAGGACTTAATGAATCGTGTTGATCGGTGGTTCATTTGGACTTTTGGAAGGCTTTCAACAAAGTCCCAAAAAAGAAATTACTGTGTGAAATTAAAGTGCATGGAATTGGGGTGGATTGAGATGGATAGAAATTAGGCTTGCAGATAGGAAACAAAGAAAAAGAATAGATGCGTCTTTTTCTGAATGGTAGGCAGTGAATAGTCAAGAACCATAGGGATTGGTACTAAGACCCCAGCTATTCACAATATATATCAATGGTCTTGATTGCCGTCATTTATACAAATGGTTTGGATGCGAACGTAAGAGGTATAGTTAGTAAGTTTGCAGATGACACCAAAACTGGAGATGTGGTGGACAGTGAAGATGGCTACCTCAGGTTACAACAGGATATGGTTGGCATGGATGAGTTGGTCCGAAGGGTCTGTTTCTGTGCTGTATATCTCTATGATTCAATGACTCTCTGAGGAAACAGAATGTAATATTCTCAAAATTTACAGATGACACAAAAATTGGGTGGAAGGCTAAGCTGTGAGCAGGTTGCAGAGATGTTGCAGTGTGATTTGGGCAGGCTGAATGAGAGGGCAAATGCAAGGCAGATGCAGTATAATGTAAATAAATATGAGGTTATCCACTCTAGCAGCAAAAATACAAAGGAAGATTATTATTTGAATGATTATAAATTGAGAAAGGGGAATATTCAACAAGACCTGAGTCTCCTTATGCACCAGTCACTAAAGGTGAGTGCACAGGTGCAGCAGGCAGTCAAGAAGGCAAACTGTATATTGGCCTTTATAGTGAGAGGATTCAAGTACAGGGACAAGAATGTCTTGCTGCAATTATATGAAGCATTAGTGAGGTCTTATTTGGAATATTGTGTGCAATTTTAATCCACTTATCTAAGGAAGGATGGTCTTGCTATTGAGGAAGAGCAGCAAAAGTTTACTAAATTGATTCCTGGGATTAGGAGAAATCAAGTTATTAGAATTGTATTCACTGCCATTCAGTAGAATGATGAGGGAATCTCATAGAAACTTATAAAATCTTAACAGAATTAGGCACGTTAGATGCAGGAAGCATGTTTCTGATGTTGGGGGAGTTCAGAACCAGGGGTCAACATCTTCGGACTGAAACAAGAAGAAATTTATTTACCTTGAGAGTGCTGTGCTTGTGGAATTCTCTACCACAGAAAGTGTTTGAAAGCAAAGAAGTATGTTTTTTCAAGAGGAGGTAGATATAGCTCTTGTGGCTAAAGGGATCAAGAGAGGCTGGGATTAGGGTATTCAGTGCAACGATCAGCCATGATCGTAATGAATGCAAGCTCGAGAGGTTAAATGGTGTACTCCGACTTCCATCTTCTTTATTTCTATGTTAAGTTGAGGTTGTGGATTTGCAAGGTGCCATCAAAGAAGGATTGACAATTTACTTCAAGTGAGAAACAGACTGAATACAGTAAATATAGGGGCGTATTATAAAATTAAACAAGACAGGCAACTGAGAAGAGGTAAAAACAATGACTGCAGATGCTGGAAACAGATTCTGGATTAGTGGTGCTGGAAGAGCACAGCAATTCAGGCAGCATCCAAAGTGCAGCAAAATCGACGTTTCGGGCAAAAGCCCTTCATCAGGATTAATTTTGCCCGAAACGTCGATTTTGCTGCACTTTGGATGCTGCCTGAACTGCAGGTAACTGAGAAGAGACTAGTTAGGTTACCAATCTTATTTTGCAGCTTTTATAGGGCCATTAGCACCAATTTCAGCTTACTAACATTTTGAAAATTGTTTGTGTTAATTCAATTCGTGTTCACTATTTGAATTATGGTCTATTCTAGCTTATTAACAATTCATTGTATTTGTTGACAAACATTTAAATATAATCCATAGGATAACTGCTTGACACCTGTAATGACTGAATCAGGTTGCATCCAGATTTACTACATTCGCTATTAGCCTAACTCCACATTAATTCCATGGATTGATTATTTACTCTGGATGACTCCATATGAATTGTGCTCCATCACAGTCCACATTCAATGACCTAGAAACAGTTTTCTACCTGTGTGGAACTTTACCCTTTTTCCAAGGCTTCAGTCACTTGTAATGTCCTTTTATTTGGCTCAATGATAAGATTAAATTGTCTCTTAAACACTAATGTGGCAATTGAATTCATGTTTGCCAAAGTGCAAAGAAATTAATCTCTGTCAGGGATTGGGGAGTTATGTTCTATTTACAATTTTATTCTGATTTATTGTACTGAAGAATTATAAAACTTTTAGTCAGTGCAAACTGCCACATCCATGCACTGTTACACTCATTCTTTATTTGTCTTAGAAACCTATGAGCCTTAATGAGCCATGTATTCCAATTAATTTCCTTTGGCACCTTAACTTTCAGTTTTAATTCCCTTTAGGACTGCACTCCACCTTGTTGGAAAAATCTCCTTCCTTCACATATTCTAACTCATAGCCTCCATAACTGCAGGCTAATCTTTCAGTCTATGTGACTCTAATCTTTAGAGGACTGGGGAAGCCAAATAAATACTGTGGCTACATGAACAGGTCAATGGCTGAGAATTCGAAGTTGAATAACTCAAGCTCTGACTTCACAAAGAAGGAGCAGTGCTCCAAAAGCTTCCAAATAAACCTGTTGGACTAGAACTTGATGCTGTGTGATTGTTAACTTTGTCTACCCCAGTACAAAATCAACACCTCCACATCTTCACAAAGATTATTTACCAATTCTAAGACACAAGCCAGTTGTACCATGGCTTACTCTCCATTTGCATGGGTGAATGTAACCCCTAAATGATTCAAGTAGCTCAACACAATCCTGGACAAAGCAGCCCACTTAAACACTACTGTAGAGTCATAGCGATCAATAGCATAGAAACAGGTTTTTTGGCCCAACTTGCCCATGAACCTATTATCCACCAACTTAAATTATCACTCATTCTACTGCTGGTGAACACTGGCAGCAGTGTGGATTATCTACCAGGCACACTGTAATAACTCACCAAGAATACTTTTACAGTACTTTTCAAGTCTGGAATCTCTGTCAAGTGTCCCTCCAAGCCACTGATTTGGAACTACAGCATTATTCCACAGTCTGTGAGAAGATTTGTAGCTCGGGTGCTCGTTGTTGTGGTTCTGTTCGCCGAGCTGGGAGTTTTTGTTGCAAATGTTTCATCCCCTTTCTAGGTGGCATCTTCAGTGCTTGGGAGCCTCCTGTGAAGCGCTTCTGTGCTGATTCCTCCAGCATTTATACTGGTTTGAATCTGCCGCTTCCAGTTGCGGACAGCAATTGACAACCGGAAGTGGCAGATTCAAACCAGTATAAATGCTGGAGGAATCAGCACAGAAGCGCTTCACAGGAGGCTCCCAGGCACTGAAGATGTCACCTAGAAAGGGGACGAAACATTTGCAACAAAAACTCCCAGCTCGGCGAACAGAACCACAACAGCATTGTTCCTTCACTGTGGCAACATCAAAATCCAGGAATTCACTTTCCAGCAGCACTAAGAGCATAGTTACACTATGTGAGCTGCAAAGTGTAACTTTACAGCTCATGGCAATCATCTTAGAAGTGATTAGACAAAGCAAATGATGCTTGTCTTGCCATCAATCATCACTTCTGGTGAAAAAATAAAATCTCAATATTCTTTCTTCGTAAGGAGCAATTATGCTAGTCCCACAGTAACAGAATTTGCAATGTCACAATTTAACAAAGTGGCCTTTTTGAAGCCTGGGTAACAGTTATGGCTAAGTGAATTTCATTGATTGATATTGAAAACTGACGGAGTTCTTGGAATTCTGAATAATTTGTGCAGTTCATTTAGCCTGTGCATATACCACAATTTCAGTTTCTTCAAAAACATCTTTAGAAGTGAAAATTTTGCAGATAATTAAATTGATTGTTGCTCTCTGATGGAAATGTGAATTTTAAAGTAGTTTGATCAGTCATGTTTTACATTTAAATTTGCTTTTTTTTTGCTTCCTGTCGTGCACAATGTGTGTAGCATTGCTCAACTTATTGAGATTACAATTCAACAAGAGTACACAATATTTGCTTGGGTGAATATTTTAGGGACAAGACAATGGCATTTTCTTCCATCAAACTGAAGTGAAGATCACTGCAATCAGTGCAGCTAGTAATAGATCATGCTTTTAGTGTCACTGGGAACTGTGAAAGGTAGTGCCACTGAGACAGTGTGAAGTATTATCATGCACAACACTTCTTGGAAATATTGAGAATTTCCTGTACATATTTCTACTGGAGTAAATCGATCTGTTAATTTCCTGCCTATGTGGGAAGTTAGAATAGGGTTTCCTCTTTTGAATGCAAATGTAAAGCCAGAGAACATCTGTGATTTGTTTGGCTGTGAAGCTTGGTTACTTGGATGAGGCCATAGATTCACAGTCTTTTGTTGGAAGTAAGGTAACCATTCAGGATGCACCCTTTTCAGCATCTTGAGCTCCCTGTTGAATGTTCCTCGAGCTGATCCATTCAAAATCTAGAGGAGAACTCCTTGATACCAGTAGAACGGTTGAAGTCAATGTATCATGAACATTAACTCTTCAGAACCATTAACTGCTATAATACTCCCAGCTGCACTTGTAAACCACATGGATTATAACATCCATTCAATGTTGCAGTTGATGGCTGGAAGTGGATGCAGATAAACTGTGCCAAAAGAAAGCAGTCAAGGCTCAAATGCATGGTTTGACCAGATACTTGAAAGGATGACATTCAACTAGGGCCCATAGGTTATTGCCACAGTATAGACTCTACTGTTATCACCCCAAATATTTTAATTTGTCTTAGAAGCATTAGCAGTTGTAATGTTTGTAATGAAGGCCAGGCGAATCACTGACCATGTGATCCTTGATTCGGATTGTTAATCTGAGCCAAGCAGGGAGCCTTGGCTGACCGATATAAACAGAGGATTCAGAGCTTCTCTTTGTTCTAGGGATTGGCTTTGTGCTGGTTGGTGATAGCTTATGTACTGCCCACATGTAAAAAAAGGGTGACTTGGTGACAGAACACCTGCCTCTTTGGAGTTATGTCACCAGTGATGGTTACCAATGTATGTGAGGCAGTGAGAAAAGAGATAGAACCTGTCACATAAGGAAGTAGGAGAGAGTTGTGTCCGGAGTGGCAAGGAAATAGGCACATTCACCAAGTACAAGAAACCTATGGTGGGGACGTGAGAGTGGAGGATCAGAGCCCAGAGCTTCAAATGATACTTTACGATGTGGCATTGGCACAGCGTGAGAATCTGACTGGTCACCTGTGCAGCTTGTGGTAGCAATGTGTCTTTGCTGATCCTACAGCAACTGATTGATATAGAGTACAATCTCTGCTCTGTTGCTGACCAGCAAGCAGGGCTTCAGACTCCCAGGATGGAGGATTGTCTGCCATTGCTCTGTCAGGACTGTGAAATAGTAAGTGTGCAATAGCCACACTATGTTAAAAGTTCAACACAATTGTTTTCTTTAGAACAGGTAAGACTGAGGGGGGACATAATTGAGGTTCATAAGATTATGAGAGGTATGGACAGGTTGAATAGAGAACAGCTGTTCCCTTATTTGAGGGGTCAATCATGAAAGGGCATAGTTTTAGGGTATGGAGCAAGAAATATGGAGGGGATTTGGGGAAAAAGCCTATTCACTGAGCAGCTGGTGAGAATCTGGAATACACTGCCTGGGAAAGGAATAGAGGTTGGAAACATTCAAGGATATGGGACAAATGCAGGGCATTCGAATTAGTGGCACTTCTAGTGATAGTTATATCAGTACACTCTTGATGGGCCGAAGAGCCTTTTCTGTGCTGTATGAATCTATGGACCTATAAACACATAATCATCTTTCACACCTCCAAAATGAAGTTTAGTATCTGGAACAATAAGTCCGTCATCAATGACAAAGCTGAAATTCACACTGCAATCACAACCTGGGAAATCTTGACAGTCTTCTTCTCGAAAGCCTTTCTATTTTATCTGTATGGCTGGCTTTACTCACTCTTCTTAGCCACATTGTCCTACTCCTGCTCTTCTTACCAGTTTATAAATAAGCTTTGTCTGTGGAATGCGAGCTTACCTTTTTAACTGTTTATTTGGTTGCTGCTGCCTCTCTTTATTAGTGATTATGTTTGAGCTGCTGATTGTCTGCCTATGTTTTCTTACAGCAGCAATGCTCTCAAAGTGGTAAACTCACATGATTTAAATGTTCCATTTTCTTTAGGGTCTTTTGGATCTCTTCTCCTTGTGGCTGGCATCAAATCCTCATTGCAATCATCCGGTAAGTTTCTTGATGTGCTTTCCTGCCAACTTGTGGTATCTGCTACTGGGTAAGGATTATTTGAGGTAGTTCACTGTTACCAATCCTCCATTCTCTTTGCCTTACTCTATGTTGTGATCAATGCTACAGTATACACTACCAGGTATTGTCTACTAGATATTTACATGACAGCAAAAAGATAACTGTGTTTGGGCTGGCCTAATTACGAGGACCTTAGGGAGCTGATCTATTTAAAAGCTAAAGTAGAATTCCTTGATATCAGAAGAATGGTTGAAGTCAATGTAACATGAACATTAACTTCTCAGAACCATTAACTGATACAATACTCCCAGCTGCACCATGGATTATAACCTCCATTCAATGTCTATTTACTTTTTCCTCAGTCAAACAGGAAGTTCTCATTATACTGACACAACATCTCTCTCCATTCCCAGGTAGTCTGGAGGAGACAATATGGGAAGCAGTTTTGAACCATGGGTCCACATTTTATCAGCTCAGAATCCTATGCCAGATGTGCTCTCAGATCACATAGAAACAAAGTTGGCGATCAAAATGATGATCCTGAGTTTAAAGGCGGACAGCAAGGCTGCACCTTGTCATTTGGTCAAGAGGTGATTGCTGTCAGCCTTTTCTTCACCAATGTTGCTGTCTTGTGGTCATAAGCTCATAAGGCCATAATAAATAAAGTAAAATAGGTCATTTGCCCCCATGTGCCTGCTCCACCATTCAATAGATCGTGGCTGATCTGATGTTCCTCACATCCACTTTCTTGCCCTTTCCCCATAACCCTTCATTCCCTTACTAATCAAGCATCTGTCTACCTCAGCCTTAAATACACACGTAATTCATTATAATTCTTTGAGTACCAATTAACATGAGTGCTCAGACCATTGACTTCACCAGCTGCTAGTGTGCTTGGAAACTTTTTTATTGGCTCCACTGCATGTTGGCTAGGCACTGCGTCGCCAATGAAATTAGTGGTTAACTGTCACGTTATCATGGTCAACAAGTCATCCTGACTGCAGGTGGAAATGCTGCCTAATTCTGGGTCTGTTGTCTGACCCACACTGACAAGATTATATTCCACTCACTTTTGCTGTTTAACCGCGCCCCCTATTGTGCAGAACATCCTCAGTCATGGCAGCAAAGCTTTAGGAAGAGACTTGGTCAAATCTCTGGCTTCTGATTCAGAGGCAAAAGTTCTCCCGTGGAGACATGATTCATATAATAACAATGAGAATAAGAGCAACAGAGTTCAGACAAAAATAAACAAAATGCCCTCTTGAACCACACCAAAGTTATTCTAACTTTTGATGTGTGAACTGGCAGTATCGTTCACTTCAGGCAATTTCTAGAATCCAGCCTCTGAGATGACCTGTTCAGTAATTGCTAGCAGAGTTCAAATCAAAAGCCTCAAGCTGTCAAACAACTGACTGTTACATGACAGAATCCCAAACATATCCAACTTAAGACCCATCACACTACAGTTTAAAAGCTGTTTTCCATTTCAGATGAGTATGGTCTGAGATGGAAATATTCAGTTAGGATATGCACCAAAGTTTCCTTTTTTTGGGCACTTCAACACAAGGGAAATTCAATAAGATTTAGCAAGGGAGTGATATATTTTATACAAGCTGCTAAATTGAAGAAATTTCTCAAACCTGCACAACTGGCCTTCTTCTAAATACATAACCATCGATCATTGTCAGCGCTGGTATTTAGACCTATTTCCCAAGTTATTTTCAGCTCTTTATAATAGATTGGAATTACCAAGAAATAATTTATAAATGTCTCATGCAGAATCCTTTATTATCACTTCAAATTCTGTTTAAAACATTTTGTTTTGAAACCAAGGCTGCAACAGTAAAAAAAAACACATAAAAGTAAGTTTGGATACTTACATATAAATACATGTGTCAGTTGATTGTGTTACTTCAGATTTATAAGTTTATTGTATAGATTTATAGATAAGGATAAATGTGACACCTTGAGGTTTTTGGCCAACTCGAGTAAGAAGTACAATTGGTGTTTAACAGGTACCTGTTGTCAGGTTTTAGAGTGTGACACAATGTGTATTGCAGTGTTCAAGATGATCTGGATGGGCACATGAATAGGAAGGGTTTACAGGGATATGGGCCAAATACTGGCAAATAGGAGTAGATAAAGTTTGGATATCTAGTCAGTATGGATGAGTTGGACGAAAGGGTTTATTCCTGTGTTGTATGACTCTATGATTATTTGGAGTTTGTACAGGTCACTTGAGGCTGAAAGGAACTTTGGATTACTTTTTTTGGGCAATGCTGAATATATGGATGAAAATGATTTTGAGAGTGAACAGGGGTATTTGTGTATAAATAAGATATGGAACATATTCTTGGTGATGTTTCATTGTGGGAATTTTAAGCCCAATTCTTCCTGAAGTGGGGAATTAAGTTTCACTGCGTTGAGCTTATCCCACATAAGAAGTTGTGAAGGCAAACACAATTTTAAAAATCCCTTCATAACTCCATGGCAAAGTCCAAGTTGCTTTTTACAATAACCAAAAGATTCTGCCAGCTGCTTGCTATATGTTCAGTAAAGTTATGGATTGCTGGGAAAGCCAGATGACCTCAGTTTGAAACATTGTTAAGAAAGTATTAGAAGTGGATTAAAACCATGGGACTGTTCAGTTCATCAATAGTGACTGCTCATGCTGTGCTTAAATTCCACACATTCTGTCTGCCTTTTTTGTTCATTAGTGTTTCTTAGATCAGATTGCAGTTGACCGTGCTGGTTCTATTGACTTATTCTGCTATTTCTGACTCAATAAACTCAGCATCAGAGTCAGACACAATTGGAAATTGACTCCATGCATTAAACAGAAACCAATGGGTAAGCAGCCTTGGTAAATATTTTGTTGATTCATTCATTTAAGTGTTTTTCATGTACTCTACTTCAATATTATCCTTTGTAATATGAATAGATAATTCTTTTAGCAAATTGTTTGCAGAATACAAACATTTTTAAATTGTCCTATGTTCAGACCTGGTATAACACACCTCTGGACAGTGGGATTTGCTCATGTAGGGAGGCTACCAACATGCCACAAGAACTCCTTGAATGCAGAAAGCATGCTTGTGGTGGAGGAGATCAAATAGAGGAGAATATCATCAAATTGGTATGTAAAGATCATGTCAAGGCCAGAAAGAAAATAATGGTCCAAGTATCAAGGAGGGCTAAGGGTAATTAGAAAACACTTTTCAAACTAAAATGTGACACATACTTCAGCACAAAAGAAATTAATGTGACATTATAGGTAGAATTTAATGCTCTTCTGTCATCACTACAGGTGCAATGTAAGTGCTGGAGTGATAGGGGCTTGTAACGGTATGGAAATTCATTACCTCCCTGACTTCTCCCAACTCAGTCAGGGACAGAAAGGTGAATAAGGGCTTTCTCATCCAGAGGTAATTCAAGTTCACCACTGCCACTAATATTCTAATGATGGCTGGAAGAGTCATATCATGTGGGTAAGCTACCAAGTGAACACTTTTGACATGTCTGCAGTCTGGTTGGGGGGAGTATCCAAACTCTATAGGTACTCGCCACCCAATGGAAGGACTTCCAGAAGCATGACCACCCCTTTGGAAAGATTTGAGGAGAAAGTGAGGTCTGCAGATGCTGGAGATCAGAGCTGAAAATGTGTTGCTGGAAAAGCGCAACAGGTCAGGCAGCATCCAAGGAACAGGAAATTCGATGTTTCGGGCATGAGCCCTTCATCATGATGAAGGGCTTATGCCCGAAACGTCGAATTTCCTGTTCCTTGGATGCTGCCTGACCAGCTGCGCTTTTCCAGCAACACATTTTCACCTTTGAAAAGATTCCCTATTCTTTATATTGGTTCCCAACCCTATCTCTTAGGCAATTGTCTAAATGGGTCCAACAAATTGGCCCAACTTACTTGTGTTCTGGGGCTCCACCTTGTGCCTGTTGCAGTATTCACTGTAGTTTTTTTTTTCTTTTCTTTTCCACTCCCTGCGGCGCCCACCTCTCCCTGAACAACTCCAGGGTGTTGGTGGACACCGCGTGCTCCTTCGCCAAGGACACCCGGGCTCTAACATAACGGCGGAAGAGGGGAAACTCCAGTTTATTTTTTCTTTTTCTTTCTTCCTCCACCTCCTCCTTCTCCTTTCTCCTTCTTCTTCTTCTTCTTGCACAGGCACACACTGACACTGGTCCAACTCCTAACAGGGAAGTATTCACTGTAGTAAATGCTGCTGATGGCTTCTGATTGGCTGGCAGTTCTCAGAGGCAGGACATCTGTCCTACAGACTCTGGGAACCCAAATAGCCAATAGCTTGAATGGAATTAATCTCCCTTAGTGCTCCTAGAAATGGCTCTGCCACTATCATTACATTCCACTAAAGAGGTGCCAGCCAGTTTCTCATTCTTCTAGTTTCATACGTTATATGTGAAAGAGAGATTTGTGAAAAGTGTGGTGACTTCAGTTTCACTTCTCATTTAGACTGTAATGATTGTTTATCATCACAACCTTCACTTAGCAAAGATCTATTACAGTTTGGAAGGATATTGCTTTATCAATAGTAAATGAAGAATTGGAAAGCTATATGGTTAATAAGTGTTGAAAGAATATAAGGTATGAAATAATAGAAAGGTAAATCTGGAAAGCTACATTGAAGACAAAGGAATGGTGCGAGTTCTGAAAATTATAATTCTAGGTCCAAGACCAAGAGATTCTATTATTGGGCAGGCTCCCTCAATTCTAGGAGCAGACTCTGGACTGTATCTACATAAATATATGTTCACGGTTCACCATCAGCTGTGTGATAAATTGCCATTTTAACTGTACCTATAAAACTAAATATCAAGAAGCAAGTCACGCTTAGCACTACATGGTGTTCTAACTCTACCTGAAGGATAGTTATCCTTTCCATAGAGCCCATTCTAACATGAAACTTTGCAATAATATCATAAAATCATAAGATTTAGGAGGAGAATTAGGCCATTCAACCCATCAAGTCTGTTGTTCCATTCCATCATAGCTGATACAACTCTCAATCCCATTCTCTTACCGTCTCCCCGTAACCCTTGATCTTGTTAGTAATCAATAACCTATCCATCTCTGTCTCAAATACACCAAATAACTTGGCCTCCACAGCCTTCTGTAATGATGAGTTTCACAGAATCGCCATCATCTGGCTCAAGAAATGCCTCCTCATCTCAGTTCTAACGGGTCAACCCTTCATTCTGAGGCTGTGCCCTCATGCCTTAGTTTCCTTTCCAGCACAGTAATTTTCTCCACATTTACACTACTCAGGCCTCTCAGTATTCTGTAAGTTCCAATGAGATTCGCTCCTGAAGTCCATCATGTACAGAATCCGAGTACTCAACCATTCCTTGTATGACAAGTCCTTTATCCTCGGGATCATTCTTGTGAACCTCCTCTGGACCAATATGTCTTTCTTTAGATATGGAATCCAAAACTGCTCACAATATTTCAAATGCAATCTGATTAGAGCCTTATACAGCCTCAGCGGTATATATCTGCCCTCTTGAAATGAATGCTAATATTTCTAATATTGGATTTCCCTTCCTAATTGCCAACTGAACCTGCATGTTAAACTTGAGAGAATCTTAAACTAGGACTCTTAAGATTTTTTGTGCTTTAGATTTCAAAGCTTTTCTCCATTTTAAAAAAAAACAATCTATACCTCTATTCTTTCTAATAACGTGCATAACATCACATTTTCCCGTTATATTCCATCTGCCACGTCTTTGCCCGTTTTTTCTAGCCTTTCCAAGTCCTTTTGCAGCCTTCCTGCTTCCTATCTTTGTGTCACTTGCAAACTTCACAACAATGCCTCAGTTCCTTCATCCAGATCATTAATGCATAACTTGAATAGTTGAAGTCTCACCACTAACCCATGTGGAACTCCATTACTCACAGGTTGTTATCCTTTGTTATGACTCTCTGCTTTCTGCCAGTCAGCCAATCCTTTATCCACACCAGTACCCTGGCTGTAACATCGTGGGTTCTTAATCAGCAGCTTCCTGTGATAGGGTTAGACCTAGTCAAAGGCCTTCAGGAAATCCAAATAGATAATGTCCACTAGATCTCCTTTGTCTAACTTGTTCATTACCTCCTCAAAGAATTCTAACAGATTTGTCAGGCATAGCCTCCCCTTGATGAAGTATTCTTCAATCTCATCCTTAATAATGGATTCTAAAATCTTGTCAATAACTGAGTTCAGGCTAACCAGCCTATAGTTTCCTGTATTCTACCTCCCTCCCTTCTTAAGTAAGGGTGTTATGTTAGCCATTTTACAGTCCCCTCGGACCCTCCCTGACTCCAGTGATTCCTGAAAGATCATCAATGCCTTTACAATCTCTTCAGCTATCTCCTTCAGAACTCTGGCATGTAGACCCTCTGGTCTGGGTGATTTATTCATCCTCAGACCTTTCAGCTCTCCACGAACCTTCTCTTTAGTGATGGCTGCTACAATCATCCCTGCCCCTGACTCTTTGGAGTTCGGGTGAGCTGCTGATGTTTTCCATTGTAAAAACTGATACAAAGTATTGATTCAGTTCCTCCACTATTTCTTTGTTCCCCATTATACTTCTCCAGCCTAATTTTCCAACAATCCAATGTCCACACGTACCTCCCTCCTACCTTTTATATATCTGTAAAAGCCCTTGTAATTTTTTTGTATATTAACAGCTAGCTTACTCTATTTACCCCAATTGCTTTTTCAGTTATCCGTTGCTAGTTTTTAAAAGCTTCCCGATCCTCTTCCTTCTGATCTTTATTACATTGCATGCCTTTTCTTTTGCTTTTAAGCTGTCTCTAACTTCCCTTGTCACCCATGGTTGCTTTGTCATCTCTTTTGATATATTTCTTCCTACATGGATGAATTTCTGCTGTGTGTCCCAAATTACTCCCAGAAACTCCTGCCATTGCTGCTCCACTGTACTCCCTGTTAGGCTCCAAGCAGCTTCTGACCAGCTTCTCCCTCTTGTCTTAGTAGTTACCTTGACTCAATTGTACTTCTATTACATCTGTTTCCATCTTGTCCCTGAAACTGAATGGTGAATTCTATCATATTATGGTCACTGCCCCCTAGGGGCTCCTTCCACACTCCCTAAACTCCCTAATCAGATACGTCATTACACATCACCAAATCTAGAATTACCAGTTTCTTACTCGGCTCTACTATCAGCTGCTCAAAAAGAACATCTTGTAGACATTCCACAAATCCCTTTTTTTGAGCTCTGCTACAAACCTGATTTTCTCAGTCCACTTGCATATTAAAGATCCCAATGACTATTGTAATAGAGCCTTTCTTATTTACCTTTTTAGATTAGATTAGATTAGATTACTTACAGTGTGGAAACAGGCCTTCGGCCCAACAAGTCCACACCGACCCGCCGAAGCGAAACCCACCCATTCCCCTACATTTACCCCTTACCTAACACTACGGGCAATTTAGCATGGCCAGTTCACCTGACCCGCACATCTTTGGACTGTGGGAGGAAACCGGAGCACCCGGAGGAAACCCACGCAGACACGGGGAGAATGTGCAAACTCCACACAGTCAGTCGCCTGAGTCAGGAATTGAACCCGGGTCTCTGGCGCTGTGAGACAGCAGTGCTAACCACTGTGCCACCGTGCCACCTTTTCTATCTGCTCACATCCTGACTACTGCGAGGAGGCCTGTACATAACTCCCGCCAAGGTTTCTTTTTATTCTTTGTGCTTCCTCACTGAACCCACAAAGATTCCCTGCCTTCCCACTCTATAACATTTCTTGCAATTGATTTAATTTCATTTTTTTTAAGTTACAAGGCAACCTGTCCCCTCTGCCAATCTGCATTCCCTTGCAATAAGTTGCATTTCCTTAGATATTTCATTCCCAGCCCTTATCTGGTTGCAGCCACGTCTCTGTGATACTCATCACTTTTTACCTGTTAATTTCAATTTGTGCTACAAGCTCATTTTGCTTGTTTTGTATACTGTGCGCATTAAAGTATAATACCCTCACCCCTGCATTGACTGCCTCCCTTCTCACAGTTGCCTCCTTATCTGCTGTGCCTGAAGTTACATTCCTGACCTTTTTCATATTCTCTGTCCCGTTACTTGTTCTGGAATCTTTAATAACCCCGTTGGAATAGTTCCATCCTTCATCAGTACTGGTGTCAATGACCCATATATTCAAACCTGTTTCTCTCTCACCAATCCTTGAGCCACATGTATACCTCTTTAATCTTGTTGACCTTATGCTGATTAGCTCATGGCTCAGGTCGTAATGCAGACATTATTACCTTTTTGCTTCTGCTTTTTACATTTAAAATGCCCATATTCCTTTAGCAGAATTTCTTTCTTCTTTCTACCTGTATCATTGGTACCAATGAGAACTGGATCTTACCTTTCACATTCAAATTCATGTGCAGCCCAGATGGGATATGCTGAACCTGGGCACCAGGCAGATAACATTGTGTCTTTGGGACCCTTGAACCTGGCCATGGAGATCAGTTTCTATTCCCCTGACTGTACTGGCCCTGATTACAAATACAATTCTCTTTCCTCGCCCATTTTGTATAGCTCGCTGTTCCACAGTGCTATGGTCCATTTGCTCATCCTCCCTAAAGCCGTTAGTCCTTTCATACAGGGAGCAAGGATCTCAAACCCTTTTAGATAAGCTCAAGGGCTAAGGTTCCTTTAGCTTAATCCTGCATCCCTTTACCTGCCTTGCTTATAGTCACACCCTCTTGTCCCTGACCACTGACCAAATATGAGGTAGTTAATCTAAGGGGTGTAACTGTCTCTTGAAACACAACATCCAGCTAACTCTCTCCCCTCCCTGATGTGTCGCAGTGTTCAAATCTCAGACTCCAGCTCATCAACTGTGACCCAGAGACATGATTAAATCAAGGAGCATTAAATGTAGTCAATGCTTCTATCAGTTCTTAACCTTAACTTTTATTAAACAACAAGAAAGCTGAAGAAAGAACAACCCAGTAATTTACATTTGCAGTTGTGATCAAACCAGGATGCTGGCCTCTCTAGTATCAACACCCATGCTGTCAGTGAAAGATCACTTCACCCAACTCAGTTTCATCGAGTGCCTTAAATCAAAAGCTGCCTGTATTGCTGCAGCTGATAATACTGTGCTGTAAGATAGTGAAAGTGATATTCTTTCTGATAAATGCCTTCATTTTCCTTCTCTTTACAATACAGCAGTTCTCACAGACTGTCGTCATCCATCAATTATCCCAGGTGTGTCACCCAGAGGTCCAGAGCAAAGCATCCAAGGATTAAATGACACTTTCTGTCCATAACATACTCCAACAATTCTCCAGCTGCTCCCCAGCGAGGCAACCTAATTGACAGGAGACAGGCGGCACGGTGGCACAGTGGTTAGCACTGCTGCCTCACAGCGCCAGGGACCTGGGTCAATTCCCGCCTCAAGCGAATGACTGTGTGGAGTTTGCACGTTCTCCCCGTGTCTGTGTGGGTTTCCTCCGGGTGCTCCGGTTTCCTCCCACAGTCCAAAGATGTGTGGGTCAGGTGAATTGGCCAGGCTAAAATTGCCCGTAGTGTTAGGTAAGGGGTGTATGTAGGGGTATGGGTGGATTGCGCTTCGGCGAGTCGGTGTGGACTTGTTGGGCCGAAGGGCCTGTTTCCACACTGTGAGTAATCTAAACCTTATGACCCTTGTTGACCCCAGTGGAAGAAATCGTTGCATTGTAGATACACTAGGCATCATGTCTGCATCTGACTCCTACTCCAACAGTGTATAAGGAGCACCACTGCACCCCTCTCATCTGCACAATATTTCCTCTCTCATCTGCATAGTATTCCTTGGAAGATGAATAACTGGGTCTCCTGCACTTCTTCATCGCAAGGACATCTTTAGCTGGAAACCATGCATTAGAGGAAATGAGAAAACTGGTGAAATCCACATTGATGCTGGTCTTCAGATGCATGTGTGATCCTCGTAAAATTCTGTGGACACTTGTAGTACAGCTTCACAGAGTCAACAGTATCTTTTGTGTCTGGATCCATTGTGAATGGTTCCAATGAACCTATGTGGGAAAGATTGAAAAAAAAAGCTCCTCAGTAATAAGATCAGTTTGCCAACGCAACAAATAAAAACAGTGAAATCCTTATAATTGACTTTCCCACTACATCAGTGACCCTGATAAGTCCTTTGATTTTCAGTGAACAGAATTCCAGGACAGACTGTGGGTCACCCCCTGATTGATTTGGAACAACCATCCTGAATGATGACTGACAAGATCCCTGACTGATATCTCTTAGCTTCCTGACTGAATTACTGCTTCTCCCATGACTGATTGCATACCACATGGTGAAGATAAACATAACATTTTTTTCAATATCCCTGCTATTTCCTCATTCCTGAAAACAATTACTCCTGTATTGGCCTCTGCAGGATCAAAGTTTATTTTAGCACCTCTCATCCTTTCGCTATACTTCTCCTTGTTTACTTTTGGCCTGCATAAACATTTGGCATTGACTTCTTTTGTGTTGAACGGATTGACCATGCTCCACTCCTGGGATTGTAATGATATAGAAACCCTGACCCCAAATAACTAAATTGGCCAATTGAATATGTCGAATTCCATGGACTGACATTGGATAATGCCATTAACTGATGCTTCCAGCAAGCCCTGACTGATGAAAATCCCCTTTGACTGACCGAGGTATACATCCTTTCAACTTTGATACATTTAGTGCAAGCCCTTCCAGTAATTTTGCCACTTAAGCCACTGGCACATCCTATAGGATTAATGTAGAGAGTGGGACATTGGAAAAGCACAGCAGGTCAGGTAGCATCCGAGGCGTAGGAAATTAACGTTTCGGGCAAGAGCCCTTCATCGGAAATGAGATTTGTGAGCCGAGTGGGTGGAGAGATAAATGAGAGGGGTGGAGCTGGGAGAGATATATTTCCTTCCCCTCCCTTATCCTTATCCGTTAAGACCGTTCCCTTCACCACTCTCTTGTCAGGTGTTCCGTCCCCCCACCATCTACCCTCCCCTCCTGGCACCTTCCCTTGCCACCACAGGAATTACAAAACCTGCTCCCACACCTCTCCCCTCACCTCTGTCCAAGGCCCCAAAGGAGCTTTACATCAGAGCTTTACCTACATTTCCACACATTTCCTACATTTTACTGTATCCATTGCTCCCAACACAGTCTCCTCTACTTTGGAGAGACAGAACACTTGCATGCAGAATGCTTCAGATAACATCTCTGGGACATCTGCACAAATGACCCCACAGTCAATGGCCAAACACTTCAACTCCCCCTCCCATTCCGCCAAGGACATGCAGGTCCTTGGCCTCCTCGATCATCACACCCTAACCACTCGACGCCTGGAGGAAAAATGTTTCATCTTCTGCCTTGGAACCCTCCAACCACATAGCATCAATATGTATTTCACCAGTTTCCTCATTTCCCCTCCTCCCACCTTATCCCAGTTCCAACCTCATGACTGTCTTACCTGTCCATCTTCCTTCCCACCCATCTGATCCACTTTCCTCTCTGACCTTTCCTCCACCTTAGTCTTCCTTTCGCATTCTCAGTTACCTCCTCCCCCCCTACCCTATTCCTCTCTCATTTATCTCTCCACACACACCCCCCCCCCCCAGCTCACCAGCCTCATTCCTGATGAAGGGCTCTTGCCGGAAACGCCGATTCTCCTGCTCCTCGAATTCTGCCTGACCTGCTGTGATTTTCCAGCATCCCGCTCTCGACTCTGATCTCCAGCATCTTCAGTCCTCACTTTCTCCTAGTGCGGTTAATCTGGCAGGGTGATGTACAACAACATGCTCAAATCCTTGAGGGATCACCGTGACAAGCTGCCTAGCTTTGTGTCTGTGTTAAAAAGCAAGGTAGAAATACAGTGAGCCTTTAAGTTTAAAATGGAACAACAAAGTAAGAATAGGCAAAGCAAAGCAAAGCAGAGGGGCTCTCAGCATCCACACAGTGATAAAATGAGTAAATTTTGAAAAAGCAAGCTATGAACACTGAGACGCAACCCTGTCTGATGCATAAGATAGGAGCCTTACCCTGCATAGAAAACCTCTGGTAAGCAGCATCACAATTATGGGTGCAACGTAAGGTTTTGAAGCACTAACTTTTAACTGGATCAGAAACAAGCCATAATGGTAAACCAAGACGGGTGCTTGTCAATCTCCATGGATGAGGGGTGCAGATAATTGCTGCCCATGGCATGTGCCCTGAAATATGAGGGATTGCTCACTGATATCACCTGGTTAAGTCATGAGAGAACTGGAGATCAGTCCTGACTTTCTCATGGAGAGGTAACCACTCTGATTTTCATTGGTGCCATACAGATTCTTCTCACTGCCTGGGAATATAACAAATTTCATGACCATGAGGCAAGATTAGGGGTAAGTGAGATGTCTCGGTGTACAAATAGGCCCCTTATCTCACACTAACGAGATCCTCTTTGAGCCATTAAACTCCTACGTGGAAAATTGGGCCTACTTTTATTAGAATCCCTATAGCGTGGAAGCTGGCCATTCAGCCCATTGAGTCCATACCACCCTTCCGAACAGCAACCCCGCCTACCCTATACTCCTGCATTTCCCATGGATAATACACCTAACCTATACATCTCTGGACACTATGGGCAATTTGGCATGGCCAAGCCACTTAACTTACACATCTTTGTGGGAGGAAGCTATAGCATCCAGAGGAAACTCACAGACATGGGGAGAATGTGCAAACCCCACACAGACAGTCGCCCGAGGCCGGAATTGAACCCGGGTACCTGGTGCTGTGAAGAAGCAGTGCTAACCACTGAGCTTGAAGTTAAGATTCCATTTTTCCATTCTTGCCATATTTTCCCAGCTGAATTATCATTCTTCACATTGTTCAGAGCTGGAGAAAGTTCCACCTCCTCACCTCCATTTTAAATGAAAGTCCCCTATTTGGAAACAGTGACTGCAATTTTAGATGCCACCTCCCTCTCTGCCTGAGTCACTGAGGGGAAACATTTCAACATTTACCATTGAAGCTTCCCCAGAAACTTGTATGTTTCAAAGAGATTACTCTTTATTCTGCCCAATATTTAACCTTCAATCAACATTATAAATAAAGTGATTCTTCAATCATTATCATGATGTTTGTTGGGGAAGTTTGCAGTGCTCAGCTTGGCCTCCATTCTTCCTGTATTGTAGCTGTGACTGCACTTCAAACACACTGTGTTGCCCATAAAGTGCTTAAGCCATTCATTGGTCACGAAAGGTGCTTTACAAGTGCAAGTGTTTCATTCTTTACTTTAAATATGATGGTTATTTTTGAGCATTTTCCATTAAAAAAAGAGAAATCAAGGCCATATGTCAATACAGGTCAAAGACTATATTTCGCTAAGTGTTACAAGAGAAGAGAAAAGAAACAATCTTGTTCGCTGAGCGGCAAATACAGGAGAAACTATTGTGCAGAACGAGAAAATTATAGAAATATCGAAGCAAATGTTTTATGTTTGTATTCACAGGAGAAAGCACAAATTTAGAAATAGAGGTTAATGTAGGAACAGAAGATTATCAATATACACAGAGTAAAAGCTTTTGTAGAAACCTATGGCAGTTAAACCTAACAATTATTCAAAATGTAGTGCATAATCCTTCTGTCCTAAAAGAGGCAGCTATAAAGAAAACGGATGTTAATAAATGAAAATCCACTGTGCAAGGTATGATGGAAAGAGAATACAGGGAACCATAGGCTGTTTAGCCACATATTATTCATTGGGAAAATGCTGGAATTTATATTTAAAATAATGCATTTAGAAAATCAGAAAGCATATAAAAGCAAAATGGTTTTACAAAAGCAAGATCACTTTTGACAAATGCATTTATGTTTTTGTGGAGGTATCATATTGATAAAGGGAGACCAAGACATTAGTTTATTTGAATTTCAGAAAACATCATACAAACACGTGTTGCACAAAAGTTTCATACATAAGCTAAGAGCTCCTGGATCTGGAGGTGATATATTAATATGGATAGAGGATTGCATTTTAGGCAGGAAGGAGAACACATGGATAAGCAATGTATTTTCATCTTGGCAAGCTGTGACTCCGGCAGAACAGCAAAGGTCAGTACCAGGGCCACAACTGTTCACAATTAATATTAATGACTCAGACAAAGAGAACAAGAGTAATACATCTAAGTTTGTTGATAATGCAAATCTCAGTTGGAAATGTAAGCTGTGGGAAAGGAAATAAAGAAATCACAAAGATACATGGAGAGATTAAGTGAGAGAACGGCATGGCGTAGCGTGTAATGTTGGGAAGTACAAGGTTAATCACTTTTGCATTAAGAAAAGTAGAATATTTTTAACATGCATGAAATATGCAAAGATTGATGTTCAAACAGGCTTGGATGTACTGTATGTGGAAGTTATCACGCAGATACAGTAAGCAATGAGAAAGGTAAATGCCATGCACAGGGAATGCTGGAGAAACTCAGCAGGTCTAGCAGCATCTGTGGAGAGAGAAACAAAATTAAAGTTTCAAGTCTGGTATGACACTTCAAAATACTTGATCAAATCAATTCTTCATCTGAAGAAGAATCATGCAGGCCTCAAAACATTTCTCTCTCCACAGTTAATCCTCGACCTGCTGTGTTTCTACAGCATTCTTCATAATTGTTTCAGATATTCAGAATCTGTAGTATTTCAACTTTATTCCAAGGTAAAAGGCATGTTGGTCTTTATTTCAAAACACTTGGAATATCAAAATTTTTAAACATTGTGATTTAGTAAGACTACATCTTGAATATTATGTGCAATTTTAATTTTCATATTTAAGAAAGGATATACAACGATGGTTAACTAGATTGGTTACTGGTTTGAATTGTTGAACTGAGAAAAATAACTCTCTCTCTCTCTCTCTCTCTATATATATATATATATAAATAATATTCTATAGGGGCTTGACAGGGTTGACTCAGATATTCTTTCCCTTGGCTAGAGAAAGACAGAAATTGGGGTACAATCCAGGATAAGACCATAAAACTAGAAGGCACAAGATCAAGGAGCAGACTTAGGCCATTCTGTCCATCAGATCTGCTCCACCATTCAATCATGGCAAATATGTTTCTCAACTCCATTCTCTTGCCTTCGTTCCGTAGCCTTTGATCCCATTACTAATCAAGAACCCATCTATCTCTACCTTAAATGCATTTGATATTTTGGCTGCCACAGCCCTCTGTGACAATGAGTTCCAATGAGATTCACTACACCCTACCTGAAGAAATTCTGACTCATCTCAGTTCCAAAGGGTCATCCTTTTATTCTGAGGCTGGGACCTCAGGTCCTTGTCTCTCTTACACGTGGAACCATCTCCTCCACATCCACTTTATTTAGCCCGCTCAGTATTCTGTAAATTTCAATGAGGTCCACTCTCATCCTTCCAAGCTCTGTGAAGTTCAAACCCAGAATCCTCAACTGATCCCCAAATGACAAGCCCTTCATTCCTGGGATCATTCTTGTGAACGTCCTCTGGAATCTCTGCAAGGCTAACATATTCTTCCTTAGATATGGAGCCCAAAACTGTTCCCAATATTTAGCTGCATAGGGCCTTAGCAGTACATCCTTATTTTTATATTCTAACCCCCTCATATTGATTGCTAACATTGCCTTGGCCTTCCTAATTGCCAACTGAACCTACATGTTAACCTTAAGAAAATTCCTGAATTGGAACTCTTGTGTCCTTTGTGCTTCAGATTTCCCTTTCCCTATGTATAAAATTGTCTGTGCTTCTATTCTTCTTGCTAAAGAGCATAAACTCATACTTTCCTACATTGTATCCCATCTGCCATTCTTTGTCCTAGCCTTTTCAAGTCCTCCTGTAGCTTCCCCACCTCATCAGCACTACCTGTCCCTCCACCTATCTTTGTGTCATCTGCAAGCTTGTTTGATTTGATATATTATTGTCACGTACCAAGGCATTAGTAAAACTGCCTCCAGTTCCTTTGTCCAGATGTCTAATGTCTAACGTCAATAGTTTTGATCCCAACAACGACCCCTGCTGAACTCATTAGTCACCAGCTGCCATACCCACATTTAACCTCACTCGCTGCCTACTGCCAATCCTTTATCTTCGCCAATACCTTGCCCCCTAACATAATAGGAGCTTACCTTATTTAGCAGCCTCCTGTCAAAGGCTTCTGGAAATCCACATAGATCTCAGCCACTGGCTCTCTATTGTCTAACTTACTCATTACCTCTTCAATTTTTTTTCAGGCAAGATCTTTCCTTGATGAAGCCATGCCGATTAAGGGGAAAAAAAGATTGATTTGATTTGATTTGATTTTTATTGTCACATACCAAGGTACAGCGAAAAGTATTATTTTGCATGCTATTTTGACAAATAATACCTCACATAAGTACATCAGGATAACTGAACAGAATGCAGAATATAGTGTTACAATTAGAGAGAAGCTGCCAAGAAAGAATCAACTCTAAAAAATAACATATATATATATATGTTCGTAAGTCTGATAAGAGTGGGGAAGAAACTGTTCATGAATCTGTTGTTCCATGTTTTCAAACTTTTATACTTCTCCCCAAAGGAAGAGGGTGGAAGAGAGTACAGCTGGGGTGGGAGGAGAGTTGGTTATTTTAGTTGTTTTCCTGAAGCAGAGAGAAGTGTAGATGGAAGAAAGGCTGGTTTGCATGATGGACTGGACTGCATTCACAACTCTATAATTTCTTACAGTCTTGGTCAGAGCCGTTGCCATACTAGGCAGCGATGCATCGGAAAGGGTGCTTTCTATGGTGCTTCTATAAAAATTAGAAGAGTTATTATGGACATGCTGAATTTTCTTAGCCTTCTGCAGAAGGAGAAGTGTTGATGTGCTTCCTTGACTGTAGCGTCAATGTGAATGGACAGGGACAATATGTTCATATTTACTCCTAGGAACTTGAGGCTCTTGACCCATTTCTAATTCAGCAACATTGATACAGACAGGGGTGGGTCTTCCACTCCACTTCTTGATGTCGACAACCAGCCTCTTCATTTTGCTGACAATGACAGAGAGATTGTTGCCTTTACAGCACTAACCTGTCTGTCTTGTCATTGTTAATTGTTTAGGACTGAGATGAGGACATTCTCAGTCATTGTGTTGTGAATCTTTGGAATTGTCTGCTCCAGAGGTTTGTGAATGCTCCATACTTGAATATATTTAAGGCAAATATCGACAGATATTTGGCCTCCCAGGGAATTGTGGAAAATGGCTCGGAGTCTGAGGATCAGCCATGATTGTAATGAATGGTGAAACAGTCGAATGTGGCTGTGGGGTCTATTCCTGCTCTCTATTTCCTATGTTCAAATTAATTATTATTGAAAACCATCTCAATAATAAGTAGTACAAGCAGCTGTTTGAGATTCCTGCTTTCCAGCGACACAAGCTCCGAGAGCTATCAGGTGAGAAATGAAGTGTGACTAATCCAAATTGGTTAGAATTAATAAGCACAGGTTTCTGTATTCAGGTTTAATAGCAACTATTTTCACAGTATTTCTGCAATATGCATTGGTGAGGAAGATCAACCTTTGATTAAAATAGCCCATTATTTTATTGGCTTGGAAATAAGTGAGGTCGGTGCAGTGGGCATGCTGTTTATCATTAGATAACAAAAGCAGATTTGATGCAGTGAATCATTCCACTCATTGAAAGAAACTGAAAATGTTTGGCAATTTGTCATTTCATTTTGACTCTGCAATCTTATTTTCTTCATTCAGAATAGCTTAATTTGGAAGTGCTGTACGTCAGAGACAACGAAGTTTTAGGTAAAATGCTTTCTAACAGGTCTTCATTTGAGAATGGTGTAAAAATTCAGAAATGTGGATAGTGAAGAAGGTGTTTGGTATGCTTTCCTTTATTGGTCAGAGTATTGAGTACAGGAGTTGGGAAGTCATGATACGACTGTACAGGACTGTACAGACGACTTTTGGAATATTGCAAGCAATTCTGATCTCTTTCCTATCGGAAAGATGTTGTGAAACGTGAAAGGGTTCAGAAAAGATTCACAAGAATGTTGCCAGGGTTGGAGGATTTGAGCTATAGGGAGAGGTGGAATAGGCTGAGGCTGTTTTCTCTGGAGTGTCAGAGACTAAGGGATAATCTTATGGAGGTTTATAAAATCATGAGGGACATGGGTAAAATAAATGGACTAAGTCTCTTCTCTGGGGTGGGGCAGTCCAGAACTAGAGGGCATAGGTTTAGGTAGAGAGGGAAAAGTTATAAAAGAGACCTAAGGGGCAAATTTTTCACGCAGAGGGCGGTATGTGTATGGAATGAGCTGCCAGAGGAAGTGGTGGAAGCTGGTACAATTGCAACATTTAAAAGGCATCTGGTTGGGTAAATGAATAGGAAGGGTTTGGAGGGATATGAGCCAGGTGCTGGCAGGTGGGGCTAGATTGGGTTGAGATATCTGGTGGACATGGATGAGTTGGACCAAAGGGTCTGTTTCTGTGCTGTACATCTCTATGACTCTATGACTTAGTTTTCATGAGCAAGTGTGTGACAGATTGGGCACAGAAAGGGTTAAAACTAACAAAAATTTACAGCACATCAGAAACTTGGTTTAAAACCCCTGCCATCTGGGTGTCATTGTAACGTGTTAGACTGTTGGCTAACAATCCCTTCAGAAAGGCAAATTGCTACTTACGTGTTAATTGCTCAATTAGAGAAATATTAATATTGATTTTTCAGTTTAACTGGATTTTTCAGTTTTAAGGTTTTCCTGCAATTTATCAGTGAAAGCAGGTAAGTACACAACAGAAAGTGAGGGGGCTGAAGCAACCTCTGGGAAATTTGTTAATATATTCTAAGTGCTCAAATCTGCTTGCTTATCTACTTGCTGGGAAGAGGATGTTCACAGTAATTGTATTGAGGTTACTTTGCACACATTTGAGATTTCTTCAATACTTTGGAGTTACCACTTAGACTGTGAAGGTTTGGAGGTCAGATCTACATGGCTATCATTTATGCTGTGTTAAACTGGAGGACCAAACTAATCAACAAAGCAAGCTGCAACAGCAACAGCAATGCTCTGCTCCTCACAAACCTGCAGACGCACAGGGGGGAAAGCAGCAACAGAGATGGAGTGCAACCTCTGTTGAAACTGATAACCTTAAAGCAAATGAAATACAAACACCCAGTTGATAGCTGAAGGGATGTCACAACAAGATTTCATGTTTTGAACATAAATGGAGGGGGTAGCAATATCCTGTCAGGGAGGTTTGATGGTGCCACTTGTGAGGGTTTAAACTCGTGTGGCAGGCAGATGGGAACCGAAGCAGCAGTTTAGATACTGGGAACGAGCTTGAGCCTAGAGCAAATATATTTACGATAAAGAGCAGTCAAGGGGAGATTGCTGAACTCATTAGGACTGGAGACTTGGACTATATGTGCTCCAATGCAAGAAGTATGACAGGTAAAACGGATTAACTTAGAACCTGGATTAATGCATGCAATTATGTTGGTGTTGCTATCACAGAGACATGGTTGAAAGAGGAACAGGATTGGCAGCTCAACGTTTCGGGATATTGAAGTTTCAGACAAGATAGAGGAGGAAAGAAAAGAGATGGGGTAATTGCATTACTTGTTAGGGAACATATCACAGCTGTGCTGAGGGAGGACCTGCTGGAGAGATCTTGCGGTGAGTTTTTATGTGTAGAGCTCAGGAAAAGGAAGGGTGCAATCACAATGCTGGGATTGTATTACAGACTTCCTAGCTGCCAGCTGGAGTTAGAAAAAGAGATATGTAGTCAGATTCTGGAAAGATGTTAAAATAACAGGGTTGTTGTGGTGGGTGATTTTAACTTTCCCATTATTGACTGTGACTCCCTTAGTGCCCAAGATTTAGATGGGGAGCAATTTGTTAGGTGTGTCCAGGAGATTTTTGGAACAGTACATGGATAGTTCAATGAGAAAAGGGACTGTACTGGACCTGGTATTCGAAAATGAGCCTAGCCAGATGATCAAAGTTTCAGTGGAAGAGCATTTTGTGAATAGTGACCATAATTCTGTAAGTTTCCAGATACTTATGGTTAAGGACAAGAATGGGTCTCAAAATTGGGGGAAGGTCAACCATAACCGAATCAGGCAAGAATTAGAGAATGTGGACTGGGAGCAGGTGCTTGAGTCTAAATCCACATCTGACATGTAGGAGTCATATAAGGACAGTTGATTAGAGTGCAGGACAGGCATATTCCTGTGAAAATGAAGGGCAGGAATGGCAGGATTCAGGTACCTTGGATTACAGGGGATGTTATCAGCTTAGTCAAAAAAAACCTAAGGTCCAGGCAAAAAAAAAAAGAGGGATCTGAAACAGGGAGTTAGGATGACTGAAAGGGGCTGTAAAATGTCCTTGGCCAACAGAGTTAAGGAGAATTCCAATTCATTTTGGACATATATTAGGAACAAGAGGGTAGCTCAAGAAAATGTAGCAATAAAGGAGAGAGGTTATGTATGAGATCCTTAATATGCATTTTACATTGGTATTCACCAAAGAGAGGGACGTGGAGGTTCATGAAAGATGTGTGAAACTCTGAGGCAGGTCAATGTAATGAAGGAGGAAGTGTTGGGTGTCTTGAAATACATTTAAGGTAAATGGATCTATCCCAGGATATTGTGGGAGGCAAAGGGGGAAATAGTTGAGACCTTAAGAGTTATCTTTGTATGCTCTTTGGCCTCAGGCAAGGTTTCAGAGGACTGGAGAGTGGCCAATGTTATTCCTTTGCTTAAGAAGGGAAACTGAGATAATCCAGGTAATTACAGGCCAGTGAACCTGACATCAGCGATGGGGAATTTGTTGAAGGCGATACTGAGAGACAGGATTTATTCACATTTGGAAGTGAATGGAAATGTTAGTGATAGGCAGCATGAATTTGTTTGGAGAAGGTCATTATTCACCTACTTGATTGAGTTTTTGAGGAGATGACAAGAATGATTGATGAGGGAAGGGCAGTGGATATTGTTTACAAATAATTTACTAAGGCATTTGATAAGGTACCTTATGGTAAGCTGCTAGAGTCTCGTGGAATCCAGGGTGGGCTGGCTAGATGGATACAAAACTGGCTTGGTCATTGAAGACAGAGAGTAGTGGTGGAAGGGTGCTTTTCAGAATGGAGATCAGTAACTAGGGGTGTTCTGCAGGTATGAGTGATGGGAACTTTGTTGTTTGTAATATACATGTATATATATGAAGGAAAATGTAGGTGGTCTGATTAGTATGTTTGTGGATGACACCAAAATTGGGAGAATTATAGAGAGTGAGGTGGATTGTCAAAGGATACAGCGAGATATAGATAGATTGCAGATTTGGACAGGGAAATGGTAGATGGAGTTTATTCAGGACAAATGTGAGATGATACATTTTAGAAGATCAAATTCAAGTGTGAATTATACAAGAAATGGTAGAACCATCAGAAGAATTGAGAACAGAGGTATCTGGATGTACAGGTCCGTGAATCCCTGAAGGAGATTGGAGGCGACCTGATAGAGATCAACAAAATTATGAGAGGTTGTAGATAGGGTGGAGTCAGAGGATTTTCCCAGGATGGAAAGGTCAACTACAAAAGAGCAAATGTTCAAGGTGAGAGAAGGAATGTTTAGAGGAGAAGTGTGGGAAAAGCTTTTCACACAGAGAGTAGGGAGTGCCTGGAACGTACTGCCAGTGGAGATGGTGGGTGCCTGGAACACACTGCCAGTGGAGATGGTGGGTGCCTGGAACACACTGCCAGTGGAGATGGTGGAAGCAGGTACATTAGCAATGTTTAAGGTGAATCTTGATAGACACATGAACTGGAGATGAACAGAGGGATGGAAACTGTATATGAGCAATAAGTAGTGGGTGTAAACAAGAATTAGGAATCAGTGCATGCTGTCCCTATGCTGCATTGTGTTGTATATTATTGTAATTTATTCTGTTATGAAGATGTGGGTGCACTGTACCTTTAAGAGAGTTAAAAGCTCACAGAACTACCTGATATCATCAAGTGTTCTGAACAAGATACAATGTAACATGTGGTCCAGCAGCTAGGGTAGCTGGTTGCCCGGAGACAAAAAACAAATTTGAATCAGTTTAAATTATATCCTCCCAAAAATACCAAACTCCAATCAAGTTTGAATTTAGTATATTGACAATATTAAAAGCCAATGACACAATTTAATGCTTTGGGGGTGTAAGACTGGGAAAAATTGAACTTTTGGGGGACAACTGCCAAAAGACCAACAGATGTAGGTTGTTAGACAGAACTCTCTAAGTGGTACCTGTCTGGAGAAGAAATTTCCACAGAGAAACACATCACCACCGAGCTGGAGTGAGAGACTCTCCAGAGGAAGATATGAAAAGAAGATTTGACAGCTGGCTGGTTTTAAAATTTGAATTTTTGGTAAATCTTAATCGGGGATTTTATCAGACTAGTATTATAGAAGGGAAAGTAAAAGATAGGTTAGAGGAAGGATTTTTAAATAGTTGTTAGTTAATTATTCTCTGCTTTATATTAAGAAATAAAGTTACTTTTTACTTTAAATAGTTCTTTGCCTCTCAGTTTTTCACAGATTACTGCATGGGATATATCCTTTCTGTGTTGCTGGTTTAAATTAAGCAAGAGAGTTTACCCCGTGTCGTAACAATTCACATAATCAGAATGTAATGCAATTCAAGGTCTGTGCATACTTTAACCAGAGAAGGGGAATTCTAACTCACATCATGCATAGCAATAATTTGGAAGTAATAAGTGAAGTTAAGATTGCAGCTTGTAATAAAACAAACAGATGGGTCACTACAAAGTTCATCAGCCCAACTTTACTCACTTTTGACTTCAGACCCTGATCTACAACCTTGTGGAAGTGTACCGCCTCCAAGTCCCTCACTTTCTGAGGCAAGTATCTCCATCACAATGGGTTAAGGCTGTGAACCCAAGGCATAGTTCTGCCTGTTCTTTCAGGAGACAGTGATATCTGCAGATGCTGGAGATCAGAGTTGAGAGTGTGTTGCTGGAAAAGCACAGCAGATCAGGCAGCATCTGAGGAGCTGGAGAATTGAGGTTTCGGGCCGGAGCCCTTAATCAGGAATCTTCTTTCCTGATGAAGGGGACCGGCCCACAACGTTGACTTTCCTGCACCTCGGATGTTGCTTGACCTGCTGTGCTTATCCAGCAACACACTCTCAACTCTGATCTCCAGCAGGTACAGAACATGTGAGCTAAAACCAGCTGTAAAACCTTTCAGGAAGCTAAGGCCAGTCAAAAACTAGCCATCACTCAACTAATCCAAGGTATTAAGATGAAAAGAATGTCCTTCCTCCTCATGAAATTACAGGCCCTGGCATGCAATATCACATTTATATTGAGAACTTTTTCATTTCACTGAAATTGTTTAAATCATGCTCTGGTGATTATTATTCTATAAATGAAGAATCCAAACCTTTCGACTTGAGTACAGATGTGTCAGCACTCTGCAGAATCTATTATTTTCAAACTGGGAGATAGATACTGTGTAGTATTATATTCCCCTCTATTAAAATAATTAAGAATTACTCATAAATGGCAAATGTATCCAGTAGTAAATAAAATGATACATATACAAATGAGAAAGGTTACAATCATTTTATGTTTTTACAATGCATTCTGAGACGAGTGTTTAGGCTGATTTCATATCACCATGACAGGTGTTCTGTAGCCTTTCTTTCTTGCTTGTTGTCTGTCTTGTCTCATAATGCACATTTCAAATTGTTTATTTTACTCTTACCTGCCAAGGACCAGGCAGGTAAGAACAAGGACTGCAGATGCTGGAAACCAGAGTCTAGATTAGAGTGTAGCATTGCTAATCAGAGAGTGCATCACAGCTACTGAAACAAAGGTTGTTGAGGAAGGTTGGTCTATTCAGTCAATATCGGTGGAAGATAGGCTCAGCAAGGGAGCAGCCTCCTCATCAGGGGTTTTCTATAGACCCCCTAATAGCAGTAGGGAGATTGAAGAGCTCATAGGCCGGCAGATTTTGGAAAAATGCAGATGTAGCGGGGTTTTGGGTGACTTCAACTTTCCCAATATTGACCGGAACCTCCTTAGTGCAGATGGTTTGAATGGAGCTGTTTTTGTCAGGTGTGTTCAGGAGGGTTTCCTTACTCAGTATGTGGACAGGCCGATGAGAGGAGAGGCTATTTTGGATTTGGTGCTCGGCAATGAGCCAGGACACGTGTCAGATCTCGTGGTGGGCGTACACTTTGGTGACAGTGACCACAACTGCCTCACATTTAGCATAGTTGGAAAAGCGCAGCAGGTCAGGCAGCATCCAAGGAGCAGGAGAATCGATGTTTCGGGCAGAAGCCCTTCTTGAAGAAGGGCTTATGCCCGAAACATCGATTCTCCTGCTCCTTGGATGCTGCCTGACCTGCTGCACTTTTCCAGCAACACATTTTCAGCTCTGATCTTCAGCATCTGCAGTCCTCACTTTCTCCTCACATTTAGCATAGCCTTGTAGAGGGAAAGGAGCAGTTATCAAGGGAAGATATTTAATTGAGGAAAAGAAAATTATGACTCTATCAGACAGGAGTTGGGAACTACAGATTGGGAGCAATTGTTTCACAGAAAGGGCACAGCAAACATGTGGAGACTATTTAAAGAGTAGTTGTTGTGAGTGATGCACAAATTTGTTCCTCTGAGACAGGCAAGAAAGGGTAAAATTAAGGAGCCTTGGATAATGAGAACAGCGGAGCTTCTCATCAAAAGAAAGATTAGATTAGATTACTTACAGTGTGGAAACAGGCCCTTCGGCCCAACAAGTCCACACCGACCCGCCGAAGCGCAACCCACCCATACCCCTAACCTAACAGTACGGGCAATTTAGCATGGCCAATTCACCTGACCCGCACATCTTTGGACTGTGGGAGGAAACCGGAGCACCCGGAGGAAACCCACGCTGACACAGGGAGAATGTGCAAACTCCACACAGTCAGTCGCCTGAGGCGGGAATTGAACCCAGGTCCCTGGCGCTGTGAGGCAGCAGTGCTAACCACTGTGCCACCATGCTGCCCCAAAGAAGGCAGCTTATGTAAGGCAGAAGAAGCAAGGATCTAGCACAGCTTTAGAGGATGACAGACTTACTAGAAAGGAGCTCAGAAATGGACTGAGAAGAGCCAGGAGGGGGCACGAAAAAGACTTGACAGAAAGGATTAGGGAGAACCCAAAGTCATTTTACTCATTTGTGAGGAATAAGAGAATGGTCAGGGAGAAAGTAGGGTTGGTCAGGGATAGCGTAGGGAACCTGTGCGTGGAGTCTGAGCAGATAGGGGAAGCCCTAAATGAGTTTTGTGCTTAGGCTTTCACTGAGGAAAGGGACCTTATTGTGAATGAGAACTTTGAGGAGCTGGGAAACAGGCTTGAACAGATCAAGATTGATGAAGTTAATGTGCTAGAAATCCTGGCAAACATTAAAAGTCCCCAGGGCCATATCAAATTTATCCTGGGTTGCCCCGGGAAGCGAGAAAAGAGGTTGCTAAGCAGCTGGCAAAGATCTTTGCTTTCTCACTCTCAACAGGAGTCATTCCGGAGGACTGGAGGGAGTCGAATGGTGTTCCTCTTTTCAAGAAGGGTAATAGAGAAATCCCTGGCACTTACAGACCAGTCAGTCTTATGTCTGTGGTCAGCAAGGTTTTGGGAAGAATTCTGAGGGATAGGATTTATGACTATTTGTAAAAGCATAGAGTGATTAAAGGCAGTCAGCATGGCTTTGTGAGGGGCAGGTTGTGCCTCACAAATCTTATTGTGTTCTTTGAGGAGGTGATGAGACAGGTCGACAAAGGTCGAGCAGTGGATGTGCTGCATGTGGACTTCAGCAAGGCATTTGATGGTAGGCTCACTCATAAAGTTAGAAGGTATGGGATACAGGGAGATTTGGCTTTCTGGGTTCAGAATTGGTTGGCTGACAGAAGGCAGGGAGTGGTTTTAGATGGAAGGTATTCTGCCTGGAGGTCAGTGGTGATTGGTGTCCCACAGGGCTCTGTTCTAGGGCCTCTGCTCTTTGTAGTTTTTATAAATGACTTGGTTGAGGAGGTTGAGGGGTGGGTTAGTAAATTTGCCGATGACACAAAGGTTGGAGGTGCCACTGATAGTATCAAGGGCTATTGCAGGCTACAGTGTGACATAGACAGGATGCAGAGCTGGGCTGAGAAATGGCAGATGGAGTTCAACCTGGATAAATGCGAAGCAATGCATTTTGGAACATTGAACTTGAATGCTGAATACAGGATCAAAGACAAGATTCTTGGCACTGACCTCCAGTGCATAGATCCCTTAAAGTTGCCACCCAAGTGAATAGGGCTGTTAAGAAAGCATATGGTGTTTTGGCCTTCATTAACAGGGCAATCACATTTAAGAGCCGTGAGGTTTTGCTGCAGATCTACAAGACCTTAGTGAGACCGCACTTGGAATATTGTGTCCAGTTCTGGTCGCCCTACTATAGGAAAGATTATTATAGGAGGTTTTGGAGAGGGTGCAAAGAAGGTTTACCATGATGTTGCCTGGACTGGAGGGCTTGTCTTACGAGAGGTTGACTAAGCTTGGACTTTTTTCTCTGGAGAGAAGGAGGAAGAGAGGTGACCTGATTGAGGTATGCAAGGTAATGAGAGGCTTGGATAGAGTCGATAGCCAGAGACTTTTCCCCAGGGCAGGATTGACTGGCACAAGGTGTCATTGTTTTAAGATATTAGGAGGAAGGTACAGAGGAGACATCAGAGGGAAGTTCTTTACACAGAGTTGTGAATGCATGGAATGCATTGTCAGCGGTAGTGGTGGAAGCAGAGTCATTAGGGACATTTAAGCGACTGCTGGACATGCACATGGACAGCAGTGAACTGAGGGGTGCATAGGTTGGGTTATTTTATTTTAGATTAGGAATAATTGTCAGCACAACATCGTGGGATGAAGGGTCTGTTCTGTGCCATAACTTGCTATGTTCTATGTTCCATTTGCTATCCTCCAGTCTTCTGGCACTACTCCAGTCAACAATGATGACATAAAGATTGAAGCCAAAGGCTCTGCAATCACCTCCCTGGCTTCCCAGAGAATCTGAGGATAAATCCCATTGGCCCAGGTGTCTTATTTATTTTCAGATTGGCCAAAATTGCTAAAGCCTTCTCTTTGTCAATCTCAATTCCATTTAATCTTGTAGCCTGTATCACCGTATTCTCACTAACATTGCCCTTTTCCAATGTGAATACTGACAAAAAGCATTCATTAAGCGCTTCCCCTGTGTCCTCAGATTCCACACACAACTTTCCACTAATATCTTTGATTGGCTCTAATCCTTCTCTAGTCTCTGTATGAATATGATGTGGAGATGCTGCTATTGGACTGGGGTGGACAAAGTCAGAAGTCACACAACACCAGGTTATAGTCCAACAGGTTTATTTGAAATCATAAGCGCTACTCCTTCGTCAAGTCACCTGATCCAAATGCTTGCAATTTCAAATTAACCCGTTGGACTATATCCAGGTGTCCTGTGACTTCTGACTTTGTCCACCCCAGTCTAACACCAGCACCTCCACATTATATTCATACAGACGTTGAGTAACCAAGTTAAAAACATCGAAATGTCTGGTGGTAACAAAAATGGACAAATTCAGCAGGTAAGGGGAAAGTGGTGTATTGAATATTAAAAAATGGAATAAAACATTGAATTTAAATTATATTAAAATTTCAAACCAATATACTATTTCCACATGATTGGCTCTGAAGTGTATATGAATTTAATTCAAAAGAATGCATTTTCGAGACATCCAGCAGTTAATGATCCCCAATTTGAAAATAAATTTGAAATTCTATTCAACAGCTGAAAAGGGTGATTTCACATTTTCAAATTCTTATTGTAATAAATAAGTGAGATATCTATCGACTACAGACTGGTTTCTTTTTGGAGGCAACTTTAAAATTTAAAGTGCACCAAATAAATGTTTCTTTTTGATACTTACAATACACTCTCCATGGATTTAAAGCTCCTTTAGCAAACAGCTCACAGACATGTTCAGCTTTGAAGCAGAAGAGGAGAGAAGAAAAGATCAGCAGTCAACAGGGAGAAAAGACAGGAGGCTCTTTGTGAGCTAACAGGGTGGCAGGAGGGCAAATGGGCTATGGGCAATGAGCCACAATCCTGCAGTCGACTGGCCATGGGTGAAGAATAATCATCAGATTGGTCATGGCTCTGGGAAATGCTCCAGAAAGTGAAGGAAATGCTTGGAAAATTATTTTTAAAAAATGACAATCTGAACCCATTGGAAGATTTGTCTCTGGCTGGAGATTCAATGCTCACGATCATATCATATTCTCTGTATTGCCCATGTCAGACTCCTGTGCCTTCTTGGTCCGTGGGGTTCCATCGTCCCTGTGAAGGTTGCTGCTCCTAATCTCCCCAGCAAACTGCACCCTTCCCGCTGTCAGGTTATTTCCAACAGCAGCTTTCACTAAACTGCATTAACATATGTGAAAAAGGTTCCCAACACTGAACCTGAGGGAATTCCACTATATACCTCTACCTAGTTCAAAGGAAAATCCATCAACCATTACTGTCTGTTTGCTGTCATTGTTTTTTATCCATGCTGCTCCAGTTCCTTTTATTCTATGAGCCCTAGCTTTCCTTACAGGTCTGTTGTGCAGCATTATATTGGACACCTTTTGGAAGTTCATGTATATCACATTAACAGGATTATCCTTCCTCATCAACCATCACTGTTACCTCTTCAAAACAACTCCAGTATGTTAGTTAAGAGTAATTTTCCCTGAAGGAATCCACACTGGTTCTCCTTAATTAACTCACATTTGCCGAGGCTATTGCGTTTCTTCCAAATTATTGTTTTGACAAGCTTTCCCACCACCAAAGTTAAACTGACTGACCTTAAATGCCCTTCTTTGAGGAACTGTATAACATTTCTACTTCAGTACTCTGGCACCATCCTTGAGATGAACGAAGATGAAAATTACGACCAGTGCTTCTGCAATTCCCACTCTCACTTCCTTGAATATCCTTAGGTCACCACAATGTGTTCTGCAGCTTTAAGCAGCTTTAAGTATAGATTGCCTGTCCAATACATATTCCTTATTAATTTTAAACCTTTTTGCTCTCTGAATTACCTCCTGTATTACTATGACCAGTGCAACATTGCTTTCCTTGATGAAGACGGATGCAAAGTATTTGTTTAATACGTCAACCCTGCCCTTTGTCTTCACATATACATCCCCATTCTGGTTCCTAATAGGTCTCATTCCTCTCTTATCTATCAATTTACTTTTTTATATGCCTATAGAGACCTTGTGTTTCATTTTTATGCTCACTGTCAGTCTCTTTTCATCCTGTCTTTCCCTACCTTATTTGCATTTCTTATTTCCCCTCTGAACTCTCTATATATTCAGCCTGGTCCCCAATCATATTATCCACATGACATCAATTATTAGCACACATTTTCTGCTTCATCTTAATCACTATCTCTTTCATCATCCAGTGATCTCTGAATTTTTTACCTGACCTTTTTAGCTTTTTGGGAATATACATTGATGGTGATTGAAATATCCCTTCTTCAAAGATAGCCCATAGTTCCATTGCTTTTTCTCCTACTAATCTTTTATCTCAATTTATCTGACCCAGATTTATTCTCATATCCCCATTGATGTGGACTTTTCCTGAGTTAATTATCCTCACCTTGAATTGTACTTTGATCTCTTCCAAATCCAACCTAAATCTTATGATACCAATGAGATAATGTTAGCATAAAGAGCAAGGAGGTAGAGGATTTTATGAATGTATACTGGCTTTCATTCAACTTAGTTAAAAAGCATTGTTGAAATCTTCAAGTGAGAATTAGATTAAGCAAGATCAGTTTGTAGTGAAATGAATAGGAAAATAAAACAGAGAAGAAAGATGAGAATAGAATGACAGGTAAAGCAATAGGAATCCTGAAAACCTTCTCCCAACATGTAAATAGTAAACAAATACTAAGCAGTATAAGGAGGTGTTCTAGGGTCAAAATGCACAATCTATAGTTAGAAGCACTAAGTAAAGACAGAAAACTTAATCAGTTGCTTGTATTAATGCTTCTTAATGAAGAAGATGTTCACAAAATATTCATAGAAGAGGAGTTACAAAAGGTAATGAATAGAATGAAAATTGCCAGACAGGATATACCGGAAAGGGTGGCCAAGTTTAGAGAGTGCATGATGAATCAGTGCTCTTCCATGCTGAACACCACTTGGAAGAAGCTCGGCAAGGAGACAGAATGTACTCCAGTTGGGGGACTTTCATATCACAAAAATTAACTCAGCAGCACCATTATTGACTAAACTAACCAGGCCCCAAAGAATATAACTGTCACAGTAGATCTAGTGGTGAAAAAATCAACAAGAGGGATTGACTTCATTCCCATCAATCTAAATATCACAGGTGTGTCCATCCATTTCAGTGTTGATAGAAGTGACCACCACACAGTCCTCATGAAGACAAAATCCTAACCTCATATTGAGAACATGAAGATAGTGTTGTGTGGCAACGGCTCCATGCTAAATAAGATAGACTTTCAACACATCTAACAGCTCAAAGCTGAACATCCATGAGGCCCTACGGATCATCAAATTTAAAATTCTATGCAACCCAATCCATAACACCAAGCATATTTGTCTGTGTCATCCACAGTACTATTATCATCAAGGCAGTACATTAATCCTGTTTCAATGAAGACTGTGGGAAGGCATGCTGGAAAATGTACTCACATATCTTAAAACACGGTGTATTCACAACACAAGGCAGCTTACATGTCAAATAGTGGAAAGCAGTGTGCAATAGGCTTGATTAAATGAAACGAGTGAAAGATTCTGACCTGAAATGTCAACTCCCTCGTTCCTCTGATGTTACTTGAGCTACTGTGTTTTATCCACCTCCACACTTTATCAACTTTGACTTTCTAGCATCTGCAGTCCTCAGTATTTTTTTGGATTAAGTGATACCACAATCAACAGGACAGGTCTAAGCTCTGCAGTTCTCCCACATACAGTTCTAAATGGAGTTGGATGATTAAGCAGAATGTGAAAGCTCTACAAATATCCCCAACACATTCCCATCAATGAGTGAGCCCAGCAATCAGGGCAAAAGAGAAGTTTGAATTACTTGTAACAATCTGCAGTCAGAGGTGCTGATCCATTGTCCTCCAGAGGTCCTCGGCATCACAGGTGCAGTTTTTAACCAATTCAATTGACTCCCCACAATATCAAGAGATGGCTGTCGGCACTGGATAGTGCAAAGGCTATGGGCTCCAACAATGGTTCTGGGAATGGTATTGAAGACTTATGCTACAGAACTAGCAGCATTCCCCACCAAACTATTCCAGTATAGATACACACTAGCATTTACATGACAATGAGGAAGATTGTGTAGGTGAATTGACTGCAACAGGACATGGATAGATTTGCAAAATGAACAGGAATTTCATAGTCAAAGGTATGAGGTGACGCACTTGGCTATGGGAATATGGCAGGGGTCAGCCTGAGGAGACCTCCTTGTTAAAGACTGCTTAAAATACAAATTACAGGAAAGTGTAAGGTCAAAATGAACATTTCTAAACCAAACACATGTCAAATTGCCATGTGCCTCCAATAGAATGTATAATTTGTTTCTGTAATAAATACAATGCATGCATGAAATTTAGGTCTCAACCGAAAATAAAATTAAAACAGAACTTTGAATGATTACTTTTTAAAAACATTTTTTGCCAGTTTGTTTGTTGGTAAAGGAACTTTTAATTTAAGCTGTAGAGAATTAGTTTTCAGCTATTGATTCTCCTGTGTAAAAAAGAAGCTTCTAATAGTATATTCAGAGCAATTTATTATCTCAGCTATATTAGAGTCAATAAAGATGTAAGCATAAAACCTGTTGTTTGAACCTACAGCAGTATCTGTCATCATGTTGTAGCGATGCCACTTAAACAGGTTTATTTAGGGTGGCATGGTTTTCTTAAAATAATTATTTGAAACCATAAAGTGGAGTGTAATGTTTAGCTTTTTATCCTCATAACAAAAAATAATTCTTATTTTTCTTGATTTATTTTGTTTTGTGCATTCCTCACGCAAATATAATCCAACTGGTAAAGTTTAGACACTGCAAGTGAGACATAAAGAGCTGCAAGTGGCTCTGGAACCATAGATTGCAGTCCTTGAGACAAAGAAAGACAATATACACTTACTAGTGCAGTTGTAAAAGTTGATAGACTGAGCCTCCATTCTGGCATGGAACTAGTCTGTGAAGACTATAATAGCAAATAAATCTATGTCAGGGACAAAAGCAATTTTGATTAAATTGAGCAGGTGGGGATGTCAGTTGTACAGAGTAGAGTCAAGATCTACCAGAAATGAAGATTTGCAGTACGCTTGATCTTCAAAAAGGAATGCAGGTCAATTGGAGATTGGAATTGTGAGAAAGAGTTATTGGATGTGAAATGTTAACTCTGCTTCCCTCTCCACAGATTCTGCCAGATATGTGGACATTTTCCCATACTTCCTGTTTGCCTGTAAGTAAGCAAAGGCCTAATGGTATTCTCATTGGATCGTTAGTTCAGAGACTCATGTAATGATCTGAAGATTTGGGTTCGAACCCTGCCAAGGCAGATATTGGAATTTGAATTCAAATAAATATCTGGAATTGAACAGTCTAATCATGACCCTGAGTCTGAAAAACCCATCTGGTTCACTAAAGTCCTTTAAGGAAGGAAACTGCCACCCTTACCTGATGTGGCCTACATGTGACTCTAGGCCCACCGCAATGTGGTTGTCCCTTAGATTGGACCCTATGAGCAATAAAGGCAAAAGTGAAGACTGCAGATGCTGGAGATCAGATTAAAGCTTAGAGTGGTGCTGGAAAAGCACAGCAGGTCAGGCAGCATCTGAGGAGCAGGAAAATTGACATTTCGGGCAAAAGCCTTTAATCAGAAATGACAATGAGCAATAAATGCTAGCCTAGCTAGTGACAACCTCATCCCATGAATGAATTTAAAACAAGACCCGATGGTGAAAGGACCCATGGCCTTAGTATACTCTTTAAAATTATACTGTCTTCCAGCATTAATCCTTGAAGGAGTTCAGTTAATGCTAAAAATGGAGGCGTTGGAGGCAGATTACATCAGGAAACGGATTTTACAGATCTTAAGATGTCCCAAGTCACTACATATCTGATTAAGTCTCAACCATGTTGTTTTTATAAGATTTATGTACATGTCTTCATGCAAATGATGCAAATCATTTCCCAGAGTTAATGGGGAAAGTGCACTTAAAGAAATGGAATGAAAAGTTAACAATGGAACAATGGTCTGCAACCCAAAGATTAAAAGAAATGTTGGTGGCATTGGTTTTGATTTTTTAGAATGTCTAGATTCCAGAAGTGCCCACAGAGTATAAAATAGCAAACCACAAGAAAGGATAGACAGAGAATTGAAGAAACTTAATAGAAACTTACAGTATAGCCAGCAACCAGACAATTAGATCTTGGCTGAATTTTCATGCAGATGGAAGGTTGTCTATCATTACAAAAGTGACAGTGGAAGGCCAAATCTAGGCATCCTGACTCCAAACACAACCCCTACGAATTTCAAAGTGTGAGAATATTGAGTGATCATACTTACACTTCAATAGCTCACGGAAGCCACTTCTCTTGTTAAAATGCAGCTACCTCAGGTTAACATAGCTTTTGTGAGTAGAACATGAAAAATGTGACTCGTGAATTTTAGACCTGGTAGGAGAAAGTCTAAAGTTTTTTGGAGAGATAAGTTACCCTTCTGGATATTGTCCAGGGACACCTTTGTAGCAGGTAAGGTGCCTTTTGGGAGAGGTAGGCTGTCCTGTGAGATTGTTAAAAGTAGACATGAATGTCATAGAATACATTAAGTCTTTGGAACTTTCAACCTCATTGGAAGAGGCAACAATGCTGTCAAACTGACCAGGCGAAAAGAGATGCCAAAAGGAGCTGTCATGTTAACTAGACTGTTAAAACTAACATCTTTTAAATTTTGAAAAAGAAAACTATCTGCACTATCAAAATAATCAGCGTTTGCTATTTATTCTGTCTGTTAGGAGCACAGGAATAGGCCATTCAGCCCTTTGAGTTTTCTCTTTCATTCCACTAGACCATGGCTGATCATCTACCAAGTAACACTTTCCCACACAATCTCCATATCCTTTGATGTCATGAACTTCCAGAAATCTTTCAATTGCTGATTTGAGCTTGGAACTTGATTTCGGACCTTTGAAACACTGGCGAATACAGACATAGCGTATTCTCTCATTTTCTTCTTATAAAACAATTCCACCATCCCAGGGATTCATCTGATTGTACTTTTTCTATGTCAACTGTAATTCTCCTTAGAAAAGGCATCAAAACTGTGCATGTATGTCCGGTGCAATCTCACCAAGGCTCTTTACAACTGCAGCAAGACATATTTACTCTTGCTCTCAAATCTGCTTGCAACTAAGGCAGAATGCCACTTGCATTCATAGTTGTTTGCTGAACCTACATTTGCACCCATCATGCAACTTATATTCCAGCTCAGTTTGTTGTCATCAACAAACTTGAAATGTTACAATTTGTCTCCACATCCACATCATTTATATAGATTGTGAACAGCTGTGGACCTAGATCTGATCCTTGCAATAGTTGAAAAGTGTGGTGCTGGAAGAGCGCAGCCAGTCAGGCAGCATCCAAGGAGCAAGAGAGTCGACGTTTCAAGCATAAGCTCTCCATCAGGAAGAGCTCCTGATCCTTGCAATGACAACTAAACCATTGATATCTTCCTGCAGTCAGAATTCACTTTCTTCTTTGTTTTTTCTGCAAATTATAAAATCATGTTTAAGTCTCAATCATTACATCTCAAGCACTAACAACAAAGGAACCAACGTTAAGCCTTGTACAAGGCAAATGCAAAGGCTTTCCATGATCAAAAGCATCCATTGACCATTACTTACTCATTGTTCCCTATAACTGAGCTTATTTTGGATCCCAATTTGACATCCCAACATTCCCTTACATCCCATGGGCTTTAGAGTTTCTTTAGAATACTCATGTGAGACCTTGTCAAATACCTTCCTACTGCCCACATGGACAGCAACCATTTCATTACCCTTATCAATCCTTCAAACTTACTGTGCCAAAATTTATATTAGCCAGATGTGACCTTCCCTTACCAAAACCATGCAGTCTATTTGTGATTAACACAAGTTCTGGTTAATCCTATTTCTCAGTATTGATTTCAGTAATTGACTCACCACTAAAGTCAGACTGACTGATGTGTCATAATTATTTGGCTTGTTCCTTGCACCTATTTTGAATAATGCTATGCTTGCTGACCTCCAATCCTCAGGTACTTCACCAATATCTAGTGAGAATTGAAAGATGTTTCTCAGAGCATGCATTATTTCTTCCCTGGATTCCTTTTACAATCCAGAATATGATTCATTTAGTCTTGATGATTTATCCACCTTCAAGGAGGTCAGCGTCTCCAATATTTCCCTTCTCATTAATCTTTTATCTCATGATTGCACACTTCCCCTTTTGACGAGAATGCCTGCATTATTCCTCTCTGTGAAACAGACAAAATATTGATTTAGAAACCTGTCCATATCAACTGCATCCAAACACAAGATACCATGTACATCTCTGATGGAACCACCCTCTTCTTTAATTTTCCTCTTACTCTGAATGAACGATGATCTAACCTGAGTAATTTTTATATATTTTAAATTGCATTTGTTGTAAGTTTGTATTTTTGGTGTTTGATTTAGTAATGTGTGGGTTTTTGGCGTATCAGAAGGTAATAATTAACTTGTAAGTATTTCTGCAGTCATTTTGATCTCTTTAGAAATAACAGTTTGCTGCACACCATTAATGGAGTCTTTTTTCCTATAAATTATTTTGCAATCCCACAAGTAAATAATCAGGCCTCAAGGTTTGTTTAGTCATTTTTGAAACTTAGATTTTTTTTAAACCATAGTTTTGATGGAAAGATTTTGTTTTAGTTTGATTTTGAATATTGAGCAGTTGTGTGAAATTCTTGGATGAAGATGGCTGTATAAACCAATGTCCCTGAGAAGAGAAGGACACAGTGAACCAGGTATGTTAGAGTTGAAGAAAATTACTACAGTTGCTGGAATCTATACTGAAAACAAAAAAAAATGCTGGAGGCCATAGTGGGTCAGGCAGTATGTAGGGAGAGAAAACAAGCTAATGTTTCAAATCGAGATGATTCTCTGATGAAGAGGCACCTAGACTTGAAACGTTAGTTTGCTTTCTCTCCATGGATGCTGCCTGACCCACTGAAGTCTCCAGCATTATTTGTTTTCTATACCATGGAGTGTTAGTGTTCTTTGCAGAAGTGTTGGATTAAAAGCATAACGAGGTTACTTAAAGCTGAGTATGTTTAAGCTCAACTGCATAATAGGTCCATGAAAGAGTGATCTGTACTCATATAAAAGCAAAATATTGTGGATGCTCGAAATCTGAAACAAAAAGAGAGAATGCTGAAGAAACTCAACAGAAACTCTGGCATCATCTGCAAAGAGAGAGAAAGTGAACATTTCAATATTTATTTAAGCGATTTAACGTTTAAGTCAATCCATTAAAATCATAGTGATTTAAACCAATCGATGTGTTAGGGACAACGGCATAAGTACTGAACAAGCAGTGTTTTAGATATGATACAAAAACTGTTGTTGTTTTACTGTTTTCAATTTATAAGGGAGTGTTCTGAGTTCAATGTGATTAAACTTTTTGCTGACTGTTTGAAAACACTTGAATTTTTGTATCATAAGTAAATCTTCTGGTTTATATTCCATTTCTTTTATTGATAAACTTGCATTTTATTCTTAAAACAAAATCTTATATATCAGCGAGAAAACAATTTATTAAAAGCAAAACAAATCAAAGTGCGATCTATCAAGCCAAGATTCAGTCTGGGATCTGACTTGACCAGTAATAAAAGCAGCTGGGAACATAGTAATATTAATAAAACAGCTTTGGATTTTCTTTAGCTGTACCAGCCATTTTGTTGTCTTCTCCCTTTGCCTTCCTAATTTTCTTTATCACTTCAACTCTGTACTTCCTATACTCTTCAAAGCTACCGAATATTGTTTTTATTGAAATTGTTATAAGCTCTACTCTGCTGCTTTTTCTTTCCCTATATGCCTCTGAATAGTCAGAGACTTCTGGATTTGGCAGGGCTACCGTATTTCTTTCTCGGATCATGTCTATACGTTGCCCACAGCGTCTTCTTTTTAATACCTTCCACTGATTTTGCCACTGACATTCTTGCAAGTAGCTCTAACTAGTTCACTTCTGCCAGGTCATTGATCAGATTTCTCCATTCTGCCATCCTCCAAATTTGAACGTTTACCCCTGTTATATCTCTGTATCTTTCCATAGAGGTGCTAAATCTAATTTTATTGTGATTATTATGCGCTAATACTATTTTATCCACCAATCCAGCTTCATTTCCTCACAATAGAATCATAGAGTCATAGAGATGTACAGCATGGAAACAGACCCTTTGGTCCAACCCGTCCATGCCGACCAGATATCCCAACCCAATCTAGTCCCACCTGCCAGCACCTGACCCATATCCCTCTAAACCCTTCCTATTCATATACCCATCCAAATGTCTCTTAAATGCTGTAATTGTATCAGCATCCACCATTTCCTCTGGCAGGTCATTCCATACCCGTATAACCCTCTATGTGAAAACGTTGCCCCTTAGATCTCTTTTATATATTTCCCCTCTCACTCTAAACCTATGCATTCTAGTTCTGGACTCCCCGACCCCAGGGAAAAGACTTTGTCTATTTACCCTAACCATGTCCCTCATAATTTTGTAAACCGCTATAAGGTCACCCCTCAGCCTTTGACGCTCCAGGGAAAACAACCCCAGCCTGTTCAGCCTCCCCCTATAGCTAAAATCCTCCAACCCTGGCAACATCCTTGTAAATCTTTTCTGAACCCTTTCAAGTTTCACAACATCTTTCCAATAGGAAGGAGACCAGAATTGCATGCAATATTCCAACAGTGGCCTAACCAATGTCCTGTACAGCTGCAATATGACCTCCCAACTCCTGTACGCAATACTCTGACCAATAAAGGAAAGCATACGAAACACCTTCGTCACTATCCTGTTCACCTGTGACTCCACTTTCAAGGAGCTATGAACAAAGGTCACTTTGTTCAGCAACACTCCCTAAGACCTTACTATTAAGTGTATAAGTCCTGCTAAGATTTGCTTTCCCAAAATGTAGCACCTCGCATTTATCTGAATTAATCACCATCTGCCACTTCTCTGCCCATTTGCCCATCTGATCAAGATCCAGTTGGAATCTGAGGTAACCCTCTTCGCTGTCCACTAAACCTCCAATTTTGGTGTCATCTGCAAACTTACTAACTTACCTCTTATGCTCGCATCCAAATCATTTATGTAAATGACAAAAAGTAGAGGACCCAGCACCGATCCTTGTGGCACTCCACTGGTCACAGGCCTCCAGTCTGAAAAACAACCCTTCACCACTACCTTTGAGCCAGTTCTGTATCCAAATGGCTAGTCCTCCCTGTATTCCGTGAGATCTAACCTTGCTAATTAGTCTCCCATGGGGAACCTTGTTGAATGCCTTACTGAAGTCCATATAGATCACATCTACTGCTCTGCCCTCATCAACCTAGAATGGGGCTTGTTATGTGCTGGCAAAAAAAAATCATTGAGGAGAAAGTGAGGTCTGCAGATGCTGGAGATCAGAGCTGAAAATGTGTTGCTGGAAAAGCGCAGCAGGTCAGGCAGCATCCAAGGAACAGGAGAATCGACGTTTCGGGCATAAGCCCTTATTCCTGACATTTTCAGCAAAAAAAAAATCAACACAGTTCAAGAGGTGTTTTGCCCAGTGTGGCTTTTGTGCTGCTTATATCCCAGTTGATATTTATTAGTTAAAGCCCTCAATTTTTTTTACTCTATTACTTTTGCTCTCTGCCAGTTGTCCACTTTTTTGCTCCTCTAATTCTTTCCTGCTGTTTTGGAGGTCTGAAGTACAAACTAGCAGTGTGATTCTGAATTCAATTCAAGCAGCAATTAATGTTTCAATTAGTGTACCATTCTGATTCACAAATCTGATTGATTTTTAAACAATAATTCTCACTTTTCATTCTTCTCTACCCTGCCTTAAAGCTCGATATCCTTTTTCCTCTTTAAATCAAATTTCCGTTATAGCAATTTTATCATGCTACTATGTGTCTATATATGCTGTTCACGCATTGACCTAATTCAATGTGGTCCTTATGAGCGAAATGTTAAATTGCAGCCCTATCCCCTTGCTCAGGTGAATGTAAAAGATTTTCTAGCACTACTTCAAAGAAGAAAAATTGCTGTTATGGCATTACTGCTGGGGAGTTTGTTGTCTGCGTATTGAGCTATCAATAACCATCCACATACTACATTTAACAAACTAGGGCAACTGTTCAGTGATCAAAATGTTCCTCTCCACTCCCAATACCTTAATGCCAATAAAACTGATATGACAAACAATAATTAGCAAATTCAGCACAGACCAACAATTAAGTCTGACATTCCTCTATTCTGCACAGCCAAAATTTCAATTGGGAAAGCCAGTTGTGGTAATACGTATTTTATGACACACTCAGCTATGTGACCTCAAGTTGACATGATATCAAAACATACAATAAGACGTGAAGGAATGCTAGGGTTGTTTGAATAATTTTTCCAGCAAATTTTTCTTTTATTTTCTGTGTAAATTAATTCAACAAATTACACTTCAAGATGCACACATGTTTTAGTAATTTTCCATCTGTGGAATCACTTGCTATGTTTTCTGCTCTAAAATGTTGGCTTTGTTTCTCATGATCAGCAGGCTTGTGAGACTTACAAAGATAGATGTTTACTATAGCAAAATCAAGGGAACAAACAATATTTATGTACAGGTAAAAGTCCATAGGGAATGATGTGGAACGTTTGTGCTATTATAATTTTATTATCATTTGTATCCTACTACTGCAAATTTAACATTTGTATCTGAGGGAGTGACAGCCTGCTGACTACTGTAGCCTATTACCTGAGGTAGCCTTGGCACTGGTCCTGAAGTGGCCTAAGACTGAAGTAATCTGGTCTACAATGGTGCAGGAGCAGAGAGCCATAATGGGAACATCGTTGATGCCGAGGGTAATGTTCTGGAGACATGGCCTCAAATCCCACCACGGAAGAGGGTGCAACTTTACATCACTAAAAATCTGGAATACAAGACGCAAGCCCAATGTTGAAGACATAAACATGATCAATTGTCATAAAAACCCTCCTGGTTTACGAATGTTGTTATTGACCAGGCCAGATCCCCTCATAATATTTAAGAAGGTAGTCTAGACATTAACTTTTTCTTATTTGAAAGGCATATAGGAGATGGATATTCTAGGTGTGATGCAGCTGGTCGAACCACTCGGCTTTAAGCAAAACAGGATTTTTGAAAACACTACAGTTTAAACATGAACAAAAGAAAATGGAATTTAGAATAACTTAGCTATTGGAAAGCTTAACCTGATATATGTAACTATTACTAATTAACTAATTCCAATCCAGTACAATTCCATAAACACACCCCTTGATAAAAGGGTAAATTCAAGCATAGATTCTTACAACATCCAAAAAGAGATTTCCGAAGAAAGTCAGAAGAGTTCTTTACAGAGGCTTTTAACTCTCCTTGACTCTCACATCTTGTGACTGCTACAGCTAAAAGAAACTTGAAAGAAACCTGAACTGGGAGAACTGGCCACTCCTCTTTCATTAATAAACTAAACTCTTTCGCACCTCTACCTTTACAACCTCACTTGAAAAAAAATCAAGGAGAAAATAACCTCTTTAAAGTGACAGCATCAGCACAATGTCTTTTAGGGAAGGAAATCTGCCATTCTTACTTGGTCTGGCTGACATGTGATTCCAGACTCATGGCAATGTGTTTCCCACTTCACTGCCTGCTGAGCAGTTAGGGATAGGTAATAGTTGCTGACTTAGCCAGCAACATGCATGTTTAACTAGCTGTCTGCTGTATCATTGCTTGTAACCAGGCATCTAGCCTATGATCAGAAGAGCTATATGCATCTGCTTCCACCACCATAACCTCACCACTACTCATTTAGTCCATCCTGGCATAAAATGTGTTAAAACAGTGCTTCCCAATATTTTGATTTGATGCTGTGATCCCACTTTAAGGCTTCAAACATGCATATAAAGCATGACAAATTTGATGGTTGCTATCATATCCCAGAAAGTCTTTTATGAGTTTATTCCCACAGGCAAAAAAAAGTGCATGCACTTAAAACACCCAAACAATTAATCCTAAAGGTGTCAAACCTGAGTCTCTAAAACATTCTCCCAATTACTCATCTTGCAACCCAATGGGAGAGCCACAGTTCTAATTGTAGCCTCATGCTCCTGCTATTGCTCCTAATATTCTCCCATGCCTCTCCACACTCTCTCAAATTCCTCATGTCACCTCCATCCCTACTTATAAGCTCTATAACCATTCATCTAAAACTTAACATATACAGTTCTCAGGAGCATTGTAATAATAATGTGAATTCTTTGAAATAAAATTTTACATGCTAAATCTCTAATTACCTGCCATTCTTATGGCACAAAAACAAATCCTATTGAACAAAAATTAAGTCCCCTTAAACAGTTATTCAGATGTAGAAACAAACATTTATATAATAACAAACTCAAATACAGAGAATCCTTTAATCATTTTTAAAGCTCTCAATGACACAGATCTTTACTTTTCCAATTTAGCCCAAGCATTCATGACATGCTAATGTTAATAAAACCTTTACATAGAACAGAGAACATAGAACAGTACAGCACAGAAGAGGCCCTTCAGCCCACAATGTTGTGCTGACCATTGATCCTCATGTAAGGTAAAGCTAATGTACGAACCCTCAAATTTCTGTGACCATATGCATGTTAAGCAGTCTCTTAAATATCCCCAATGACCTTGCTTCCACAACTGCTGCTGGCAACACATTCCATGCTCTCACAACTGTCTGTGTAAAGAACCCGCCTCTGACATCCCCTCTATACTTTCCTCCAACCAGCTTAAAACTATGACCCCTCGTGTTAACAATTTCTGCCCTGGGAAAAAGTCTCTGGCTATCAACTCTATCTATGCCTCACATTATCTTGTACACCTCAATTAGGTCCCCTCTCTTCCTTCTTTTTTCCAATGAAAAAAATCCAAGCTCAGTCAACCTCTCTTTGTAAGGTAAGCCTTATTCCAGGCAGCATCCTGGTAAATCTTCTCTGAACCTTCTCCAAAGCAAACACATCTTTCCTATAATAGGGCGACAAGAACTGGACGCAGTATTCCAAGTGCGATTTAACCAAAGGTTTGTAGAGCTGCAACAAGATCTCATGGCTCTTAAACTCAATCCCCCTGTTAATGAAAGCCAAAACACCATATGCTTTCTTAACAACCCTGTCCACCTGGGTGGCAATATTAAGGGACCTATGTACCTGCACACCAAGGTCCCGCTGTTCCTCCACACTGCCAAGAATCCTGTCTTTAATCCTGTACTCAACTTTCAAGTTCGATCTTCCAAAATGCATCACTTCACATTTATCCAGGTTGAATTCCATCTGCCACCTCTCAGCCCATCTCTGCATCCTATCAATGTCACGCTGCAGCCTACAACAGTCCTCTATACTGTCAACGACACCTCCAACCTTTGTGTCGTCTGCAAACTTGCTAACCCATCCTTCAATCTCCTCATCCAAGTCATTAATAAAAATTACAAAGAGTAGAGGCCCAAGCACAGAGCCCTCTGGAACACCACTCACCACTGACTTCTAGGCAGAATACGTTCCTTCCATTATCACTCGCTGTCTTCTGTTAACCAGCCAATTCTGTATCCAGACAGCTAAAGTTCCCTGTATCCCATTCCTCCCGACCTTCTGAATGAGCCTACAATGGGTAATCTTATCAAATGCCTTGCTGAAGTCCATATCCACCGCTCGACCCTCATCAACTTGTCTAGTAACATCCTCAAAGAATTCAATAAGATTTGTGAGGCATGACCTGCCCCTCACAAAGCCGTGCTGACTGTATTTAATTAAACCATGCTCTTCCAGATGGTCATAAATCCTATCCCTCAGAATCCTTTCTAACACCTTGCAGATGACAGACGTGAGACTAACTGGTCTGTAATTGCAGGGGATTTCCCTATTTCCTTTCTTGAAGAGATGAATTACATTTGCCTCCCTCCAGTCCTCTCATACAACTCCGGTGGAGAGTGAGGATGCAAAGATCTTCGCAAGTGGCAAAGCAATCACATTTCTCACTTCCCAAAGCAGCCGAAGACAAATCTGGTCTGGCCAGATTTACAACTGCAGATAATTTGGAATACTAAGAAAACAGATTGGAAAGCCTTTGTTAATTATTTTGAGAATTCAGGTGACATTATTAAATATTGTATAGCAAGGTGGATGTATTTTCGTTAAAGTGATTGATCATAGTCTCTTCCATAAGTAAGTTGACCATTACATTGATCAGAATTGTTGAAGTATTGAGTTGGATTAATGCAGTTTTCCTGTTGAGAAAAAGTGCAATGATTCATTCAAAGCTGGACAAAATAATTACTTGGAAAGTTTCATGCCATGATCTGGAGTGGAATTTAAGCACTCAGAATCTTGACCTTTACTTTTATACTGTTGTTCAATCTTAGAAATCCATTTACCCGCTGCACTTTTCTTAATTGATAGGATATCTGCTTTGAAGTAAAGAGGGGAAAAAATCCAGTCTGAGTTTCCAGAAGTTGTATTATCTGTAGTTGCATGGGTTTTCTTGACTTAGCATACCTTATGAATGCTTGGCTGAGTCTGAAATGCATGTTGCTTGTTGTCTGAGTGTGTGGCTACTAGGGATAGCTGGTCGTGTCGTTTCGTGGCTAGTTGATGTTCATGTATGCGGATTGTTAGCTGTCTTCCTGTTTGTCCTATATAGTGTTTTGTGCAGTCCTTGCATGGTATTTTGTAAACTACATTAGTTTTGCTCACGTTGGGTATCGGCTCCTTTGTTCTAGTAAGTTGTTGTCTGAGCTTGGCTGTTGGTTTGTGTGCCGTTATGAGTCCTAAGGGTCGCAGTAGTCTGGCTGTAAGTTCTGAAATGCTCCTGATGTATGGTAGTGTGGCTAGTCCTTTTGGTTGAGGCATGTCCTCGTTCCATGGTCTATCTCTTAGGCATTTGTTGATAAAGTTGCGCGGGTATCCGTTTTTGGCGAATACCTTGTATAGGTGTTCCTCTTCCTCTTTTCGCAGTTCTGGTGTACTGCAGTGTGTTGTGGCTCTTTTGAATAGTGTCCTGATCCAGCTTCGTTTGTGTGTGTTGGGGTGGTTACTTTCATAGTTTAGGACTTGGTCTGTGTGTGTTGTTTTCCTGTGTACCCTTGTGGTGAATTCTCCGTTCGGTGTTCTCTGTACTATCACGTCTAGGAATGGGAGTTGGCTATCCTTTTCTTCTTCTCTCGTGAATCGGATTCCTGTGAGTGTGGCGTTGATGATTCGGTGTGTTTTTTCTATTTCCGTGTTTTTGATGATTACAAACGTGTCATCGACATATCTGACCCAGAGTTTGGGTTGAATTTGTGGTAGGACTGTTTGTTCTAACCTTTGCATAACTGCCTCTGCTATGAGTCCTGAGATTGGTGATCCCATGGGTGTTACGTTGATTTGTTCGTATATCTGATTGTTGAATGTAAAGTGTGTAGTGAGGCACAAGTCCAGTAGTTTAAGTATGCCGTCTTTGTTGATAGGTTCTGCCTCCTGTTTTCTGGGAATTCGACTGGGAAAACACTACTATCATAGGGCAAGCCAGACAGAGAACAGCCAGGGAATTCCTAGAGGAATGGCATTCATCCACAAACTCCATCAACAAACACATCGATCTGGACCCAATATAGCAACCACTACAGCGGACAGCTAAAACTGACACCCGGAAGCGGCAAGGACAGACCACTATAAATACCGGAAGAAACATCAAAGAAGCACTTCGCAGGAGGCTCCAGAGCACTGATGATGTCGCCTAGCCAGGGGACGAAACATTTGCAACAAAAACTTCCAGCTCGGCGAACATAACCACAACAACATAACTCATATTTATTGAGCCCAATACGAGCACCACAGTCTATATTTATATTATTTTATTTGGTGTTTTACTTGAAATTCAATCTGTTTAATTTGACTTCCTGCAAGATTACTGAATTTGTGGTGCCATTCTAAATGAGAACTTATAATCCCGTCCACTGACGTCAAAACCTCTTGATGCCACTCTGATTGACTCAATGAAAGAAAAGCCCACTGGCATTTTGGATGAATTACAGGGTTAGGATTCCAACACTGGTTTAAATGTTTATTTGTGGTTAAATTTCTCAATACTGTATATCTCTACTTAATATATAATCATCTCTTCTGCGATATGTAAACTCTAGCCCCATTAGCAATTATTGGGCATCGAGTACCTGGTTTCAAGTAATTAGATCCTTTAACTGTTAGACAAATACAAGGCAATGTTATCTAGTTGCTAAAGTTGCTTACATCAAGTAGAACAATGCTATTTATCAGTATGATAACCCTGGGAAGAGTGGACAATTCTGAAATGTAATTTGAGAATAGAGAAAGAACATTTTATTTAATGTTAGTATATATCATTTTACATAAGGGGAAGCTGTGGTATTTTGTATCATAGGATTGTCTTTCTTTGAGCTTCTGGGCCTATTTTCTGTCTTCAAAGTCTTAGGAATCCTAATGATAGCACTTGAGACCGTGCTGGATCTGTCACTAAACCAGCTCTCAATGATTTCTCATGGCAAACTCTGCTTGCTAACAGTTTAGCAGGGAAAAATGAGGCATGGAAAAATATTCTCTCACTGCCTAAGTAAAAACAGATACAGAATTTTCTCATTTTCATTTAAAGTGTTTTGGCAGTGTGATTTACTGTGGCAGGTCCACCATGGCAGGTAACTATTTTTTCAATCATCTTCCAGCTTCCACCTCATTAATTATATAACTAATTAATTCTGCTCCTTTCCTGTATTTTATCAAGGCAGGAGATGTTAAAGTGTTCACCTTAGCTGGGAGCTTGTACTGTGTTCATACTATTGGGACTATATTTGAAGCCAGCTGCATACCACTTCAAATGCTGTGAGCCAAGAATTGCCCCTCAAACTGGGACTGTTGGATATTATCACTGACGTCATAGTCAAGAAAGAAAAACTCACTGTCTGCTAAGTGGGCAAGGATCCAAAAGGATTGGGTTGTAGAGAGGAAGGTCATACGTCATCCAGCTCATGGCTGTAAATGTTCATACCACCAGACTCAGCCAGCCTGCGTCCAGATAGAAGTCCAGGTCAGTTCTGTATACCAGATCAAAAAGAACACCCAGTAGTGCAAGAAGAAGGTTAATGATGCTCCATAAGGGTACATGCTACCAACTTTTTTCCGTTACCTCAAACTCACAGACCCATCACTCACTCCAACTCTGTCACTGCATACACATCTTATCAAGGCTCATAAGGTACAGTTCTCATCATTGCATATATTATTTCCACTCATCATCTCTCATTCACCTCATTCTCCCAATTTGCTAACACTCTCGGTCCTCTGAATTTCCCCACTCTTTGGTGACACCTCAACATCTTTCCTGCTCCTGCATCACCACAAACAACTCGTCCAACTGCTTCCATTATTGTCAATTACTTCCTTTGTTTCATTACAGAGAAAATTGTCCTACAACTGGGCTAAGAGGGCTAAGGCAACTGGTGGATTTGCAGGAATTAGGCTCCTCAGGATAGGAAGACCGCAACGATCAACCAACCCAGCAAACTTCATTCTGCTATTCTACACTGCTCATTCATACCAACTCAGCTTGAATACGTGTAAGCTTTGTCCCTCTTGCACAACTAATTCCCTCTCTTCTCTTATGCAGGCAGCAGCCTGGAAAGGACTAGTGCCCGAGATTTTCAGCTGTCAGCTCCACCTCCATCTTTGAGGAGGAGCTGAACCCTCAGATGATGTACTGACAAGGTGTTCACCTGCCTCAGACCTCAGACACTTTCCCCTTAGTAGGTGTTCTGACAGCACAATCTGTTGAGACATCACTGAGACATTTCTGCAGTGAGTAGAGGAGGAAGTACCACACATCTCCGGTAGTCAGAAAACTGCCAGGTATCAGGCAGCTGCTCAGCTGCAGGCAGAAGATTATCCCTCATTCTGCACCATGAATGCTTCTCCAATTTGCATGGGCATGCATAGGAATCTGAGATAGGTTTGACAGAGACATCTAATAAGCTGGACCTAAGGATAGAGGAGTCTACTGACGTTATCTGTACCACGCTGGCTCTAGCATGGGAGCATAGAGCTGCCTCCATGAACAGGTTGGCAGCTTCCATGGAGATCCTGGAATACTCCTGGTCCTGAGTTCCATTACTTGAACTGTAGGTGCTCAGCATCAACAACAAGGAAAGAGGTGGGTGAAAAATCTCGACCTTACTCCAAGTGCATTTTCTTATCTGGGAGACTGCGTGGTCTCCATAGGCTCCCAAAAGGAGAAGCAGCCCCACTCAAGGTCCCCTGAGACAACTTCTCAGGCCACTGAAGAGATCCTGGATCTTTCCACCACTTCCTTGCCTATGATCCCAAAACCTATAGGAGGTTGTCTATGTCACTGTACAGCCAGATGTAGGCAACATGCCAACATTACAGCTTTTTCCATTCAGAATCTGATCATTGTTTCAGCTATGAATTGGTAAGGATTAGTTTTATTGTGAGTCTCATTCAGGAATGTATAACCTTTTTAGAGGATATACTCGTTTAGATAAAGTAGAGAGCTGGAGGAAATTGTCAGGGTTTCTATCGATTAAAGGCAGAAACCAGTGTTACTTTCTTTTGTCTGTGGGTTAAGGTAGAGATTGAGGGAAAGTGCTGGAGATTGTACGAACAATTGGGTTTTATGCATACCATCCAAACAATTGGGTGTATAAATATTTGATCTCATGATTTAAAATAAGTCAAGGAGCTGAATGAAAGAGATCAGTCGTCCTGTTTTTTAACAGATTAAGCACAAATTAGATTGGAAGGATTTAACTTCTGTGTAATATTTACAAAATGAGTACAAAATTTAATTGAAATAAATTGCTTGAAAGTGGGATTAGAATAGTTAGGTGGTTGTTTTCTTACGGGCACAGAGGCTTTTTTTCTGTGCTGTATGCTTCTGTGGCCTGACGAGCTGAGAAAGGGAGCTTGCATCTGTGTAGGATGCTGTCATCATCCTGAATCTTCAAGATCCAAGCGTCCAAATGCCCAAGGGATGGCACATCAAGCTTTTCAGGCTAACAGAGTCAACTACTGATCAGGCTACCTTCACCCTGGCTGCGAAGGTTGGGACCACATTTAGACATTGTGGGAAGGGGAGAAAATAATAATTTACTAATAACACATAGGTGGCACTGGTGGCACTTCACTGTAAGTAATCTTCTACTTTTGTAAATATATCATCACTTGCTTTCTTAGAATGTCCGTTCTCAAGGCTTTTTCATTGTCAGACTGGTCAAGCCCCACATGAGAGGTGGCCAACCTCTTCAGCCACCCCAATGATGAAAGAAATTGTAATCACCAAGCACTGCTCACCCCCCACCAGCAACTGAATGCAGATAGCTTCAGAGATCAGGGATCTTGAGCTGTGACTTTGATGTTTGCTGCCAAGACATTGCACTTTGTTGTAAAGAACACTAAAGCTAAAAGTTGTGGGCTGGAGTCTGGCGTGCATGCATTATTTTCTATTTACATGCATCTAGTGAGTTGGAGTGCAGAATCATTAATGATACCACACATCTCTGAAGGCAAGTGTCCATTCTGTCTATTAGTTGGTAATAAGGCATGCTCGAAGCAATATGAGTGCAGACTATAGCATCCTGCACCTGGGAAGGCAGGGATGGTGCAGAATTTTATTGTCCAGTCTGTCTGACTACTCATCCTGGTTTAACAGCATGAAAACTTGTAATCTCAAGAAACTGGTATCACTTGCATCCTGAAATGCTTTTATGAGTTGAGGATTGGGATATTTCACATAGGTTCACAGTTGTCCCTTGAAATAAGTTGGTGATATAAATATAAGGCAGTTGTGAGCTTAACAGGCTCTAGGACATGATCACCATCCTTCACCACCCAGTCCTTCTAGCCTATGTATTGCTCCAGCAAATGGCAGAGTTCAGCAATGATGGCTCAGAACACACTTAATCATGGTGTTTCAGAGAATTATTTTTTTATTAATGTATGGGATGAGGGCATTACTGACCATGCCAGCATTTAACACCCATCCCTAATTGTCCAGAGGGGAGAAAACTGAAAGAACTTAATGGCAGTTTAAGAGTCAAACATATTGCCATAGGCCTGGAGTCATGTTTAGGCCAGACCAGATAAGGATGGCAATTTTCTTCCCTAAAGCACATTAGCGTTGGGTTTTTCCAACTATCGACAATGATTCATTGCTATCATTACACTTTTAATTCCAGATATTTTTCTTGAATTCAAATTCCACTGTCTACCTTGGCAGAATTTAAACCCAGGCCCACAGGATATTACCTGCACTTGTAAATCTTACAAATCGTGTCCAACATTAGATATGGTTCCATAATTTGACATTTCCTCGATAATCCTGATTTTGGAATGAATTATGCTCACAACCAAATTAGGATTGCCAGAAGAACTCACAGTGTGCCATATCTTAGTCTACTAGTCTACTACTTATATTCATACAAGGGTCGTGTCCTCTGCAGACAAAAAAAATGTTCATACACTGCATCAATTCAACAAAATGATGTCAGTCATTCTTTGAGTACTGCGCATCATGAAGCTTGTCAAGGACTGAGAGAAAATACAAAAGATTGGCTAGACTGATACCATGAAGGAAGGACTTCAAAAAAAAGTCTTTAAAAGTATGGGTGCTCTCCACAGGAATCTTTTGTAAAAGACAAAAGGTTTATACAATTGACGAGAAATCAGAATATGGAAAAACTGGGAAACCTGGAATTGTTCTTTTGATTTAAAGTTATTGGCTAAGAATGAATAGAAGGAGAAAGTGAGGACTGCAGGTGCTGGAGATCAGAGCTGAAAATGTGTTGCTGGAAAAGCACGTCTGGTCAGGCAGCATCCAAGGAGCAGGAGAGTCGACATTTCAGGCATGAGCCCTTCTTCAGGAAGGATGAATATTCAGAAAGAATGAATAGAGTCATGGTAAGAGTCTTTCTAATACAATAATTGGTTAGGACCTGAAATATCAGACCTATGAATGTGACGGAAGTGAGTATGATTAGACTTTCAAATGGCAATTTGATTATTCTCTGAGAAGAAATACATTTCGGGCCTATGGGAATTGGTATGTGAGGAAATAAAATTGTCAGAATTCTTTTTCAGAGACCCTGGTTTGGAAAAGTTGGGTCAAATAGCTTTTTTCAGTATTATAACCTATTATTGTTATATGGAATACTTTGCTAGAGTAGAAAGTAATTGTTTTAGTGATAAGAGGGATGATTAACCAGAGGAGAACCATTCAAAATAATTCATAATTGTCAAAAAGAAAATAAAGAAACATAGAAAATAAGGTGAAGCGTAGACCATGTGGCCCATCAAGCCCATAACCATGGCCAGTTCTTTATCTCAACGCCATATTAATGCTCCCTTCCAATACTCTTGATGAGTTTAGTGGCTAGAAATCTATTTATTTCTAATTTAAATATATTTAATAACTTGGCTTTTGCCTTATTATGTGGTAGCATGTTCCACAGGATCTTCTCAGTGAAGATATTTCTCCTCATTTCAATCCTAAATGCTTCTAGCCCATATCTTGAGATTGACCCGTTGACCTTGACTCTCCCAGCCAGGGGAACTATAATCTCTCTATTCAGTCTTCCCAGTCTTGTCAGAAAACTACAGCTTTCAATGCTAACCCGTGATATTCTTCTAACCTCCAGTGAACACAAGCCAGGAAATTTCACCTAATCTCTCCCCATTCAACAGATCTACCAACCCAGAAATCAGTCTGTGTGCTGTTTATGGCAAACATATCTTTTCTGAGGTGGAGAATAAGCTGTGGTGTGGTCTCATCATGTCTAACTGCAGAAATATATCTTCGCTCTTGTGTTCAAAACTCCTGCAATAAACGCCAAAACATCATTTACTTTCCTAACCGCTTGCAACAACTGTATGTTTTTTTTTCATTGCCTGGTGTACAAGGGCACATATTTCCCGACACACTTTTAAATTACACAATAACCTCTTATGTCAGACTTCATTAAGTGCTTGCAGTAAATCCAAATACACCAGATCTGTTGGTTCGTCCCTGACTATTCTGTTTGTTATGTCTTGTAAACACTCCAGTTGGTTGTCAAACACAACTTGTCAACAGGAAGGTCGGTCAAGTTCTTTCTAATGCAACAATTTGGAAATACAAATCTGAATTGGAAATCACTGCCTGAAAAGTTGGTCAATACGGATTCTACAGTAATTTTAACTTTTAAAAAATATATTGTATGCATACCCAAAAAGTCATGAATGTAATGAAACAGCAGGGGCATTGGGCCAATGGGATAGTATGTCCTCAGGGCAGTACAACCGCAATGGGCTCAATGACCTCATTCCATACTGTCAAGTTTTATGATTACAATGAAAACATCAACTTGCTATTCTAGTGGGAACTCACTTCTTAAGACCCTCTTTCTTCAAAGCTGTTTCCAGGAATTGCTGAAAGAGCAGTTTCCTTTTCTTTGATGAAGCAACCTATTAGTTACAAGGTGCTATCTCATTCGCTTGAATATGTTCCCAATGTTGAGAAGGTCCAGACTGACTCCAAATCTCCCATATTCCAAACAAAATATTTTAAACAATGAACTGCACAAATTTATTTGTGATGAGCTTATGTTCTGTTGAACAAACCTGAAGCCTGCAGAGTACTTGAAATGCATCTTCAGAAACTTAAGATTTCTTAGCTTTAGATCTGTTAGTCTTAAATTACAGGAGAATATATACAGATAAATCAAGTGGACTGATCAATGGCAAATGGAATTCAATCCAGATAGGTGTGAGGTGATGCGCTTGAATGGGACAAACAATGATGAATGGTAAGAAGCATCAAGGACCTGAGGGACTGTTCCCTTAAAGTAGCAGGATAATGTAGCACTTCACCTTTTGTACCATTTGGTCATGAGGGACCTTATCAATGGCTTTCTTGAGTCCATGTCATCAACATTGAATGCTTTTACCTCATTTTCGTCATGTCCTCAAAAAACTCGATCAAGCTAGTGAGGCACAACCTCCCCCACACAAAACTGGGCTGGTTGTCACTAATAAGTCCATTTGCTTCTAAATGCATATAGATCTTGTCCCTGAGAATCTTTTCTGATAATTTCCCTACCACCAACATGAGGCTCACAGGCCTGTAATTTCCTGGATTATCCCTGTTACCCTACTTCAACAATGGGACAACATTGGATATTGTCCTGTCTTCTGGAACCCCACCTGTTGCCAAAGAGGATACAAAGATGTCTATCAATGCTCCAGCAATATGTTCTCTTGCCTCCCTCAATATTCTGGGATCTTAAAATTGTTTGACATGCACAAAACCTATTCCTTACAGCCCATGCAAGCGTATGGGCTGTGTGTTGGAAAATGGGATGAAAATGTGATTTGGAGATGCCGGTGTTGGACTGGAGGGTACAAAGTTAAAAATCACACAACACCAGGTTATAATCCAACAGGTTTAATCGGAAGCACACTAGCTTTCGGATCGACACTCCTCCATCAGATGATTTCATCAGAATGAAAATAGTCAGATACAATTTTTTTCACTGGCAAAGACTCATGTGCTGAATAGCCTTTTTCTATGCTGTAGGCCTTTATAACTTTTGGTCAAGATTTAGGAAGTCACAGGCAAATGTGGTTGTTAGGAGATTTGGGACAATTTAATACATCACAAATCTGAAATGAAATTATATTTAGAATCAATTACCAGCAAAATAGCAATTTATGTAGAAATTTCAAGGGGTTAATTAAGTGGTGGGAGAAAGGTCAGACTGTTGGAGTTCATCATTGCCTTCTGATGCTGGAGTTGGTGATCTTGGCTGAGTTGGTGATCTGATCTGCACTGACGTCAACCGTTCTGAATACAAGTTTCCATCATTTTAATACCAAGTAAAGAACACCCAATTAAAATCTCTCATTTCATTAAAGATGATAATATTATGGCTTTATCAGAAAGGAAATGATTCATAATTTAGTATACTGTCAAACATGCCTCCAGTTAAAAGATTGTCATTGATGCTTAAAGAGTATACATTGCATGAGGTACATCTTAAGCTCTCTAGCCTGCTAGTCAATACAAATGGCTAAATAATATTAATAATGAATTTTGAAATCAATCCAGCAGTACAGTTGGATAATAAATTCTTATGGGCAATCGGAAATAAAATTGACCATTTATGGATAAAGTCAACCCATAAAAATCACTATTGTATCTTTGTACCCCATTCACACATCTTTTGGGGACATTTAAGTGACTGCTAGACATGGACAAGGATAGCAATGAGTTGAGGGGTGCGTAGGTTAAGTTACTATATTTTACATTAGGATTAAACCTTGGCACAACATCGTGGACCAAAGGGACTTCTGTGCTGTATTTTTCTATGTGCTATCTAACATTGTATTGGAACTTCAAAGGCTGAATATATTTTGTTTAATCAAATTGGAACTTTAAAAAATTCTGGGAAATATAGCACCTTCTTTTTCCCATTTCTAATATCAAAAGTAGCAATTGATAACTGGACATAGTTAGAAATTACTGAAGTTACAGAGACCTGTATATTACTGAAACATGTCTTCTGGTTTACAATCCACCACTGTGGAGAAACAACTTTAAAATAATGACAGATTTGTCCATGGATCTCATGAGATCATCATCTACCAATTAAAATACCACCTCAGTCCTTTAGGACTTCATTTTGGAGTTCATAAAAACTATATTTCTGGCAGGTCACTTTGTCTGCTAGGACACATAAGGATCTGAAGTATTTATGCAAGATACGTCATATGGTTTTATATTACCTGTGTCAAAAGGCAGCTGTTCATAACTTAACCATTCATACCTTCTCTGGACAGATCTTTAGTTTCTTTGCTTTACCAATTAAATTCCATTTGATCTTCCTCTACAAATGCTTTTCTCATGTAAGGATTCCTTATCACATACTTCCATATTGATCCTTTTCATTCTTCTCTCCTCTTACTTACTTAAAATGTGTTATGTTTCTAAGCTTTCTCAATCAGATGAAAGTCTATTGACCTAAAATATTCAGCCTGTTTCTCTCTTTCTATACATATTGCCAGACCTGTTGCGCATTTCTACCATTTTTTTGTTTCTTTTTATAGAAAATGTTCAGTCAATCAGCTACTTACTTGATTTTCTTTGAAATACTTAGACAAAAACTAACTGATAACAAAAGAAGAAATAAACAATCATATTGTACAGCTCTTCGTTAGATCCTCAAGACCTAAGAAGCAGGTTTACAGTAAATAAATTACCGATGAAGAATTGGCTGGGTGGAGAATGTATAAATTCTACAAAACAATGTGGACAGAATATTCCATTCTCTTGAGCTGCACAGACAATGGTGAAAAGCTATAGAAAATTCATTGAAAATGAACAAGTCTGATACTTGATGTCGAGAAAAGATTCCAATTTGCCTCAAGTTTAAAAGTGTGAGTTCTGAATCGTGCTCATAAGCAGCAACTACCTAATTTCATGCTTTTGCATCTCATTATTGACTAAACTTGCCTCATTTCTGTGCAGTTCCCAATTCACTTCTTCTCCCCCGAGGAAGTGGATGATACCAATTGCCAACATGTAAGTTAAAGTGATTAATTGGTGACACCAACTTGTTGCTTGCCTCTTCAGGCCTTCGACCAACTCTCTCTTCATCACAATGTCCCTGCATGCTCCATGGACACTGTCCTCCAAGATTTGTCCATGGAACTCATGAGATCATCATCTAGCAATTCAAATACCACCTCAGTCCTTTAGGACTTCATTTTGGAGTTCATAAACATTATATTTCTGACAGGTCACTTTGTCTGCTAGGACATATAAGCATCTGAAGTATTTATGCAAGATACGTCATATAGTTTTATTGTTTACTTTCTAAACACACACTCATTTTGTGCTTATTTAGATGCTGCAGCTTCTGGGTTATGCATTGCCTTTTAGTGCACAGGAACTCCAGTGCTCAGGTATAGGCTGTCAATGTCTGTGGCTGGTATTGCTATTCTGTGAAGAGAGACAGACAGATAACTTGCCATTGTTCAGAGCATTGAACAGTTAAAGCAGTGGAAATGTTGCCAAATAGCACTGTGGCATGTCAAAGTCACACTTACAGCATGCGATTGAGAAAGGTTCTGCTATTTTTACTCTCAGCAAGGTATGTTTATCCAGTCAAACTTGTGCAACCAAGAGAGTTCTTAAATCATAAAGGAGCTTATTCAGCTATATCAGCCAAAGACTGGATCCTATAATGGTATGTCCTCCTTTTTAGGAGTTTTCAAGCTAGAAAAAAGAAATCTCAGTGTAGAATGTATCAACAGAACCAACCTACTTTTGAAACTGAACGATATCAGTGCTTAATGTCCTAACTTAAGAATTAGAATCATAGAGTCATAGAGATACATAGCATGGAAACAGACCCTTCGGTCCAACTTGTCCATGCGGACCAGATATCCTACACTAATGCCAGCACTTAGCCCATGTTTCTGTAAAGCTTTCCTTACTCATATACCTATCCAGATGTATTATAAATGTTATAATTGTACCAGCCTTACCACTTTCTCTGGCAGCTCATTCCACACACACCAGCTTCTGTGTGAAAAAATTGCCCCTTAGGTTCTTTTTAAATCTTTCCCCTCTCATCCTAAGCCCTCTTACCAGGAAGCACGGTGACTCGGTGGTTAGCACTGCTAACTCACAGCACCAGGGTCCCAGGTTTGATTCCAGCCTTCGGTTACTGTCTATGTGGAGTTTGCACATTCTTCCTGTGTTCTCATGGGGTTGCTCTGGTTTCCTTCCACAGTCCGAAGATGTACAGGTCAGGTGAATTGGCCATGCTAATTGCCCATAGTGTTAGGTGCATTAGTCAGAGGGAAATGGGTCTGGGTGGATTACTCTTCAGAGGGTTGGTGTGAACGTAGAGTCACCGAGTCATAGAGTACAGCATGGAAACAGACCTATCGGTCCAACCCATCCATGCCGACCAGATATCCCAACCCAATCTAGTCCCACCTGCCAGCACACGGCCCATATCTCTCCAAACCCTTCCTATTCATTTACCCATCCAAATGCCTCTTAAATGTTGCAATTGTACCAGCCTCCACCACATCCTTTTGTATCTCATTCTATACACGTACCACCCTTTGCGTGAAAACGTTGCCCCTTACGTCTCTTTTATATCTTTCCCCTCTCACTATTCTCTCCCTAGTTACCCTTTTATCCTTAATATATTTGTAAAAACATTTTGGATTCTCCTTAGTTCTATTTGCCAAAGCTATTTCATGTCCCCATTTTGCCCTCCTGATTTCTCTCTTAAGTATGCCGAAGGGCCTGTTTGCCACTGTTGAGAATCTATTCTAATCTTATGTCCTCTAGTTCTGGACTCCCCACCCCAGGGAAAAGACCTTGTCTATTTACATTAACCGTACCCCTCATGATTTTATAAACTTCCATAAGGTCACCCCATAACCTTCGATGCTGCAGGGAAAACAGCCCCAGTTTATTTAGCCTCTCCCGACAGCTTAAACCCTCCCACCCTGGTAACATCCTAATAAATCCTTTCCGAACACTTTCAAGTTTCATAACATCCTTGCTTTTGAAAGGGAGACCAGAATTGCACACAATATTTCAGAAGTGGTCTAACCAATGTCCTGTACAGCCACAACAATACCTCCCAACTCTTACACTCAATGCTCTGACCAATAAAGGAAAACATAGTAAAGAACATCTTCGCTATCGTTTCTACCTAATACTCCACTTTCAAGGAGCTATGAACCTGTACTCCAAGGTCTCTTTGTTCAGCAACACTTTCCAGAACCTTACCATTAAATAAGCCCTTCCCTGATTTGCCTTTCCAAATTGCAGAACCTCACATTTATCAAAATTAAACTCCATCTGTTACTCGTTGGCCCATTGGCCCATATGATCAAGTTCCTGTTGTATTCTGAGGTAACCTTCTTCGCTGTCCACTATAACTCCAATTTTGGTGACATCTGCAAACATATTAACAATACCTCTAATGTTTACATCCATAACGTTTATGTAAATGACTTAAAGCAATGGACCCAGCACCGATCCTTGTGTCACATCGCAGGTCACAGGCCTCCAGTCTTCTAGGCAACTCTTCACCACAACCCTCTGTCTTCTATCTTTGAGCCAGTTCTGTATCCAAATGGTTGGTTCTCCCTGTATTCCATGTGATCTAACCTTGCTAACCAGTCTACCATCAGGAACTTTGTCAAACACCTTACTGAGGCCCATATAGATCACATTCACTGCTCTGCACTCATCAATCCTCTTTGTTACTTCTTCAGAAAGCTCAATCCAGTTTGTGAGACATGATTTCCTGCATACAATGCCATGTTGACTATCCCTAATTAGTCCTTGCCTTTCCAAGTACATTTAAATCCTGTCAATCAGGATTTATTCCAACAACTTGCCCACCATCAATGCCAGACTCACTTGTCTATAGTTTCCTGGCTATTCCTCACCATCTTTCTTAAATAGTGGCACCACGTTAGCCAAGCTCCAGCCTTCCGGCACCTCACCTGTGATTATCGATGATTCAAATATCTCAGCAAGGAGCCCAGCAATCACTTCCCTAGCTTCCCACAGAGTTCTTTTAATTTTATGATAATATTATTTAGATATAGACTTGAGAGAATATAAGTATGAAGCTACAGTATTTTTATAACTGCTGATTAATTTTAATTTAAAAAATCAAATCTCAATTATATTAAAGTAATAAGGGATGTATCATAGAATATATAACATTTCAAGACAATCCCTTCACTGATAAAGATATTGACTGTTCCAAGAAAAGTAAATTTTCAGTACCATTTTCATTTAATAATTTGTGTTAGCTATAGAGTTAATAAAAGAAAGTTATAATATGATTATTCTACTTAAAATTTATACAACTTCACTTTAGGAAGACTGCCTTTTCAAAGACCTTTCTCTTTCACAATCGCCAGTGGTCAAAGAACCTCCTTCTGTGTTTTAAATAATGGCACAGAGCTAACAGAATTTCCTTTGAGTCTTTCCTTTGAATATTTGATGACTGGTCTCAGCAATCTTTCCATTCACAACATTTGGACTTCTTCAAACACAAATATCCATCATAGAATTACTTTTAATAAAAAGCGAAAGTTGCTGATGCAGACCTGCTGAGTTTTTCTGCTTTTATAGTGAAATTTCTTTTGTGTTTTCAATTTCACAGACGTGACTTCTCTGAATTAATTAACACATTTCAGTCTATTAAGACCAAATCATCAGCCAAAATGCATGGATGTCAGTGTTGTTTTCAGATTAGGAAAGCGTCCATTATGATTTATTTCTATTTCAGTTTTATTGCAGCCATCTGCTTATTGATTTAGTTCCCTACTCTTTCATGTCAATATGCAAAATTCAACAGAAGATAAATGTAACTGTTCCAAAATGTTAACTATATGTGCTATTTATGGCCAAAACTGTTTTGTTGAGCCAATTTGATTGATATAAGTAGCAACAAATCAGTCTTGGCTTGATATAAAGTCATTAAACTGGCCTGAAATTGGCATTGCAATCATGGAAATAGGGAATGATCACTTTCCAGAATTGTTCTTTTAAACTATTTACTTCTTGAATACAACATATGAAGTTGCGTCCAAAACTTAATTAAACACGAACACACAGAGAAAATTAGAACTGTCGTATATATCAGAGTAGAGTGCAAGGAAAGGAGTGACCAATCCCAGTTTCAAAAGGAAATTCCAATAAAGTAAAATGCTGAGTCCTTAAGACAAAGTGTGCCTCTCTAAGCTGTTTGTTAATAAAAATGAAAGCTATTTTTGTTTGATTGCCTGTTCTTCATTAGAAACAGTCAACCACCTGATGAAGGAGCAGCGCTCCAACAGCAAGTGCTTTCAAGTAAACCTATTGACCTGTAACCTGGTGTTGTGTGATTTTTAACTTTGTCCACCTCAGTCCAACACCAGCACCACTAAGTCATTAGCAACAGTCACACTTTGAGATGAATGTAACCTAAGAGTCACCACACTTCAATTGAGGGGTGAAGTTAAGAAGGTAGCACCTGAATGGTAACCTAAGCTAGTCTGGGAACTGAACCCATGCTGCTGGTGTCACTTTGCATGATGACTAGTAGTGCAGCAAATTAACATCTGTTTGAGGTTTTATCAATGCTGGACATGAATGATGATTTATATTGTTAGTTGATCAAAAGTATTGCTTGGTCACTGAGGAAGGAGGTGGAGGAGGACATCAAAGCTGCTTAGCTGAAGATTAACTGGAATGAAGATAAGCAGAATTCTCAGCTTTTCATCAATGGCTGTATTATTGAACTAATCTTTAATGTGACAAGCCATATTTATACATTGAAGAGACACATAGCTATATATAGCTTGAAAGTATCCATTCCTTAATCAGGAATGAAGAAGCGAGGCCAAGCCTCCATGATCTACTGCAGGCGGTACAAGAATTGAACGCATATGTTGGCTTTATTCTGGACCACTTGCTACTTATCTTGCTAACTGACCTCCTGATACACTGCATAGTCATACTGTTGGACACAATTAAGATTCTCTGAGATTATATTTCCGACTGAGAATTTTGGATACTAATAGATTTAACAATCTATATAAAGCAATGATATAAAAAAAGACTTTAACACTGAGGAGAATTTTTTTTTCACTTTTTGTTGGGTAATTATCAAAGGACCACATGAAGGCATCTGAATAAATGAAATATCCTTCGGAAAAATAATCACACATGGGCACTCTGGATCCCACAGACTAACTTCTCTCTTCTGCAGTTAAATATGCAAATTCTTGCTGTGAGTAAATTCTCCTCTTGTCCCAGTTTCTTCAAAATATTGTACAGTCTATTCACATATGGGCCAGAATATATGATACAATTCAGTTCTGCTTAACACAATTAATATAATGGGGTCCCCATATAATTGGAACATTCCCTGAAGGAAGTAGTTTTAACGGTAGATGCATGCATGTACAGAAAAACCAGTGAAGACATTCCAGGAGCATCTGTACCTTTATAAAATATGTTATGATTTTATAGTGATACACATTAATCTCAACTGTAGGATCTTCCTAACGAGAAGTGTTCATTCTTACAGAATGTTGTTGGATACACCTGTACTGTATATGTGCCTACGGTATGCCTTCTAAGTAATATGCTTTGGGAAAGATGCACATACACATGAGTTTAACCCACTCCAGTTGTGTGACAAAATGTCTACTAGGCTGGAGAAGCTAAAACTTCTCATTCCCTCACTCGCTGTAGAATTCTAATTATTATTGAGTAATTATAATGTTACTTTGTAAATTATTAGAGTTTTAACATGGAATCTCAGAATATTGATGCTGTAAATTGTTAGTTGTCTTAAACAAAAAGTTGAATTTCCCATGTTTAGGTAGATGGTTTTTCAACGAGATTCAATGTACTCAGTCTGCCTTTGCCCATGACAATATTGGTGAGTTCATCATCTTGTCTTCATCTAATTAATTATGCCTCAGCAGTGTCCACCTCATGAAATGATGAAACCATAGAAGAGGTAGAAGTGCTCGCTGCTGTTGGGGCTTTGTGATACTCACATGGATGGTGTTATATTTAAATTCTAGCTAACTGATCCCCTGCACACCACTTTGAATGCTACAAGACAAGAACTGCTGTTCGCACTGTGAACCTGGAGCAATATCCCCAAGAAATTAACCATAAAAAGTAAGTTAGCCCCTTAGTTTGGTGAGAGGCTACTGGATCTGCTGGTTGCTGGGATGGTGGAAGGAAAGGCAGTGTGGTATCTGCTGACTGGCAAAGGAAGCCATACCACCAGATGTTGTCACCCTGGATTGAGATAATGGCTGGGGTCAGTACGGTGTTCCAATTGAAATGCAGTGTACACCAGTGCAGGAAGAAGGCTAATGAGCTTCTGCACTCCAAAAGCATAAATGCCATCATCTTCTCTCCGCAACCACAGGGACATCACTCACTCTAAATCTGTCATTGCATAAGGCTCATGATCCACAACTCTCATATGCATAATAACCAATAATGTCTCATTCACCTCATCTTCCTAAACTACGAATCATTCCTGTCTTCAATACTTCCTACTCACTCAATGGGGATAGCTCATCACTTCTTCTGCTCAATCAATGGCTTTGCCATTCACTTTCATCATATTTAGTCCCTCTTTTTGACTCATTGCAGCAAAAAATTGGATCACAATTAGGCCAAGAGGGCCAAGATTGGCAGGACATGAGTGGTGGTGGGTGGGTAGGGTGGGGGCATGTGAATGCAATTGATGGAATGCTGCGCTGATCTGCACTGATCTCAGGTCATATCAAAAACTCATCCTTAAATAGTATAAGCTTTCATCCTTCTTACACAACTAATACCTTCTTCTCATATACAGGTGCTAACTGCATCCAGCGAACCAGATTCAGCACAATCGGCCTCTGCTCCATATGCATTTAAGCATGAATTCCATTGCTCTAGCTGTTGGTGCTCAGCATCAATGCAAAGGTGAGAAGGTGATATGTGACCTTGACCTCACTTCAGGTGTCTGTTCCTCTCAGGGAGGCAGGGTAGTACCACCTGGAGTGGGCAAATAGGTAGTAGTTGAGGATCAATGCAAAGTATGAAGTAATGCACCTTGGTCAGAAGAACATTGAAAAACAATATTAATTAGGGGGTACGATTCTAAAGGAAGTGCAAGAGCAGAGGGACTTGGATGTATATGTTCTCAGATCATTGGACACAGCATTTTAAGTGGGGAGAGCAATTAGTAAAACATATTATTAGAGACATTTGGTAAAATAAACCTCAACCTTCAACAGATCCATGATAAATGAATGCATACATAAATCATTTGACTGTTGGGATTTGGCTGTCATGAGGATAAGTTAACTTCATTTGGTCTCTGGATAAACTCCATTGCTCAGCTGTCATGACCACCAGGCATGCCTACAATGTGTTTAGTAAACTGTGAATTAATATAGATTGGTAATGAGTTTTGAGAAGACTTGTAGCTCAGGTTGAGGTTCTGGATGTAGGTTTGCTCGCTGATTTGAAAGGTTCATTTTCAGATGTTTCGTCACTATATTAGGTAACATCATCAGTGAGCCTCCGTTTGAAACGCTGGTGACATGGCCCACTTTCTATTTATGTAGTTACAAAATATCTTGCAAAAACAGTAACAAACATTGTGTTGGGCAAATAGGCAGAAAACTAGCCACCAAGATATATGAACATCAACTAGCCACAAAAAGACATGACCCACTCTCACTAGTATCCTTACATACAGATGAGGAAGGACACCACTTTGACTGGGACAACACATCCATCCATCCTAGGTCGAGACAAACAGAGACATGCATGAGAATTCCCAGAAGAATGACATTCCAACTGGAAGTCTATCAAAAAACACATTGACTTGGATCCCATTTACCACCCCCAAGAAAAAGAACAAGAAATCACATTACTATAGGAAATGACATCACCGCAGGAAATGATGTCTCCAACCCAAGGAAACCTAAACACATAAATAGAAAGTGGGCCATGCCACCAGTACTTCATCCGGAGGTTCACTGATGATGTTACCTAGTATAGTAAAGAAACGTCTGAAAATGAACCTTCCACCTCAGCGAGCAAACCTACATCCATAATATGGATTGTTTAGGTCCTTTTTTATGTTGCATTTTTCAAGTGATAGCAGATCAGCATACAGACAGTGAAGTCCAAGCACAGAAAAGTGGCACCTTGGCCTAGCAAGTCAATGCCTGTCAAAACCAACTGCATTTGGTCCATTGTACTGTGTACCTTGGCATTGCAAGTGTACAACAAAATACTTCTTAAATATTATGAGGATTTCTACCTTTACCACCCGTAAAGGTGGTGAGTACTAAATGCCCACCATCTTGTGAGCAGAAAAGAAAGCTTCCTCACGTCCCCTCTAAACCTCCTGCTCCTTACCCTAAATCTATATCTCCAGTCATGTTCCATTTACCAAGGGGAAGAGTTTTTTCTGTCTACACTGTCTATGCCCCTCATAATTTATATATCTCAAACGTGACCCTGTCTCTCTCTCTATCCCAAGGGAAACAACCCAAGTCTATCCAATTTCTTTTCATAACTCTCCAGCCCAGGCAGCATTCTAGTAAATCTCCTCTACACCCTGCGCAGCACAATCACATCCCTCCTATGAGATGGACCCCAGTCTAACACAAAACTCTAGCTGTGGCTTAACCAACTTTTTACACAGTTCCAGTATAATCTTCCTGTTCTTATCTCTATACTTCAGAAATAAAGACAAATATCCTCTTTGCCTTCTTAACCACGGAATTCACTTGTTTTATGACCTTCAGGCACATGCACATCAGAGTACCTTTGATCCTCAGTGCTTCACAGGGTCCTACCATTCAATATGTATTCCCTTGTCTTATTCATTCTGCCCAAGTGTATCATACCCACTTTTCAAGATGAATTCCCTTTGCCACAGATCACTGATCAACACACCTCTATATCCTTCTGTAATCTAAGTCTATTCTTCTCAATGTTTACCCTCCACCAATGTTCATATTATCTGTGAACATATTGTTCAACTGTTCTACATTTATGTCTGAAACAATCATTTGTACAACAAATAGCAAAGGCTCCAGCACTAATTCCTGTGGAACCCAAAGGGACATAGGCTTCCAGTTGCAAAAGTACGCTTCAACCAGCACCTTGTGCTTTATGACATTCAGATAATTCTGGAACCAATTAGCCAATGATGGACAGTGATTAGCTTGTGAATGTTGGCTTGAGTTGACTTTTTGAACCGCTGCAGTGTCAACACTAAAGTGATCACATTACATTGGTGGAGTGGAAATATGGCATAAAGCCACCATGTAGGTGGCACGGTGGCACAGTGGGTGGCACGGTGGCACAGTGGTTAGCATTGCTGCCTCACAGCGCCAGAGACCTGGGTTCAATTCCCGCCTCGAGCGACTGACTGTGTGGAGTTTGCACATTCTCCTCGTGTCTGCATGGGTTTCCTCCGGGTGCTCCGGTTTCCTCCCACAATCCAAAAATGTCCAGGTTAGGTGAATCGGCCGTGCTAAATTGCCCATAGTGTTAGGTGAAGGGGTAAGTGTAGGGGAATGAGTCTGGGTGGGTTGCGCTTCGGTGGGTCGGAGTGGACTTGTTGGGCCGAAGGGCCTGTTTCCACACTGTAAGTAATCTAATCTAATCTAATCATATTCTGCCCACCTTGTAAAACAAACAAATCCTTGTGTACTACAGACCATGGTTCAATGTGGAATGTGATAGCTCCAGACTGTTGTCTTCCAGTGTTAATCATGGAATATGTTTCAGAAATGCCAAAACAAGATGGCATTTTCTTTACTTAGCTGACACAATAAGAAATCAATTCGTCGATGATCTTGATTGTTTTGCAATGTTCATTCATAGACAACGTCCAATGAAATGAATGTGTGACATTACTGAATCAGTGGATGTATGACTTAAAAAATTGCCTCTGGCAGGACATCACATACAAACAGGTGCTCCACTTCCAGAGTTAAAACTGTAGTTTACCCTGCTGACTCTGCATTGAGTGGCAGCCATTTTAAATAATTACTGCTTAATTCACTTGGATTGAAGAAAGCAATGTTTCAAATTCATGTCCTTGGGAACATTTTTAGGCACTGCCTGAGATGTAAGGTGATCATGCCATCCTTCACATTCCCTTATGCGTACTACGATGACCTTATATTCTGCCTTTGTTTTTGTTCAGCTGTTCCTTTATATAACTGTTACTGATTTAATTTACCACCAAAGACCCTGGTTTTGTGAATTTCACTGCCGTTGTTGGTCATGCACTTTCCTAATGTTGAATCAGAGTGACTATTATTTGTGAAATACCTCCCTCATTATAATTCACGACAATTCATATGCTGTGTGAATTCCCACCCATCTATCTTCAATTGTTCTTTTTCATGGTAAATGTCCCAATAGCGACCCAATCCAATGAAACCTAACCCAGATTCATGTCGTCCAATTTCCTTAGAACTCCAGAGATGTCCCCCAGTAAGACCTCAGACCATTATTGCCCAAATCCCGAAGAGTGCATTTAGAAAGGCAAGGACTGATTCGGGATAGTCAACATGGCTTTGTGCTTGGGAAATCATGTCTCACAAACTTGATTGTGTTTTTAAAGAAGTAACAAAGAAGATTGATGAGGGCAGAGCAGTAGATATGATCTATATGGACTTCAATAAGGCGTTCGACAAGGTTCCCCAGGAGAGATTGATTAGCAAAGTTAGATCTCATGGAATACAGGGAGAACTAGCCATTTGGATATGGAACTGGCTTAAAGGTAGAAGACAGAGGGTGGTGGTGGAGGGTTGTTTTTCAGACTGGAGGCCTGTGACCAGTAGAGTGTCACAAGGATCAATGCTGGGCCCTCTACTTTTTGTCATTTCCATAATTGATTTGGATGCGAGCATAAGAGGTACAGTTAGTAAGTTTGCAGATGACACCAAAATTGGAGGGGTAGTGGACAGCGAAGAGGGTTACCTGAGATTACAACAGGATATGGACCAGATGGGCCAATGGGCTGAGAAGAGGCAAATGGAGATTAATTCAGATAAATGCGAGGTGCTGTGTTTTGGGAAAGCAATTCTTAGCAGGACTTATGCACTTAATGGTAAGGTGCTAGGGAGTGTTGCTGAACAAAGAGACCTTGGAGTGCAGGTTCATAGTTCCTTGAAAGTGGAGTCGCAGGTCGATACAATAGTGAAGATGGCATTTGATATGTTTTCCTTTATTCGTCAGAGTATTGAGTACAGGAGTTGGGAGATCTGTTGCGGCTGTACAGGACATTGGTTTGGCCATGGTTGGAACATTGCGTGCAATTCTGGTCACCTTCCTATTGGAAAGATGCTGTGAAACTTGAAAGGGTTTAGAAAAGATTTACAAGGATGTTGCCAGGGTTGGAGGATTTGAGCTACAGGGAGACGCTGAACATGCTGGGGCTGTTTTCCCTGGAGCGTTGAAGGCTGAGGGGTGACCTTATAGAGGTTTACAAAATTATGAGGGGCATTGATTGGATAAATAGACAAATTCTTTTCCCTGGGGTTGGGTAGTCCAGACCTAGAGGGCATAGGTTTAGGGTGAGAGGGGAAAGATATAAAAAAGACAAAAGGGGCAACGTTTTCACGCAAAGGGTGGTACGTGTATAGAATGAGCTACAAAAGGATGTGGTGGAGGCATGTACAATTGCAACATTTAAGAGGCATTTGGATGGGTAAATGAATAGGAAGGGTTAGGAGGGATATGGGCCGGGTGCTGGCAGGTGGGATTAGATTGGGTTGAGATATCTGGTCTGCATGGACGGGTTGAACTGATAGGTCTGTTTCCATGCTATACATCTCTATGACTCTGTGACTCTAAGTCCACACCAACCCTCTGAAGAGTAACCCACCCAGACCCATTTCCCTCCGACTAATGCACCTAACACTATGGGCAATTTAGCATGGCCAATTCACCTGACCTGTACATCTTTGAACTGTGGAAGGAAACCACAGCAATCCCATGAGAACATAGGAAGAATGTGCAAACTCCACACAGACAGTAACCGAAGGCTGGAATCAAACCTGGGACCATGGTGCTGTGAGTTAACAGTGCTAGCCACTGAGCCACCGTGCTTCCTGGTAAGAGGGCTTAGGATAAGAGGGGAAGGATTTAAAAAGAACCTAAGGGGCAATTTTTTCACACAGAAGCTGGTGTGTGTGGAATGAGCTGCCAGAGAAAGTGGTAAGGCTAGTACAATTATAACATTTATAAGACATCTGGATAGGTATATGAGTAGGAAAGGTTTACAGAAACATGGGCTAAGTGCTGGCATTAGTGTAGGATATCTGGTCTACAAGTTTCCATGTTTTGTATCTCTATGACTCTATGATTCTAATTCTTAAGTTAGGACATTAAGCACTGATATCGTTCAGTTTCAAAAGTAGGTTGGTTCTGTCATTACATTCTACACTGAGATTTCTTTTTTCTAACTTGAAAACTCCTAAAAAAGAGGACATACCATTATAGGATCCAGTCTTTGGCTGATATAGCTAAATAAGGTCCTTGATGATTTAAGAACTCTCTTGGTTGCACAGGTTTGACTGGATAAACATACCTCGCTGAGAGTAAAAATAGCAGAACCTTTCTCAATCTCATGCTGTAAGTGTGACTTTGACATGCCACAGTGCTATTTGGCAACATTTCCACTGCTTTAACTGTTCAATGCTCTGAACAATGACAAGTTATCTGTCTGTCTCTCTTCACAGAATAGCAATACCAGCCACAGACATTGACAGCCTATACCTGAGCACTGGAGTTCCTGTGCATTAAAAGGCAATGCATAACCCAGAAGCTGCAGCATCTAAATAAGCACAAAATGAGTGTGTGTTTAGAAAGTAAACAATAAAACCATATGATGTATCTTGCATAAATACTTCAGATGCTTATATGTCCTAGCAGACAAAGTGACCTGTCAGAAATATAATGTTTATGAACTCCAAAATGAAGTCCTAAAGGACTGAGGTGGTATTTGAATTGGTAGATGATGATCTCATGAGATCCATGGACACATCTTGGAGGATAGTGTCCATGGAGCAAGCAGGGACATTGTGATGAATAGAGAGTTGGTCGAAGGCCTGTAGAGGCAAGCAACAAGTTGGTGTCACCAATTAATCACTTTAACTTACATGTTGGCATTTGGTATCATCCACTTCCTCGGGGGAGAAGAAGTGAATTGGGAACTGCACAGAAATGAGAAAAGAATTGTAAAGGATCAATATGGAAGTATGTGATAAGGAATCCTTACATGAGAAAAGCATTTGTAGAGGAAGATCAAATGGAATGTAATTGGTTAAGCAAAGAAATTAAAGATCTGTCCAGAGGAGGTATGAATGGTTAAGTTATGAACAGCTGCCTTTTGACACAGGTGAAATGTTCTCTGTGATTATTTTAAAGTCGTTTCTCCACAGTGGTGGATTGTAAACCAGAAGACATGTTTCAGTAATGTACAGGTCTCTGTAACTTCAGTAATTTCTAACAATATCCAGTTATCAATTGCTACTTTTGATATTAGAAATGGGAAAAAGAAGGTGCTATGTTTCCCAGAAATTTTTTAAGTTCCAATTTGATTAAACAAAATATATTCAGCCTTTGAAGTTCCAATATAATGTTAGATAGAACATAGAAAAATACAGCACAGAAGAGGCCCTTTGGTCCACGATGTTGTGCCAAGGTTTAATCCTAATGTAAAATATAGTAACTTAACCTACGCACCCCTCAACTCATTGCTATCCTTGTCCATGTCTAGCAGTCGCTTAAATGTCCCCAAAAGATGTGTGAATGGGGTACAAAGATACAATAGTGATTTTGTTAGGTTGATTTTATCCATAAATGGGCAATGAACTAGATTTTATTTCCGATGGACCATAAGAATTTATTATCCAACTGTACTGCTGGATTGATTTCAAAATTTATTATTAATATTATTTAGCCATTTGTATTGACTAGGAGGCTTAAGATGTACCTCGTGCAATGTATACTCTTTAAGCATAAATGACAATCTTTCAACTGGAGGCATGTTTGACCCTATACTAAATTATGAATCATTTCCTTTCTGATAAAGCTATAATATTATCATCTTTAATGAAATGAGAGATTTTAATTGGGTGTTCTTTACTTGGTATTAAAATGATGGAAACCTGTATTCAGAACGGTTGACGTCAGTGCAGATCAGAAATACCTCAGCCATGATCACCAACTCCAGCATCAGAGGACAATGATGAACTGCAACAGTCTGACCTTTCTCCTACCACTTATTGAGTATAGGAGTTGGGAGGTCATGTTGCGGCTGTACAGGACATTGGTCAGGCCATTGTTGGAACATTGCGTGCAATTCTGGTCTATTGGACAAATGGTTTGAAACTTGAAAGGGTTCAGAAAAGATTTACAAGGATGTTGCCAGGGTTGGAGGATCTGAGCTACAGGGAGATGCTGAACAGGCTGGGGCTGTTTTCCCTGGAGCATCGGATGCTAAGGAGTGAGCTTATAGAGGTTTACAAAATTATGAGGGGTATGGGTAGGATAAATAGACAAAGTCTTTTCCCAAGGATTGGGGAATCCAGAACTAGAGGGCATAGGTTTAGGGTGGAAGGGGAAAGATATAAAAGAGACCTAAGGGGCAACTTTTTCACACAGAGACTGGTACGTGTATGGAATGAGCTGACAGAGGATGTGGTGGGGGCTGGTACAATTGCAACATTTAAGAGGCATTTGGATGTGTATATGAATAGGAAGGGTTTGGAGGGATATGGGATGGGTGCTGGCAGGTGGGACTAGATTGGGTTGGCATATCTGGTCGGCATGGACAGGTTGGTCCGAAGGGTCTTTTTCCATGTTGTACACCTCTATGACTCTATGACTGATTGTGGCCTATTCTCTGGACTGACTGGCAAGTTCTGTCCCAATTGCATAGTGTCCAATCCCTAGGATGATGTCTCCACAACACCTTGACTGACCTACTCAGAATCCCCTGACTAGTTGAACTTTCCATTCAGGACTGACAATGGCCCAAAATTTGGACTGCATGGACGCAGGTCTCTAGAATTTGGGAAGTCAATATGTTTGACTGACCTGAGCTAAATCCCTAGAATGAAAGCAGACAAGCTCCTTTCCCTACTGTGGCAGTACTCCTGATTGATTGTTGTTACCCTTGACCTCACCAAGGACTGCTTCATTTCACTTTTAGACATGGCCATTTGGTTGAACACAGGTAGTTTGCTTGCCAGTTTGAGCTTTTGGCACATGCTGTAGGTTTGACATTAATGTAGCATGGTGCCATAAAGCAATATGTCCATTCCTATAATTGCTCAATGCTGTGAACCATGACAGGCCACCATCCTCACCTTCACCAAAACATACTGCTAGTCACAGAGGCTGGCAGCCTCCATCTAAGTGCAGAGTTTGCACTAAGATAGGAAGCTCAGGGCTATTTGCATCCAGTGTGGGTATCTGCATGTTCCTTTACACAGAGTGACCTAGCAGGAGTATGTAACACATGGCTATCCCTGAGCTCCAAAGTAAATTCTGAGGGCTGAAGTGGTCTGTGTTTGTTTCAAGAGAAGCCGTGTTGATGCAGGGGCATTGTGGTGAGGACAGGAAACCAGACAAAGCAAGTGGCAAGCTGCTGCCACCAAGTTCATGAACTTTAATGTCAGACATTTTTGCCATCTAGTCTGTCAGGGACGAAGAGGGCACTTGGAAGCAACATCATTATGAAATGCATGAAAATAATGATTGTTGCCTCTCATTAATGAGATTCTTGCAATTTAAACGTTATGGGGAAATCATGAAATATTGCCTTAATGTTGAGAATCTGACTTTTTTCATTTTCGCCCTATTTTCCCAGCTTTCTTGCCATTGACCATTCATAGTTAACTTAGTCTTCTTCATAGTATACATTTGTTTAATAAATTAATTGTCATTCTAAAAATGGCTGAATAGCTTTGTCTACATTATTTGTGAAGTTATCATTAACAATAGATTGTGTAAGATTGGAATGCACTCTGAGTCAACTGATATTAAAAGTTGCTTATGTTGTGTTCCTGGCGCTTTGTAGCATCAATATAATTAATATTCAACCTACACTGAGCAATGTCCATTTTCCACATCAATCTCTTTTGGAAGATAAGAATTGGCTAATTTTTCTCCCAATTAAAACAAAATGGCAATATACAGAAATCAGCCAGGATTAAAGGAGCTAGGTAATTTATCTTCTTAACATTTAAAAAAAGGAGCCAATAGGGGAAGGGGAAGATTTCAAAAGGCTACTAAACTTAAATGTAGTTTTACTTATAATTAATCAAATGGAACTAAATTACGTAGGCCTAGTGTAATCTCATTGTGGTGAAGTTTTGTGAGGAGCTACAGCAGGGTGAGAGGAAGGGTGGAAGAAGTGAAAACAGTCATTTCTCCTTATCCAATTATAATGTACTTCTTCATGTCACCAAAACAAATGTCTTTGAAGTATTCATGATTTTTGTAATGTAGATATTCTGCTGTTCACTTCTGATTTCTGAATAATGGTTAAAAAGAATTGTCTTCTGATGTTACTAAAGGATTAGAGTTTAGAGTAGGTCAGCACTGAATGGTGCACAGAGACCACCATTTCTGAGGGAAGACCAGAGGCACAAGCAATATTGGATCTCATGTCTCATTAGATTGAGCTGCAAAACCTGGTACGTGTCTGCAGCTAGTTTGTGAGTAAAGAGGTTAATAATTCTCCAGCACTGCATTGGTGGTAACTCCCTTAGTTAAGTTACTGAAGCAGTTGAAGGGGGTGTGGGCAGGGTCAACTGGAAGTAGATAAAAGGGACATTGGAATGAGAAGTGAAGGGGATAATAGAGCAATGGCAGGAGTGGCTGATGGTTGTAAGGTTGAATTGGGAGGAGTGCTCCTGTTCCTCCTCATTTTGTATTTATATCAGGCATAATTTTGACACAATTAACTTTATTTTGAGAACCCACTGAAGCTTCTTGAAGAATCATCCATTAGAATGCACACACAGGGCCTGAAACAGCCATCAGGCCATTTAATCTAATATACAAAGTGCACAGCAATATTTTTCAGGGATTAAATTGGAATGTCTATTTTTTCCTTCTGTAACAAAATGATGGTTGGGTTCTTTTCCGAGTGGAAATGAAATTGTTTAAAATGGCTATTTCACCATTGAAGGTTTAAGCCCAGATATGAACTTCAACAGCGCATTGTGCTATATACATTTGAGATCTTTCCAAATGCTATAAAGAATAGGTGTCAGCAGAATGACTCATGATGACTTCATTTCTAATAACACATTGATTATAAACTTATATATGGAACATTTCAGTCACCTTAAGTGATTTTATCTATGTAATTAAAGTTTGACTTCTGGTGTTTTTATTATGATGAGTAGAATGGATACTCATGGACATTTAATTGATTTATGTCTGATTCTTTAATGCACTAGAACCATGAATGGGAATTGGGATCCTGCCTTTTATATTTTATTTCAATCCCAGCTCGTCTTAATGCTGGACGAGCCAAATCCACGACTGAGCCCTGGCTTTAAAGTTTTATTTTTAAAACTTTCCTTTCCTGTGAAGCCCAGTCTGTGAACTTATTCGCAGTAAGCTGCAAATGTAATTTTAACAAAACAAGGTTTATTATGCCAAAGTAAAATATGAATTCTATTACGCCGTGCAATAACTTTGTGAAACAAATTCGGTACAAATATCAGAAAGATTCAATCCTTCTAAATCAACGATAACCCTAGAAACATTCAAACCTCAGTGAAGTCACTCCTATGTCCATGCTAAAGCATCACCTGGCCTGGATGTAATTGATGCCCTTTTTGGCAAATATTCATGTATTAACTTGAATTTATTTTATACAATTAATGTCTCACTCTGAGACCATTAAACAAATGACTAACTTGGCTCACTATTACTGATGAATGTGTGTTCCTTTTTCTTATGTCTTCAACAGCTTCAGAGGATTTTTTTTCCCTCTTTGATGCATCCCCAGGCTTCTGATTCTGGATTTTTCATCTAAGCAGCACAGGGAACTTTGCAGCCCAGAAGGCAAAAAGTAGTAAAAGATGCAAATCACACATGCTTGGTTTATATATCTTGTTCTAATCCTCGCTACTGGGAAAGCCAGATCCCAGAATAAAACTTGGTTTGAAAGATCATCATGTGTTTGTATTTCACTGAAATAGAAAGGCACTAATGCAGATTTTCATTTAATAATAAACCAGAAGTTTATTGCACAAAAGAGATGCAAATAAAACAGAATTAAATTATTTACAGGCAACACAAGTTGAAAAATTTTGAAACATGTAGGAGAACAAAATTGCATACAGCATCAATTTATATTACTTAAATACCAGAGAGTTCCCTTCTTGGTCACGTCTATTAATTTTTCCTTTCAATTATCAATCTTGAGAATTTGATAGCCTTTGCCTTGTATATTTAGACAACTGAGATTAAATTTTCTCAGATTCAAACAACCCATTCAAAGGTTCCAAAAAAGCACATCAAGGCTAGAATTATAAAAGCAATACCCTTCCACTGTGTTAATCTATGTCTAAGTAAACTAACTCCTTTCTCTAAAAAGGACTGTTTTTTACATTTTAACCCAAATAGATTTTCTATAAAGTGGCCGAAAAGGCTTTGTTATCTATGGGTTGTCCTTAAGCTAAAATTAATTCTTTATTCTTCTACACCAAAGCAAGCTAATGCCTTTGAAAATTTGTTCTCTTCAATCATAAAACTTTCTTACAATAAAAACAAATTCCCATTATCACTCCAGGAGGGGTCACAGTCAACTGACATACATACTGGCTTAATCATGACTCCAGAAAGATTGAAAAAATGAATTATTAAACCACTTCTTGCAGACAGACCAAAATCCACTTGCAAATGTCAAAATATAAACTCTAAAATAGGTTATAACAATTTAAAATAAATCACATAGTCCTATATCACAAATTCAAAATGGGCATCTACATTCACTTCTAGACGTTGCTATTTTTTGACTGTTTATTTGCCTCTGGGTTGACCACGGTTGCTTTGGAGAATGCTACTAGGAACACCTCTGCAACTCCTCTCTGAATGAATGAATGAATGAATGAATTAATTAATTAATTAATTTCTCTTTTTTTTATCTCTCTCTCTGTGCTTGTGCTGTAGAACCCAAATCAGCAAATATTTTCATAATTATCTAAATTGGGATCAGGAGTGGGTGGGTGGGTAGTTAATTCTTTGACTAAAACATGTGATTTATTAGCAATGCAGTTTTTCACTCACTGTTCAAAATAACTTTCAGACCTTGTTTTCTTTAAAAAATATCAGTCTTATAGAACTGAAAATTAAAATCCATTTTCCTCTACATATGTTTCTAAGTAATAATAGTTTATTATAAACTTTCATCATAATTAAATTTCATGTTACTTCAATTTTCTGGACTATGGGGAAAATAATTTGTTGAATAAAATGTTATGCTCCAAATATCAACAAAAATTTTCTTCATTTCAATAGATTTCAATTTGCTTTAAGGGACAACGTTTTGCCTTTGAATGATTTTATTTTGATTACTGCTAAAAAATTCATTTTATATATGATAAAGCTAATATAAAGGTCAATACCTAGGAATGACCTTAAACTCAGAATGAAAGATTAAATATAATTGTTTTTATAGTCCCTCATCACTTCATGAGAAGGCTGTCATCATTAAACCTAATGATTTACTCATGAATTGCAATTACAGCTATATCAGTAAAAACGTAGGCAATTTACACATAGTAACTCCTACAAATTTTTGAAAATCTTTGCAGATACTGTATTGTGTTGTTATTGATGGTGAATTAAAATCACAGAATACTCCATATAAATGAACTGTAATTAATACTGCTTTCAGCACCTCTTTTTAAAAAGTCTCAATATATTTCAATAACAATATTGTATCTTGTACAATATTGTAACAGAAACTGCAGATAAATAACATGCCATGACCACCTATTCTCAATGCACTGACCAAAAAGGAAAGCATGCCTTCTTCACTATCCTATCTACCTTTTCAAGGAAAAATGACCCTGCACTCCAAGGTCTCTTTGTTCAGTAACGCTCCACAGGACACTATCACTAAGTGTGTAAGTCTTGCCCAGATTTGTCTTTCCAAAATGGAGCACCTCACATTTATATAAATTAGACTCGTCGGCCCGTTGGCCCATCCAATCACAGTTCCGTTCTACTAAAACAGAAATATTCAGGATTTGGAGATGCCGGTGTTGGACTGGGGTGTACAAAGTTAAAAATCACACAACACCAGGTTATAGTCCAACAGGTTTAATTGGAAGCACATTAGCTTTCGGAGCGACGCTCCTTCATCAGGTGATTGTCCTGATCACCTGATGAAGAAGCGTCGCTCTGAAAGCTAGAAATATTCAGCAAATGGTTAAAACTTTTCATAACTATCTGGATAGTCTTCATTATCTAATACTGTTTTTAATTCTTTGGTTTGATTAATATTTTATTATTGACTTATTTTATGTTTAATTATTTATTATATATTATAAGCAATTTAATTAGGCAAACATATTAGTAGGCCTTTTTCTTAAGTTTCGTGACAATGATTTCCACAGATTAAGAATGTAGATTCATAGACTCCTTAAAGTATGGATGGAGGCCATGCAACCCATCAGATCACCACTTAACCTCTGAAGGGCATTCCACCTCGACCCAGCTGTGCACCCACGTATGGCCAACTCACGTAACCTCCACATTCTTGAGCAGTATGGTGTAATTTGGCACAGCCAACCCACCTTTGGACTGTGGGAGAAAACCAGAGCACCCAGCGGAAACCCACATGGACATGGGGAACATATGCAAGCTCCACACAGATCCACCTGGAATTAAACTCAGGTCCCTGACGCTGTGAGGCAGCTGTGCTAGCCACTGTGCTGCCCATGAATGTGGTCAGTAAAGAAGGAAATAATAACCTGAACATCATTAAACAGCAGCTATTAACTATCCATTTGTAGAGCTTTGAATCATTTATTTCCTCTTCTTTCTTTCACAGACCACTTTAATTAAGATGTATTCCTTTTCTACCTATTGCATGCATTGGGAGTTTTACAAAAAATGACATGAAAATGTTTTAAGACATTGTAAAGACTTCCACTTACTTTACAACATAAAAGCTGTAGCAGATGTTCAAAGGCATTATGTCAGCTTAATGAGTTATAGTAAAATGAGGGGAGGGGAAACATTTGTCATTAATGGATCTAAATGAAGGATTTATACTTTGTACTTCCTCAAAACATTAATGGAAAAGATGAAATAGAGAAGGAAAATTACTAAATTCAAAATTCCATCAAATACATCGTCATGGAGTTTGAGATTTACTTTTACGATTCTAGCTGAGTCAATTAACATTCTCAAGGGTAAATATCTGGTTAGGAACAGAACCAAAATGAAGGAATGCTGTTTGAATGATGGTATGTTGTGAACTGGTGAGGCTCAGAAGATGTTAAGTGAAAGAAGTTACACTCATTGAGAAAGGTCAAATGATGTTGAGCAGAAAGTGCAATGATATTCACAGTTTCACTTAAAGCTGCAACATTGAGAAATGTAAAGCTCAGTAAAAGGCATGTCATTTTCATAACTTTATGATACACATGTGAAAACTCCTCCAACTCTTATTATTCATCAAAATTGATTTCAAATGTTGAGATAATTGCCAAAGGGATCAGTTGAACCTTTGATCTTCAACATGGACTATTGAACTTGTGGAAAGTTGTAAATTGAATCAAACAAGATGGAGGACATCCTCTTTGAATGGACGTGCCCATGACAGTGCTGCCATTGTTTGAAGTTTGCTCCAAAATGGAGTGTAGAAGGTTTCATACTGTGGAGAAACATGGGCCATGGAAAGAGGGTTGCCAAATATGATGAGAATGAAAAAAGAATGAATCTCAACAAGCAAAAATTTCATGATTTGCTTCTGAAGGTTTAGACAACGACTCTAGAATCGCACTATTGAGCTGTGACCACTTTCTTTCCACATAATTTCATCTGATTATTAACAGAAGGAGAAGCAGGTGACTTGTGATGTTTTAGAACACTGAATAACCAAGGGCTTGGACTTATGGATGGGTGATACTGTCCTATGTCAACGTCACACTTAAAATACATACCAACAGCTTGTGTGGCAAACATACAGCACATATATCAACCTAATGGCCCTGTCTGAAAATCAAAGGTGAGCAAGTTTTGTGTGGTCAAGAGGCCTGCAGTTAGACAGGAGGTGCCACCATAGTTAACCATTAAGCTCATGGATTACAGTCAAGGTGGCTGGCTATGGTCAACCATATACTTGGTCTTATGAGATTCCAGGAATCCATATCTTCACTGTCCAGGGGATTGGGCCAAAGTCAGTTTTGTAAATTAACTGCAATCAGTTTTGGATATGGTGGTGGGTCAGTCCGATTTGCTGTGGAGTTATCAGTCCAGGGCTGCTGTGTAGTCACTGGGCGCTGTCCTCCGACATCGGTACAGAGAGGAGTTAATGGGCCATGGTCAGTCCTAAGAGTCTGAGTAGTAATTGTCAATGGTCTAATCAGAAGAAAGTCAGTTGAGTCCTGGAGAAAATTATATTATTGATTCAAATCATTGAGGGAATGACTACACTGACAAGGTACAATTCAGGATAGAGGAACAGGATCTCACACAACATAAAAGTGTGGGGAGCTCCAAGAGAAGAATTTCTCAAATTACTATCACTCTGGTCTCTACATGGGATAAATGCATGGCTGGCAAGGATATGACAATTCACAAAACTATGTTCTCTGGTACGAAACTGAGGAAAAAGTGGGGTGAATAAAAATAGGGAGGCTGAAAGGTCATCAGGGCCAGAAAGACAGTAACACAAAGGATGTCACATGGGATCATCCTGTGTTTTAGGTGGAGGCTGTGCTCACTCACAAAGACTCAAATTTGGAATCTTGACATGATAGAATGTTAACTGCATAATAAAATTCACGAGTTCGCAGAGTAACTTACTGTTTTTCTCTTTGGGAGGTATTCTTTAAGACAGGCTGGAAGGAAAAGCCGGTACTATAGACCGGTGAGCTAAATATCAGTAGTGGATAAATTGTTGACAGGGATTCTGAGGGATAGGATTTACATGCATTTGGAAAGGCAAGGACTGATTAGGGATAGTCAGCATGGCTTGGTGTATGGGAGATCATGTCTGACTTGAGTCAATTTACTGAGATTTTTGAACATGTCACAAAGAAGATCAATGAAGGCAGATTGGTAGACATTGTCTATATGAACTTCAGCAAAGTGTCCGGTAATGTTCCACATAGTAGACTGGTTGGTAAGGTTAGATCCCATAGGATCCATGGCAATTGGATCCAAAATTGGCTTGAAGGTAGGAGACAATGGGTTGTGATAAAGGGTTTCCTTTTGAAAAAGGGGCCTGTGACCAGTAGTGTGCCACAATGGTCGATGCTGAGTCCATGCTTTTCATCATTTATATAAGTGATTTGGATGTGAAAAGAGGAGGTACGGTTAGTAAGTTTTGCTGATGAGGCCAAAATAGGTCATGTTGTGGACAGTGAGGAAAATTATCTCAAAGTATAAAAGGACCTTAATCAGATGAGCCAATGGGCTGAGGATTGGCAGATGGAGTTTAATTTAGATAAATGTGAGATGTTGCATTTTGGTAAGGCAAACCGAGGCAGGACATATACAGTTAAATGTTGGGCCCTGAGTAGTGTAGAATCCCAGAGTTGCAGATGCATAGTTCTATGAAAGTGGAATCACTGGTAGACAGGGTAGTGAAGAAGAGCTGTCTTGCTTTCATTGCACAGAAAATTGAGTATACGAGTACAGGATATTGGTGAGGCCACTTTTAGAAAACTGCATACAATTCTGGTCAGCCTTCTAGAGAAAAGAAGCTGTTAAACTTGAGATGGTGCAGAAAAGTTTTACAAGCATGTTTCTGGGACTGGAAGGTTTAAGTTGTGTGAGAGGCTGAATAAGACAGCACTCTTTGATACCAGAAGATGCAATAAAAGAAAATGTCTGTTGTTTCTGAATTTTCCAAATCTTCCAAAAGAAAAGTAAAGAAACAGTATTTGTAGCATTAAAACATGAATGAGGAATATAGTAATGTGTCCTCACTTAAAGTTAATGAATTTTTATGTAAGATGTCCTTTGATGATGATCTGGATAAATAATTATGGAATTACATTTAGTCATGGAGTCATAGAGATGTACAGCAAGGAAAAAGACCCTTCGGTCCAACCCATCCATGCTGACCAGATATCCCAACCCAATCTCGTCCCACCTGCCAGCACCTATCCCATATCCCTCCAAATCCTTCCTATTTATATACCCAAACAAATGCCTCTTAAATGTTGCAATTGTACCAGCCTCCACCACATCCCCTGACAGCTCATTCCATACATGTACCACCCTCTGTGTGAAAAAGTTGCACCTTAAGTCTCTTTTATATCTTTCCCCTCTCACCCTAAACCTATGCCCTCTAGTTCTGGACACCCCGACCCCAGGGAGAAGACTTTGCCTATTTACCCTATCCATGCCCCTCATAATTTTGTAAACCTCTATAGGGTCACCCCTCAGCCTTCGACGCTCCAGGGAAAACAGCCCCAGCCTGTTCAGCCTCTCCCTATAGCTCAAATCCTCCAACCCTATAACATCCTTGTAAATCGTTTCTGAAAGCTTTCAAGTTACGCAACATCTTTCCGATAGGAAGGAGACCAGAATTGCATGCAATATTCCAACAGTGGCCTAACCAATGTCTTGTACAGCCGCAACATGACCTCCCAACTTCCGTACTCAATGCTCTGGCCAATAAAAGAAAGCATAGCAAACACCTTCTTCACCATCCTATCTACCTGCGACTCCATTTTCAAGGAGCTATGAACCTGCACTCCAAGGTCTCTTTGTTCAACAACACTCCCTAGGATCTGACCGTTAAGTGTATAAGTCCTGCTAAGATTTGCTTTCCCAAAATGCAGCACCTTGCAATTATTTGAATTAAACTCCATCTGCCACTTCTCAGCCCATGTCAAGATCCTGTTGTAATCTGAGGTAACCCTCTTCACTGTCCACTACCCCTCCAATTTTAGTGTCATCTGCAAACTTACCAACTGTACCTCTTATGCTCGCATCCAAATCATTTATGGAAATGACAAAAAGTAGAGGGCACAGCACCGATCCTTGTGGCACTCCATTGGTCACAGGCCTCCAGTCTGAAAAACAACCCTCCACTACCACCCTCTGTCTTCTACCTTTGAGCCAGTTCTGTATCCAAATGGCTAGTTCTCCATATATTTCATGAGATCTAACCTTGCTAATCAGTCTCCCATGGGGAACTTTGTCAAACACCTTACTGAAGTCCATATAGATCACATCTGAAGTCCATATAGACCTATTCCCCTACCCTATTGCTCTACATTTTCCCTGACTAATGCACCTAGCCTAGACATTCCTGAACACTATGGGAAATTTGGCATGGTCATTTCATCTAACCTGCACAACATTAGACTGTGGGAAGAAACCGGAGCACCTGGAGGAAACCCACACAGCCACAGAGAGAATGCGCAAACTCTACACAAACAGTCACCTGAGGTTGGAACCTAACCCAGACTCATGGTGCTGTGAGGCAGCAGTGCTAACCAGTGAGCCACTGTGCCATTCTGTCATTCAATTGCACTGTATACAAGAAGCTCCAGCTGTCAACACAAATCGTGGGGAATCGATGAAGTCCAAGACATGCCCTTGGGCAGAGGAGGAAATGTTGAGCTCACACGTCAATATTGTTTTGAATCCAGTTCCAGATTCATTCAGTCAATGATGTGTCCTTCTATGCACATGTAAAGTATAATGGCAATCTGTGGAAAATGATCTTGAATCTAAGACCCAATTTTTCTCCCAGTGGGGTCAGGTCATGGGCATGAAGTAAATCGAACGCAATATCTTCAGTTGCCTCCCTTATTCTTGGTTTCTGGCAGTGTCTCCCGAGGGAGTAGTCAGTTTTCATTGTGCAGCATGAATTCAAATGATCACTCTACTTCTCCCAAGATCCACACCTGCCATGAAGTAATATAGTGACTGAGGCCTTTCTTTATGACATCCAAAACCCTAAGACTGTGTCAAAATGGAAATGTTCTCTGAATAAGTTTTTACTGTGGTTTTAATGTGAAGCCATGCTCTTAAAAGTCAGATTAATACTTTATTATTCTGTAAAATACTCCTCAACCTTTAAAATATCCATGATAAAAGAATGCATGAGCAAATTATTTGACTGTTAGAATTTGGCTGTCATGAGGATTAGTTACAGAACTCCAATGGCCCTCACCTACTACCCCACCTACCTCCATCGACATCGTATCATCCGTCATCATTTCTGCCACCTCCAAATGGACCCCACCACCAGGGATATATTTCCCTCCCCTCTCCTATCAGCGTTCTGAAAGGACCACTCCTTCTGTGACTCCCTCGTCAGGTCCACATCCCCCACCAACCCAACCTCCACTCCCGGCACCTTCCCTTGCAACCGCAAGAAATGCAAAACTTGCGCCCACACCTCCCCCTTCACTTCCTTCCAAGGTCTCAAGGAATCCTTCCATATCCACCACAAATTCACCTGCACCTCCACACACATCATTTACTGCATCCACTGCACCCGATGTGGCTTCCTCTATATTGGGGAGACAGGCCGCCTACTTGAGGGACGTTTCAGAGAACACCTCTGGGACACCCGGACTAACCAACCCAACCACCCCGTGGTTCAACACTTCAACTCCCCCTCCCACTCCACCAAGGACATGCAGGTCCTTGGACTCCTCCATCGCCAGACCATAGTAACACGATGGCTGGAGGAAGAGCGCCTCATCTTCCGCCTAGGAACCCTCCAACCACAAGGGATGAACTCAGATTTCTCCAGTTTCCTCATTTCCCCTCCCCCACCTTATCTCAGTCCCAACCCTTGAACTCAGCACCACCTTCCTAACCTGCAATCTTCTTCCTGACCTCTCCGCCCCCACCCCCACTCCAGCCTATCACCCTCACCTTAACCTCCTTCCATCTATCGCATTTCCAATGCCCCTCCCCCAAGTCCCTCCTCCTTACCTTTTATTTTAGCCTGCTTGGCACACTTTCCTCATGCCCGAAATGTCGATTGTCCTACTCCTTGGATGCTGCCTGACCTGCTGCGCTTTTCCAGCAACACATTTTCAGATCTCCAGCGTCTGCAGTCCTCACTTTCTCCGATAAGTTAGCTTACTCTGGTCTCTGAGAAGAAATCTGTTTCTGAGCTGTTATTATCACCAGGCATGTCTGCAATGTATTCAATGAATTGTGAATCAACATAGATTGTTGATCACCCTTTCTACTTTGCGTGATTAAAGTAAAAGTAGACCAGCACAGAGCCATAATGGTCTACAGTACAGAAAAAATTCCTTCCGCCCTTTGAGTCTGTGCTGCTCAAAAACAACCACCTAATTCTTCTAAACTCATTGTTCAGTGCTAGACCCAAGGCCTAGATTATCTTGGCATTACAAGTGTATATCAAAATCTTATGAGGATTTCTTTACTAACTATAGAGGCAATGAATTCCGGATTCCCATCACCCTCTGAGTGGAAAAGAAAGCTTCCCCTTTAAAGCTCCTGCCTCTTGCCTTTAATCCCCTGGTGATTAATCTCTTCATCAAGAAGAAAAGTTTCTCCCTGCCAATCCTACCTATGCATTTTCACATCTCAATCATGTTCCCCCTCAATCTCTTCTGCTCAGGGAACCAGTACCAATCTAGACAAGTCCACTTCACAATTAAAACTCTCCAGCCCAGGCAACACCATGGGAAATCTCCTCTGCATCCTCTCCAGTACACTAACTTCCCTCCTCTAATGTGGAATCCAGAATTGACAATGCCATAGCTGTGACCTAACCAACATTTTATATCATTCTAGTGTAACCTCCCTGCTCTTAGAATCTATGCTTTGTCTAATAAAGGCAAGTATCCCATTTGTCTTCTTAATCCCTTTACCTACCATCCGACTACTTTTAGGACTTGTAGACATGCACACTAAGGTTTCTGGTTTCTTGTTGCTTTCCATTCCATTCAACTTGCTTTGTTAGTCATACCAAGTATATCACCTCACACATGTCCAAATTGAACTCTGTTTGCACTGATCAGCCCATTTATATTTTCAGTTGACCCAAGGCTATCCTCCTCAATATTTGCCTCCACACTAATTTCAAAGCTTTTGTGAACATGCTGATCAACTTTTCTGCATTCAATTCTAAATTGTTTACATATGTCACAAACAGCAAGGGACCTGACAATGGACACAAACTTCCAGTCACAACTCAACCATCCCCTCTACTTTCTAGCATTCGCCAGAATCAGTATCCAATTTGCCAAATTTCCTTGGATCCCATAAGCTCTTACCTCCACTGTCAGTCTCCCATAAGGGGAGACTTGCTGAAGTCTAAATACACCACATTGAATGCATTGCCCTCATCAATGGAGTATGGCATTGAGATAGTTGATCAGCCATCATCATGTTGAATGGCGACGTAGACTCATTGGGCTGAATGGCCTCCTCCGTGTCCTATTTTCTATGTTTCAATCGTTCTACAATTAAATTGCATTCCTTATCATTTATAACCCTGCATTATCCATTATTCATGGTTTATAAAGATAATTATGTCTCATGAACAAAAATTGTGAGAAAGCGCTGAAGTTCCGAACTTAGTCTGAGATGTGTCATGATGATGTGGTGACGCCGATGCTTTCCAACAGACTGGAATGAACATCTTGCTGCATGGCTCCAGGCTATGTCAATATTACATTTACAACGTGGGCCAGCATTGTACATGGCAAAAACACTGCATGTGCTTCAACCAAATTTCCCTGTCTGAAATCCTAAGAGGGGCAGTTTTCAGTCTAACCCAAGGAGAGTTGACGTTTACTGGATGATTCCGGTGCAGTCAGTCATTAGAGTAATTAGATCTCAGACCAGGGTCTTAGACACAGTCAATCATACACTTGGGCCAGCCACTGTTAGGGGTTTGCATCACTGTTGTCTGTGGCCTGGGCTACAGTAAATCTTGCAGGTCCAAAGCAAGCAGTCCAGGGAGTCATTTTAGGTCAACTGGGAAGCTGCAAACAGATCAGTCAGGGGTTCATTGTGAAGTGATGGAAATAGGCAGTCAAATGGTCATCTGAATTATAGTTAATAAGGTATTATAAGGAATGCTGTTGTGTGGGAGAAATTTAGGAAATCAATCCTGGGGATTGGAGACAGGAATCTGGGATGCAAATGGACAAGAATGGTGAAGCAGGAAGATTCAGGGAAGAGGTGATACTGTATGGCAGGAAATGGGATACTTCAGGAAGGAGAGTTGTTGGCTGCCATTAGCATTTTTGGCTTCAACAGAGGCACTATGCAGCTGAATGCTGGGGAACGGTAAACTGTTGGGCTGGGAGTTAGCAAATACAGGTTCTTTTTATTGTTCACTCTCACTGTAGCTGAATGAAAGTGAATATTTAGAATAATTTGATGGTTTCTCTGCATTGAGTAGAAAAGTTAGAAAAGAAAATGAAAAAAAAACTTTGGATGCTGGAAATCAAAAACAAAATCAAACAATTGCTGTGAAACCTCAGCAGATCTGGCAGCAGCTGTGGAGAGAGAGTAGAGTTATCATTTTGGTTTCAGTGACCTTTCTTCAGAATTTATAATTTTGGAAGATCAGCTCTGATAAGAATTTAGGCCTCACTGGGCATTGAGGTAGAGTAGCGTTGATTTTGACAGGGTTGTAAGAGCGTATGGGGCTAAGGACAGTTAAAGCTGTGTGACTCGAATCCTAAACAGTGATAGATACAAGACTGTGCACATTCATACGCATAGACTTGTAAGTAGTGCAACCTATATTTCCCTGAGAAGGATTGGCTTGTAGTTGCTCTCCATTATGTGCATGGTGAGCACAACGACAGACTGAAAATATTTGACTGGGTACATAGCTGGTCTTCAAACATGTGTCAGCAACATGAATCCAAGAATGTCCCAGCAATGGCGAGTAAATCCGATGACAGTGAGTGAGAGAATAGGACACGTTAGGGTGGGATACATAGGTAATGAGGTGAGTTTGTGATGATAATACAGGAAAACTCACTAGGCCTTGCTAGAGAAGCCTTCCAAGATCCTCGCCAAAACAACACCACTATGAGGTGCTGCATTTTGGATGGGCAAATCAAGATAGGACTTATACACCTTCTATTAGATTAGATTACTTACAGTGTGGAAACAGGAACTTCGGCCCAACAAGTCCAAACTACCCCGCCAAAGCACAACCCACCCATACCCTTTATCTTACACTACAGGCCAATTCACCTGACCCGCACATTTTTGAACTGTGGGAGGAAACCCACGCAGACATGGGGAGAACATGCAAACTCTACACAGTCAGTTGCCTGAGGCAGGAATTGAACCAGGGTCTCTAGTGCTGTGAGGCAGCAGTGCTAACTACTGTACCACCGTGCCACCCACCTTATGGTGAGGCCCTGGGGAGTGCTGCTGAACAAAGAGACTTTGGAGTATAGGTTCATAGTTTCTTGAAAGGGGAGTCTCAGGTAGATAGGATAGTGAAGGAAGCATTTTGTATGCTTACCTTTACTGATCAATGCAGTGAGTATAAGAGTTGGGAGGTCATGTGGCGGCTGAAGTTTGTTGATCTTGATTCTGTTATTGACAGTACAAGGTTGGAAGTTCTCTTAAACTCCGTCCTCTTTTATGGAGAGCTGTACAGTCTTTCCAGAAGATAAGGCTAGACAACTAAATCAGGACAAAGCCAAGGATTAGAATGTAATCCTAGAAACTTTCGGGACTAACCCGATCTTTACTCAGTTCACAAAGTTGGATGGAAAGCTGAAAGAGAAGGAAAGTAGCTGAAAATGTGTTGCTGGAAAAGCGCAGCAGGTCAGGCAGCATCCAAGGAGCAGGAGAATCGACGTTTCGGGCATGAGCCCTTCTTCAGGAATCAGCATCTGCAGTCCTCACTTTTTCCAGAGAAGGAAAGTAGTCAGGATGAACAACAAGCTTCAATCCAATGAAAATGTTGGCATTTAATGGGAAGATCTGGAACAATTTGCATATAAAACAAAGTAGTTTGAACAGGAACGGTTACAGAAACTTTGGCTCAAGCACAAAGTCACGACAGACCAGCAAATGCGGGTGGATGTGCACAGTGCACGAAGTAAGGGATTTCAAATCATCATGAGACAGAAATAAGAGATGCTCTCAGGAATGAACTCAAGTTGAAATTAAAGGAAACCACTGAAGCAGCAAATGGAAAAGGTCCAGGTGTCAACAAAAACAAAAATAAAAGTTGGAGAGTCTGGATAGTTACTAGAACCACAGATTCTGAAGGAGAAATGTATACTGGGCTGAAATCCAAAAACTTTAAAATAAGATGGAAATTGTTAACGAACAAATTAATAAATGTCACAAAGATTTGAACTACTCAAAAAAGTTGATGAATATAATCTGATACAAAATTTGGCTGCAGTGTATTAGGATAAGTAACTTCTGGAACAGTAAATACATTCCATAAAAGAAAAGAAATGAAAACACAAACAGAAACAACAGACAACTTCTGGAAGGCTAGGTAAAAATAAGGACTGCAGATGCTGGGAACCAGAGTTTAGATTAGAGTGGGGCTGGAAAAGCACAGCAGGTCAGGCAGCATCCAAGGAGCAGGAAAATCGACGTTTCGGGCAAAAACCCTTCATCAGGTGTTGAACTACTGTTTGTTGAGAGTATGAATTTTCCTGAGAATATAGTACAGAGTTCTGAGAGAGTGTTGGCCTCAGCTGAGGCAGGACTGACTGTAGAGAGATTAGGTGCCAGCGCATTGCTGCTAGTGTGGAGCGAGTGTAAATTTAATGACATCTCCAGGCACAGTCACAATCATGAGATCTGGTTATATCAACATGTTGCCTATACATCATAGAAGGGAATTGGTTTAGCTCAGTTGGCTGGATTGTTGGTTTACATAGCAATGTGATACCAACAGCATGTGCTCAAGTCCCATCACCAGTTTGAGGTTACCATGAAGAACTCTCCTTCTTGACTTGTTCCCTTACTTGAGGTCTGGTGGCCCTCAGGTTAAATCACCACTAGTTGCTTCTCTCTAATAAGAGAGTAGCCTATGGTCTGGTAAGACTATAGTAACACACACAGCAACATTATAGAGACTGCTAGGCTCACTATTGTAAGTAGCTAAACTTCCTTTTGAAAAAGAGGGGAATGCCATTTGTGTACAATGCCTTTAAAAAGTTTGCCTTCAATGACTTTTCGCGCTTAGTGTCCACTATGTTGCAAATCTGCCTGCCTATTGGTCTGCTATAGCTTTGAAAGCTGCAAATATGGAAATCAGTCAGTTTATTTTGTTGTAATGTTTGCTTCATAACTTATAATGTACTTTACTGCTTTAAATAAAGTAATCAGTAAGAAACAATTAATTATTAGACTATTATAATTGATTAAACAACTGGTAGTGCTGATTCTTCATGAGAAGATAACAAGAAAGTAATTTCCTGTTCTTGCAATCTTAGCATCTGACATTAGTTTTGACTCTACCTTTGTTATTATTTCAGCATGTTATGTTGTAGTTTGAATTACATCAGTTGCAGATTCTTCAATGAACTCAATTGAGTTATGCTGCTCATTTGTTCTCTCATCATTTCCATATAACTTTGCTGATTCTTCTGGTCTAAACTCTCTTCAGTCTTAATGCAGGTGTAAAACATTTCTGTCAACAATGTTCAGTCACGGATTTACTTTATCTTGTCAGTATGAAATAATATTCCAATATCTCAATGTGTTCTGTCTTCTGCTTGGGTTTCGTCATGAGCTTAGGAAACACTTTGAAATTTTCTTCTGGTTGTTCCTTGACCAAACTGTCTCAAACCTGTTGTTTTAAGATTAGCTCTTACCTGAACAGTTGTTTCTTGGCTTTAACTAGTTTATCACCTTCTCTCATATGAAGAAGTTTGAGGTCAAAACGTATCTTCATGCTCAAGATTAAAATGATTGATTGTGAAGGCAATGCATATATTCTCTATTATAGAACATGCCTTGTGATACTGAGTTGCTTGTAGCATAGCTTTAACTCCTGGAATGTGTAGTTCTACCACTATAAGCAACAACCAGTGTTTATTCAAACATTCTACACTGTCTGATAATAGTGTGACACATATCTCTGCACTGAGTTTACAATTAATAATATGTCTATTGACTTAACTATCTTCTACCCAAAAGACTAGTTCTGGATATCTACCTTCTCTAGGATTTTTCCAATCACAGCCTGTTCTAACTCATTACGTTCTTTGTATAAGTAACTATTTCAATTCTTGCTGCCCTGTGACACATCTTCTGCAATTGGCTTGGTGCTTTACAGATTAATATTTTAGTTAAAACAGATGGCCATTGCTTCTGTTTGTAAAGTTTTCTTGTTCTGCTATCTCTTAATATCTGTCGTTGAGCTTACTCTCTGTACTGGCTTCTTCTGTGTATCTTTCAGGTTTATGTACTTAAGAACTGAATAGATTCTGGTGATCTTCTGTGCCAAGGTTGATCTTTTCCTTTTAAGATTGACCTGCATAGCTTTCAGACGTCTGATTCACTCACCAACTAGATCAATTTCCAAAGTCAAATCTTTGACTAATAAAACTTACAAAGTCTCATCAACAATTCCAACAACAATTCTGTCTCTTATAAATTCTGACTTAAGAACTCCAAAGTCACATTTGTCTGCTAATCTGCAAACATTTTTATTGAAATAACCTATGGATTTCCCTTGATGCTGAGCTTTACACTTAATTTGTGTTCTTTCAGAAATTGTATTTGTCCTGAGATTTAAGTGATTGTCAAAAGTTTGCAGAAATTCATTAAAAGTATCTCTTTCTTCTTTTACACCTTGCTAAGGGTAAGCTATAATAGCATTGGTTGCAGTATCAATTGAGTAAGAAGTTTATTTACCTATCTATCAGCTAATTTAGAACCTGGTTAGGAAGAAATTCTACATCTTAAGAATTGTTTGCGCAAACAATCCAATTCTGTGTTCTACTTGTGCCATCTTTGAAACTTTAACTTTGTGATAATATTAGTTTTGCTGTCGTGCCTTCGTAATCTGAATATTTTTCTCATTCTCAGGACTTTTAATTGTGCGGTATAGTAAAGCTGAAACTGTGTGCTACTGTACTGAAGCGTTTCCCCATACTTTTGCAGTCAGATATGATTCCCTCCTTCTGCAAGTAAAGTGGAAGATTTCTGCCTCCTGCAAGTAAAATTGGTGATTCCCGTCTTAAGCAAAATGAATGGTACTCATATTCTATGAATAGAAATAAATGAGTCTCATCTTTTCCCATGGCTTTTCTCGTTGAATTTCACTTGATAAATGATTATTGTTTCCTGAATGGATTTACCAATTGAATCTCACTACCTATGACTTTAGTGAATGATTCCCATTCTCTTAATGGCTGCATTGAATGCATTCTGCTCTATACACTTCTTTAAGACAGACTCTTTTCTTTTAACAGACTTCCTTAGATGATATATGCTGTTGTGGTGCTAATATTAATTCCTGGTGCTTTACAGATTTTTCCAAAGGAGTCCTGCTGCCTGCAATTTAATAAAGTCTTCTCATTTTTTTCTGTGGTTTTAAGTAATGGACCTCTTGAGTTTTCCACAGTTTCAATAGTCTCCTAAATCTCTTTTTTTGCTGGACCTTATTTGCTTAGGTTTCTAAATTGCCCCTTTATCACTTCGATTCTGGGTTTGGGACATTCCTGACTCTGCAAACTTTTGTAATTCCTGATTTTCCCTCAAGTAGCTGTCTCTTGTGCCTACTGCCTTCTATGATGATGACATTAGATCTGAGCTATAAGTACTCACTTACTCCTATAATTCCCTTCTGTGATTTCATTGTTTCTCAATGTTTACTTTTCCCCACCAGGGATTTCAACTTTATTCACAAAGAACATCCAATGTCTGTTCACTCTCACCTGGACTTGGAGCTAAACCTACAGATTATCAGTACTCAAGGCAAACTGTTCAGGAGTAATTAGTTTTCTAGCTTGAAGGAGTGCCCACTTCATGCTTGGTCCTCCATATTTCTTACTAGGTCTGAATTTTTTTTGTTATCTGTATTATCAAATTTCACCATGAATGTTCTCTTGAAAGTTTGGCTCTTATAGCTGCTGTTTGACTGCTTAAGCAGCCTTCTTAAAGCTGTGTCTGTAGATTGTTCGGACATCCACCTCTTGGTTTTTTGCTGTAATATCAAACTATGCCCACCACCGATACCATGTTGTACGATAGATCCTCACTACAATTCATCTTTCTCCATTATCCCCTCCAGTAAGTTTCTGCAGGTATCAGCACTTGTAAGTCTAACAAAAATTGTCTTAAACAAAATAAAGCTCATTTCATGACAGCAACTAGGCTCAAGATTCATTAGTACAATTGACATTGTTACTATGACTATGAGAAAGAGCTTGATGTTAGGTCTTGCCATTTTGCAATTCTAAGATGTTCTCAAAACCAAATCCAATTGACAACAGTATATTAGGTGGTGCTTAATGCACAGTTCAGCCTTAACCCTTTGGACCATAATATTCTGTTAAAACCACTCAATCAGTGGAAAAGTTGAGTTCTATCTATTCATTGCTGTTTCTTATCATTTTCTTACAGCTCTCGCAAGCCATAGAATTTCAGCTGCTCACTTCTGACACTATGTTCCATGTGAAAACATTAACGTCTTCTCTTTCTTAAAAAAAACCAAGATTGAATAACTATAGCAAGTCACAGGATACAGTGTCTTTAAAAATCTATTTCTCTAATTAATTGCCAATCATAGTTGTTGGATATTGTAGCCAACCTTCATGACCTTATTTGTTCCTATTCCTGGTTTACACATTGATTTCTATGGCCAACATTTGAGGTCACCTGGATCTTACTCTATACATTCAGCAATCTGTTACGGGAACAATTTGCTGACAATTTTTGCCAAAAAAGGCACTTTCTGATGAGTTACTTCTTCATTACTACCGTTCGTTTTATTTTAAAGATCGGGTGGTATGGAGGTAGAGGCGAATTTCATTCATGTAGGAACTTTGGGTAGAGACAATCTAACTTGCTTCAATTCATCAGGGCTGGCAAAGACTCAGATTGAGCAGACTACAACCCATAATGTTGTGTGGCACAGTGAAGAATGCGGGTATGTGGAGTTGAAATGTCCATCAGCCAGGATTGAATGTCGGAGTGGACTCGATGAGCTGAATGGCCTTACTTCCACTCCTATGTCTTATGGTCTTATGGTCTAAAGATTTAAGTTTTGAGTATCAGGCATGCCATAAATAAATTATTTTCCCAGTTTATTTAGCTACATTAACTATGGTTACCAAGCTTCGATCTGCCAAGAAATCAATAGTGATTTTACTTTAAAAGTACCGGCAGTTAAGCACTTAAGAATATCTGAAACATCAAATAAGTAAAAAGGTGTTTAAGTTTTATTTTACTTTAAGCTTCCAGCCAAAGAGGAGCAATGTCCAAAGAACTGAAAATTAGAACATTATCAAAGCATTAAATGAATAAATGAAGGAGTTCAACAGAAAAAAGTCTAAAATGCCTTTGCCTCAATGAATAATAAAAACTCTTGTTTTTTTAGTTAGGTTATTATGGCTCAATGTTGTGTAAAGTTACACAATTTCAATCCTATTTGCAGATTTGCAATAAGAAGCACACATAGGAAGCAGGTGTAATTTAATTCTACGCTCCAGTGAAAAAGTCCCAAACTATCTAGCCTTTTTTTTATAAATGTTTTTATTGCAAAGCTTTTTAAAAATCATCTACAAAACATTTATATATAAAGAAAAAAAACACCATCAAAACAGAAAAAAAAGGTACAAAGAACCCTCCATTCCTGGCAACATCCTGGTAAGTCTTTTCTGAACTTTCTTCAATTTAACAATCTCCTTCCTATAGCGGGGTGACCAGAACTGTACACAAAGCTTCACAAGAGACTTTACCAACATTCTGTACAATCCTAACTAGATGTCCAAACTCCTATACTCTATAAGTCTGAGCAATGAAGGCAAATGTGCTAAATGTTTCTTGACCACCCTGTTTACCTGTGACACAAATTTCAAATAATTACGTACCTGAACCCTTAGGTCTGTCTGTTCAACAGCACAATCCAGGGCCTACCATTAATTGGATAAGTCCTATCCTTATTTGCTTTACCCAAATGTAATACATCACACTTATTCAAATTAACTCTAACTGCCAATCCTCAGCCCATTGACTCAACTGATCATAACCTTCTTCACTGTACACTATACAACCAATTCTGGTGTCATCAACAAATTTATTAACTCTGCTCCAATATTCTCATCCAAATCATTTATGTAAATGACAAACAAAAGTGGACTCAATATTGATCCCACTGGTCACAGTTGTCCAATCTGAAAAACAACCCTTCAACATCACCTTCTTTCTCCTACCATCAAGACAATTTTCTATGCAGTTCGCAAGGTCTCCCTTGATCCCATGCATCTAGTGGATGGCAAGGAAGAAGCTACTATCACATTAATCAAGAAAGAGGAAGTATTTAAAATACTGGCTGAACTAAACATTGATAAAAGGAGAGGTACTAAAATGTTTGAACATAGAACATAGAACATTACAGCACAGTACAGGCCCTTCGGCCCTCGATGTTACATCGCCCTGTCATACTAATCTGAAGCCATCCCACCTACACTATTCCATGTATGTCCATTTGCCTGTCCAATGACGACTTAAATGCACTTAAACTTGGTGAATCAACTACCGATTCAGGCAAAGAATTCCATACCCTTACTACTCTCTGAGTAAAGAAACTACCTCTGACATCTCTCTTATACCTATCTCCCCTCACTTTAAAGCTGTGTCCCCTTGTGTGTTTCCCGCCCCCATACTTGGAAAAAGGCTCTCCCTGTCCACCCTATCTCACCCTCTGAATATGTTGTATGTCTCTATTAAGTCATCTCTCAACCTTCTTCTCTCTTATAAGAACAGCCTCAAGACCCTCAGCCTTTCCTCGTAAGACATTCCTTCCGTACCAGGCAACATCCTAGTAAATCTCCTCTTCACCCTTTCCAAAGCTTCCACGTCCTTATAATGCAATGATCAGAACTATGCACAATACTCCAAGTGTGGCTGTACCAGAGCTTTGTACAGCTGTAGCATAACCACCTGGTTCCGGAATTCAATCCCTCTATGCCTTCTTAACAACCCTGTCAATCTGGGTGGCAACTTTTAGGGATCTGTGTACATGGACACCGAGATCTCTCTGCTCATCTGCACTCCCAAGAATCCTACCAGTAGCACACTATTTTGCATTCCGATTACTCCATCCAAAGTGTATCACCTCACACTTGTCCACATTAAACTCCATTTGCCACCTCTCAACCCAGCTCTGCATCCTATCTATGTCTCTCTGCAACCTACTACATCCTTCGTCACTATCCACAACTCCACCAACCTTAGTGTCATCCGCAAATTTACTAACCCACCCTTCTAAGCCCTCATCCAGGTCATTTATAAAAATGACGAACAGCAGTGGACCCAACACCGACCCTTGCGGTACACTGCTAGTAACTGGACACAAAGATGAACATGTTCCATCAACTACAACCCCCTGTTTTCTTTCAGCAAGCCAATTACTGATCCAAACTGCTATGTCTCCCACAATCCCATTCCTCCGCATTTTGTATAATAGTGTGAGAACCTTATTGAACACCTTGTTGAAATCCATATACACCACATCAACCGGTTTACTCTCATCTACCTGTTTGGTCACTTTGTCAAAAAACTCAATAAGATTCATTAGGCGCAATCTACCCTTCACAAAACCGTGCTGACTGTCCCTGATCAGATTATTCTTTTCTAGATGGTTATAAATCCTATCTCTTATAACCTTTTCCAACACTTTACCAACAACTGAAGTGAGACTCACTGGTCTGTAATTAGCAGGGTTGTCTCTACTACGCTTTTTGAACAAGGGAACCACATTTGCTATTCTCCAGTCCTCGGGCGCTATTCCTGTAGACAATGATGATTTGAAGATCAATGCCAAAGGTTCGGCAATCTCTTCCCTTGCTTCCCAAAGGATCCTAGGATAGATCCCATCCGGCCCAGGGGACCTGTCTATTTTCACACTTTGCAGTAATTCTAATACCTCTTCCTTGTGAACCTCAATCTCTTCTAGTGTAGATGCAAGTATCTATGTATCTTCCTCACCAACGTTTTCATTTTCTATAGTGAACACTGTCAAAAAATATTTATTTAATGCTTCCCTATCTCTCTGACTCCTCGCACAACTTCCCACTATTATCCTTGATTAGCCCTAATTTAACTCTCATCATTCTTTTATTCCTAACATATCTATGGAAAGCCTTAAGGTTTACCCTGATCCTATCCACCAACAACTTCTCATGTCCCGTCCTGGCTCTTCTGAGCTCTCTTTTAAGGTCTTTCCTGACTTCCTTGGAACCCTCAAGCTCCCTAATTGAGTTTTCATTTTGTCCTAACTGTACTTTATGCTGCACTTTAAGTGATAGATTTCAAAGACAGATGAGATATATCTGAGATTGCAGAAGGAAGATAAGGTCAAAATTGCAGAAATGCTAGACATAAATGCTGCGTGGCATGGTGGCTCAGTGGTTCAATTCCTGCCTCAGGTGACTGACTGTGTGGAGTTTGCACATTCTCCCCATGCCTGTGTGGGTTTCCCCTGGGTGCTCCAGTTCCCTCCCACAGTCCAAAAATGTGTAGGTTAGGTGAATTGGCCATGCTAAATTGCCTGTAGTGTTAGGTGAATGTAGGGGTTGTGCTTCGGCGGGTCGGTGTGGACTTGTTGGGTTGAAGGGCCTGTTTCCATACTGTAAGTAATCAAATCTAACTTTGCTAATTAATGCACCAAGAAAAACCTTGTCTACCATTCTGACCTCATCGATCTTTTCGGTTACTTCCTCAAGAACTCGATCAAGTTTATGATCAGGATTTCCCTCACCCAAAACCAGACTGACTATCACTAATCAGTCCTCTCCTTTCCAAATGCATGTAGACTGTATCTTTTGAAATCACCTCCTCCAACTTATCCACCATCCGTGACAGGCTCACAGGTATATAGTTCCCAGACTTCTTCCTACAACCTTTCGTAAACAAAGGCACAACATTAGCCACCATCCAATCTTCTGCCACCTCACTTGTGGTTATAGATGATGCAAATATTTGTGCCAGGGATCCTGCCATTTCTTTCCTAACTTCCCATAATACCTGGGATACGCTTTACCAGGTCCAAGAAATTTACAAACCTTTAAGTTTTCTAAGTCATCCAACCTTTCCTCTTCTGCAACATGAACTGTTTTCAAAATATCAATATTTATTTCCCTGACTTCTCTAGTTTCCATTTCCTTCTCCATTGTAAACTGACATGAAATATTCATTTAGTATATTCCCATCTTCTGAGATTCAACACATAGATTACCTTATTGATCTTTAAGGAACCCTATTCTCTCTCTAGTTGTTTTTTTGTCCTTAATGCACTTGTAGAGTCTGTTTGGATTGTCCTTAACCTTATCTGCCAAGGCTATCTCGTTTCCCCTCTTTGCCCTCTTGATTTCCCACTTAAGAATATCTCAACACTTTTTATACTCCTCAAGAGATTAATTTGATCTCAGTTGTCTGTATCTAATTTATATTTTTTTCTTATTCTTCACTACAACCTCAACATCTTTAATCATACATTATTCCCTGCTCTTAACAGTCTTATCTTTTTAATCTGACAGGAAATAATGCCTCTGAATTCTTGTTATCTCACTTCTGAAAGCCTCTCACTTGTCAGTCATTCCTTTATCTGTGGACAGTCATTTCCAATCGGCTTTTGAAAGTTCTTGTCTCATATTATTAAAATCTGCCTGACTCCAATTAAGAACTTTAACTTTTCCAGAAGGCTTATCCTTTTCCACACCTACTTTAAAACTAATAGAATTCTGATCACTAATCTTAAAGTGTTCCCCTAACACTTCAATCACTTGTCCTGTCTTATGCGCACATTTTTAAGGTGAGAGGAAAAAGTTTTAGAAAGGACATGAGGGGTAACGCTTTTACACAGACTAGTTCATGTGTTTAATGAACTGCCAGAGGAAGTGATAGACACAGGTACAGTTACAACATTTAAAATACATTTGGATAAGTACATAGACTAGAAATGTTGAGAGAGATATTGACCAAATGCAGGCAAGTAGGACTAGTTTAGTTTGGTAATATGGTTGATATGGACTAGTTGGACTGAATGGTCTGTTTCCAAACTGTATGACTCTATGACTATGACTTTATAATGTCGCAGAAATTTCCAGAGAATTGTATTGATTGTGTGGACTGAACGTAGTTCATTGTAAACTTAGTTCTCCACAGTGCTATATTTTATCCCTCACAGGCTTTATCTGACATAACTCAACATAACAAAAAGCTCCTTCACAAAGCCTTTTTAATCAAGTAGGGCCAGTAATACATTTGCATAAATCAAGCCCTCATAAATAAGTCAGTCATAATCGCAGTAATATTTTAATATTTCGAATGTAAGAATTTGAATAATGTATGCTCATGTTACTTATTTATACAGAAACTAATTTTATAACTGCATTGAACAAAGCAATATTGTCTATTCTGAAAAATGTACACCATTGAACCAGTTCATATTTATAATTGTTTTCAATTAAGTTCTGAAGAATACATAATACAAGTTTTAGTTGTTTAATTTGGTGTCTAAAAAAGACACATCTTTTCATTTCCTTTACTTTTTGACAATGGATTAAAAAAGAAACATTCTAGCTTATAAAGTCAGAAGTCACACGATGCCAGGTTATAATCCAGCAGGTTTATTGGAAATCACAGGCTTTCAAAGCGCTGCTCCTTCATCAATTGAAGTCTTCACCTGATGAAGGAGCAGTGCTCCAATGGCTTGTGATTTCAAAATAAACACATTGGACTATAACCTGGTTTGTGTGACTTCTGACTTTGTCCACCCTAGGAGCAAGTGAGGACTGCAGATGCTGGAGATCAGAGTCGAGAGTGTGGTGCTAGAAAAGCACAGCAGGTCAGGCAGCATCCGAGGAGCCAGAGAATCAATGTTTCAGGCATAAGCTCTTCATCAGGAATGACCTGCTGTGCTTTTCCTGCACCACACTCTCGACTTTGTCCATCCTCGTCCAACACGAACATCTCCACATCAGACTACTTTAAAAACCAAGGACATCATACAAAGAGATACTTGCAGCTATAAAGACCATACTTATTGAAGCAAATTGTAAGTTGGATACAATGTCATGCTTTTTCCTGGAACTTTATGAGCAAAAGCAGAAACCACAGAGCTAATGAAAGTTGCCACCCAGGTAAATAGTGCTGTGAGGAAGGCATATGGTGTACTGGGCTTTATTGGCAGAGGAATTGAGTTCCGGAGTCCTGAGGTCATGTTGCAGTTGTATAAGACTCTGGTGAGGCCTCATCTGGAGTATTGTGTGCAGTTTTGGTTGCCATACTATAGGAAGGATGTGGAAGCTTTAGAACGAGTGCAGAGGAGGTTTACCAGGATGTTGCCTGGAATGGTAGGAAAATCTTATGAGGAAAGGCTGAGGCACTTGGGGCTGTTCTCATTGGAGAAGAGAAGGTTTAGGGGAGATCTGATAGAAGTGTATAAGATGATTAGGGGTTTAGATAGGGTAGATACTAAGAACCTTTTACCGCTAATGGAGTCAGGTGTTACTAGGGGACATAGCTTTAAATTAAGGGGTGGTAGGTATAGGACAGATGTTAGGGGTAGATTCTTCACACAGCGGGTTGTGAGTTCATGGAATGCCCTGCCCGTATCAGTGGTGAACTCTCCTTCTTTATGGTCATTTAAGCGGGCATTGGATAGGCATTTGGAAGTTATTGGGCTAGTATAGGTTAGGTAGGATTCGGTCGGCGCAACATCGAGGGCCGAAGGGCCTGTACTGCGCTGTATCCTTCTATGTTCTATGTTCTATATTAATGGGTTCTCAAGTTCCATTGTTTGGCAATATCATTCTGATTTTTTTTCTGAACAGATGGCCATGTCTAGTGCAAGACCAGTGCAGCAAAGAACCATCTAGCTTGCAAAGAGAAAACATCATAAGAATCTCCCTCTGTCTCTATCTCTGTCTCTGTGTGTTTCTGTCTTGTGTGGAGATAACAAAAAGTCTTCAGTAATAGCTAAGTGGCTTCGTCTCCCCATCCTCAGCCAGTTTCCTTGTCAAAATGGAAAGGGAAAAAATAAATACTTTTGAAAACTCTAAAAGAGGAGTATTCTCAACTAGTCAGTGAAGTGCAGAATATTGGCATACAAACAAACTTATAGTAACATCAAAAAATTGAAAGGAAGGCAAAGAAAATGACTTTTAAAACTCTGTGGACCAGACATGTGCTATCAGACTGTGTTTCCCTGATTTTCTCTTTTTTCCCCATTTCCCTTAATATCCATATCTTGTCTGTCTCTGTGTGTCTTTAGGAGAAGGAGACATTTAAGAAGGGGTACTTTTTAAACCATGGAACCATAAATTAGCAATTCATATTTCCTAATTATCATTGGTTGAAGATAATTTGTTTGTAATACACAATAATTTTTTTGTAAAAATACAGAAAGCTACTGAGTGTTTTCATTTGACTTAAATTCATCTATCAGGTAACCTGGAAACTTTGGATAATTTAATTATTTTCTTTCCCATGTGCGATGACTCCAAGAATAGTAGGGCTTGATCTTCAGTGCACTTCTTCAGTTGGTCAAGTCAGGTAAAATAATCTCAGTGTCTGTCTCGTTAAGATCATGGATAACTTACTTTATACATTTTCTTCTTCGGATAAACATAAGTGTATTCAAATAGGAATGTGTTTTTGCATTTTCAGGAGTCAATGCAATCTTTTCCATCCCTGCCCCTCCTTGGTACATGCTTGATTTTCATATCTTTTCTTTTTTATTTTAAAATAGATATTTTTAGTCGCTTCCTCAATTGCATTGCAATGATGACGGCTGGCATTGGAGCAGAAAATAGAATAAGTCAAGCCACAATTATTGCTCAAAAATCTTTGCCTAATTCTACCCTGACGTTTTGAAAGAATAAATAACTCCCTGTATACATAATGCATGTTATAGCATGCTCCACATTTATTGCAAAATTAGACAGCATTTTCATCACTAAAAAAGATTTGAAGAAAATGAAATTTGTCTCAGGCAGTCAAACAGAATGAGTAATAATGAATATGCAGCTCATTTGGGCTATGACTTCAGCAGAAAGGAAAATCAAGCACAGTACTAAACAGGCTTGATGATTCTGATTGCCTGTTTTACTCTATTACCCCAGAGCAATTCAACTACAAATATTCTGTTCTCTTTGGGTTCATTAGTAGTTGGTTTGTGCTATGTCATCGTGCACTCCAGCATAGTCTTCGTATGTTCTTATGTTCATGACAACTCCCTTATTTTTGCAATACATTTTGTGTCAATTGCTTGATGTAAATATTGCTAATTAGAGTTATTGAAAATTTGTCATGGCAACAAGTACAGAATTATTATGATAAACATAAGCAAGTAATCATAATTCATGCTGGATAGTCATTGAGAAAAAAATTAAAGCTACAAATTATTTTAAAAATCATGATTATCATCCAAATAAGCATGGACTTTTTTTTAAATGCAGATGACCAATGACAAGAAATTTAAATAAAAAAGCACAGTAAGTTGAGTCACTTTTATGAATGACAATGCTTAAGAATCTAATGGATAGCTAAATGCAATTTGCATTTATGTTGTGCTCTGCATGCAAAATCCAAATTAAAAGATTGTGGCTTCAAAATATTTTACTGCTACATGCCTTTTACAGACATAACATGGTGCTTAAATGTCTAATATCACCCATTGGCATATGCATAATGCCTATTCAAAAACGGGATAAATCTAAATATACAGATGACATTCTATTGTGTTCAGAACAAACTGGTCAACATCTAACTAAACAAAAACAAAATGAACTGTAGATGCTGGAAATTAGAAACAAAATCAGAAGTTGCTGGAAAAACTCAACAGGTCTGGCAATATCTGTGAAGAGAAATCAGAGTTAACATTTCAGATCTGGTGACCCTTCCTCAGAACTGATTTCTAATTAGAAGAAATATTAGAATTCCTACAGTGTGGAAACAGGCCCCTTCGGCCCAACAAGTCCACACCGATCCTCCCACCCAGACCCATTCCCCTGCCCTATTACTCTATATTTCCCCTGACTAATGCACCTAGCCTACACATCCCTTAACACTATGGGCAATTTAGCTTGGCCAATTCACTTAACTTACACATATTTGGACTGTGGGAGGAAACAGGAGCACCTGGAGGAAACCCATGCAGACACAGGGAGAATGTGCAAACACCACACAGACAATCATCTGAGGCTGGAATCGAACCCAGGCCCCTGGTGCTGTGAGGCAGCAGTGCTAACCACTGAGCCATCGTGCCACCCAGGTGCTGGCAGAATTTATTTAGTATTAGATTAGATTCCCTACAGTGTGGAAACAGGCCTTTCAGCCCAACAAGTCCACACTGACATTCCAAAGAGTAACCCACCCAGACCCATTTCCCTCTGACTAATGCATGGCCAATTCACCTGCACATCTTTTGGACTGTGGGAGGAAACCCATGCAAACATGGGGAGAATGTGCAAGGTCCACGCACACAATCGCTCGAGGCAGGAATCGAAGCTGGGTCCTTGGCGCTTTGAGGCAGCAGTGCTAAACAGTGAGCCACTGTGCTTCCCTTCCAGTGACCTGCTGAACTTTTCCAGCTACTTCTGGTTTAGTTTCTACATCAGTCTAAACTTGTTGTCTTCGATGGAGACCAGTAGCAAAAGATAATCATTTTTTGAAAAACAATCTACATTTTTTACATGTAGTATTTTTGTAGACTATAGACTCAGGATGAGCAGTGGTGGTCTCCTCCCTTCAGTTTTCCTTTCACTGATATAATCTTCCCTCCTGCTTTGTATGAAACATGATGCTGCAATGCTTTTAGTATTGCTAGTAACATAAGAAACTGGGGATAGATCCATTGTATTGAAGAATGAAAAAGACACTTATTGCGTAGCAAATTTCTAGAAGCACGCCATTCTTGAGATATCCCTATTAATGTGGAATGCGAAACCTTTATATCCTCAGGTCATATGCAATGGCACAGTGATGATATCATAAAAGAACTTTTAAAAGTACACTGACGTACTGACTGTGAGACATAAAACAAACTTCCAACTAGATCAATTCTGTCAATTTATTCCACTTCCACACTCCTAGATCTAACATATAAATCATTGCTGGCAATAGAACTGTTTCTCAGCCGAGATATTCTGCATGCACTGTCTTCAGGCTGTTCACTATTCTGATTTAAGCAAACACCTCTCCACCCCCAATTTTGTCATTTAACTAATTCCCTGTTCCCATTATGCATTGTCCATGTACTCTACAGTTTCACTCATGGCATTTAATTTGATTTGATTTATTGCTTCAAAAATCTCAAAACATACTCTAACAGGCTTGTTCATTTCTTTTACCATTTGGAACAAAATTTATCGGTTCCATACTGTACAGAATGCAGGACACCATGTGCAACAACAAATCAAAAGTAAACCGTTAAAAATCATCACTATCAGAGTGTTGTAATGCATATAGTCATGAACAGATGAACAATTTCACATCTTTTACAATTTTACTCGACTAACCTAATTGCTGTGTGATTTCAGAGTAAATATTTTGAATATCTTGAGAAAAACGTGAAAGAAATTAAGAAAGAACTTGTAGTTATGTATCGATTTCATAGCCTCAAGGCATCCCAAAGTACTTCAAAGTACTTGTGGAGGAGTCTGTTTTGGAAGGTCAGGAAAAACAGTGGCTAATTTAGTTGGAGTAAGGCCCCAGGATCAGCAATGAGATAGAGGACTGATCAAGCTGTTTTCAGCAGAAATTGTTGAAAGATAAACATTGACAGGACACAAGAGATAATGCCATCTGAACTATAGGATTGTTTTTATGTACAGGAGTTTATTGTCTTCACTGAAATCTTGATACTTCCGACAATACAGAACTGCATTGAAGTATTAGTCAAGATTATGAGCTCATATCACTGGGGTGGCATTTGAAGCTACAACCTGCTAATTTATAGGCAAGAATACCATCAGTAAGCATTCACCACTATAGAGAGGAATTCACCTCAAGATCACACTCCCAATAAACTTCACCTATTGATTTATTTGAGCCAGTCCATTGTTCCTCAGTTAGCTGCATACATGTGTGCCTTTTATGCACAAAAAAACACAATATAAGGCTCATTATTTATTTTGATCTAATGTATATTAAAATGTCAACTCAAAAGTTTGCATGAAATATTTCATTTGTAATATTAAGCGTCTAATTTCTTAATAGACAATTAGCTTAACTTGCTTTTCATGTAGCAGATAGGACAAGTTGGTACGTGTAGATATTGAGTAGATCACTGTCCGTAGTTCCATGCTTTCAACCAAATTCTCACTCCACTTATGGTACTGTCTACATTTATGTCAACAATTGCTGAGTTCATCAAATGATTAAGTGCTTTACAAGCGTTGCTGTTCTGCAGTTGATTTTGAATTCCTCGGGCCGTGACATGTACTGACAGATTTACTTCCTTTTCGTCACCACATTATTGTATTTGCTGAAGGCAGTATGATGACTTGGTGCTGTAAGATTTCTTCGTGCACATTCTCTGCAGCATAAATTGAACAGGTTAAGGTTGCACTTATGCTATAACTGTGGTGACAGTACAGATATTTTTGCTTTGTACTTGCACAGCAATTCTTGTACACATGAGCATTATTCCAAAGTCAGCGCTTGAGCTAACTCATTGTAAGAAGTTCCACCCCACTGTGGCTTTGGATTAGATCTTAACATTCAACTTGGATTTCACAAATTGGGAAGCTTTACCAACATAAAACACTTTGTATAAGCACAAAACCCATAGCTAGAACTGTCCTTTGTTTTTTTCTAGTTTTTCTTTGCAATATTGAGGTAGATCAATACAATAAATGCTTGTAAGTTGCTGCTTGCCATTCGAAGCAGCTTGATACATGAGTTCGTTTCCTATGACTCCCAATAATGAACTCCAAGGAATGCCCCTGGGGCACTTGCTAAAATAATGCAATGAAACTGAATTAGGGCATCCGATCATGTCAAATGGATATGGTTTACTGTGTTAGAGCAACAACCACGTCTACAGTATGACTGCACACAAAGGTGTTTGGACCAGCTTTTCAGTCTCTGCACGTTGGGACCCTTCAGATGCCTTGAGAACTGGCTCAATGAGAATTACCCAGCAAGTTTCAATGTTTGGCTGACTATTCTGCTGCACCTGAGATCTTCCGCAGAAGTCTCTGACTCTGAGTTAGAGTCCAATTTAATTACATGGTTAATTACTGTTCCACTAGCACCAACCCCTGTATCTCCCCAAAGTAACCTGACTATCTCCTATCACTTGACATCCTGTAATGTTCAGACCTGCTCCCAAACCCCTGGCAAAAACCACCAATCCTACAACTGCTCCCTGACTTGATAACGCCTCTCTACTGAACAACTACTCATTTCACTGACCTGCCACTCCAATCAGCTCTTCCCATATACCTCACCTATGCTACCAAGCTTCATCTTCACCCTTACCCATACATCCAACTCATTCACTAACGCACTGAATAGCTGTTTAGTACTTCAGCGTGTTAGTGGATGAAGGTTTACTCAAATAAGACAGTTTGTGCCTTAGAAAGAAGGTCTGGTTTGGTTTTCCCTGAAGTCACCACAATATCAGAAGCCCTCTGCATTTCAGAGGAGGCCAAGATCTAAAGTCCTGGGAAGAATTATGGACCTCTGTCTCTGCAGGAAATAGAAAGGATCACAGTGGCAATCCACTAATGCAGGCTGCTCCCGGATTGTTCAGGCCTTGATTTGTTCCAGGTAGATTGATACATAACCGGTGCATGCAAACTGGTGGCATCAGATCACTATTTGAGCAGTTGTGGTTCCTGAGACTAACTGAGACAATTTCTGTTGACTAGAAATGAAGTACATCATCTCTGTTGTACAATTCAAATTTGGCCGACTGTTTTATAAATATCATAACAAGACCTATTTTAACTGAAAAAAATGTGAACTTCCCTCATGCACAATGTTTAAAAATAGCAACTTTCATTTAAATGGCATAATTTTGACAATTCATCCTTTGACTATTTTAACTGCAGTGATAAAAACCTACAGTGGATTCAAGACCCCAGCATCTCGAGAATAGATTGCAAACAATTCAAGGGGAGGTTCTGGCTGAGTCACTGATGTTAAAGGCACATCTCCTTTCACATTCTCAAATTGGATCTGGCAGTTTCTATAAACCTGCATATCTAATTTGCTTTGTAGAGGTTTTCTCTGATCAGTGATCTTAGCTTAACCTCTCTGAGGGTAAGCAATTCCCAGAGCAATACCTTAATGCTTTAAATGGCTTTTAAAAAAAGCATCATCTTTGCCAAAATGCTATAAATTGTAAACATAAACAGTTTTTCTTTTCAAAAATATCAAAACTAAAAATGCCAAACAAAATTCAAGCAAAACCATTGAGAAGAGAAAAGATGCAATTTTCTGAGAAACAAGTATCAACTTACTCAGGACAGCCTGAGGAAACCACTGGGACCACACTTTGGGATTTACAGCACTGCTGTTAATAATGCCAGACAAATCTTCATGACCCATTTCAATTTGAATGAGAGGAACATGCTAGAAAACCTCTGCAGGTCAGACAACATTTATGGAGTGAGGAAAATGCTGATGATGGTGATCAAACCGCCTCAAGAACAAGTGAATTGAGGCAGGGTGAGTTAAAATCAATTATGTTTAGAACCTCACCTCAACAGAGCTGTGACATGTCCACTTCCAGAATTTACAAAATTGAGCTTTATACCACTCTTTACCACCAATTATACCACTCTTTACCACCAATTATACCACTCTTTACCACCAATTATAGAATTGGCGGTTGCAAAGCATGACAACTGACATCTCTATAGATTTGTATAGCTGTGATTTTCACTGAGGTTTAAATTTAAATCTTTATCTTGGACTCATTTTTACTCAAGAAACCTGGCAGCTGGAGGGAGACAAGAAGAGTCAGACCTTTCTCTTGTCTTGAGCACCAGGAGCAAAATATTTCCTTCAGTTACTCAAGAAACCTCACTTTGCTTCCTGAAATTGACCTCTCCCAGAACTGATCTTATCTTGCACCTACACTATCCCATATTCAACCTGTACAATATCGTCCAACTTCACAATCTCCTCCCAAACCTTCTTACATCGAAATATAGACGGTAGGAACAGTTCATTCGATTGCTCAAATCTGCTCTGCAATTCATAATATCTATGGCTGATCATACAGCTAAATTTCCTAACCATGACCATAACTGTAGCCCTAACCCTAACCCTAATCCTAACTCTAACCCTAACTCTAAACTTGCCCTCCTCTTATATACCTTAATCCCTTTAGCCATCAGAGCTACCTGCCTCCTTCTTGAAAACATATAATGCTTTGGCCTCAACCACATTAGGTGGTATTGAATTCCACAGGGTCACTACTCTCCAAATGCAGAAATCTTTCCTCATCTCATTCCTGAAAGGTTTACCCCTTATCCTTAAACTTTGACCAACATGTTCTGCACTCTCTCACCATCAGGAACATCCTTCTTGTCCTGTTAGAACTTCATAACTTTCTCTGAGATCTCCCTTATTTTTCTAAACTCCAGTGATTACAATCCTAACTGACTCAATCTCTCCTCATACATCAGTCCTGTCATCCCAGGAATTAATTTGGTAAACCTTTGCTACACTCCCTCTATAGCAAAAACATCTTTCCTCAGATTAGGAGATCAAAACTACACACAATATTGCAGATGTGCTCCCAATAATGACCTGTTATAATAACAGCAAGAAATGCTTATTACTTGAACCCTCTCACCATGAAGGCCAACATACTATTTTCCTTCTTTACTAGCTACATGCTTAACTATAATCTTCCCATGATCATCCATCCATAATCTCAGATTCCCTTCTTTTCTCTCCCAGCTGCACACATCTAGCACTGATAATTCTGTGTAATGGCAATTAAGTGAGGGCCTGCCATTAACTTCAGAAGAACATCCACCTTCCTCACATATCTGGGTTTCCTGAATCTCCCACCTGGCCCATCCCCAAGATCTCGTAAATAGTTTCAGGGCATGGTTTCAGGTCAGCTTTTTTCATCCTTACATGAGCACCATGGCAAAGCAATGAGGAGACAGCATTGACCTGATCAATAGATTTTCAAGGTTAAGCAATTATGCAGAAGACAGTAGAAGTGAGTGCATCTAGGAAAGTTAACAAACAGTGAAATTCACAACTAATCTTGGAGGAACTGAACAAACAGAAATTCACAACTAATCTTGGAGGAATTGTTGGGCAAAGTTCACAGCACAGAATCAGATAAGTTAATTGTTGTTTTAAGTCTGTCCAATAGAAAGGCAGCAGTAGTGAGTATAGTGGATTCTTTCTTGATTATGTTTTTGGAGATAAGTCTTTTGATTAAAATTAAAATATAAGCCATAGCTATTAATTTAACTTGGGGCAGTGTTTGTAGAGGAATAAGACGGTGTTACTTTCTGGGTCTGTAGATTGTGAAGGAGCAAAAATGGCCTTTGCAGTGATATGTACTTCTTGTCAGATGTGGGAATTTAAAGAGAGTTTAAGGGCTACTGCGGATTATATCCACCATCAATGCTGTTGGATGCGAATCTTATCACTTTGAGTGGATCGGTTGGAGAGACAGATAGAAGCGATGAGGAATTTGCAACAGCAACAGTATGTGATGGATGGCAGTTATAGGAAGGGGGGAAAATCTCAGATACAGTCATATAGATGGGTTAACTCCAGGAAGGGTAAGAAAGGTAGGCACCTAGTGCAGGAGTCTTTTGTGGATATACCCATTTCAAACAGGTGTGCTGTTTTGGAAAATGTAGGGGGTGATGGATTCTCAGGGGAATGTAGCACGAACAGCTAAGTTTCTGGTGTTGAGACTGGCTCTGATGCAACGAGGTATGCGTCGGCTTCCAAAAGATCATTTGTGTTCGGGGATTCTGGAGTCAGAGGTACAGATAGACGTTTCTGTGGTCAGCAGACAAAAAGCAGAATGGTGTGTTGTTTCCCTGGTGCCAGGATCAGAGAGGGTGCAGAATGTTCTCATGGGGGAGAGGGACCAGCAGGAGTTCATTGTCCACATTGGAACCAACGACATAGGAAGGGAAAAGGTTGAGACTCTGAAGGGAGATTACAGAGAGTTAGGTAGAAAGTTAAAAAGGAGGTCCTCAAGGGTAGTAATATCTGGATTACTCCCAGTTCTAGGAGTTAGTGAGGGCAGGAATAAGAGGATAGAGCAGATGAATGCATGGCTGAGGAGCTGGTGTATGGGAGAAGGATTCACATTTCTGGATCATTGGAATCTCTTTTGGGGTAGAAGTGACCTGTACAAGAAGGACGGATTGCACCTAAATCGGAATGGGACTAATGTACTGGCAGGGAAATTTGCTAGAACTGCTTGGGAGGATTTAAACTAGTAAGGTTGGGGGTGTGGGACCTAGGGAGATAGTGAGGAAAGAGATCGATCTGAGATGGGTACAACTGAGAACAGAAGTGTGTCAAACAGTCAGGGCAGGCAGGAACATGGTAGGACTAATAAATTAAACTTCATTTACTTCAATGCAAGGGGCCTAACAGGGAAGACAGATGAACTCAGGGCATGGTTAGGAACATGGGACTGGGATAGCATAGCAATTATGGAAACATGGCTCAGGGATGGGCAGGACTGGCAGCTTAATGTTCCAGGATACAAATACTACAGGAAGGATAGGATGGGAGGCAAGAGGGGAGGGGGAGATGCATTTTTGATCAGGGATAGCACTACAGCTGTGCTGAGGGAGGATATTCCCGGAAATACATCCAGGGAAGTTATTTGGGTGGAACTGAGAAATAAGAAAGGGATGATCACCTTATTGGGATTGGCCCCCTAATAGTCAGAGGGAAATTGAGACACAAATTTGTAAGGAGATCTTAGCTATCTGTAAGAATAATAGGGTAGTTATGGTAGGGGATTTTAACTTTCCAAACATCAACTGGGACTGCCATAGTGTTAAAGGGTTAGATGGAGAGGAATTTCTTAAGTGTATACAAGACAGTTTTCTGATTCAGATTGTGGATGTACCTACTAGAGAAGGTGCAAAACTTGACCTACTCTTGGGAAATAAGGCAGGGCAGGTGACTTAGGTGTCAGTGGGGGAGCACTTTGGGGCCAGCGACCATAATTCTATTTGTTTTAAAATAGTGATGGAAAAGGATAGACCAGATCTAAAAGTTGAAGTTCTAAATTGGAGAAAGGCCAATTTTGATGGCATTAGGCAAGAACTTTCGAAAGCTGATTGGAGGCAGATGTTCGCAGGTAAAGGGACGGCTGGAAAATGGGAAGCCTTCAGCAATGGGATAACAAGAATCCAGAGAAAGTATATTCCTGTCAGGGTGAAAGAGAAGGCTGGTAGGCATAGGGAATGCTGGATGACTAAAGAAATTGAAGGTTTGATTAAGAAAAAGAAGGATGCGTATGCCAGGTATAGACAGGATAGATCGAGTGAATACTTAGAAGTCTATAAATAAAGTAGAAGTATACTTAAAAGGGAAATCAGGAAAATGGGGACATGAGCTAGCATTAGCAAATACAATTAAGGAGAATCCAAAGGGTTTTTACAAATATATTAGGGACAAAAGAGTAACTAGGGAGAGAATAGGGCCCCTCAAAGATCAAAAAGGCGGCCTTTGTGTGGAGCCACAGAAAATGGGGGAGATACTAAATGAATATTTTGCATCAATATTTACTATGGAAAAGGATATGGAAGATATAGACTGTAGGGAAATAGATGGTGACATCTTGCAAAATGTCCAGATTACAGAGGAGGAAGTGCTGGAAGTCTTGAAACACATAAAGGTGGATAAATCCCCAGGACCTGATCAGGTGTAACTGAGAACTCTGTGGGAAGCTAGAGAAGTGATTGCTGGGCCTCTTGCTGAGAGATTTGTATCATCGATAGTCACAGGTGAGGTGCCGGAAGATTGGAGGTTGGCAACCGTGGTGCCACTGTTTAAGAAGGGCGGTAAAGACAAGCCAGGGAAGTATAGACTGGTGAGCCTGACCTCGGTGGTGGGCAAGTTGTTGGAGGGAATCCTGAGGGACAGGACGTGCATGTGTTTTGGAAAGGCAAGGACTGATTAGGGATAGTCAACATGGCTTTGTGCGTGGGAAATCATGTCTCACAAACTTGATTGAGATTTTTTGAAAACATAACAAAGAAGATTGATGAGGGCAGAGCAGTAGCTGTGACCTATATGGATTTCAGTAAGGCGTTCGACAAGGTTCCCCATGGGAGACTGATTAGCAAGGTTAGATCTCATGGAATACAGGGAGAACTAGCCATTTGGATACAGAACTGGCTCAAAGGTAGAAGACAGAGGGTGGTGGTAGAGAGTTGTTTTTCAGACTGGAAGCCTGTGACCAGTGGAGTACCACAAGGATCGGTGCTGGGCCCTCTACTTTTTGTCATTTACATAAGTGATTTGGATGTGAGCATAAGAGGTACAGTTGGAAAGTTTGCAGATGACACCACAATTGGAGGTGTAGTGGACAGCAAAGAGGTTACCTCAGATAACAACAGGATCTTGACCAGATGGGCCAATGGGCTGAGAAGTGGCAGATGGAGTTTAATTCAGATAAATGCGAGGTGCTGCATTTTGGGAAAGCAAATCTTAGCAGGACTGATACACTTAATGGTCAGGTGCTAGGGAGTGTTGCTGAACAAAGAGACCTTGGAGTGCAGGTTCATAGCTCCTTGAAAGTAGAGTCGCAGGTAGATAGGATAGTGAAGGCGGCGTTTGGTATGTTTTCCTTTATTGGTCAGAGTATTGAGTCCAGGAGTTGAAAGATCATGTTGCGGCTGTACAGAACATTGGTTAGGCCACTGTTGGAATTTTGCATGCAATTCTGGTCTCCTTCCTATTGGAAAGATGTTGCGAAACTTGAAAGGGTTCAGAAAGATTTACAAGGATGTTGCCAGGGTTGGAAGATCAGAGCTAAAATTGGAGAGGCTGAGCAGGCTGGGGCTGTTTTCCCTGGAGCGCGAAGGCTGAGGGGTGACCTTATAGAGGTTTACAAAATTATGAGGGGTACGGATAGGGTAAATAGGCAAAGTCTTTTCCCTGGGGTCAGGGAGTCCAGAACTAGAGGGCATAGGTTTAGGGTGAGAGGGGAAAGATATAAAAGAGACGTAAGGGGCGACTCTTTCACGCAGAGGGTGGTGCATGTATGGAATGAGCTGCCAAAGATGTGGTGGAGGCTGGTACAATTGCAACATTTAAGAGGCATTTGGATGGGTATATGAATAGGGAGGGATTGGATGGATATGGGCTGGGTGTGGCAGGTGGGAATAGATTGGGTTGGGATATCTGTCAGCATGGACGGATTGGTCCGAAGAGTCTGTTTCCATGCTGTACATCTCCATGACTCCATGACTCTCTGTGTTATTGGTTGGTGAATCTTCAAAAACAATAAATTCAGGCAGTGATTTAAAGTACATGTTATGGCCTCAGTAGTTAAACAAATAAATAACAATTCAATTAGAGTACTGTGACATGAACAAAATTAATAATAAAGGCGTTCACTGCAGGTCAAGTGGTTTTCATTAAAGTGAACACTTGACATGAGATACTCATTAGACTTTGAAAGAAGGAATAGTGTTTCTTTTTTATCAGGCTATGGATAGGCTGTCGAGACATGTACTTTGCAATTTCTGCACTAGCTGGGAACCTCAGGATATGCCATGTATCTTATGGGAACACCTGCGTGGGATATGTCTCGAGGAGTTTGAACTCATTGTGCAGCATTAGGTAGGATGAGACTTTATTGGGTCATATGTTCCTTGAGTTGTTCACCCCATTAACAAGTAATAGATGGATGGCCATCTGGAAGAGGCAGGAAGTATGGGTGTCTTTACGGAATGTACCATTGTCAAACCGGTACATGATATTAGAGACGCTTGAAGTGATTAAACATTGAACGAATGTATTCCACGGCAACAATTGGAAACGGACTGTACAAGGAGCTTCCAATGTTATGGGGATAGACGTGCATTTCCATAACTGTTATCTTGAGTTCTACATGGTATAACATTTACCTTGTGCCAGTGTAAAGGGCATGAAAGAAAGGGCACAGAATATTTTACACGGCCAAGAGAATGAACTAGGAATTGGAATACATATCATTCCCAATATTGAGAAGGCAGATGAAGAAGTCCAAAGGTCAGAAATTCAGAACCTGAGGAGATGATTATAAGTTAAAACATTGAAGGTAGTGATCTCTGCAATATTACCAGAGGTATGTTAGTTAAATGATGACATGATTGAAAAAGGCTCTCTGCATAGAACTTAAATCCCACCAGAGATGAGGAAATTAGAAAGCCACAAAAGAAAAGTTCCATGTTTACTTCATTATCATGAGATATTGGAAACTCAAGGGTTAATGAGGGGTACCACTAAACGGACTCACTACAGTATCGATTGCATGCTTGTCCTCTTACAGAATGAAATGGGACATCACAGCAGGGGGGCTGGCTGCCACCAGGAGAACAGAATCCTCTCGAGCCATACATGTGGATTTCACTTGCAACCTCAGGCATAAGGTGCTTGTCCTCTCTGGACAAGACTGCAAAGGGAGGGTGTAACTGGACTACAAGTTACTTGTGTCAGTATTCAACAGGGACCACGCATCCGGATGGAAAGTTCTGGTGATTTGTAAAGCCTATCTGCTCAGCTCTTAAAAGAAAATCTGATGAATTCCATTGGGAATGGAATACCACAGATCTACCACTTGAACATACGGACTTCACTTTTTATGTGGATGGCAGCTCCTTTATTTCACCCACAGGTCAGCGATGCTCCGGATATGCGATTGCTATGGACTCTGAAGTGGTTGAATGTGCAGGCTTTGATGCTCCACTGTCAGCACAGAAGGCTTAATTATTTGCCCTCACTCGGGCTTGCATCCTGGCGGAAAGGAAATTGGCCAATATTTAAATGGACTCTCACTATGCTTTCAGTGTTGCCCATGACTACAGTGCCTTATGGGAGAATAGCGGATTTTTAATCTCCATGGGGCAATCCATTAGTAACTTTGTTTTTCTGCATAATCTTTTGCAGGTCTCACAGTTACCATCCAGCCTAGAGGTGATCAAATGTTCAGCTTACACTGACAGAATCTCAAACGGTAACACGCAATTAAATGCTGCTACCAAGCAGGCAGCCTTAGACCTCATTTTCCTGGTTCCGTTGGGCTCACAGGAACACCTCATTACAAGAGGTATGAGGACAGGTATGCCAGACCTGGATGAGATACATCACTTACAGGAGAACGCCCCTGCAGAGGAACACAGACTGTGGGTTACAGATGGGGTGCACCATTGATGCAAATATCAAATTGTGAGACAGGCCTGTGTTCCTTCTTTGCTCTTACCAATTTTGGTGGATTATGTACATAACTGTACACACCTAGGTAAAGAAGGAATGGTCAGCACTTTGCTACAAACCTGGTAGCACCCTGATTCCCAAAAAAAACGGCTGAAGAATGAGCCAAAGCATGCTTGATCCACAAAAAGACAAATGCTGGAAAAGGGATGCCTTGCAGTTCTGGGATTACTCCCTTGCCTGGTGGGCCTTTCAATTGTCTACAACTAGATTTCATAGATTTACCCAGGGTACAATGTTTTAGCATTGTTTGGTAATAGTAGATGTCTTCAGCAGATGGATTGAGGTAATCCTGACAACAGACAACACGGCTGCAACAGTGGTCAATAAATATTGTTGAGGGAATAATTCCCAGCTATGGATTATCAGAGAAAATAAGTTTAGACAATAGGCAACACTTAGTGGCTAAAATTAACCAGAGATCTGCAGGGAACTAGCAATAAATCAACAATTCCACTGCACTCATCACCCAAAAGTGGCAGGAGTGGTGGAACAAGCAAATTGCACCTTAAAAAAATAAGTTAGCAGAGCTAAAACAGGAAACAGGCCTAAATTGGTTGAAGATCCTACCTTTGGCTCTGTTCCATATAAGCGTTCATCCTTCCAGCAAAACAGGTCTGTCTCCTGCTGAGGTGGTTTACGGGAAGCCCATGAGAATCATACGGGGACCTGGGATAGTCCGACCTCCCTTCCCTAAAAGATTAGATATAAATACTCTAGGAGAGGAGGTGGGGAAGTACCTGCAGGGGCTAACCAAATCTCTCCAATGTTTGCATTCACAGGTATATCAGGTTTACCGAGAGAGTGATGATCTGCCTGAAGGGGACTACCCAGCTGCCGAGCCAGGACATTTCGAGCCAGGAACGAAAGAAGCTGGGACCAAGATGGAAAGGGACATTTCAGGTGCTGCGAACCTCCCCCACCACTGTGAAGGTACAAGGGCAGCCCCGATGGGTACACAGAACCTATTGCAAAAGAATCAGTGCAAAAACCCACACCAATTAAGGACAAAGATGTTTTCCATACTTGTGAATTTGGTGACTTTGGGGAATCTGACCTTGGGAACAGATGGATTTCAAACTGACACCCCTATGCATAATACCTTTTTGGATCTGGCCTATCAGACAGCCTGTGTGATGGGGAGAGACACCTGCTGCTGGGTGTGTGCCCATATGCCACCCCACTCAGGGGAGGGTTGGTGTGTGGGGGGTGTCCCTTCGTGGGGACTGACCTTTCTAAACACATCACTCAGGAAATCCAGACTCTTCAAACTACTGATAATGGGCTTAGCAGTGACACAGAGGGGTGGCTACTAGGGGTTGTTCTTGGAGAACTGGGAGGCCTGCTGCTGCATACCAGACTTACCATACTAATTGTTATTGCCTGCATTCTAGTGCTCCAGTGCTATGGCCACTGTTGTCCAAGTGTTTTCGTTTTCGGCTCTGAGGGGACCTGGTTGATCATTGAATGGTCAATAGGAGGGAATGAGGAAGTTAGAAGGACACAAAAGAATAAGTTCCATTTTTACTTCTTTATCATAACATATTGGGAACTCAAGGATTAAAAATTCTGCTACTAAAAGGACTCACTGCAGTATTGATTGCATACTTGTCCTCTTACAGAATGCGATGGGACATCACAGCAGGGGGCTTGCTGACTCCAGGAGAAGAGAATCCTCTGGAGCCATACACGTGGATTTCACTTCCAGCTTCAGGCTTCTGGACGAGATTGATAGCCGTAGCCATAACCTTATTGACTGCCTCCTGTTCCCATTATCATGCTTCTCCTACCTTTTAACATGGGCATGTGAGTCCAACAATGAGAAGAAAGCAAAGTCCTTCTGTCTAAATCTCCGTCCATTAACATATGATTCTGAAGAATACCATTATCAGTTCCTGTAAACCATTTGCTAGTTGTCACAGGAAATCAGCAATCACCGGGCATTGTAAAATTCTAATTACTTGTCTTAGGCAATGCAATGGCAATCAGCCATTTGACTTGTCAATCTCTGTATTATTCCTAGTAAATACCCTGCCTTCATGTGTAGAGCAGAGATTCACTGAGAAGTGCCATCGCAAATAGGCTACTTGACTCCATTGGTGTCACTGAGAATCTCTCGCCTGTTGTCCGATAATAAAGCATCTACCGTTGTACAGAAACTTATGTCATCCAGATTTGTGGAAAAAATACTTATACAGAGACTTGAACCAGTGTGCCCAGAGCAAGAAGCCTGTGGATTAGGAAGCCTATAACTGCCACAACACCACTGCTTCATCTTGTACCAGTGTCGCAGGCACCACCTCAAAATGACAGCTTAACTTTCACCAGGACAGGAACCAGTGTTCTTGTGGAGCCATTGATTAATGCAGTCAAGAAGATTTAAACTAAATTGACATGAAATTGATAAGAGCATATAGAGATGGTAAAGAGGAAAGGAGTTAGAGCATTGGTCCATGTTAGAAAAGGAAGTGGCATCAAATTATATACAAACAAACTAAAGACTACAAGGAATACAAAGCGAGATTTACAATGTATTATTTAAGTACACATCATGTGTAAAGAAAGCTAGTGAGCTACAAACCTAATGCGTTTTAATATTTTCTTTCTATATGGTCAAAACAGAGGCTTGGTTTAAAAGTGGGGAGCACTGGTTGCTTAATATTCAAAGATACAGAGTGATCAGGAAAGTTGGGAAAGAGAAAAAGGAGAAGTAAGCTGGCAGAATTATTAGGGATAATGGTAGTTTTGGAAAGGGAGGAAAGTCTTAAGGAGCAAAGGCCAAATACATTTGGTTAGCTGAGTCCATGTGGGTGGAAAATCCTATAAGCTCTGCACTACTTTAAAGTGATGTAAATAAAAATGTTACAGATTAAGAACTGGCATCATCTCTGCATTGTTCTGGATAAATCAGAAAACATGAATATCAAGTATGCTGGTGAATTAATAAGAGAACTTATATTTAAGAAGACACTGAGAATGATGCCAATAAATTATAGACCAATCAATTTATGAAGAGTAGAAAAATATATTGTAATTATCATTAAAACGGAATCTTGAAAAACTTCCAAAATACAGGCAAAGTGCCAGATGACTGAAGGATAGCAAATGTGATTCCTTTGTTCAAGAAGGGCAGCAGAGATAGATCAGGCAATTACAGGCCAATTAGTCTGACATTAGTGATAGGGAAATTAGTAGAAAAAAATCTGAAGAACAGGATTAATCAATACTTGGAAAGGTAGAGATTGATCAGGAATAGTCAGCGTAGATTTATCAGAGAGAGATCCTGTCTCGTTAATTTTATTGAGTTTTTTTTTGAAAAGTTGTATAAGTATATTGTAGAGGGTAGTGCAGTAGGTGTGGCTTGCATGAACATCAGGAAGACCTTTGTCAAGGTCTCATATGGAAGGCTAGTCCAAAAGGTAAGTTCTCATGGGATCCAAGGCATGTTGGCAAACTGGATCCAAAATTGTCTTACAAATAGGAGGCAAAGGATGATGGTGGACAGTTGTTTTTGTAATTACAAGTCTGTGACCAGTGGTGTAACACAGGGATCCGTGCTGGGACCTTTGTTGTTTGTTATATACATTAACAACTTGGATATGAATGTGAAGGTATAATTAATACATTTGCAGATTACATGTATGAATGAATGGATGATTTTATTTTCACATGTATTTTACAGTTCTAAATGCAACAAAATACAGTGAAACACTTTCATTCGTTGCTATGATACGGCACCATTTTCATAGCTTTCTGAATAAGAGGAAAGTGAAAAGTTGTAGCCTAAAGACATGTCTATTTATGTTTGAATTCTGTGTTTGCTCAGAAGCCCCATCGGCTGCTGTCTGTGCCATATCCAGCTCATGTTGAAGCAGCTGATCCTCAGGAGCCATTTTTCACCATTGCTCTGATTCAACTCGGCCACCTCATCCCACCTCCGCCACTGTGCCTGACCCACCAGTATTGGAGTCATGTCACTCACTGCTGGGCCCACCTCATCAACATCACTGTGACTCTGTTCTGACACCGTTTCATTGCTGCCAGCACCAGAACCCCCAACCAACGACAATGTCGCTAATCTCCAGGCATCATCTTTTGCCGCAGGGCCTAACTCACTGATGTTGTCTCTGCAGATGCACCATCCACTGATTCCAGGGCCCCAAGCTCACCCCAGAAAAGCAAGGGCTCAATTTCATGAAAAATGGGAGTGTTGTTGATTATGAGAGGGGTGGCCTCAGGCTACAGTCTGATATCAATTAGCTGGTAAATTGGACACAACGACAGAAGAAACGTAACCCGGCTAAGTGCAAGGATATGCATTTTGGGAGGTCTAACATGCATGACATACACATTGAATGGTAATCTTGAGGTAGTACTGAGGAAGAAAAGGACCTTTGCGTCTCAGACCACAGATCTGTGAAATTGTCAGTACAGGTAGACAAGGTCGTGAAGAAGGTGTAAGGGATGCTAGCCTTGATTAGCCATGGTGTCGAATATAGGAGTAAGGAGGTCTTGTTACAAATTTATAAAACATTGGTTAGGCCACAAATGAGATACTGTCTCTACCCTAGTGGAAGGGCATAATTGTACTGGAGACCATGCAGAGATTCGTCAAGTTGTTGCTTGGGATGAAATGTCTCAGTTGTAAGGACAGACTGGATAGGCTGGGTTTGTTTTCCTTGGAGCAGAGGAGGCTGAGGAGGATCTGATTGATGGATACAAACTTATCTGAAACTGTGTTGCTGGAAAAGCGCAGCAGGTCAGGCAGCATCCAAGGAACAGGAGATTCGACGTTTCGGGCTTAAGCCCTTCTTCAGATTCCTGATGAAGGGCTTATGCCTGAAACATCGAATCTCCTGTTCCTTAGATGCTGCCTGACCTGCTGCACTTTTTCAGCAACACATTTTCAGCTCTCATCTCCAGCATCTGCAGACCTCAATTTCTCCTCGGATACAAACTTATGACAGGCATAGAGAAAGTAAATCATGCAACATTGTTCCCCATGGCAGATGTATCTGAGACCCAGAGGGCATAAGTTTAAGGTGAGGAGTAAATGGTTTAGAGGAGATCTGAGGAAAAAAAAATTATCCAGAGGTGTGATAGATATATGGAAAATGCTGCCAGAGGGGGAAGGAAGTAGGTATTCTCACAATATTTAAAATGTACTTGGATGAATACTTAAAATACTGAGGTAAAATTGTACATGTGCAGGTAACTGGGATTAATGTAGTTTAATGTATGTTGGTCAGTATGGACATGATTTGGTGGAGCAGGTGTTGGACTGGGGTGTACAAAGTTAAAAATCACACTCCATCAGGTTATAATCCAACAGATTTATTTGGAAGCACTAGCTTTCAGAGCTCTGCTCCTTCATCAGGTGTTTGCGGAATATAAGATCATAGGACACAGAATTTATAGCAAAAGTTTACAGTGTGATGTAACTGAAATTATACATTGAAAAAGACCTGGATTGTTTGTTAAGTCTCTCATCTTTTAGAATGTGCATATTGGTTTCAGTTCTTTCATATGTAAATTCAAGAACTTTTTAAAAGTTATATTCTCAAGTGAACTTTGATAATAGGTGCCACGTTGGCCCAGATAATGCATTGTAGGGGTGAGGTGCCCTGTGTGAGGCTGCCTATGCCACAATGTCCAGACTGATTCTAATCTAAAAAAGGGATTTACAGAATCTTACATGGATTCATGCAGTTTTTAAGTAAAGTAAAATGTAATTCTGCAAGTAAAAATTCACCCCACAAACTTATATGAATGTGTGTGTGTGTGTGTGTGTAGGTGTATGAATGTCTGTGAGAGAGTGTGTGTATGTGAGTGTGAGTGTAAAGGGGTATAAGTCTGTACAAGAGTGTCTGTGAGTGTGGGAGTGCATGTGTGAGCACGTGTGAGAGCTTGTGTATGTAAGAGCGTCTGCGTGATTGTATGGAGTGTGGAGTAGGTGTGTGTGTGTGTGTGTGTGTGTGTGTGTGTGTGTGTGTGTGTGTGTGTGTGTGTGTGTGTGTGTGTGTGTGTGTGTGTGTGTGTGTGTGTACAGTGTCATGAACCCAACGTCCCGGTTGAGGCCATCCCCATGGGTACCGAACTTGGCTATCAGCCTTTGCTCTGCCACTTTGCATTGTTGCCTGTCCCAAAGACCACCTTGGAGGATGGTCACCCGAAGGTCCGAGGTCGAATATCCTAGACCATGGAAGTGTTCTCCGACGGGAGGGAACACTCCTGTCTGTTGATTGTATGGTGGTGCCCATTCATCCGTTGCCGTAGCCTCTGCTTGGTCTCGTCAATGTACCATACCTCAGGGCATCTTTGCCTGCAGCGTATGAGATAGACAACGTTGGCCGAGTCACATAAATACCTGCCACATACACGGTGGGAGGTGTCCCCACGCCTAATGGTGGTATCCATGTCCACACTCTGACACGTCTTGCAGTGTCCGCAGAGACAAGGTTGTATGGTGTTGTCCTGAAAGCTGGGCAGTTTGTTAAGAACCATGATCTGTTTGAGGTTTGGTGGTTGCTTAAAGGTGAGGAGTGGAGACCCAGGAAAGGTCTTGGCAAGGTGTTCATCCTCATTGATAATGGGTTGCAGGCTGCAAAGAACATGGCATAGCTTTTCGGTTCCTGGGAAGTACTGGACAATGAAGGGTACCCTGTCGGTTGCAGCTTGTGTCTGTCTCCTGAGGGGGTCATTACGGTCTCTCACCGTAAAACTGGTGGTTGATGTGTTGAACATCATACCCCATTCTTACGAGGGCACCCTTGAGTACTTCCAAGTGACCATCATGTTCCTGCTCAATTGAACAGATCCTGTGTCTGCGTATGGTTTGTCCATTGGGGATGGCTGTTTTAAAATGTTTCGGGTGGAAGCTGCAGAAGTGTAGCATCGTGAGGTTATCCATGGGTTTGCGGTCGACTGAGATACTGAGGTGTCCATCCTTGATGGAGATACATTGCCCAAGAATGAGACAGATACTAGAGAGTCGCCCGTTGTGAGTTTGATGGTAGAATGAAACTCATTGATATCACTGTGTAGTTGCTTCAGTGACCCCTCACCATGGGTCCAGAGGAAGAAAATGTCGTCAATATACCTGGTGTATACTATTGGTTGGAGGTCTTGCATAGAGAAGAACTCTTGTTCGAACCTGTGCATGAAAATGTTGACATATTGGGGTGCAAATTTAGTCCCCTTGGCTGTTCCGTGAGTCTGAATGAAGCACTGGTTGTCAAAGGTGAAAATGTTGTGTTCAAGGATAAATCAGATGAGTTGTAGGATGGGTGCTCAGAGATTGGCAGTTGTTGGTGTTGAGTACTGAGCCTGTTGCCATGATTCCATCATTTTGGGAGATACTGGTTTAGAGTTATGAAATGCCTATCGTGATGAGGAACTTTCCCAGTTCAAGTAGATGCTGAGTTTCTGAAAGAAATATGCAGTGTCGCGACAGAAGCTGGAGGTGTCCTGTACATTTGGTTTCAAGATGCCTGCGACATAGCCAGAGAGGTTCTCACACAGGGTTCCATTGCCTGATACGATGGGACGTCCTGATATGTTGGCTTTGTGTATCTTCGGAAGGCAGCAGAAATTGCCTATGTGAGGAGGACGTGGAATGAGGGTGCGTAGGGAACTCTGAAGGAGTGGATCAAAAGTTTTGATCAATGTGTTTAGCTCATGGGTTCTTTGGTTGGACCGGCTGGTTGTTTGCCTGCAGCCTTCCTGGTTGTTCAGTTGTTGGTACACTTCCTTGTAGTATTCTGTTCTATTCTGAATGGCGATGGCTCTTCCTTTATCTGCTGGTGTGATGACAATGTGGTGATTGATTTTGAGAACATGGATGGCATTGTGTTGTGACCGGGTGATATTGTGCTCTCCCTGTGGCTACAGCTGATAAATCTGGCATTTATATATTTCTTGACAGTATGCTCAAACTGTCAGGATATTCTGAACGTCATTCAGAATAGAACAGACTACTGCAAGGAAGTGTACCAACAACTGAACAACCAGGAAAACTACAGGCAACTACTGGCCGACCCAACCAAACAGCACACCCATGAGCTAAACACATTGATCAAGACTTTGGATCCTGTCCTTCAGGGTTCCCTATGCCCCCTCATCCCATGTCCTCCTCACATAGGTGACTTCTACTGCTTTCCAAAGATACACAAACCCAACACACCAGGGTGTCCCATTGTCAGGCAATGGGACCCTGTGTGAGAACCTCTCTGGCAATGACAAAGGCATCTTGAAACCCATTGTCCAGGGGATCCCCAGCTTCTGACGCGACACTGCATACTTCTTACAGAAGCTCAGCACCCACAAACCAGTCGAACCGGGAATGTTCCTCATCACGACAGACGTTTCAGCACTCTTCACCACTATCCTCCAAAACTACGGCATCGTGGCAACAGCCTCCGTACTCCACACCAACAACTGCCAATCTTCGAGCATCCATCCTACAACTCATTCGATTTATCCTTAAAAACAACATTTTCATCTTTGACAAACAGTTCTCCACTCAGACTCACCCCTTTCCACTCACACTCACACACATGCACATACACACACTCTCTCACAGACACTCATGCCCCCTCACGCACACACCCACATGCGCACACACATAGAAGTTTGTGGGATGAATGTGTACTTGCGGAATTACATTTTACTTTGCTCAAAAACTGCATGAATCCATGTAAGATTCTGTAAATCCCTTTTTTAGATGAGAATCAGTCTGACCATTGTGGCGCAGACATTCTCACACTGGATACCTCAAACCTTCGATGCATTATCTGGGCCAACATGGCACCTATTATTAATATCACTTGAGAATGTAACTTTAAAAAGGTTCTGGAATTTGCATATGAAAGAACCAAAACCAATATGCACATTCTAAAAGATGAGACACTTAATAAACAATCCAAGTCTTTTTCAATATATAATTTCAGTTGCATCACTCTGTAAACTTTTGCTATAAATTCTGTGTCCTATGATCTTATACTCCACAACCACCTGAGGAAGGAGCAGCGCTCCAAAAGCTAGTGCTTCCACATCAACCAGACGTGGTGGGCCAAAAGACCTGTTCTATGCTGTATGATTCTCAGACTCTGTGTTAAGCACTTGGGCTGTTCATTGGAGAAGTTAGTCACTTCTCACTTGATTAGAAATGTTGGTCAAAAACAAAGATTACCTGATTTTGAGCTTTTAGGTCCAAAATTTGCAAAATGTCAACTTTAAATACATTTTACACTGAGAAGAAAAGTCAATAACTCAACCTTTCTGGTTTGGAAAGGTTGAAGTAGACAACTATTCAATTGTAAATGTTTGTCAGGCACTGGGTAGACCAGGTTACTGACTAATGAAAATGTACTCACCAAATCTGGGAGGATAGCAGATCACCTATGTCAACTTTCCACTAATGTGATTCCAGGGCATTTCGTAATTGCACAGCTCAATTCTAACTATAGTGCCAAGGGATGGAAATCTGCACAGACTATTCATCGCCTTTATAAAGCTCAGAGATATATATTAGCTATTTGAGTCCCATCAATATCTTATTCAATGAATCCACTCCCATAAGTTTATTTTCTTCAGTCTTGTCCTTGATATTTTCTATTCATGTGTTGCTTTCAAATGTTGTATTAGCTTTATGTGCTACTGTAACTTTGTGTTATATCTAAGGAAGAATAAGAAATATATGTGTGGAATTCATTTTTTTCTGAAAGCTCTTCAGCAAACATTGCATTAATAAAATTGTCTTTGGCAGGGTTACAAGACTTCTGTTGACAACACAAGTCTATTATCTAACAAAAATGCTTCTGTTGCATAAACTGAAATAATGCATTTTTGAATATTTTATAAATATTGTACCACAGTATCACAGGATTGCCGCAGTGTAGAAAGAGGGCATTTGGTCCATCATCTCTGCACTGCCTCTCCCAATGAGTATTATGACTTAGTGACACTCTCTGCCCTTACCCCATAATCCTACACATTGTTCCTAATTAAGTAACCATCTAATGTCCTTTTGAATGCCATAATTGAGCCTGCCTGCACCACACTTAGAGGCAGCGCATTCCAGACCTGAACCATGTGCTGTATGAGTGTATTTTCTTTTTCTTATTGCTTTTATTTCTTTTGCAAATCACTTTAAATCTGTGCTCTCTCTATCTTTTTTAATCCCTTTATGAGCAGAAGTAGTTTCCCCTGTCTGACTGTCCAGATTTCTAATGATTTCAAAATTTCAGTCAACTCCCTTCTTAGCTCTCTCCTCTCCATGGAAAACAATCCCTAGTTCTACAATCCATCTTCACAACTGAAGCCTACCACCCAAGAACCATTCCCATAAACTTCTTATACATTCTCCCAAATGTGTTCACAACTTTCCTAAAGTGTGGCACAAAGAAGTGTGGACAATACTCCAGCTGAGCTCTCACCTTTCTCTTAAATAGGTTCAGCATAATCTCCCTGGTCTTGTACTCTATCCCTATGTTAACCTAAATTAGAACACTGCATTAGAAACAACAAATATTGTTGGTCACAGCAGGTCAGGCATCTGCAGTAATTTGTTCCTACATTTAGAATACTTTACGCTTGATTAAGTACTCTCACCATCTCTCCTGTGTTAAACGATTTTTATAAATAAGCCGCCTGATCTCTTTGCTCCTGCACACCATTTTGACTGTATACTTCATCTTAAACTACCTTTCCATGTTTATGTTGCTATAACGTATTGCTTCACACTTTTCTACATTGAACTTTATTTATTCACCAACTTGTCCGTGACCTTTCGAAGTTCAACACTGTTATCACTGCAGTTAAGAATCCTTTCAGGGTGAACAGCAACTTCAAATTGTCGTGCCATGGTTTTTGTTTTCTTGGAATGAAGGCCAGCTGGAGCTACAAATCCATGTAAATCAATGCAAAATGGTTCAGATTTTCTGAAGAGTAGCAATCTCATGTGGAAATGTGGAGTCATACTTCCAGTCTGACAGTTCTTTGGTTGCTCAGAACTGTCAGGGAAAGACAAACCACACCCTCCTTTTCACAGCAGTCCCCTGCCATGTTCTGAAGTTGCAAAATCACAACCAGCTACTTTACTAAACTGCTTTCAATGGCAAGTATATAAGGTAAGCATAAGATTAGGGTGCCAATTGGGTAAAGGTCTCAGGTAAGCAGGGTGCCAACTGGGAAGAGGTAAGTAGGGCGCTAGCTGGGTAGGGAGTAGGTTGGCAGGGGAATAGTATGTCAGATTGGAAGGATGCCAAGTGGGTAGGGGATAAGGTTCAAGAGTGAAAGGCGGCAAGGGAAGAAGTAAGAATTGCACTATTTAGGAGAGGTTGCATTGGAGAGGAGAAACCAATCTGTCCAGGATGGTGGGAAGGTGAATGTCAGGTTGGGGAACATGGATGAGCCTGTGGTTGGCAGAAATCAGCTTTGTTGGGGCTGGTGGAAGAATGGGTGTCAAGTTGCATGGGGAGGGGGTTTCCTGGTCCAGTGAGTATGGAGTTCAAAGATAGGTTGACTGGAGTGGTGAAAGGGTGGGCTAGTTCCCAGAGGTGTTTGGGGACAAGAGGGGGATGGAGGTGATGGTGTTTAAAGATCGGGTTTGGAGTGGGGAAAACAAGGTGCGGGCAAAAGAGGCAGTGGGTCCAGACTGAGTGATGTGTGATCTGGTGCATGGATTGTGGGGGAAATTAGCTCCAGACCAAGTAAAGAGGGCTCAAATCCTCAGCATATCAGACTGGGTTGTGTCTGTAGTGGTGTCAAATCCAGTGGTGGGGGAAAGGGTTTCAGGTCAAGCAGTAGGACATAGGGGTTTGGGTCTACAGTGCATGAAGGGGATTGGGTACAAGTGGGAGTGGAGAGGTACAGGAGATGGTCCGGTCCAGAAAGCGTGAGTGGGGAGGGAGGGAGTCAGAGGCAGAGTGGTTGGTTAGATTCCAGGGGTTTCATGTCAGGGTTGTAAGTGGGCTGGAGAGGTATGGTTGGGGCTACATGAGGTAACTGTGGGGTCAGGTGAATAGTTACTCAGGAGTTGGACTATGTATTTAATTGTCTAACTTTTCCTGAGTAACCCTTTACTCAACTTCGGTGCAGCTCTCTGAAGTTTCCAATTTAACTGGATACTTTCAGATAATTCCAAGCACAGAGGAATTGCTCAGAGGAATCTTCAATCTCCTGAGTCATTTCTTTGAAGTCTGCTACATTGGGGATTCTACAGGACATTAAAGCAATTTCACAGGAATACAATAATTAAAACAATACTTGCTGGATAAAATGTTAGACTGATTGACTAAAAGCTTGGTCAATGAGGCAGATTGTAAAAAGGATATCAAATGAGGAGCGAGTGCTGGAGGGTCAGGAAGCTTTATGTTGGGATTTCCAGACTTAAGGTACTATCAGCTGAAGGCACAGCTGGAAATGGTGAGACAAAATCCCCTTATCTCAGGTTTAGCCCAGCATTCACCACAACATTTCTGCAGTTACCAATCTGCTCAACAGTACATTTACCTCCACTATCAGTGCCTCACTCCCATTAAAATTAATGCTCCCTCTCATCATGCACTTCCCCAGAGATGACCCTCATCTCCTTAAGTCCAAGGAATGCAGATTAGAGCAGATATGGCAGACCTTGGTCTAGCTATTCACTGTCAAATTTAACTCAAGAAATTAATGCATTACTTGGCTCTGCTTTTATCTGAAAATTGCTTTCTAATACCGGATTATTTAGGAGTGCAAGGCTAACTCTTAATACCCTGCTTATTTTCCCTTCTGCTAACTACCTCTCTCTCCTTTCTCCTCCAACTCTCAGCTCCACTAAGAGCTCTATAGAATTCTATCAAATCTCTACAGTGTGGAAACAGGCCCTTCAGCCCAACAAGTCTACACCCGACCCTCTGAAGAGTTACCCACCCAGACCCATTCCCCTACAGTTACCCCTGATGCACTCAACCTACACATTGCTGAACACTAAGGACAATTTAGCACAGCCATTTCACCGAAACTGCACATCTTTCAACTGTGGGAGGAAACCAGAGCACCCTGGAGGAAACCCACACCTACACAGGGAGAATGTACAGTCACACAGACAGGCACCCTAGGCTGGAATCGAACTTGAGTCCCTGGAGCTGTGAGGTAGCAGTGCTAACCACTGAGTTACCGTGCACTCCTTGGCATATTTAAGAAAAAGATAGATAGGTTCTTGAGCATCAAGGGGATCAGAGGTTACTGGGAGCAAGTGGGAGAATGGGGTTGAGAAACTTGAATGAATGGTGAAGCAGACTTGATGGGCTGAATGACCTAATTTCTACTCCTATGTCTAATGGCCATATGGAAACAGACTCTTTGGTCTTACCAGTCCATGCCGAACATAATCCCAAACCACACTAGTATCACTAGCCTGTTCCCAGCCCATATCCCTCCAAACCTTCATTGCTTTTGAACTTATGCAAATGTATTTAAACATTGAAATTGTATCCATATCCACCACTTCATTCCACACATGAAGCACCATCTGTGTACATGTTTACCTCTCATGTCTTTTTAAAATCTCTCTTCTCTCACCTTAAAAATGTGCCCCCTCGTCTTGAAATCCCCCATCCTTGAGAAAAGACAACTACCATTAATTCTATCTATACCCTCCATTTTTTTAATAAACTTCTATCTGGTCACCTCTCAACCTCGTATGCTCCAGTGAAAAAGACCCCTGTCTATCCAGCCTTTCATTATAACCCAACCTTTCTATACTCAGCAACATCTTGTTGAATCGCTTCTGAACTTTCCCCAAATTAATAATGTCCTTCCTATAACGGGGCATCCAGAACCAGACTCAGTACTCCAGAAGAGGCCTGACCAATGTCCTACACAACCTTAACGCCACTTCCCAATTCCGACACAAAAAGGACTGAACAATGAAGACCAACATGCTAAATGCCTTTGTAGCCACCCTGTCTATATGTGACACAAACTTCAAAGAATTATGTACCTGAACCCTGAAATTCCTCTGTTCTACAACACTATCCAAGATCCTACCACTGATTGTATAAGCCCTACCCTTGTTTGTTGTACCAAAATGCAATACCTCACATTCATCCTGATTGTACTCCATATGCCATTTTTCAGTCCATTGACCCACTTCATCAAGAAAACATTCTTCACTGTCTGCTATGCCACCAATTTTGGTGTTGCCCACAAATTTACTAACCACGCCTTCTTTCTTCTTGTCCAAGTCATTTGTATAAATGATAATCAAAAGAGGATCCATAACCCATTCCTGTGGAACACCGTTGATGACAGGCCTCTAGTCTGAAGACAAACCTCCTCTACCACTCTCTGTTTACTGCCTTTCAGCCAATTATGTATCTAATTGGCAAATTCACATGAATCCCATGTGATCCAACTTTACTAATTAGTCTGCCATGTCGAACCTTGTCAAAGGCTTTACTAAAGTCCAAATAAACAGCGTTTACTGCTCAGCCTTCATCAATCTTTTTGGTAACTTCTTCAAAGAAAACTCCATCAAGTTTGTGAGACATGATTTTCCTCACACAAATCATGCTGACTATCATCATATTTTGTTTCATAATATCTTCGTGAAATACTTTGGGAGTATTTTATTGCGTTAAAAATGCTATATAAGTACATGTTGCTGATGTTAGAGAAAGAGTAAATGATCCATTCATCTTGACATGCAATGGGTCTCAGTAGGTGAATTCATTTTCCATTCCTATATTATGGCTGTTCAGCACTAATACAATGTGAGTACTTTATATGGATAGTGAACATTGTTCTTGGCTTTCATTGTTCAGTAATATTGGAATTTGCCTTCAATGAGGTACAGTTTTACATTCAACAGCAGTGTTTGAGAAGTTCTGATTGTTTGGCTCTCTCTGAGCTGTGCATTGATATCTGCAAGTGATTAAACTACCACTGCACTCTGCCCATCATCAGCACATTGCTTGAGAAGACTTGTTACTGGTAATTTGCACAAGGAGATATCGAAGGAGCTGTGGTTTAAGGTAAAATAAATAACCTTTGGAATATTCAGAAATATTCAGCAGAGGTGTGCTTAAATGACTAGCTTGGTTGCAAATGTCTACTGCAGCCCTGGTCTTTGCATTGCCACAGTTTTGAAACAAAATGGAGCCCATGCCACTTTCTTTATCTTGGGGGAGTGTGGATATGATGCAGGCATTGAGTGACCACCAGAAAGGTGCAAAATGGCCACTTGCAATGCTGATTAGTATTAATTTTTTTTTCTTATAATCCAGCTGTTTGGCCATAAAGTTTTTCTTTGTCATAGTCACTGTGCTGTACCTAATGCTTAAGCCTCTTTGGGTTGAAATTTTCCAAATTTTGGCCAAGCATAACTTTTCACAGAGGGTTTTTCTCCACGGAGTGGAATGAGTTTTCTTATGTCAATGTCTCAAATTTTCATCATTAACTACCCTAGCCATATGCCACATACCCCTTTCCCAACTCATCTGATGCTAGATAGACTTTACCATTCGCTGTAGCAAGAAGAACTCACCACTGCTGGGAAATTGCAGAATAGACTAAGAGTCCTGGGACTGGCATGATCTTTAAAAGTGCTGGCAGTCTGGATCTGCCCTGCACAGTTTGTGACATTTGTCCTAGACTTGATGGAGAAGGTGAAATTTATACCCTGCTTTACAGACAGGTCTTTGTGGATGGGTTGCTGCAGAGGGAGGGCATCAACTATTCACAGGTCTCGCAACAGAGGCCACAACAACATATCCTGTCAACCTGTTTTAAGGTAGCGACATGGGCACTATAGTCTCAGCCATCTGGATGAATGCTCAGTGGTACTGCAAAAAGACTTCTTCTCTGCTTTGTCAGGGTAAGTGTCACACTTTTCTTTCTTCTTTCACTCTTTTACCCTTTTTCTATCCTTACTATGCACTTAAATCTCACCAAGACTAACTATGCACTTAAATCTCACCAAGACTAATGCTCTACAACTCTCAGTATTGTGTGTAAAACATCTTCCCTCATTTACTGTCAGCCACCCAATCCTTGCACAATATTAACCCTGCACAGCTTCTGTGCCTCCGACACACTCACCGGGAAACTTCACCAATTTTCCATCACCTGGACCAGCACTAATACCTGTGACATCAGTTTTCATCTAACTCAATCTGTCCTTTTCTCTCAGTGCAGAAGAAAACTGGCCACAGAAGGGAAGGAAGAGCCAAGATGGATGATGGTGTCCTTGATGTTCAACTCCTCAGCCCTAATGAGGACATGGTTGCAACTCTGACTCCCCACCAAATGTTCACTTATGGGTGCGCAAGCCCTCTTTATCTCCTGATTCATTCTCTTCCCTTCAGTATACCTACTAATAAGTATCTATATCCTACTCTCACCACTGTCTTCCTCCCCTTGTTATTGCTTACTCCAGCCCTATGCATTTTACATCTTCCAATCTAAGACCATTTCTTGCTATATTGTACTTATTCCATCCCATACAAACACAACTATTCTTTCCTTCTTGCCTTTAGTTCCCAGCTTTGCTCTATTTGTAAAAGGTAAAGTCTGCCTGGTGTTACCAGAACCCAGGGGCTACTCTCTCGTTAGAGATAACTTGTGATGGTTTAATTACAGGGTCACGATGCTTCAGGTGAGAAGAGAGATTGTAAAGGAGAGTCCTTCAGCCGGCATGCGAATTGAACCCATGCTGTTGGCATCTTGCTGCATCACAAACTAGCCATCCAGCCAACTGAGCTTAATGAGGTCTCAATAATAGTAATAAGATAATATTAATTAACCTACACTTGTGCCATTAATCTATTTATTTTATTCAGGTGCCTTTAAGGGTCACTTCTTTCCCCTGTGTGGCAGTATTGACATTTTTCTGTTTATGCACGCTGACCCTTTCAATTCCACCCTGTGTATCATTATCTAAGTAATTACTCTGTAATGCTGCATATTCTTTTTGCATTGGAAGCTTGGTCTGCTCCTTCTTCTGAATCCTCCCTCCTCTATTTTGCTTAAAGTTTTCTCTACAGTCCTTATTGATTTCACAAGGACACTGATCCCAACATAGGTTCAGGTGAGATCCACTGGAACAGCTCTTTGCTACCCCAATACTAGTATTAGCACACCATGAGCTGAAACCCATTCCTTCTGCACAATAGTTGAGACACATATGTAACTCCTTTACTTTATTTGTCTGTGCCATTTTGCCCGTTAAATCAGATGGGAAATCCCAAGATCTTAGAGTTTCTGCTTTTCAATTTACTTTCCAACTGTTCAAATTATTTCAGCAAATCCTCCTTTCTCGTGTTACCAGTGTAGTTGATACCAACATGAACAATGTTGATTGATCCCTACCCTTCCTCTCTTAGTTCTCTCAACACAGACTTCAGGATCTCATTTATAGCTGCAGAAAATAGTATAATCTGCCTAATTATACTGTTCCCTACCAGTACCACATTCCTATTTCCTCCCCTCATTTGAAAGGCTTTCTGTACTAATCATTAGCCCAATAGTTTATTGAATAAAATAATTTCTCAACTTCCATTGTGCAAGCTGAGCTGATAATTCTTTTTCAGTGCGACAAATGCTACAAAATTGGAAGGTGCTGCTGTGATAATGTCTCCTCTATTACACTTCACTTTTGCTTCTCACTTGCTACAAAATCTTTTCCTCTCTTTTGATTTCCATTGTGTTTTTTTACCTGCACCATTTTGAATTCCCATCCTCATTAACATCTTCTGCGACTGTAGTTTTCCTTATTTGCACATAATCAACCCTCTATTTCAAATTAGATTGGCTTATCTAAATTCTTTAAACTGTTTCATGCATTGTTTCTTATACAGCAGAAAAAAACTAAACCAAATCAATTTTCTGTTTAATGTTGAGAATTGTGAAAGCCTAAAACATCTGAAATTAGCAGTTATGGACAAGGATATTGGTCAGAGATTGTCAAATGGTATCTTGGATTTTTAAGTTAATGATTCATCATTGTAATGTATAAACTGATCTCTGAAGTTCCAGGCTCTGTCAGCATAGCTCATTTCCAGTCATTTCTTTTTATATTTTTTCTCTATTAATTCTGGTTTATGAAAAATCTTTTTTTTCATAGTTACAGAGATAATTGCAATTTCTTGATCATCCTAATCGCTCCCAAAGAAGGATACATCTGGGTGGAAAAATTAACAAGAATTAGGCTTAAGCTGATAGAGGAAGCAAACCAAACATGATTTACCTGACATCTAAATAAAAGTTGCAATCTTTGCTTTCACCAATGGCATAAAGAATAATCCACAACAGCAAAGGTCTATTCTATTTCCCCAAAAATTGAAATGCAAACACTTTCATTTGATAGTAAACCCAAACAATCTAATATTTTTGAAAGTTAAATTTGCATTTTGTACTCCAAGGTGGGGAATATATAAAGAAGAAATAAGTTGAGAATATTGAAGAATATGTTTCTCTATAGATACGATCAGGCCAGCATTCAGATGCTGTTGGATGAGCAAGAACTTTTGTCCCTAGATGTTACACTTTACATGAAGGGTTCACAGTTTAGATTAGTAGCATAAATAATAGACAGAAGTTTTTTTTTCCTCAACCTGCAGGTGTCGGAAGGCCAGCATATATTGCCCTCTGTGCGGCAATCTTACGTTGTTGTGGTAGAGTCCTGCTTCTGAGCCGGAGGCTTTCTGTTCAAAGTTCATTTGTTAACTTGATCACTATAGAAGATGTGTTTATAACTTTGCAAAATGCTACTTTCATGTCTATAGCCTTATGGTAGACTATTTTTAAATTTTGTTCATGGGAGGTGGCCATCACTGGCTAGATCAACATTTATTTCCCATCTCGCTTTGTTCAGAGGGTCAATTAAGAGTCAATTACTTTGCTGTGGGTCCAGAACACGGTAAAGGTGGCAAATTGCCTTCCTGAAAGGACAATAGTGATTCAGATGGGTTTCTACAGCAATTGACAATGGTTGCCTTCAGGCTACTGTGTTAGTCTCAGATTTTTATTGAATTTAAATTTCACAGTCAGCTATGTTGGCATTCAAGTCCATGTTCATTAGCCTGGGATACTTGACCACTTGTTCAGTGACATTACAACTTCTCTTCTGAACTGACTGAATAAATGGACAGGTGGACTGATCACAAATTAGATTCAGTTTGCTTCTACTAATTATGGAGATGTTTAATGTAATTTAATTTAAAATGAATAACTGCTCATGGAATAGGTACACATAAAATACTCTGCATCTAGGTCACCCTTGTGTCAGAGTGGACTTTGTAGCAGTTTCAGGGCAATCCCCAGTTTTAAAAGGAAAGACTGAAAGAAAATGGCCTTTTGTGAAAAGCTAGTCAACCTGGCAACTGTGCAGGCAGGATTTCTTCTGGGGACAGAGATTCTCAGAGGTCTGAGACAACTCAAACAACAAAATGGCACCTGCCAGACACCGAATCAAGGGACAGGCCTACAAATGGTAATGAATCCCAAAACTGTGAATAGTGGAGCCTATCTAATTAATGGTATAATGATTTACTCTAATCTGAAAACAGTTTTGGAGGCTCCATGAAGTCATCAAATTTTCAGTTCAGTAAATTTGGGACTGTATCAAACCTTTTGTTTTCATGAATGATGAGATTAATCCGGTCCCAGCAATCTCTGAAGATATTCTGTGAAGCAGAATTACCTGAGGGCTGGAGCTGGCCGGCCCTTTGGAAACACAAGGGTAAAGCTCTGAGCTCGCTGCATCTCTGAAGACCTTTGGGACTGAAGACATCGACCCTGTCTGCGACCTTAGACTTTGGAAGTCTGCAACAACACCCCAGACAGAGAGGGAGCCCCACCGGACAAACAACAAATCCCTCTGAGACCGTAAGAAGCCCTTTTCAGGCCTGGGACACTCGTACTCTAGCGTAGTTGGTTAGGCATAGGGGGGAGGGTGGTTGTGTAATTCTTAAAGTATAAGCACCCTGTAAATTGTGTAAGGTTAAAGATTTATGTTGCGTCTGCCCCAGTTTTCTTATATTTTACATCATAGTATAGAGTATAAATTTCATCGAGGTATTGTGTGGATTGGGCAAGTTGAGTTTTCTGCAATAAAGTTCACTGATAATTTTGAACTCGTTTTTGAGTCTGTCTGTGCTCCTTTGGTACACCAATTCTGGCTGTGTTCACAGAGATCCCAGGCTGTAATTCCAATGTCAAGGAGTGAAGGGTAATCTGGGTGATTCGAACCACCCACTCAAGGAGGATTGCTGGCCAGGATAAGTAGTTTGATCTCTCTTTATCTCTCTCAGGTTACTGCCCGATGAGTGGGTACCAGGTGGCCGTTGTTCCACAAACAAGACAGAGGATCGCCCAGGTATTGGTGGCGGTCACAATTACTGTGTGGAGATAAGTTCCGACTTTCTGGTCAGGCTATAAACAGTGAGTTTGGTTCTGCGCACTCTCTCCAGCAGAGTTGCCCTCATACAACATTCTGAATCTTTGAAGTTTCAGAGCCTGCTGGAGAGAGACCACCACAGTAATCGGCTAACCCCAGACATTGTCCTGAGTGCAGAGTAAAGGAAAGAGGTCCCTTCCACAACTTTGCTGGCTGATTACACTGTGTCATCCCATCTCTCCAATGACTATGTGTAGTTGATCAAATTACTCCAAGCTGACTGCAGTTTCTAAGTTATGCAATCTTCTTTAAGCTGATTGCTTCCTTTGATGGCGGGTCTGACGTCAATATGTGCAGACAAACTTTGTACCAGTTTAATAACAACTCGGAAACAAGCGAAGTGCTCAATTTTGATGATCAATCGGCATACTTGAAGTGAAAGAAAAAACAAACGGTGGTCCACAGAGAAATACCAATTCTGAAACCTCGTTAAGCCACTATCAATCTGCCTGATTTGCAAATTTCCTGTTTCTCCCTTCATTGAATCATGCACATGAAGCATATTTCAGAGAAACACACATTTACAATGATTAAACTGATACAGAACTTAGGCAACAGATGATGGGAGAGATTGGGAATGAGAATTCTAGCCAGCAACAACACAAAGCATCTACCTGTAAATCCTTCTGATGTACATATGTCAGACTGTCAAAGAAAAAGTTTGTTTTGGCCAATCATGCTTGATGCACCATTTAAGCTCCAGCCTTGGGTTTATCAACTATTCCAGGAAAATCACATGAAAGAAACAGAAACAATCACATATTTTGGCTGCTCCGACATGTGAGAAGGGAAGAAGTGCCCCTCCTGAGAAAGCAGTACCATTGTGGTCCATGTCAACAGCTTAATCCAACTGTGTAGCTTCCTAGGCCACTTCTTGAAGTAACAAAGAATCAACAATTAATCTGGTCCAGATTGGGTGAGGACAGAGATTCTTTTTCCCATTGTCTTTCGCACAATAAGCCAGTTGTTTATTTCATGGTCATCAGACTGCTTGATAAGTTTGTTTTAATGAACCACGCTTTTCAATAACAAATATTTTGAAATTGAATTTGAATTTGCAACCGCCATAGTGCAGTTTGAAACTTCATTGTCTGATGAATGCAAAGTTAACATACCCACAAAAAAAATTTTCAGATCACAGTTGATCTTGAAAATTAACTCCACTTCCTTCACTGCCTAATAAAAACCAATTAAACTTGTGAATGATGCACAATGGTTGAACTCGTCTTGCATATCTCAACGTACATCTCCATTATGAACTTAACATTCATTTCCAAGCATTACTGATATTTTAAACTGATTTTTCTCTACACTCTGAAAGGCTAGCAAATTTTTGTTTTAATTTGCACCTTTTGCAACTACAGGAACTTCTGAAACACTTTTCAGCTAGTAAAGTACTTTTGTGAAGTATACCACTGTTGCAAATATACCAATGTAATAGAAACAAGATAATCTGTTCTTGTGATATCTGTTAAAGGACAAATATTGAACAGGACATCACCCACCTTTTCAAAATGGTGCAATACAATCTTCTACAGTCACCTGTGAGAATAGGAGATAGTAATGATTGGATGCTGGAAGTCCAAGTTGATAAAGTGTGGAGCTGGAAAAGCACAGCGGGTCAGATAGCATCAGACAAGCAGGAAAGTTGATGTTTATCTCTCCGTGCTTCCGGCTCACTGCCTTTATTCCTGATGAAGGGCTTTTGCTCGAAACGTCGATTTCACTGCTCGTTGGATGCTGTCTGAACTGCCGTGCTCTTCCAGCACCACTGATCCAGGAAAGTTGACATTTCAGGTCAGGATTGGGTTAGAGTTAGGCTTAGGGTTTAGCAGACAGAAAATCAAATAGCTCAGTAATCTAATTAATGCCTGTGCTTTAAACCCAAAACATTTGTTTACAGCCCCCATTCATACAAAGACAGACAAACAGGATAAGTAACAAAACTGGCCTGATTACTTAAATGGCTTTCACTATGCATCATTTCACAGGCATAGATGTTTACTCCTTGCTTGATTTTATGGGGCCATTAATCAGGGTGACCTTCTCAGTTCACCCAGGCACAGGCGGCAATAGTTCTCATTCAGCTTTCCACTCTTTTGACTACCAGAAACTGATGTAGCAGATTAATCAGGGAGCTTTCAACTCTTCATGCTGTCTTGTCAGCAGCCATGCCTGACTCCTCAACAACACTGTTAAAAGGAACAATGACAGAGATAGTGAGGAAAGAGATCAATCTGAGACTGGTATAGTTAAGAAAATAAGCGAGTCAAATAGTCAAGGTAGGCAGGGACAAAGCAGAGAACAAGGTAGGACTAATAAATTGAACTGATTAGATTACTTACAGTGTGGAAACAGGCCCTTCGGCCCAACAAGTCCACACCGACCCGCCCATACCCCTTACCTAACACTACGGGCAATTTTTAGCACGACCAATTCACCTGAATCGCACATCTTTGGAATGTGGGAGGAAACCGGAGCACCCGGAGGAAACCCACGCAGATACGGGGAGAACGTGCAAACTCCACACAGTCAGTCGCCTGAGTCGGGAATTGAACCCAGGTCGCTGGCGCTGTGAGGCAGCAGTGCTAACCACTGTGCCACTGTGCCACCCAAAACTGCATTTATTTCAATGCAAGAGGCCTAACAGGAAAGGCAGATGAACTCAAGCCAGGGTTAGGGACTTGGGACTGGGATTTCATAGCAATTACAGAAATGTGGCTCAGGGATGGACAGGACTAGCAGCTTAATGTTCCAGGATACAAATGCTATGCCAAAGGAAGGACAGGAAGGAAGGCAAGAGAGGAGGGGGAGTGGCATTTTTGACAAGGGATAGCATTACAGCTGTGCTGAGGGAAGATATTCCTATAAATACACCCAGGGAAGTTATTTGGGTGGAACTGAGAGATAAAAAAGGGATGATCAGCTTATTGGGATTGTACCACAGACCCGTTAATAGTCAGCGGGAAATTAGAAACAAATTGGTAAGGAGATCTCAGTTATCAATAAGAATAATTGGGTGGTTATGGCCAGGGATTTTAACTTTCTGAACATAGACTGGGACTGCCATAGTGTTAAGGGTTTAGACAGAGAGGAATTTATTAAGCATGTACAAGAAAATGCTCTGATTCAGTATGTACATGCACCTACTAGAAAAGGTGCAAAACTTGATCTACTTTTGGGAAATAAAGTTGTCAGTGGGGGAGAACTTTGGGGCCAGTGACCATAATTCTATTCGTTTTAAACTAGTGGTGGAAAGGGATAGACCAGATCTAAAAGTTGAAGTTCTAAATTGGAGAAAGGCCAATTTTGACGGTATTAAGCAAAATCTTTCAAAAGCTGATTGGGGGCAGATATTTGCAGGTAAAGGGATGGTTGGAAAATGGGAAGACTTCAGAAGTAAGATAACGAGAGTCCAAAGACAGTATATTCCTGTTAGGGTGAAAGGAAAGGCTGGTAGGTATAAGGAATGCTGGATGACTAAAGTACCTGAGGGTTTGGTTAAGTAAAAGAAGGAAGCATATGTCAGGTACAGACAGAATAGATCGAGTGGATCCTTAGATAAATGTAAAGGTAGTAGGAGTATACTTAAGAGGGAAATCAGGAGGGCAAAATGGAGACATGTGATAGCTTTGGCAAATAGAATTAAGGAGAATTCAAAGGGTTTTTACAAATACATTAAGGAAAAGCGGGTAAATAAGGAGACAATAGGGCCCCTCAAAGATCAGCAAGATGGCCTTTGTGTGGAGCCATAGGAGATGCGGGAGATACTAAACAAATATTTTGTCTCGGTGTTTACTGTGGAAAATGACATTGAAAATATAGAATGTAGAGAAATAGATGGTAACATCTTGACAAATGTCCACATTACAGAGAAGGAAGTGCTGGATATCTTACAATGCATAAAAGTGGATAAATCCCCAGGACCTGATCTGTATACTTTAGAACTCTGTGGGAAACTAGTGAAGTGAATGCTGGGCCTCTTGCAGAGATATTTGTTTCATCGATAGAGTCATAGAGATGTACAGAACAGAAACACAACTTTCGGTCCAACCCATCCATACTGACTAATTATCTCAACCCATTCTAGCCCCACCTGCCAGTACCTGGCCCATATCCCTCCAAACCCTTCCTATTCATTTACCCATCCAAATGCCTTTTAAAGTTTGCAATTGTACCAGCCTCCACCATTTCCTCTGGCAGCTCATTCCATACACGTACCATCCTATCTGTGAAAAGTTGTCCCTTAGGTCTCTTTTATATCTTTCCCCTCTCTACCTAAACCTATGCCCTCTAATTCTGGACTCCCACACTCCAGGGAAAAGACTTTGTCTTTTTATCTTATCCATGTCCCTCATGATTTTGTAAACCTCTATAAGGTCACCCCTCAGCTTCCGATGCTCCAGGGAAAATAGCCCAAGCCTGTTCAGCCTCTCCTTATCATTCAAATCTTCCAACCCTGGCAACATCCTTGCAAATTTTTCCTGAACCCTTTCAAGGTTCATGACGTCTTTCCGTTAGGAAGGAGACCAGAATTGCATGCAATATTCCAACAGTGGTGTAACCAATGCCCTACACAGCCGCAACATGACCTCCCAACTCCTGTACTCAATACTCTGACCAATAAAGGAAAGGATACCAAATGCCTTCTTCACTATCCTATCTACTTGCGACTCCACTTTCAAGGAGCTACAAACCTGCACTCCAAGGTCTCTTTGTTCAGCAACACTCCCTAGGATCTTACCATTAAGTGTATAAATCCTGCTAAGAATTACTTTCCCAAAATGCAGCGCCTCCCATTTATCTGAATTAAACTCCATCTGCCACTTCTCAGCCCATTGGCCCATCTGGTCCAGATCTTGTTGTAATCTGAGATAACCTTCTTCACTGTCCACTACATCTCCAATTTTGGTGTCATCTGCAAACTTACTAGCTATACCTCTTGTGCTCACATCCAAATCATTTATATAAATGACGAAAAGTAGTGGACCCAGCACCAATCCTTGTGGCACTTCACTGGTCACAGGCAGCCAGTCTGAAAATCAACCCTCCACCACCACCACCTATCTTTGAGCCAGCTCTGCATTTAAATGGCTAGTTCTCCCTGTATTCAGCGAGATCTAACCTTGCTAATCAGTCTCCCATGGGGAACCTTGTGAAATGCTTTAGATCAAGTCCACCGCTTTGCCCTCATCAATCCTCTTTGTTAATTCTTCAAAAAAACTCAATCAAGTTTGTGAGACACGATTTCCCATGCACAAGGGTGACTTTATACAGGTTTATAAAATCATGAGGAGCATGGATAGTGTAAATAGACAAGGTCATTTTCCTTGTGTGAGGGAGTCCAGAACTAGAGGGCATGGGTTTATGGTGAGAGGGGAAGGATATTAAAGAAACGTGAAGGGCCACATGGTGCATGTGTGTAATAGCTGGCAGAGGAAGTGGTGGAGGCTGGTACAATTGCAACCTTTAAAAGTCATCTGGATGGGTAGATGAATAGGAAGGGCTTGGAGGGATATTGGCCGGTTGCTGGCAGGTGTGACTAGATTGGTTGGGATATCTGGTCAGCATGGATGAGTTGGACCGAAGGGTCTGTTTCTGTGCTATATATCTCTGTGACTCCATTCTCCTCGAATGCTGTAGTTGCACCGTTCCAGCGAAGACTCGCTTAATATAATTAATTGGGCCTATGGGATAAGTGCGGTTAGTGGCAGACCAGCAAAAAAGTCACTCCGATCACTCAAAAATCATCCAAACATCTAATGCAAAGTATAGCACAGCCTGAATGAAGTTTGAGATCATACTTATTATTAAAACAAAAGTAAATTTAACACAGTGCATTAAAAAATGCTAGAAATCTGCTCTCTGTACAGAACCTCTCACAGAAAGCTACTCTGTCAGCAGTTGGACATCAGGCACACTCAGGACAGCACAAAGACTGGCACTGACATCACATATGCGCAGAACAATGCAGAGACTTTGCCCCGAACATCAGTGCATGTGCAGAATGGCATGGAGTTTTCAGCATAGACATTGACGCATGCATTGGACAAAGCATGCAAACAGATCCCTGCTGGAATCACATTATTGCCAACGAAGGTAAGCATTCTTGAAAATTCCGTTCCCTCAATCTTCAGTGACGTTATAGCCAAATCACACTGCTGGTACACGCATTATCCCAAAAGTTACCTGTACAATTCTGGTTCTGCCAGGATAGACTGGGCTCTTCTTAAAGCCTCAGTTTCTAGCTAACACCTGCCATCTGCCTGAAGATAGGATCTTTCCCAGACTTGCTGGAACCAATTCCCAGATACTGACCTCATTAGTAGTCAGCTTCTGCCAACTATTTAAGCATGATGCTCTTTCCAGGGTTGCTGTGTCTGTTGGAACCCTTTTAATCAAGATTCATCCAGCAATTAGTTTCCAGACATGGCCTCACAAGCAATCAGAGCATGTCTGGCCTGTTCTTTTCCTTATACCACTGTTTCAAAGTCCACAAGTTATTCTCAGCTAACGATTCCCAGTTCACGTCTCCAAACCAAAATTGATAGAAGAATAAAAAGAATGAAAAATCAGTGGAAGCTCTAACAGCTGCAAGTGTATTTGACTAAATGGATACATTGTGCAAAATAGAACCTTTAAAATTAATAATTTAGAAATAATCAGCAATGTCCTGACTCTGTGACAATGTAGCTATCTCTGTTGCCTCAATAATATCATTGCTTAATTTGAGGATTCCCATACACTATTGCTGTTTGGGAGTTACTGTTTGCCAGAGCATTAAATTGATGTGCTACGTGAATACTGTAGCTGCAGGGTTGGAGACTGAGAATCTGTCACAAGTCAACAAATTAATCATCATCTATAAGGCACAAGTCAGAAGTGTGATGAAAAACTCCCCAGTTTCCTTGACATCACACAAGAAATGCAGTTTTTGTAGTTGCTACCCCACTCACCAAATAGAACGCTTGCTCACTCGAGCATCAATTGATGCATATCATATACACAATGCATTGCAGCAATTCACCAAGGGTCTTTTGACAGCATCTTCCAGATCAGCCTATTTCTACCACTCAGAGGGCCAAGGACAGCAGGCAGATTAGAATACCATCACATGCTGGTTTCATTCGAAGCCACCAGAAAATATATTGCCATTGATTCACTGCTACTAATTAAAATCCTGGAAAATCCTGCCTAATGGCACTTTAACATATACCTGCACCAGATTTCAGTCATTCATTCATGGGATGAGGGCATCACTGGATAGGTCAACATTGTTGCCCACCCTTAATTGCCCAGAGGGCAGTGAGAGTCAACCACATTGCCATGGGTCTGGAGTCACACGTAGGCCAAACCAGATAAAGTTTGCAGTTTCCTTCCCCAAAGGTCATGAGTGAACCAAATGTTTTTTTCCCAACAACTGATAATGGATTCATGGTCATCATTAGACTGTTAATTCCTGATTTTTTTTATTGAATTCAAATTCCACCATCTGCTGTAGTGGGATTCAAGACTGGGTCCCCCAAACATACCTAGGATCTCTGAATAAATGGACCAGCGACAATATCGCTAGGCCATTGGAAGAATATCAAATGATGGCCTTTCTAGCAATCATTTCTCATGAAAAAATTAGAAAGCAAGCCCTACGTCTCTAAGAAATAAGTCCCTTAAATTGCTGTGAATAGGCAAATGCAATAAAGAGTTCAAGGAGTTGCTCAGTGTTAAGGACGTTACAAGTTCACAGCTCAACTCTCAATATTTTTTAAATATATCAGAATATGATTTTCAATTGTGACCTCAATAATTAGCATATATTATCTGTTAATGTACACCCTAATATTACCAACTATGATTTGGAACATTTGAAAATACTGCTGAAGGAATTTAATGGGGTTACGAATGTGGAGATGCGAAGCGAGGGATATTAGAAAATAAATTGCTAGCTAGATTTTTTTCTAAGATTCAAAGGAAACTTATCACAATTGTCATTACCATTCTTGCAGCAAATATCCATTTGGATGCTGGATACCCAAAGTAACACAGGAAAAGGCAAATAGGATGTTTTAACTCCCATTCCCTCTGATCAAATGGGAAATAGTCAAGTAGGATAAATTAACAAATATATAAAAGCTGAGCTCGTTTCAGTGCAAATGTGCCCTCTTTGGGGTTAACGGTATTAAATATGCCCAGATTGGAGAAGAAATTCTGTAATTACAATATTGAAGAATACACTATTCCTTAGACTGTGCTACCAACTTGAATTTGTCAGCTGTGGAGAACCCCAAGAGTCAGAAAACATTATGAGGAAAGAGAGACAGGATGCAGCAAGTAAGTATTTTTTAGAACACTGTTGGCAGACAAAGAGTAGTTGGAAAATGACTCAAAACTCTCAAACTAATCTTCAGTGATGAACTTCTGAAGTGCCCCATAATATGCCTCTATCCTCCTGAATCCTCCTCCAGCCCCACAATTTGCTGAAAACAGGACAATGCCCAGATTTTTACTTCCTCTTCATCTTCGTTGCTATGCTCCAACCACCACCACCACCAAGTCCCCCAGTCTCCTGTAATGAATAGCTACTGTGCTTGCAAATCTATAAAGTTCCAGCCCGACATCCTCACTTAGTTTGCTTTTGAAATCGTCATGTTCAATAAAGCCTGTAGATGTTCACTGATGTGATTTTAGACCTTGCATTGCTACAATTGCACCAAATGTTTTCTTTCTGCCTTACAAAACCCTTTTTTTTAAAAATGTGCATGGCAAAACATGAAAAATGCATAAATGACCAGTTAAGATCTGAAGGAAGTGTCATTAGAGCTAGGATTACAGAACCATATAATTAGATGTTGAGCAGTATGGATACACTCCTCAATGCAAGATACTCAGACTGATTCTAGGTGTGAATAGTTCTGCAGTACACAAGAGAACAGCTAAGACAAGACCCCAGTCTAGAAGAAATAGGTACTAGATAATGTTATTATGTTCAAAACTGAAACTCAGCAAAGTCTTTAACGTCTCCAGATAACCCTTTATTATCCAGCTAAGAGGTTGTTAAGCAAGCTGTCATCCAGTTGAGAGAGAAAAACAATTTGGTGAAAATGTTAATTGCAGTAGATGCTGAAATCAGATTTTCAATTTATTCAATCCCTCATAATGAAGGATTAAGTAATTTGTGGCATAAATATTGCAAATATTCCTCAATATGTAGGACCTCCCAGAAAACAGTCATTCACTTTTATAATATTACAGGAAAGATTTATCCAGCAGCCCGTCATAATTGACCACAATTTGATTGCCTGTGTTTTCTCTCATCCAGATTTGGGGTAAATGCACTGATGCTTTACATTTGGTTGTGGGTTATATAGCCAAACTACTTGCAAATGGTTTGCATCTCTCAGCTTGCTTTTTGCATTGACATCTACAGCCTCAGTACCCTTTAAAAATAATTGTTATCTAGATTAAGGGCAATGTCACAACTGAGAAGGAAAGCTTCTTATTTAACTAACTCTAAGTTAACTATTCACACAGTAATCACATTTAATCTGTGCCAACTTAGCTGATCAGTGGCTATATTAAAGGATAGAGCAGCTTTAAGGCAGATGGTTGAATTTATTCCTGCGAAGCGAGGACTATGCACAGGACTGAAATGTTACTAGTGTTATGAAGGCTGATGAGAGATTCCCTGAAGGCACATAAACAGCAGGAGATCGTTATCCCACTGCTCCAATACATTACCTTCATAAACATGTTTTGTTTATCAAAGAGATCCAAAGATAATGTGGAACATGCTGACATATGATTACAAAGTATGTTGTGATAACAGGGCAAAGAGTAAGAGGGTGAAATATTAGCATCTGCAGCTTAATTTTTTTTTTAACCGTAATGATGATTTTGCACAGATCGTTTAAATGTCCTTTGAAAATTAGCTTTGTGGTTCCAGAGAATCGGTCACCATATGCAACAACAATGGGAACACACTGTGCATGTCAGTATAGAGGTGTATTCTGAATATCTCAATTAGTTTAAGTGAATGTTCATAATTTTCTCTCTATCTCTCCTGAAAAGACTAGCTATTGATTATACTCCTAACTTCACAAAAAAATAGCCACAACCGATAAGAAGGATTTTCACTCAGAACTGATCCGCATTTTGATAAACGTAATTCTGAAGATCAGAAATCCAGATTTCAAGTGTTGGCAGAACTGGCCCTCAGAGCTACTTTTGATGTGAATAGCGATGACACACGAATATCTGTAACAAAATGGTCCTTCACTTCAGTAGTTCAAGCATGATCTTTTATTGATAACCATTGAAAGGGAACACAAAGACAGTGAATAGAGGCTGTAGGTTACTGCCACGATGTAACTAACTCCCATCTACTGGAACTAGGTGTCAATCAGCTTCTTTCTGCCTTGTAGTGCTTGAAGCAGCTGAGTTGAGTCATCCACAAGCATAGCACCATCCAGGTCAACGTCTTTATCCTTTATTCCCATTCCCTCAGTTCCTGAGCAGCTATCACATTGTTTCGTTGCTTGCTTCAGTTGTGCAGAGCATAGCACACCAGCATGGTACAGCATACTCAGTCAAACTCGCAGGTTTCACCCCTCCGCACTCCCAGACTGCTAGAAGCTGTGCAACTGGATCTTCAGCAGCCCCATCATCTTCTACAAAGGCCTTGGTCACAGGATGTGCAGTAAATTAATGAAGCTGGTTGAATGACACATGCATTATATCTAAAAGGGATTGTCTTTTGTGCTTGAACATCTTCCAGGCACACTCAACAATTCCACTTTCCATTCTATTAATTACATTCTGTCATCAATCTTACATGAAATATGTTATAGCAATGTTCCCCTCATCTCATAACACCCTTGAAGTTTCACATGTGATGGGATGCTTTAACCCAGCATTTGTCTCCTTTTGAGTCATTACCACTGACTCCGGCATCACTGAGTTGACAACATCAGTTTGGAAAGCACCAATGGCTTGGTGCAATCTGCCTTTGACTATCATTTGATGAATCAGCAAGTTTGGTCTCTATGCATTGCACATGTGCGAATAAATATTTCCCAAATAAATGCAGCTGGAGTTCGCAAACAGGTACTTTGTGCACTGCCCCTTCAATGGCCCAATGCGTAGCAACCATAGATCCTGCATTTTTACCCATCAAAATGAAGCTGATCCCGCCACCCTGGATGTTATCCTGGACCCTTCGTGGAGTCTTCCATGTTAGTCACTGCTCATAGCGCTCCCTCCCATAGTCTATCACTGCCTCAGATACTGTTTCACATATCTCCATACACGGTAAGTTTTCTCCCGTCACCTACCTTGTTCCCACCTCCACAAATGCCTCTGATTTCCAGTTCTGTAATATTCCAAAACTTTGACTGGAAGGGAAAAGCTTGAGACTCTGAAGGGAGATTACAGAGAGTTAGGCAGAAATTTAAAAAGGAGGTCCTCAAGGGTAGTAATATCTAGATTACTCCCAGTTCTATGAGCTAGTGAGGGCAGGAATAGGAGGCTAGAGCAAATGAATGCATGGCTGAGGAGCTGGTGTATGGGAGAAGGATTCACATTTTTGGATCATTGGAATCTCTTTTTGGAGTAGAAGTGACCTGTACAAGAAGGACGGATTGCACCTAAATTGGAATGGGATTAATATACTGGCAGGGAAATTTGCTAGAACTGCTTGGGAGGATTTAAACTAGTAAGGTGGGGGGATGGGACCCAGGGAGATAGTGAGGAAAGAGATCAATCTGAGATGGGTACAGCTGAGAACAGAAGTGAGTCAAACAGTCAGGGCAGGCAGGGACATGGTAGGACTAATAAATTAAACTTCATTTATTTCAATGCAAGGGGCCTAACAGGGAAGGCAGATGAACACAGGGCATGGTTAGGAACATGGGATTGGGATATCATAGCAATTATGGAAACATGGCTCAGGGATGGGCAGGACTGGCAGCTTAATGTTCAAGGATACAAATACTACAAGAAGGATAGAATGGGAGGCAAGATAGGAGGGGGAGTGACATTTTTGATAATGGATAGCATTACAGCTGTGCTGAGGGAGGATATTCCTGGAAATACATCCAGGGAAATTATTTGGATGGAACTGAAAAATAAGAAAGGGATGATCACCTTATTGAGATTGTATTATAGACCCCCTAATAGTCAGAGGGAAATTGAGAAACAAACTTGTAAAGAGATCTCAGATATCTGTAAGAATAATAGGGTAGTTATGGTAGGGGATTTTAACTTTCCAAACATCGACTGGGACTGCCATAGTGTTAAAGGTTTAGATGGAGAGGAATTGCTTAAATGTATACAAGACAATTTTCTGATTCAGTTTGTGGATGTACCTACTAGAGAAGGTGAAAAACTTGACCTACTCTTAGGAAATAAGGCAGGACAAGTGACTGAGGTGTCAGTTGGGGAGCACTTTGGGGCCAGCGACCATAATTCCATTCGTTTAAAAATAGTGATGGAAAAGGATAGACCAGATCTAAAAGTTGAAGTTCTAAATTGGAGAAAGGCCAATTTTGACGGTATTAGGCAAGAACTTTCAAAAGCTGATTGGAGGCAGATGTTCACAGGTAAAGGACGGCTGGAAAATGGGAAGCCTTCAGAAATGAGATAACAAGAATCCAGAGAAAGTATATTCCATGAGATCTAACCTTGCTATTCCTGTCAGGATGAAAGGGAAGGCTGGTAGGCATAGGGAATGCTGGATGACTAAAGAAATTGAGGGTTTGGTTAAGAAAAAGAAGGAAGCATATATCAGGTATAGACAAGATAGATCGAGTGAATCCTTTGAAGTGTACAAAGAAAGTAGGAGTATACTTTAGAGGGAAATAAGGAGGGCAAAACAGTGACATGAGATAGCTTTGGCAAATAGAATTAAGGAGAATTAAAAGGTTTTTTACAAATATATTAAGGACAAAAGGGTAACGAGGGAGAGAATAGGGCCCCCCAGAGATCGGAAAGGCGGCCTTTGTGTGGAGCCACAGAAAATGAGGGAGATACTAAATGAATATTTTGCATCCGTATTTACTGTGGAAAAGGATATTGAAGATATAGACTGTAGGGAAATAGATGGTGACATCTTGCAAAATGTCCAGATTACAGAGGAGGAAGTGCTGGATGCCTTGAAACGGTTAAAGGTGGATAAATCCCCAGGACCTGATCAGGTGTACCCGAGAACTCTGTGGGAAGCTAGAGAAGTGATTACTGGGCCTCTTGCTGAGAGATTTGTATCATCAATAGTCACAGGTGAGGTGCCATAAGACTGGAGATTGGCAAACGTGGTGCCACTGTTTAATAAGGACGGTAAAGACAAGCCAGGGAACTATAGACTGGTGAGCCTGACCTCGGTGGTGGACAAGTTGTTGGAGGGAATCCTGAGGGACAGGATGTGCATGTATTTGGAAAGGCAAGGACTGATTCAGGATAGTCAACATGGCTTTGTGCGTGGGAAATCATGTCCCACAAACTTAATTGAGTTTTTTTGAAGAAATAACAAAGAAGATTGATGAGGGCAGAGCAGTATATGTGATCTATATGGACTTCAATAAGGCGTTTGACAAGGTTTCCCATGGGAGACTGATTAGCAAGGTTAGATCTCATGGAATAGAGGGAGAACTAGCCATTTGGATACAGAACTGGCTCAAAGGTAGAAGACAGAGGGTGGTGGTGGAGGATTGTTTTTCAGACTGGAGGCCTGTGACCAGTGGAGTACCACAAGGATCGGTGCTGGTCCTCTACTTTTTGTCATTTACATAAACGATTTGGATGCGAGCAAAAGAGGTACAGTTAGTAAGTTAACAAATGACACCAAAATTGGAGGTGTAGTGGACAGTGAAGAGGATTACCTCAGATTACAACAGGATCTTGACCAGATGGGCCAATGGGCTGAGAAGTGGCAGAAAGAGTTTAATTCAGATAAAGGCGAGGTGTTGCGTTTTGAGAAAGTAAATCTGAGCAGGACTTATACACTTAATGGTAAGGTGCTAGGGAGTGTTGCTGAACCAAGAGACCTTGGAGTGCAGGTTCATAGCTCCTTGATAGTGGAATTGCAGGTAGATAGGATAATGAAGAAGGTGTTTGGTATGCTTTCCTTTATTGGTCAGAATATTGAGTACAGTAGTTGGAAGGTCATGTTGCGGCTGTACAGGACATTGGTTAGGTCACTGTTGGAATTTTGCATGCAATTCTGGTCTCCTTCCTATTGGAAAGATGTTGTGAAACTTGAAAGGGTTCAGAAAAGAATTACAAGGATGTTGCCAGGGTTGGAGGAACTGAGCTACAGGGAAAGGCTGAACAGGCTGGGGCTGTTTTCCCTGGAGCGTCGGAGGCTGAGGGGTGACCTTATAGAGGTTTACTAAATTATGAGGGGTATGGATAGGATAAATGGACAAAGTCTTTTTCCTGGGTTGGTGTGTCCAGAACGAGAGGGCATAGATTTAGGGTGAGAGGGGAACGATATAAAAGAGACCTAAGGGGCAACTTTTTCATGCAGAAGGTGGTATGTGTATGGAATGAGCTGCCAGAAGATGTTGTGGAGGCTGGTACAATTGCAACATTTAAGAGGCATTTGGATGTGTATATGAATAGGGAGGGATTGGATGGATATGGGCCAGGTGCTGGTAGGTTGGGATATCTGGTCGGCATGGACGGATTGGACCGAAGGGTCTTTTTCCATGCTGTACATCTCTATGACACTATGACTTTGGTGAGCAGTCACTGGTTATGCCTGACTGGACTCTGTTTGTTATCTTTGCAGGTCTCCAATTGACATTACGTGATTCCCTAAATTCTGTTGCTGGTCTCAGACAAGGGAACATTGTCCATTCCCCAAAAGGCATTTTTACAGACCCCCATATGGTGAGTATTCCAAGCTGACAACCAGTTGCGGCTAAGCCCCTACACTAGGTGCAAGGTCTGCCTATAACTGACGGCACCAAGACCACCGATCAACAACTAACCCCCCCCCCCCACTTTGACTACAATGATGAAAATATCCCCCAACCACCCCACCCCCAAGTTTTATCATGGCCATTTGGCACATCGCATAAACATGCAGTGTGTTCCCAACACAGGTTACATGTGTTGAACCAACATCTCAATAAGTGATACAACAAGTGATTGCCTCCTACCTCCCTCCCCCATACTAGGCAGATCCAGAATGACAAGCGATCTTTCAGTATTCTTATGGACTAGACCAAACCCCCTCGAAATATATCAAGAAAATAGCCTAGACCCTAAGTTTGCTTATTTTAAAGGTAAGTGTAAGGTGTTGCATTCCAGATGCAATTTGATTGGTCAAATTACTTGACTTTAAGTAAAACACACTTTATTCAAACACTATAGATAAAATACGACAAAAGAAAAAAATAAAGAAAAGAATTGGCTTAGCTGTAACTCCATTGAAATGTTTAACAAAATAATAGATACAGTAACTATTACTAATGAATAAACACATTCTTGGCAAAGGCAAATTCAGAAAAACAGATTGTTCTCATATGTAACTCCAGCAGCAGGAAAACACCAAGAGAACACTGCAGCTTCCAAGCTCTGCTGAGACCCCAGAAACACAGCAAAAGAAAAACTCATAAAACTAAAACTCCTGGCTCTGTGGAAGCCTGACTGCACCCATCCAGGCTGCTTGTATTGTTCCAACTTAAAAAAAATTGCAAGGCCTCTCAAATTATTTACTCTACTGGGTCTCTTGGCACCTCTCCCTTAAAGTCTCTCTTCAAAAAAAAGAGCAAGATACACCTCTTAAAACCATAGTATTGTCACAGTATGTCAGTGCAAAAAGCATGCCAATGCATCAGGACCGACTGCTTTTCGTTCTTGTTGAAGCATCAGTGCATTAACAAGCAAAGCATGGCATAGCAAAGCAAGGTGTGGAAGCTGCAACCGTGCAGGTAGGCATTAAGTGAGCAAGTGCAAAGACAATAAGCCAGCAGGCCTGAGATTCAATCTTGCCCAGTTCATGCAGGGGATGTGCAGGTTAGGTGAATTGGCCATGCTAAATTTCCCATAGTGTTAGGTGAAGGGGTAAGTGTAGGGGTATGGGTGGGTCGTGCTTCGGCAGGTAGGTGTGGACTTGTTGGGCTGAAGGGCCTGTTTCCACACTATAGGTAATCTAATCACACAGACCCTTATCAGATTCTGCACTGAGTTACCTCAGTTGAGCCTTTCTAAACGGAAGCAATGGGATTGAAAACAAGTCTTTACTACTTGTCAAGATGAGTATGTTCAACATATTTATCTTTGGTAGGAATGAAGAACAATGGATGAAAAGGCAATGGCATTAGTGTAATGCATGTTTGGGTGCCTATTAATTGGTGGCAGCTGGGCTGTTCTTTAAACACACTGCTGCTTTTAGTTTTTGCTATCTGCATCAGATAGGCTGCAACTCAGACATCTAGTGCCTAGCACTAGAAAAAATCCACCCGAATGATTCATACACAACTTCCTTAATAGGCAATTCCTTAATCAATTTTTTCCATGAATTTCAAAGCAATGTAAAAATAATTAAACAGTAATAACCAGGAACTTCAAATATCTGAATATAGATTGGAAAGCAAAATGGATAAAGTGCAAGAAGCATGATGAATTCTTGAAATGCGCAGAACATGACATTCTTAGTCAATGTGATTCTTGTGGACTGATGAAAAAGAATTAGGGAATAAAGCAGGGCATGCATTTCATTGTGACACATTTGATGACTAGAACAGTGGTTATAATATAATTAGGTTTAAAGTAATGAACAGAAGGAGATAATAAAGAATTAAAGATGATCAAAGTCAACTGGAAGAGAGACACTTTCAGTGATTTGGGAAGGCATAGAGAGCATAGTAAGATTGTCTTATCCTGACGAACACTAACCACAATGCAATACTATGGCACAGAAATGATTGTCTCCAAATGACCTATTTTTCTTTGTCTTTGTTATGATTCCAAGCAGCGGAGATTTTCCCTAAATTCATGTTTAATTTTACTAGAACATCTTGATGCCACACTTGGACCAATGGTGCCTTACTATCAAAAGCAGTTACTCTCACCTCACCTCTTCTGTTCATATTGGGAGCAAGGTTGGTACCTTACCTTGCTTAAAATCCATGTGCACAACATCGACTGCTGTTCCTTCATCAATCTTCTCTGGGCATTTCATTGGAGCATTCAGCTTGTTTAGTCAGTCATAATTTACCTTTAGGTTCCAGGATTGTCCTAAGACTTTTCTCTTGAATTTACTATTCTCAAATCCTTTGGAACCTTGCCCATATCTCAGAGTGATTTTGAGGTTAATGCAAGCTCTTTTATTATCTCCACTCCCATTTCAGTTTGTGACCCGGGATGCATTCTGTTGCCAATCTTTCAGTGAGTGCACCTAGCTTAAAAAGAAACATTGTTAAAACTCAAGTGGGGGTTCTGGTGCTGGGAGCTTGGGTTCAGTCCCACCTGCTCCAAAGATGAGTAATAATATAATCCAAAGATATGCAGCTTAGGTGAATTGGCCATTCTAAATTGCCCATAGTGTTCAGGGATGTGTAGGCTAAGCGCATTAGTCAGGGGTAAATGTTGAGTATAGGGTACGGGAATAGATTTGGGCTGGATATTCTTCAAAGGGTCAGTGTCGATTTGTTGGGCCAAGGGACTATTTCCACACTGTAGGGATTCTATGATTCTATGATCCCTGAACTGGTTAATTAGAAATTATCTGAAACTTAAGTGACCATGCTCTGAAGGCAATTCATACATTGTTATTTATTAAAAAGTACCCCAAGTTTTGAATCCCAGTAACCCAAAGGATACTTAACGAAGCCTTTTAAAACAGGGTGGGAACAGAAACAAACTTATTCAGAAACACAGGCCCTATTGTTAGGGAATGTGGAGAATCTGCTCCTTATCCAAATTAAATTTGGGCCATAATCCAGATGTCTTGTCCCTTATTTTCAAAGACCTTGGGTGAGAAATGTGGGAAAATAGGGCAAGAATGAAAATGTGATTTCACTGTTGAGAAAAATATTCTACATTTCCCTCTTAAGCTTTCAACAGTGCGATTAGAATCTCATTGATAACTGGCAACTCTGATGTTTCCATGTATTTGCATGTCAATAAATCCCAAGTTGCCTCATTTGTATGCACCTAAAAACTCTCCTCTCTTCTCCTGAGAAACTAAACAGTGACAATTCTTAACTTGAAAGTCAAAGTGGTTTCCTGGTAGATGCTGTTTGCACTTGCTCCCCCCGCTCTCCATTTTAATATCTCTTTATAAAGATGGCTTTGATAGCACCACGGACAGACTCCTCTACCTTTTGCCAATGGAAGTTGGCATCAGTAAATTACCAGTCTCAGCAATTATCATGGCAGAGTTCAGACCAACTCACAATCTTCTTTAGTCCCTCAGGGTTTCTCTTTGCTGCTCCAGGATACCTTTGACTTGCATGCTCCTGCCAGATAGCTTTGTGCCATAGGGACACACAGACATCTCATGCATCTATACACCTTAAAGTCCTTAGCTTCTTTGCTTAGTGTTCACTCATTGCATACATACTCAGAGACTGACAGCCTCTGTGGACCACATGGCATTTTTAGCCACAAGGTGAGAAATTGAAGTAGTTGTGAAGGATGATGTGGATAAAAACCATTGTGTGGACATGCTGCACGCAGAAGTGAAATTAATAATTCATGAATGCCTATGAGGTTTGTGTGCTGTGGCAGAGTCAGGATGAGTGTGAAGTAACAGAGGTAATCTTGTGGAGCACAAAATATTGTTGACCTTTCGACTACACTGCTGTGAATTCTGTTGACAACACTGATCTGGCTGTGTTTGGTGCTTTAGGTAGCTTTTCTCAGTCCTCCAGGTAGAGACTGACCCTCCACTCAAGCACCCATTCACTGGAACATCCAAGTCTCTATCTGGAAAGCAGGATGTTAGCTTCACTTTCTGAGACATAGCAATTTTCTAAGCCGATTGTGTATGAGGTTTCATAGAATCCATCCAGTGTGGAAATAGGTCATTCAGCCCATCAGGTACGCACCAACCCTCCAACAAGCATCCTATCCAGACCCACTGCCTCACCTTATCCCCCTAACCCTGCATTTACCATGGTTAATCTATCGAATTGAAGAATCCCCACAGTGTGGAAACAGGCCATACCGACACTTTGAAGAGCAACCCATCCAGACCCATTCGCCACTACGCTACATTTACCCCTGACCATTGCACCTCACATACACACCCTTGAACAATATGGACAATTTAGCATGACCGCTTCACCTAACCTGCACATCTTTGGATTGTGGGAGCAAACCGGCAAGCCTGGAGGAAATCTTCGCAGACATGGGAAGAAAGTGCAAACTCCACACTGACAGTCATCCAAGGCTGGAATCAAACCCATGTGCTTGGTGCTGTGAGGCAGTAATGCTAACCACTGAACCACCGTATCGTCCCATATCTATCCAACCTGCACATCCCTGGACACTACAAGACAATTTAGAATGGCCAATCTACCTAACATGCTCACCTTTGGACTGTGGGATGAAACCAGAACACTTGGCAGAAACTGTCACAGGTATGGACAGAACTTGCAAATTCCACACAGCCAGTCACCCAAGGCTGGAATTGAACCTGGGTATATGGCACTGTGAGGTAGCAGTGCCAATCACTGTATCATCATGCCATGGTCTCTCCTGCATTGCAGCATCTGTAATAATGTGCAGCTGCACTTTGAATATGGTGCTAGTGGCTTGTACACTGGAAGGCCCCTGCAGCAATGGGCATTTTACCCCTCCTGCCATATGATTCCAGGAGGAAACCAAATAAGCCATTGCATAATGGGTGAGGTAAAGAGTGGAAGGTAGCACAGTGAAAGTGGTTGTGAGCCATGACAAAAATTACTCCATGAAACTCTCCAAAATTAACACAACCTGAATATATGAAATTTGACCCCTTTATTTTCACCTGTATAGGAAAGGAGACAGGATGTATTGTGTTCAAACTGACTTCATTTTTGTTTTCTCCAAGCAATTTTTAAGAATATTACATGAATATGGTTAAAAGTAGAAAATGCCTATGTAAGTAGTCAAGTTTTCAATTTATTTAAATGCCATGCTTCTCCAAGCTTGGAAAGTAAACAGCCTATTTTGTCTCTGTATCATCAATAATAAGAGATTGGTTTCATTCGGAGACATATGGATGTCTGAGGTATCATGTTTTGGCAGTATTTGGCATTAAGTTGGCATAAAGACTATACATGACCATGAAGATGGGTACGGTGACATGTGTTGGCATAAATACATTGAGGGACCACAGAGGTTAGTTAGAGATGTGTGGAATGGCATGGAAATTTGAAGGGTATTGAGAGGTAGGGAAAGCATGGGCTATCTTGAGTTGGCAAGCTCAGATCTGGAGAGTTGTTGTGGAAGCAAAAGGAACCACAGATCATAAGTGATTGACTTTGAAGATGTAAACCAAGAAATATCTGGTGCAAACACACAACAGAAATGTATCTTCAATCAGATTTAACTGGCTCTTGACCATTCGTCTCCTGTGGCTAATCTGCAAACAGGGATTATAAAATAACCCCCATGGTTCCATTGCATCTGGATGGGCCCCTCCTCACACTTGGAAATGATAGTGTCAAAATTGCTACCAAAGGTAAAACTCATTCACAAACTTGACAATGCTGTTACCCTTAGAATTAATCCCCCTCCCTGCAAAATAAATACCTTTGCATGCTAATGTGGTATTCATGAATTGGTAAAATTGACAATGTTGCAGTTGAAAGAGGTTGATGGTCTTGGCTTGTGTCAACCATTGTCACAGGTGTGATTATTGCATAGTAAAAAGCATGCACTTGGCTCCAGTATAATTGACTTGCAAAGATAAACGCGCATGCACACATAGGTATGGCAGACATCTCCAAGTGATTATGAAGGTGAATATTTTATTCAATTAAGGATAGTTAAAGGGAATAGGGAATGTGGATATAATTGAAATTGAAGGGAGCAGTGTATTGATTTGTACAATTTGAAATGAAATAAACAACTCAAAGAACACTGAGCTGTGTATCTGAACTACTGTTCCTCATGTGGACAGAGTCAAGGCAGACTCCAGATTTAGAGTCCTTTTTTTTAATCAGGAAGTGCTGTTACACACAACTGATTATTTTCTCTCCCTATTACCCAGTAAGCCACCTACACTTTCCAATTAAATAATTTATATGCAAAGCCAATTAAAGCAATGCAAACCATCAAAGGTGAGGGAGAGTTGTTTTTCAACCTCCAGATCCTCTTATTGAATTCACGCTTCACTATCAGTCATGGTGGGTTCTGAACCTCCAAGACTTTAGCCTGGAGCTCTGGATTGTGAGACTCCCCCTTTGAGTTTGAGTCTAAGAGGGGAGATGTAAGATTGTTCAGCTGCAAAGCCATTCAGAGCAGATGTCTAATCAAGTCTAAGCATAGCCTGCCTTTACAGTAAATCCTGCTTCCTAAATTTTCACCCCATCCATTTACTTTTTCCACCGTCACTTCTGCCAACATTTTGCCAGATTCCTCTTGCTTTGGGAACACAGATCAGTCAACCGCTAAAAAAAAATGACAACAAAGACACCAAATCAAACAATTTTCACCAAAAAAGGAACTCAAAGTTAAACATTCCTTCTTTGATAATAGTAGTCAAATTAAAAAAAGAACTTGCAGCATTTAGGTAGATGGAAAGCATGCATGTTGTCAATAATTAAAGGACAGTGAGTTCTTCTAAGTATTTCCAAAGTTATCGCATAAGTGCAGTCCTAGCTCTCAGATTATCAGACAAAAATAATTAGAAAGCCTTCAAATAAAATTTTTAAAAATGTTTGACATGAGAACAGCTTGGCAACTTCTAGTCATTGATATGTACTTAATTTGAAGTGGGTATCTACATTTAGATTCTAGGTCACAGTGTGCCTGTGCATTTCTTCTGATATGTTTCGACTGGATTTATAGTGTAATTAGGTAGATATTTTAGTTAAATTGAGAGTGGTTTGATACAGAAATACAGATTTACTGAGAAAGAAAAGCATGGCTTACATATCCCTCTAAACCCTCCCTATTCAGATACCCATCTCGATGCCTTTAAACTGTTGTAATTGTACCAGTCTTGACCACTTCACCTGGCAGTACATTCCATACTTGCACCATTCTCTGCTTGAAACATTTGTCCCTGAGGCCCCTTTTAAACATTTCCCCTCTCACCTTAAATCTATGTTTCTAGGTTTGAACTCCCCCACCGCAGGGAAAAGACCTTGTCTATTTACCCCATCCATGCCCTCTTAATTTTATAAACCCTTATACGATTATCCTTCAGTCTCTGATGTTCCAGGGAAAACAGCCCCAGCCTATTCACCCTCTCCCTGTAGCTCAAAAAATCCAACCTTGGCAACATCCTTCTAAATCTTTTCTGAACCCTTTCAAGTTTCACTGATGTCCTAAGCACCCCATTATTGAGAAAGGAGGCACTTTTGGACTGACCTTCTCCAGTAACTTGTTTAATTATACACCACTATTTACAATTAGATGTGGCAGGACTACAGAGCTCAGATCTGATGCATTGGTTGAGAAATCTTTTAGCTCTCTCCATTATTCACTGCTTATGTTTATGGCACATGATTATTCTTGTTTTGTAGCTTCAGCAGGCTGACATCTCATTTTTAAGTATGCCTGGTGTTGCTCCAGATGCCCTTCTCCATTGAATGAAGGTTGATCCCGCATTGTTGCTAATTGATGGTAATGGTAGGATAAGGAAAAGAAGGGTCTTTCTGTCCTCAAAGATTGTGTAATAGTTGGTGTGCTTAAGTTTAAATTCATCAGTTGCATGGAAATTTAGAAAATCAAACTGACAGGAGAAGATGGAAGAGCAGATGGTGATGAATTGGGAACATAGAACGTCGAACATAGAACATATAACAATACAAAGCAGAACAGGCTCTTCGGCCCTCAATGTTGCAATTACCAGTGAACTAATCTAAGCCCATACCCCTACACGATCCCATCATCACCCATGTGCTTATCCAAGGATTGTTTAAATCTCCCTAATGTGGCTGAGTTAACTACGTTGGCAGGCAAGGCATTCCACGCCCTTACCACTCTTGGAATAAAGAACCTGCCTCTGACATCTGTCTTAAATCTATCACACCTCAATTTGTAGGTATGCCCTCTCAAACAAGCTGACGTTATCATCCTAGGAAAAAATCTTTCACTGTCTACCTTATATAATCCTCTGATCATCTTGTATGTCTCTATCAAATCCACTCTTAGCCTTCTTCTTTCCAATGAGAACAGACCCAAGTCTCTCAGCCTTTCCTCATAAGACCTTCCATCCAGACCAGGCAACACCCTGGTAAATTTCCTCTGCACCTTTTCCAGTGCTTCCACATCCTGCCTGTAATGGGGCAAACTGAACTGTACACCATATTCCAAGTGCGGCCGCACTAGCATTTTGTATAGTTGCAGCATGACATTATGGTTCCGGAACTAAATCCCACTACCAATAGAACCTAACACACCGGATGTCTTCTTAACAGCACTATTAACCTGAGTAGCAATTTTCAGGGATCTATGTTCATGGACTCCAAGATCCCTCTGCATATCCACACTACCAAGAATCTTTCCATTGACCCAATATTCTGCCTTCCTGTTATTCTTCCCAAAGTGCATCACCTCACATTTAGCTGCATTGAATTTCATTTACCACCTCTCAGCCCAATTCTGCAGTTTATCAAAGTCTCCTGCAACTTGTAACATTCTTCCACACTTTCCAATACTTCACTGACTTTAGTGTCCTCTGCAAACTTACTAATCCATCCACCTATGCTAGCGTCTAAGTCATTTATAAAAATGACAAACAGCAGTGGTTCCAAAACAGATCCTTGTGGCACACCACTAGGGACTCCAGGCTGAATATTTTCCATCAACCACCACTCGCTGCCTTCTTACAAAAAGCCAGTTTCTAATCCAAACTACTAAATCATCTTCAATCCTATACCTCTGCATTTTCTCCAACAGCCTACCATGTGGAACCTTATCAAAGGCATTACTGAAGTCCATATATATCACGTCAACTGCCCTACCCTCATCCACATGTTTGGTCACCTTCTCAAAAAACTCAATGGTGTTTGTGAGACATGACCTACCCATGACAAATCCATGTTGACTATCTGCAATCAAATTGTTGCTTGCAGAATGGTTATAAATCCTTTCTCTCATAATCCTTTCCAAAACTTTTTCTACAACAGGCATAAGGCTCACTAGTCTATAATTACCTGAGTCATCTCTACTGTCCTTCTTGAACAAGGGCACAACATTTGCAAGCCTCAGTCATACAGTGATAGAGTCATAGAGATGTACAACATGGAAACAGACCTGTCCGTCCAACCCGTCCATGCCGACCAGATATCCCAACCCAATCTAGTCCCATCTGCCAGCATCTGGCCCATATCCCTCCAAACCCTTTTCATTTATATACCCATCCAAATGCCTTTCAATATTGCAATTGTACCAGCCTCCACCACTTCCTCTGGCAGCTCATTCCATACGCATACCACCCTCTGTGTGAAAAAAGTTGCCCTTTAGGTCTCTTTTATATCTTTCTGCCTCATCCTAAACCTATGCCCTCTAGTTTTGGACTCCTCCACCCCACGGAAAATACTTTGTCTATTTATCCCGTCCATGCCCGTCATAATTTTGTAAACCTCTATAAGGTTACCCCTCAGCCTCTGACACTCCAGAGAAAACAGCCTCAGCCTGTTCAGCCTCTCTCTATAGTTCAAATCCTCCAACCCTGGCAACACCCTTGTAAATCTTTTCTGAACCCTCTATCACTAAACCTGTAGACAATGAAGGCTCAAAGATCAAAGCCAAAGGCTCAAACACCTCCTCCCTAGCTTCCCAGAGAATTCTCGGATAAATCTATCTAGCCCAGGGGATTTGTTTACTTTCACCTCTTCCTTACTAACCTCGATCCTTTCGAGTCTAATACATTCTCCTCCTCTACAATATTCTCCTTTTCCTGAATGAAAACCGATGAGAAATATTCATTTAGCACCTCTCCAATCGCCACAGGATCCACAATCAACTTCCCACTTCTGTCTTTGACTGACCCTATTCCTACCTTAGTCATCCTTTCATTCCTCACATACCAATAGAAAGCTTTAGCGTTCTCCTTTATTCTACCTGCTAAAGGTTGCTCATGTCCTCTCTTCTTAGTTTTCTCTTTAAATCCTTCCTAGCTAATCTTTAACTCTCCATCGCCTCATCTGAACCATCTTGTCTCATCATCACATAACCTTCCTTCTTCCACTTAAGAAGAGATGCAATTCTGTAGTAAACAATGGTTCCCTTACCTTATCACTTCCTCCCTGCCTGACAGGGACATACCTATCAAGGACACACAATATCTGTTCCTTAAACCAGCTCCACCTTTCGATTGTCCCCATCCCTGCATTTTGCTACGCCATTTTATGCATCCTAAGTCTTGCCAAATCGCATTATTGTTTCCCTTCCCCCATCGATAACTCTTGCCCTCTGGCATGTACCTATCTCTTTCCATTGCTAAACTAAACATAATTGAATTATGGTTACTTTCTCCAAAGTGCTCACCTACCACTAAGTCAAACACCTGGCCAGTTCATTACCAAGCACCAGATCCAGTGTGGCCTCCCCTCTTATCGGCCGTTTCGACATACAGTGGACATTGTGGAAATTGGACAAAAACTGATCCATCTGACGTCCAAGAGTTATAACATTTCCAGTCAATGTTGGGGAAGTTAATGTCCCACATAATGACCACTCTGACCTTTCAGTCCTGCCCAGAATCGTTTTGCTAATCCTCTCCTCCACATCCCTGGAGCTCTGCGGAGGCCTATAAAAATCTCCCAGCAGTGTGACCACTCCTCTCCTGTTTCTAACCTCAGCCCATACTACATCAGTAGACAAGTCCTCATCAAAAGTTCTTTCAGCCACTGTTACACTGCCCTTGACCAACAAGGCCACACCTCACCCTCTTTTACTGTCTTTCCTGTTCTTAATTAAATATCTAAACCCTGGAAGCTGCAACATCCATTCCTGACCCTGCTCTATCCATGTCTCTGAAATGGCTTCAACATTGAAGTGCCAGGTACCTAAGCATGCTGCAAGCTCACCGACCTTATTTGGGATGCTTCTGGCATTAAAGTAGACACACTTCAAACCAGCTTGCTGTCTGCCAGCACACTCCTGTGACCGTGAAAGGAAGGGACAGGAAGTGTGAACATCATAGCACACTAAGAAATCACACATAAGTAGGGAAACTTGATAACAGGACACGAATGTAAAGGTTTTATATCTGATTGCATGAAGCATTTGGAATAAACTTACTGTGTTAACAGTGTAAATAGAGACAAATGGACATGATTTGGTGGCGATTACGGAGATGTGGTTACAAGGGGACCATGTTGAGGGACTGAATATCCAAGAGTACTCAGTTTTTTTGTCAGGATAAGCAGGCGGGAAAAGGATGTGGTGGAGCTTTGTTAGTACAGGAAGCGATAAGTGTTATAATGAGAAATAGGATATAGGTTTGCTCACTGAGCTGTAGGTTTGATATCCAGACGTTTCATTACCTGGCTAGGTAACATCATCAGTGGCGACCTCCAAGTGAAGCGAAGCCATTGTGTCCTGCTTTCTATTTATATCTTTCTCCTGGATGGGGTTCCTGGGGTTTGTGGTGATGTTATTTCCTGTTCGTTTTCTGAGGGGTTGATCGATGGCATCTAGATCTATGTATTTGTTTATGGCATTGTGGTTGTAGTGCCAGGCCTCTTGGGATTCTCTGGCATGCCTTTGCGTAACCTGTCCTAGGATAGATGCGTTGTCCCAGTCGAAATGGTGGCTTTTTTCATCTGTGTGTAGGGCTACGAGGGAGAGAGGGTCGTGTCTTTTTGTGGCTAGCTGGTGTTCATGTAACCTGGTGGCTAAATTTCTTCCTGTTTGTCCTATGTAGTGTTTATGGCAGTCCTTGCATGAAATTTTGTAAATGATGCTGGTTTTGTCCATGGGATGTACGAGATATTTTAAGTTTGTTAGTTTTTGTTTGAGAGCGTTGGTGGGTTTCTAAGGGGTCTTAGTAGCCTGGCTGTCATTTCTAAAACTTCTTTGCTGTATGGTCAGGTGGTTAGGGTTTCTGGCTGTGTTTGGTCTGCTTGTCGTGGTTTGTTCTTGAGGAATCTGCGCACTGTATTTTTTGAGTATCCGTTCTTCTTGAATACGTTGTATAGATGGTTCTCCTCTGTTTTGCGCAGTTCATCTGTGTTGCAGTGTGTGGTGGCTCATTGGAATAGTGTTCTGATAAAGCTTTGTTTGTGTGTGTTGGGATGGTTGCTAGTATAGTTAAGTATTTGGTCTGTGTTTGTCGGTTTTCTGTATACGCAGGTTTGTAGTTCTCCGTTGCCCTTTCTTTCGACTATGACGTCCAGGAATGCGAGTTTGTTGTTGGTTTCTTCCTCCTTGGTGAACTTTGTGCCTGTGAGGATGTTGCTGATGATGTTAAATGTCTCTTCTGTCTTGTTTCGTTTCGTGATGACAAATGTGTCATCTCTGTAGCGGACCCTAGTAGTCCTACACATAGATGAAAAATGCCACCATTTCGACTGGGACAACACATCTATCCGGGGACAGGCTAAGCAAAGGCATGCCAGAGAATTCCTAGAGGCCTGGCACTACAACCACAACACCATAAACAAACACATATATCTAGACGCCATCTATCAACCCCTCAGAAAACGAACAGGAAATGACATCACCACAAACCCCAGAAACCCCATCCAGGAGAAAGTTATAAATAGAAAGCAGGAGACAACAGCTTCGCTTCACTTGGAGGTCGCCACTGATGCTGTTACCTAGCCAGGTAATGGAACGTCTGGATATCAAACCTACAGCTCAGCGAGCAAACCTCCACCCTAAACCTCAACCTGACCTACAAACCTTGCAAATACCTATGAGCGCAACACGCTACAACTGGCCTGAAGATGGGAAAGGAATGCTATCCGAGAGAGTTCCAACTGCGAACAACTGTACTTCCTGCGTGAATGTTTAAGAAAACAGGTCCTGCCAAACTGTCTCCAATACAAACCGCCGATAAAAACACCTCAAGCCAGAAGTTTAACAGAACAAAACGGCCGCATAATGCTCCGAGAACTAATCAATGACGCCCACCACAGACTCCGAAAATACAAATGGGAAATTGCGCGCCAAAAACCGTTATTCAAACAAGCAACAAATCAAGAATGGACAGACGCAATAGAACGAGCCATAAACACCAAACAACGACAAACACAGATAAAGAAAAATCGGGACCTGAAGAAAAAACTTGACAAACTCACAAAAAAAGACAAAACCGATAACACAGGGGCATGGATAAAGAACCCTATCAGACACAGAAAAAGCGGTACTAGTCAAAGGATTAAATTTCAATTCCCGAGACGCTGACCAGAAGGCTTTCCTAGTGGCATTAGAAACCACATTGAAGGACAACAATCTCATGGAAGAAACGCAACAAACGATCAGATAGACAGTTGCACCTACTCTGAACCGAAAGAGGGAAGAAAACAAACTCAACACACAAGAAAAGAAAGCCCTGGAAAACCTCAAAAAAGACAAAAACAACGTTATATTACCTGCAGACAAAGGTAGGCTCACAGTCATCCTGAACAGAAGGGACGACATAGACAAAGCCAATGCATTACTCGCAGACACCAACACCTGCCAACAGGTGGCGCTAGACTCGACCCCACAACTAGGAAACAAAATTACATATCTCCTAAGAAAATTACACAATTCCGGACAATTAAACAAGACAGAATTCCAGAAAATGAAACCCGACGGGACCAACACCCCACGATTCTATGGACTACCAAAAATCCATAAACCAGGAGCCCCCCTCAGACCTATAGTCTCACTACCCAGAATACCAACTTACAGACTGGCCAAAGAACTACACGCAAGACTGAAATACCTAGTAGAAGAGTCACAGCACTCCATCCACTCCACCCAGGACTTCCTAAAAATCATCAAAAACACCAAAATAGAGAAAGATGAAGCAATGATCTCATTCGACGTAACAGCACTGTTCACCTCCATCAACATCGGCCCTGCAAAGGCAACACTTACCACACTTTTAGAAGAGACCATCACACACACACCCTAACCACCATCAATCACATTACCAACGAAAACATCATGAAGCTGGTGGACCTGTGCCTCACCACCCACTTCATTTTCAACAACAAAGTCTCAAACAAACCAACAGCACACCCATGGGATCTCCGCTATCAGGATTTATAACAGAAGCAGTAATGCAAATACTAGAACAAACAGCCCTACCAACCATCAAACCAAAAATCTGGGTCCGCTTCATAGATGACACATTTGTCATCACAAAACGAAACAAGATAGAAGAGACATTCAACATCATCAACAACACCCTCACAGGCACAAAGTTCACCAAGGAGGAAGAAACCAACAACAAACTCGCATTCCTGGGTGTCACAGTCAAAAGAAAGGACCACAGAGAACTACAAACCTGCGTATACAGAAAACCGACAAACACTGACCGAATACTTAACTACACCAGCAACCATCCCAACACACACAAACAAAGCTTTATCAGAACACTATTCCAACGAGCCACCACACACTGCAACACAGATGAACTGTGCAAAACAGAGGAGAACCACCTATACAGCGTATTGAAGGAGAACGGATACTCAAAAAATACAGTGCGCAGATTCCTCAAGAAAAAACCGCGACAAGCAGACCAAACACAGTCAGAAACCCTAACCACCTGACCATACAGCAAAGAAGTTTCAGAAATGACAGCCAGACTACTAAGACCCCTCGGAATCCTAGTAGCACACAAACCCACCAACACTCTCAAACAAAAACTAACAAACTTAAAATACCTGGTACATCCCATGGACAAAACCAACATCATCTACAAATTCCATGCAAGTACTGCCACAAACACTACATAGGACAAACAGGAAGAAAGTTAGCCACCAGGATATATGAACACCAGCCAGCTATAAAAAGACAAGACCCTCTCTCCCTCGTAGCCCTACACACGGATGAAAAAAGCCACCATTTCGAGTGGGACAACACATCTATCCTGGGACAGGCTAAGCAAAGGCATGCCAGAGAATTCCTAGAGGCCTGGCACTACAACCACAACACCATAAACAAACACATAGATCTAGATGCCATCTATCAACCCCTCAGAAAACGAACAGGAAATGACATAATCACAAACCCCAGGAACCCCATCCAGGAGAAAGATATAAATAGAAAGCAGGAGACAACAACTTTGCTTCACTTGGAGATCACCACTGATGATGTTACCTAGCCAGGTAATGAAACGTCTGGATATCAAACCTACAGCTCAGTGAGCAAACCTATACCCTAAATCTCAACCTGAGCTACGAACCTTCACAAACCTTGCATAATGAGAAATGATGTGAGTGCTGGATGGAAGTAAACTATAAGTTCCTAAACAGTAGTGTTGCAATAGGGGCACACTATAAACCATGAAATACTGGGGGCTTGTCAGAAAGGTACAACAGTGGTCATGGCGGTTTTAATATGCATTTGATTGAATTAATCAAATTAGCAGGGATAGCCATGAAGGAGAGTTATTGAATGCATGAGTTTGTTACTTGGGGTAATATGTTAGGGAACGAACCGAGCAGCAGGCTATATTGGATTTAGTATTGTGTAATGAGGTAGGACTAATTAATGACGTCATGGTGAAGGATCCTCCACGGACAGCTGAATGTCAAATTCAATTGGAAGACAAGAAATTTGAATTCCACATTAGGAGTTAAACAATGGTAATTACGTAAGCATAAGCACAGAATTGGCTCTACTGGTCTGGGTGGGAAGATTAAAAGGTAGAGAATTTGATGAGCAGCAACAAATGTTTCAGGATATACTCAATTGCTCACAACTAAAATATATTCCAGAAAGAAATAAAAATTATAAGGGGAATGCAACATTCCTGGCTAAACAAGGAAGTTAAAGGCAAAAACTAAGGTACAGAGTATTTGCACAGGTGATTGATAGGCTGGAAGGTTAATAAAGGGTGGCTAAAAATTCAGAAAAAGAGAATAGGTAAATTGTGAAAGAAAATTAGTGCAAAATACAAAAATATAAAAATGCATAGCAAGCGCTGCTCTAAATGTACAAAAGGTAAGATAGTAGGCAAAGTGAATGCTGATCCTTCAGAGATTGATACAGAGGAGTTAATAACGAGGGACCCAGAAATCACAGAGATACTAAATCAATATCTTGCTTCAGTTTCCGTGCTGAAAGACACTAGTATCATCATAATAGTAGGAGAAAGTGAGGACTGCAGATGCTGGAGATCAGAGCTGAAAATGTGTTGCTGGAAAAGCGCAGCAGGTCAGGCAGCATCCCTCCTCATTCCTGAAGAAGGGCTTATGCCCGAAACATCGATTCTCCTGCTCATCATAATAGTAACAGGTAATGCAGAAATTATAGAAAGGGAAGAACTTAGAATACTCATCACACAATTGAAAAAGTACTGAACAAACAAATGGAATTGAAGACAGACAAGTCCTCAGGGCCCTCTTTCTAGAATCTTAAAGAAATTGGCAGCAGAGATAATGAATCTATTGGTTATATAGTTCCAAACGTTTCTGGATGCAGGAAAGTATCCAGTGGATTGGAAAAATGCTAATCTAATACCCTTAACCAAAAGGGAGACAGAAAGTAAGAAACATAGATCAGTTAACTTAACATGTGTCATTGGGAAATTGTTAGAATCTATTGCTAAGGAAACAATGCAGGACACTGGAAAGTCAAAATAAAAACCTGTCAGAGTCCGCATGGTTTTGTGAAGGTAAATCATGTTTGACTAATTTTCTCGAGGTCTTTGCATTGGGGACAAACAATATGAAAAGTGGAGATCCTGTAGGTGAGGTATATCTGGACTTCCAGAAAGCATTTGATAAATGCTGCTTTAAAGGTTGATGCACAAGTTAAGATTGCATGGGGTTAGGATAATTTGTTAGCTTGGATAGAAGATTGGCTAACCAACGGTTGGCAGAGAGTCATGATAAATGGGTCATTTTCTGGTTGGCAAGATGAAACTAATAGTTCAGTCCTTGGGCCCTAACTATTGACAATCTATATTACTGACTTAGATGCAGGGACAGAAAATACAAAATTTGGAAACAAGATTAGATGAGGTGGGAAAGTATGTTGCAAAGATGAAATATAAAATTTACCAATGGATCTAGATATGTTAGGAGAATGAGCTAACATTTAGCAGATGAAGTTTCATGTGGGTAAGTGTGAGATTATCAATTTTGTTCAGAGGAATAGAAAGGCAACTTATTGTGCAAATGGGGAGAAACTTTAGAGTGCTTTGGTGCAGAAAGATCTGGGTATCCTTGTACATGAATCTCAGAAAACTAATACGTAGGTACAACAGTTAATAAGGAAGACAAGTAGAATTTTGGCTTTCGTAGTTAAAAGATAAAGTATAAAAGGAAGGAAATGTTGCTTCAACTGTACAAAGTATTAGTGAGACTATATGTGAAGTGTTATAGACTATTTTATTCGGCTTACCTGAAGGGGGGATGCAGTTGCATTGGAGGCAGTTCAGAGAGTTTCACCAGATTGATTCTAGAGCTGGAGGTTTTGTGCTATGAAGATGCACTAAGCACTTTAGGCCAATACACTCTGGAGTTTAGATGAATAGGAGGAAACCAACTGAAATGTAGAAAATCTAAAGGGGATTGACAAAGTCGACACAGAAAGGATGCTTCCTTTCGTGGGATAATCTAGAATGATAGGTCATGGTTTTAGATTATGTGGTAGCAGATTTAAAACACAAATGAGAAGAAATTACTTCTCTCAAAATGTCATGAATCTGTGGAATTCACTGCCCCAGAGTGTTATGGATGCTGGGACATTGGGTCATTTTAAGGAGAAGACATAATTAGTATTGGGTTGATGGATTATGGACAGCATGCAGAAACGTGGAGTGGAAGCTGAGATGAGATCAACCATGATTGTATCAAATAGCAGAGAAAGTTCAAGGGGATGAATTGTCCACTCCTGCTCTTAGTTCTCATGTTCTTAGAATCTAAGAATTAATTTTTTTGCTACAACAATTTCTATTTCCAATAACATGGAAAATATTGCCCAAACTTTTAAATTCAAATTAAAGCTGGCATGAGGTTGGTAATTACAGTCTCCAAGAATTGCATGAACTATCATTCTGTGATCTTTACTATAAAAAACATTATCATGTCAAAAATTAGTTGCTGATTCACACTGTGACTGTTTTACTTTGACGACCAAGATGAATTTTATCCTCCTCATGCTCAATCATCAGATGGTGGAATGAAAATCAATGGGAAGCTGAAGAGCTCAGAAAATCAGTAAGAATCAACTTTGATTTTGAATATTAATAACTCTTGTAAAACAAACAAAATTATGGTAACTGATAACTATTAATTATTAACGCAGTTCACAAACAGATTTTATCAGCTTTCATGACAGCTCCAAATGTAAAGTAATTTTGAATAATTGCCAAATGCTGTCAAACTGCTCTAGTAGCAAAATCTATCAATGGTATTCGTATTACGTGCTACAATATGTCAATTGATATGAATAACATTTGAAATCTGATACCATTGGAACATGAAACGCAAGGAGCTGACTAATCTGATTGAAATATGAAATGTTTGAAGGTAATTTTGACATGAATGAAATAACATGATCATTATATCCTGCTTAACAATTTTATTCATCACATCATATAGTCTTCAGTGAGTGTTCTCACATAGAAATAGGAATTGGTCACTCAGTTTCTCAGACCTTTTCCATCTTTCAGTTAAATCATAATTATTCTGGACCTCAACTTTAAGAGCCTAGTTTATGCAACTTCTTTACATATCTTGATAGAAAATTCTGTTTAACATTTTGATTTTGTACAGGAGAAAATATTTCTTGTTTTAATTGATTTTCTGCCTCAAAACACAGCAGAGATTTAAAATTGGAAATTCATATAAGTTGATATCTAAGGTTTCTACTCAGTTTGTAATTTTGGCTTCCTGATCTCCCTATCCATGCTGTAGTGATGGAGCCAGGTGGACCTCATAGAATATGAGTTCTCTGATAGGGCTGTTAATCTGATTCAATCAGTGAGCCCTGGCTGATAGATACAAATAAAAGCGTTCACTCTGAGAGCTGGCCCTGAGGGAGCTGTAACAGTGTCAAGGATTCTTCATGTGTAAATAAAGGGTGACTTGGTGATTGGATACTGACCTCTGTGGAGTTATTTCACATGGGATTCTACAATGACCAGTAATGTAGAATTCATAGAATCCCTACAGTGTGGAAACAGGCCTTCAGCCCAACAAGTCCACACTGACCTTCTGAAGAGTAACCCACCCAGATCCATTCCCTTAGTACTCTACATTTACCCCAGGCCAATGCACCTAACCTACACTTCCCTGAACACTCTGGGTAATTTAGCATGACCAATTTGTCTAAACTGCACATCTTTGGACTGTGGGAGGAAACCGGAACACCCGGAGAAAACCCACATAAACACAGGGAGATTGTGGAAACTCCACACAGACAGTCACCCAAAGCAGGAATTGAACCCAAGTCCCTGGTGCTGTGAGGCACCAGTGCTAACTACTGAGTCACCAAACTGCCCCCGACTATCTCAACTTTATTGGAATTGCAGATTGATAAAACCAGAAATAGGTTTAGCTCGGTTGGCTGAATTGCTGATTTTCAGAGCAGTGTGATACCAACAGCATAGGTTTCATTCCCATCAGTGGCTTGAGGTTATCATGAAGGGCTCCCCTTTTCAGCATCTCTTCCCTCACCTGAGGTCTGCTGGTCCTCAGGTTAAATCATCACCAGTCACCTCTCTCTAATGACAGAGCATAAATCCAATTTGAAAGTTTATAAATCTGGCATTTTAAAGAATGAAACAATAGTTCAGTGACTAACTGAGCCATGTGTAGAAAAAAATCAATACAGAGTTTTATAAATTGGGTGAATTTCCTTGACAAGATTTCAATTGAGCAATTAAAACATAAATACCAACAATACATGTTGTGAGATTTTAAGTGTTGTCATTGAATTGATTAATGTCTATTAATACCTATCAGAATTGTACACAAACAACTAGAGAGCATGATGGATCTGTCAAATATAACTCAATAGAAAATTAAAACTTTTTAATGAAGAAGAGAGAAAATTGCAAAAAAGAAAAAGTAAAATCAACATTTTAAATATCATCTGAGGGCTTAAAATCATCCTGTGTATATTTTGTGGATCTGTTTGCTTAGATGACTGGTTTCAGAATAGTATGATCAGCACACAACTGATGCCCATTCCAGCTGAAGTTGACATGGAATGTGCCTCCTTGACCTGTCCCTCACAGTGGAAGTCAATGGTAAACCATAACTTGTAAGGGCATTGTGAAATACAGTATGGCAATGAGCCACATATGGTGATATTAAATGAGGTGACCAAAGGTTTACTTAAAGAATTAACTTTTAAAGAGTGTCACAAAAGAGGCAGAGAGCTGTAGAGAAAATATTCAAGAACTTAGATCACAGACAACTGAAGGTGGAATTGTCATATATGAAGTGACTAAAATCAAGGATGTGAGAAAGATCAGAATTAATTGAATGAAGACATCTTGAACAGTAGTGAAGGATTGGAGGAGATCACGAAGATAAGAAGAGACAAGACCTTCAAGGGATTTGAAAGCAAGAATGAGAATATTGAAACCAAAAAGTTGCTTGTTTGGGAATGAAAGTATGTCAACAAGGTTGATAGATGAACAGTACTTGGGTGCAAGAAGACCATGGCAGGAAAGATTTGAATTATGTGAGTTGGGTAAGTTAGGAAGGACAAACACAGGTGTAAATTTAGTCACTGTAGAGCTGGAAACATTTAAGTTTTGGACCTGCTTCATTAAGAAGGATCGTTTCACCTTTTGGAACAAGTTGCTGCCAAGTGCAATGAATAACAGGACAGTTGTGTCACAGACACTGCAACTTCTTGCAACTTGTTTGATTTCCTTTGTAGACTTCTATATTCGGTCTATTTTTTTTTCCCTAAGTTTTGTTGCTCCTTCCCAGAGTTGGTGTGACTGCAATATAGAACAGTATAATGAGGGAGAGTGACGCGAAGTGGTAGCATTGAAGGTAAAAACAAGGACTGCAGATGTTGGAAACCAGAATCTAGATTAGAGTGGTGCTGGAAAAACACAGCAGGTCAGGCAGCATCCGAGGAGCAGGAAAATCGACGTTTCGGGCAAAAGCCCTTCATCAGGAGTAGAGGCAGGGTGCCTGCAGATTGGAGAGATAAATGAGAGGGGGGTGGGGTGGGGAGAAAGTAGCATAGAGTACAATAGGTAAATGGGTGTGGGGATGGAGATGATAGGTCAGAGAGGAGGGTGGAGTGGATAGGTAGAAAGGAAGCCCTGGTCATGGCAGATAGAGGTGTGGAGGGATTGGATATCCATGGTGAAGATGAGGCATTGGGGGCCAGGAAAACGGAAGTCTTAGAGGAGGTGAAGGGCATGGGTGGTGTCTCGAACATATGTGGAGAGTTCCTGAACTAGGGGGGATAGGACAATGTCGAGGTAGGTAGAGGTGAGTTCAGTGGGGCAGGAGTAGGCTGAGACAATGGGTCAGCTGGGGTGGTCAGGCTTGTGGATCTTGGGAAGGAGGTAGAATCGGGCAGTGCAGGATTCCCGGACAATTGTACTCTATGCTACTTTCTCCCCACCCCCACCCCCTCTCATTTATCTCTCCCCTCTGCAGGCACTCTGCCTCTATTCCTGATGAAAGGCTTTTGCCTGAAACGCCTATTTTCCTGCTCCTCGGATGCTGCCTGACCTGCTCTGCTTTTCTAGCGCCACTCTAATCTAGACTCTGTGATAGCATTGAAGTCACACCATGATAGTCTGACGGCAAGGTTGCAAAATGCACTTGAGGAGATCATTCAGCTCTGTTTTAATTCCAGCACCCTGAAAGAGCTATCCAATTAGTCCTGTTCTCATTCTCCTTCCCTACTGCTCTCTGCAGAAACTTTTGCTTTCAAGTATTTATCCATTTCCTTTTTGAAAATTACAATTGCACCTGCTTCAACAACCGCTTGAGAAATTGCATCCAAAATCATAACAACTCCTTACATGGACAAAAGATTTCCTCAGCTTCCAACTTTTACATTTGCCATTCATTTTAAACAAAAGACTGGCTGGTGTTTTCTTGTCATTTGTTCCCATATATTTCACTCTACTTTAATAGAGTTTGATATTTAACACTCCAAGGAGCTTCTATTAAGAGACAAATGTAATCTACAAAGAGTTTCTAAATCCAGAGAAATGCAAAGGGTTCAAACTTCAATAACAACTGGTGTGGGACTGATAACGCTGTTGGCAAAGGAGGACAAATGCAGTCAATAATCTTTAAACAGATCGATGCTTTGCTTCATAGCAAACAAAATATATCATTGTGAATGGGCATCATATGTAAAATAATTCAGTTTGACTGGGAAATTGCTTATGGTCTTCTCTGGAGTTCTAACATGAGGTCCTACCATTCGCTAAAATGTTCAAAGTTTGTACTGAGTGCAGAAACAATTTTTCATTGCGATTCTGAAACAACAAATAAGACAGGAGAGAACATTAGGAAATTAAAGAGAAATTTGAAGTTCATGTTTTGTTGCTAGATGTATCAACAAACATCAAAGACATAATAATTACAGTATTCAAAGCAATAAAAGGAATTAATGCTCCTTTTTGGAACATTCAATTTTCAAGTTCTTGTAAAATACAGATTTACTTTATATCTTTTGATTTATAATGACCGAGATCTTTTAGTGGGCAGACTGCCAACCTTCATCATCATACCACTCTCAAACTCAATATTTATCCCTCAAATCAACATCATAAAAACAGATTTTCACATTATTGTGTGTAATAATTTGCTATGCATATATATTGACTGTTGCTCGTCTTTCATTGCTCTAATGACTATATTGCTGTCATGTGGCATCCTGATGGTTGATGTGGTATGCAGTTTTCTGATTGCCCAAGAATTTGAACAACTTCGAAAATTCCATGATGAATTCATTGCTTTGCTCCTTGATGTCAACTTAACCAATATTTCAAACTTCAAATGCCCTTCTCCTCAATAATGAGTGTTCTGGATTCTGGTTGATACCTGGAACATTAGGGACTTTTCTGTCATTTAATTTTCAACTTGATCACTCTTGGATCTTGAAGGTGAATTGATGATAGCTGTAGTATTATTTGATTCAACCATTCTTCCATAATGGAAAATAATGCTAATCCCATAACAAGATGAAAATTAATAAGGCATTCATTGATATTTATATTAGCAATCCTATATTTGTTTTTTCATTTCTTGATGTCTCCAAGGAAGGTGATTTCTCTTATATTTGGTTATTTATTTTGTGGGCAATCTTATTAAAGGATTTTTGTGCATAAAACCATTTTAGAATAATACACTGATTTAAAATCACTGATGTTCTTACAGGTATCCTTATAATTCTGACTGGGCACTCTTCACACTTCTGTATCTTTTTCCAGCCACAGCCAGTATATAAAAAGTCTGGTATCTGGTACTTTTTCCTCAATTTCCCGGCTTCTTTCTGGCTGCACTATTGGCTTTGCACCAAATGAATTGAATGCCTCAAACAGATTTTTCCAACAGGATTTTTTTCTGCCTCTTAATAAAACCTGCCATTGTTTTTGTACCTTGCCCTGGTTCTAGCCAGTTACACCACCTTGGTCAATGTTAAGTCTTCTAACTGTAGGAGATCTCAAAGGATTTCTAAATTAACTCCAGAAAGACTGGTATCCCATAACCAAGTCACCCTTTGTCTTGTGCTTAGTAAATGACACTGTCCCAGCTAGCTCAGAGCTAGCTCCGAGAGTGATCAGAACCCTGACACTCCTATTTATAGCTGTCAGCCAAGACTCCTTGATTGGAATGGGTTAACAGCCCCAATGAGGGAACTCATATTCTTTGAGATCCACCTGGTTGACCTCATTCCAATCACTACAGTTTCCTCTAAAAGGCTGACTATAATTCTGTCTCAGTTCAAGTTGTCTTTAACATTCTGTAATCACAATTGTCTACTAGACATTAAGGGTTATTGTAAAATGCCTTTTCTAGGGTTTTATTTTTATCTCTTAAATATTGCTCACTCCGTGGGAAAGTTACAATGAACACTAAAATCTGACTCAAAGGTTTTGGGGTTTCAATTTCAGAAGTGATTGTCTTTTTGCTTGCACTCCTTGTCTAATTAAAGTGTGTCACCTGCAATGCTTGCCATTGCATGTAGTAAGAAATGGACCTGAATTTTGTAGATTGTTTTGACAATGCAGTGCTATTTTGATTGAATCTTTTCATTTAACTTTGCATTATTCTTTCAGTAGGAGGCTATATCAATGATGATGGCCTGATCACAAAAACAGTGCAGACTTGGGAAGAAGGCATTCAAACTGAGCTGTGCTACTTCTTCCCGGGTATCTGCATTGTTTTTGTGATCATGCCATCATCATTGATATGGCCTTTTTTTGGACATGATCAGTAGTTAACCATTTAGGTGAAGGATTAAACTTGAAAACATAATTATCTCTGAAGAGGTTGGAGATGTTCAGTGGTCATGTAAAATGTCTTTCTTTCTGAACTGACATAACTTGACCATATAATGTAAGTTCAGATTCGGGTGGCAATTCTGAAGTTACACTCTAGAACTCAGGGTTCCACCAGAGGCTGCACTACGGATTCTCCTAAAACCAGCAAACATTGAAATCAGTGAACCCTTCTACTTTTCTGCTCTCATATCTTTATGAGAAATCTCCTACGAAGTTAAACTTGTTCAATCAGTTAATACTACTGTAAGTCATAAGCATTGCTGAATTAAAAAAACCTTGAAAATTAATTTCATACTCGTGGAGTGTTTTAAAATTTCACCATGATGAAAAATCAACAGACCGTTAAACATTGTTTTTAATAATATCTTTGAAGTCAATGGCAAGAATCCGAGTTCACCTCGTGCCCACAAACTCCATGCCAATATGCATTTCCTGCAGCTATTTTGATTTCATTCAAAGTTATCAAGCTCAGAGCCTATCATATTGTAGACTCCTAGTCTGAGAATGAACATTCTTGCTATTGAGGGAGTCCAGTGAAGTTTCACTCGACTGATCCCTGGGATGGCAGCACTGACATATGAAGAAGGATTGAATCAACTGGGCTCGTACTTGTTGGAATTTAGAAGATATGGAACATTGAAACATATAAAATCCTAATGAGATTGGACAGGTTAGATGGAGGAATAATGTGCCCAATGTTCCTGCAGTTCTCTAAAGCCCTGGTAAGAATATGCTTGGAATATTGTTCAAAGTTTGGGAGAAGATTTGTAGCTCGAGTGCTTGTTGTTGTGGTTCTGTTCGCCGAGCTGGGAATTTGTGTTGCAGACGTTTCGTCCCCTGTCTATGTGACATCCTCAGGAATATTTTCTTCAGTTCTAGTCACCTCATTATAGGAAGGAAGTGGAAGCTTTAGAGAGGCTGCAGAGGAGATTTACCAGGATTCTGCCTGGACTGGAGGGCATGTATTATAAAGAAAGGTAGAGGGACCTAGGGTTTTTCTTATTGGAGCGAAGAAGGATGAGAGATGACTTAAGAGAATTGTACAAGTTGATGAGAGGCATAGAAAGAATGAATAACCAAAGACTTTTTCCCAGGGCAAAAATGACTATCATGATTAGCACTGCTGCCTCACAGCGCCAGGGAATCGGGTTCAATTCCAGCCTTGGGCGACTGTGTGTGGAGTTTGCACATTCTCCCTGTGTCTGCGTGGGTTTCCTCTGGGTGCTCCAGCTTCCTCCCACAATCCAAAGATGTGCAGGTCAGGTGAATTGGCCATGCTAAATTGCCCGTAGTGTCAGGGGTGAATATAGGGTAGAGGAATGGGTCTGGGTGGGTTACCCTTCAGAGGGTCAGTGTGGATTTGTTGGGCCAAAGGGCCTATTTCCATACTGTAGGGAATCTAATCTAATGTATGAGGGGCATAATTTTAAGGTGAATGGAGGAAGGTTTAGGAAAGATGTCAGAGGTAGGTTCTTTACTCAGAGAGTGTTGGGTACTTGGAATGCACTGCCAGCAGTGGTAGTAGAGTCAGATACATTAGGGACATTGAAGTGGCTCTTGAATAGGCACATGAAAGTTAGTACAATGAAGGGTATGTGGGTTAATTTGATCTTAGAGTAGGATAAAAAGTTGGCAGTGTATTGAGGGCTGAAGGACCTGTACTGTTCTATGTTCGATGTTCTATGATGTTGAGGATGTCCAGACTTGGGGATCACATTTAAGAATAAAGAGTAAACCATTCAGGACTGAGATGAGGAGGAATTTCTTCATTCAGGGATTTGGGAACCTGTGAACTTCTCTACCACAGAAAGATGCTGGGGCCAGTTCTTTCGATATATTCAAGAGAGAGCTCAGCGTGGCCCTTGTAGCTAAATGGATCAAGGGTTTATGAGGATAGAGCAAGAATGGGATACTGAGATTGCATAATTAGCCATACATTGGTTGCAGATTGCGTGCTTTTTGAACACTAGCTACCTGATGAAGGAGCAGTGATCTGAAAGCTGATGCTTCGAAATAAACCTGTTGAATTTTAATTTGGTGCTATGTGATTTTTAACTTTGTCCATCCCAATCCAACACCAGCACCTCTACATCATGATCAGCCATGATCGTATTGAATGGTGATGAAGGCTCAAAGGGCTGAATGGCCTACACCTGCATCAATGTGCCATATTTCTATATTTCTATGACATCAATATGATGCTAGAGTACAATATAATAGCCATCTTTTGGCATTCAGCAATGCAGCAAATGTAAAATAATATCTTTTTTTCTCTCGTGAATTTATGGAAGGTCAGATGGCAGCAGTGTCTTGTATGGTTCAAACAATCCAAGTGCACCACTTTTGCTTCTATGTCTTATTTTTCATGTCACATTCTCACAATGCTTCTGCTGATTTCAAATCTATTCAATGGCTGGAAGCAGTTCAACCCTTTGAAAGTACCTGGTCCCAATTCAATAACTGCATCCTAAAGCACTGTCATCTGTCACTAGCTCTCACTGTTGTGTAAATTGTCAGCCTGAGAGAAAATCAGCCATTGGAATGGCCTAACATTTCATCTGCCGAGGGAAGAAAACTGAAAAAGAGAGAGGAAAATCTACTTAGAGGCAGAACTTCCTTTACAGGTCAGGTTACAGGGTTAAAAAAAAATGGATTTTCTTGAAATGGATGAAAAATTAGCTATGGGGATTTTAGCTTGTTGATACTTGCTGTGGAGATGGTGGACTGTATTTTGTCAAAAATCAGTTGTGTCCTGTTTCAAATGTTTGATGGAGGATCTCTCTCTCTGCGAATAATATGAAGTTATCTCATGCAGTTCTACCCTGCTGACCTCATTATGTAATGCCTCATGCCTCAATTACACCATTCTCACACTACCTTGCACTCATCAGCAACAGACATTCTCATCACTGTTGGAACCTCTCAGGATTTCGGCCCCCGGTGCTATCTTCAAAATCCAGCTGTACTCTGCCCAGTTTCAATTCTGTCAGCAAAAAATTGCCTTTTGCAGTATGTGTAGTGAGAGCGAAACTAAAAGAATAAACATCTGTCGGCTCAGGTGATTTTTCATCGGAAATAAAATATCAGATTCATAAATGTATTGTTACTTTACACCAACATCTCTCATTGTAACTGTAGCTACAAAACTAAAACTGTACTGGGTTATTTGTCTTTAGTACCATGCTATGTGAGAAATTTACCTAAGGAAGTGCTGCTTCTTCTCTAATACCCAACACGGCATATTGCCTTATCATTGTTCAAGATTGACCATGGCACAATCCCCTGGACTGAGATTTAACAATGTCCTTGACTGTGATAGGACCTCTGACTGACGACAGTCCCTCTTGACTTGACTGAGGATTACTCTCCTCAAATTTAGAGACTTGGATAGTAGGTTGGCGCACATTTGGTGTGTTTGCCATAAAAGCTGCTGACATATGCTGCAAGTGTGACGTTGATGTGGCACACTGCCATACATGTCAACCCCTTGACTGAACATTGTTGCAAAACATGACAAACTGCATGACTGCACTAAAAGGGAAGGCAAGACAGAAATGCTTGAGAGGTTCAACGTCTGAATGAGGCAACAAAGCACAAAATAAAACCAAGACAAGATAAGGTAGAGATGTTGTGAGTATCCATCTGTGTGTGCACTGCTAAAGCCAGTGAAGAACCCAGAGCTGTACCCTACTGCGATCATGAAATAGGTCCCTGTCCTTGTGCACATGGCACCCTGGTATAGCATTGCAATGGAAGGCATCTGTCCACTCCAAAGTGGATAACTGTATTCTAATTGAGTTAAAGATGTGCCATGATGATGTGCTGAGTCTGCTGCAGACCTGGTTCCATCCACCATTGATGAGAGTGGAAGTTATCACTGCCAATGGAGTGTAGCCTGAGATATTGAGAAAAACTGGCCAAGATGGCAGACCAGAAAATTAAACAGGGAGCTGGAGCGGATAGGGCCCTGTCAGATTTTCATGTCAGCTTTTGTCACCCTCTAGTTTCTCCACACTGTTTGGGAAAATAGTACAGTGCATTTAAAAAAGGCAAGAATAGGTAATAATGAAATTTTAATGCATGTAGCAAGCCTTTCATCACTCACTATTGAGATGCTAAATCTTGCAGAAAACCTTACTTTTTTCTCACTGCCATGAATCTCACTTTTTCAATCTACCAATGTTTTCCCAACTGACTCACCATTTCCCACATCATGCAGGGATATGGGAAAATTTAACTCAGCAGTTCTTTTGAATCTTTTTTAATGGTCAAATTATTTGAACAAGAAGGACTTCAACAAGGTGAATAAGCACAGCAGTAGAGATTGGAGTTTAACAATTTCTCACATCTATTCAAAGCAAAAAAGATGGTGGTTGTAAAACAGTTTATTTTGGGCTGGCTTGCATGATAGATCTGTAACAAATGTTACATACATCTTCCAGCCTCCTTACTGCAATCAGATTTTAAAGCCTCCTTACTCTCATTGACAGCACCAATATCAGAATTTCATCAGATTCACTGGACCCGAAACATTAACTCTGCTTTCTCTCCACGGATGCTGCTAGGCTGCTGAGTTTCTCCAGCTATCTTTGTTTTTGTTTCAGGTTTACAGCATCTGCAGTTATTTGTTCTACACTCTGCATGCCACTCTGTGAGTGTAGGAACCTCTAAGACCTTGTCTTGGGTTTTATCATTTGAAAATTAACAATGCCAATATATAATTTGCTGCAAACATCTTTGTGAGTTTACAAGATGGATCAGATGTTTTGGCAACTAGTATTGTGCAGAAGAAATTCAGATGGTGTTTCAGCCTCCACACTCAGTATAAGCTTGGAAACTGACCTACGTATATCAAAACATAGGCAGAGGATGCAAACAATTATAAAATGTAAAATGCAACTACTCACAATGTTCATATACTTAAAATAAAGTCACTCTAAACATGACAAGGAAAATTCAAATAGCCTGTGCTCAATTTCAATTGAGTGGAATAGAGGAGAGCTGAAAGAGTTCTCATAAGCTCACAATGATTGTGATGGCTTTTCTAGTAGATTTGCCATTCATTTAAATTCTGTTCCGTGTCTGTAAGGACAGATGATAATGTGGCAGTAATGTCTAATAATCCAAAGACCTGAGCTAATATTATGGAGACACAGGTTCAAACTCCTGTATAGCAACTGCGAGAATTTGAATTCAATCAATAAGTCTCGACATAAATCTAGTCTCAGTGAATTAGCCATTGATTGTCTAAGGGCCAGCAATGTCCCTTGGGGAAAGAAATCTCCCATTTTTACCTAGTATTCATGTGACTCCAAACCAACATCAATGTGATTGACTTTTAACGGTTCTTTATTTCAAGAACAATTAGGGATGAGGGATGCTTTCTGGTCTTGCCAGTGAAAGCTACAATCCCACTTTCTTGGGCTGAGAAAATAGAAACTTTAAAGCTTGTAAATTTTACAGGCTGAAAAATTGTTTTCCTTGCTCATTCTACCTCAAGTAAATCACTGTAAATTGTTTTTAAACAAACCAGCTGGTAGTGCATTGGGTCATCTTGGAATAAATTATCAGATTTGGAACTTCTTGGGTTTACATAAAGGACAGGTTGACCTAGCAGATGAGTAGAGACAGAGGAAACATTTTTTTTTAAACAGGAAATTTATGCAACCACAAATACCCCACTTTATATTTTCGTCTATTTTATTTAATATTTGCTTGCATTTATTGTGCAGTCTGTGGTTGAAGCTATGCATGTGCAAATGTCAGAGCTTATTCTTTCAAAGGAAATAAAACCTATAATTTCCTTAAATACGTGATTCTTGTTCCAAATGCAACCCCCTCACTCAAGATGTATAGACGTTTTGTGTGGGAATTCAGACGATATATGGCAGCAGAAGTAAACAAATAATAGGAAATATAATTTATGTCTGTAATCACTGAAAACTTTCTCTGCTTGCAAAACAGAGAACAATGAATGCTTTGCTTGAATTACAACAGACAAACACATAAATCTGTATTAGGACTCAACTTACAAGCAGCAGATATTATAAAGGGAAACCTTTAGAATTATCCCTCTACTTGTAATGTGCAGAAAGCATAAGTGAAAATGTGCACTGTGAACACAACAGGGAAAGCATTGTCATGACTAAAGCTAATCTAGCACCTATTCTTATTAAAAATCTGCATTGCACTGAAGGCAGCTTTACCCATCACAACGTTCACAGTAAATTTACAGCAAGAACAATTAATCTCCAAATTTAACTTTGTGGGTCAAATCAGCAATAGATCCATAAAGCTCTGATAACATATGTCCCTCATGTTATTAACTCCCAAGCCTCAATTAGATTTTAGAATACTGACTCCAACCTGAATTTATGGAAGTCAATGTGATGTAATGGGATTCCTGATTATGATGGTTGTCAATGGTAACTGGGAACCAGCACTAAGTCAATGGTCAGGGGTACAATGGTAACCACCTCCTGGAAAGAAGTGGGGGTTCGTGTGATTATGAAAAGTACACCCTTACTCCTTAGCTTAGTGGAAGGAGGTTCAATTGAGGCATTCAAAAGGACATCAGATTATTATTAAAATATAAACACATTGCAGGAAACAGGGAGAAGATTGACACGAAGCTAAAATGCTTTCAGAGCCAGAACAGGCATATGGTCTGAATGGCTTCATTCTGCACCATAACAATTCTGTGATTCTGGACTGAAAGATAATATTAGCAATGTTACTTAAGTCACTTGCTTGTTAACATCCTGAAACCATTTGCAGCAGCTTTCCTTAAAAGTGTTGACATTGTACAAGTCCAAATTTAAAACCGAATGGGGTTTGGGGAATGGTATCAACTTTTGAATATTGATGAAACTCTTGCCTGCTCCCAGTGAATACATCTCCTGCTTTTGGAATAGGGGAACTGTCAGTGGGCAAAGGGAGGTCAGAGACAATGAGGAGACCATTACTCTGCCTATACCTAAAACCATAACTCTGCAATCCCGGTCTCATTAAACAGACACAGTGTAAAAAAAGGGGTTTCAATATTTTATTTCAGACAGCAAAACCAAGATTAGCCTGCAAAAATACAAAGATGTCTCCAATTTATTCATAGACAGTACAAATAAAATATCTTGGGTGGCAAAAATGTTTCTTTACTGTCATTTTGTGGAGCACGGTTTAATGCATTCAAAAATATTGTGTGTGAACACTGAAGGGAGGTCTTCAATAATTAGTTTCATACGTGCACTTACTTGAGTTCAGTCTTTCCTTCTACTTTATTCAGTTGATAGGCAGGAATCTTCCAATGACTGCTTGAGATGTTCAAAATGGTAAAAGGGAACATTTGATGATAATGAAAGTCTTGAATTTAATGGTTAATTGCACGAAAAGGTCAATGCTATTTAAAAGAATGAACTATTTGGGAAAAAGATGGCTGAGCATTGTGGTTAGAATAAACTAACTTTCAGAACAGATGCAAAAATCTTCCCCTGGTTGACAGCCCTGGGAGCTCCAAACAATTGAAGAGTGTCAATCAATTGGCAAGAGACATTAACAGCTCAACACTAACCTGACAATCTCACTCAAAGTGACATTGCTTACTGCCGTGCTGGATGCTCTTCTGAAAATGAGGATTAAGACATGTTGGGCAGCGGTTAAAAAGTTTTTCTTTTACTCTGTTCTGTTTTATTTCATCTGGGAATGCCTGGAGCTAACAAGGTGCAAATTGTCTGAGTCTCTGCATTAACCTGCAGGGGGAAGAAGGTAATTTGTAGCTTCTCCAGGATGATGCCATGGATGTGAAACTACCAGTTGAGGAAAGGGATAATGGGATTCATTCCAGTGCAACAGAGTTGAGATGACAAGGCATTAAGTTTTTACAGTGATGAAGACTTCTTCAAATTGACAAAGGGAAGATTGTTGCTTCTGGAAGGTGACAGGGTTAGATGTTTAAAACTGTCACTTAGAAAATTAAACCATTTTAAGCAGAAATTTTCTTACAAGTGGTGTGATTGGAATCTGGAATGTTGCTTTTCCACACGGACTGCATTTGGCAAAGGCGACGACATCTCATCTGATGCTGCTCCACGATTATCTGGCTAGGTTGGGCAGCTTTAATATGATTATTATCTATTCAATCATTGCCAGAGAATCATTTGCAATGGCTTATCTTTCTGCTTCCTTACAGTAACCTCAAATATCCCACAGGATCAATCTTTTGTCCTGCACCACTTCTCATCCACATGTTGCCTCTTGTCCATAATACAAGTAGCTGCAATCAATATGACAGCAGAATGCAACTCAGGAACTGATGCTAGTTTACACAGAGCTCACTCTATATCAGGATCCTTCCCTACTCTGTATATAATGTTCAAGAAACATTTCTGGTTTAAAAAACCTGCTCACCACGATCTCTGGGCACACTTACAGCTTGATGTTGCACAAATATACCCCAGAGCAATGGGAAGGGCATCTGGCAATACCCAGCACAAAAGAATTAAAACAAAAGTAAACACCAGCATTAACTGTGTTCTAATTCTAAAACAGGACACGAGACCAAAGCATCACATAGAATTCAACAGGACAGATGTAAGCTAAACCCTGAGGGAGCCACGCACCAGTGGTAAATAACACAGGCTGACAAAATCCTGCAGCAAGTGAAACCTCTGGGTAGATACGTCCAGCAATTAGGGCAACCAGGAAGCAATGAGTCAGCTGGAATGGGAACAAGTGAAAATGGTATAAATCACGGCAAACAGCCTCAAAGACAATGTGAAGTAAGTATAAATAAGTTCAACAGACTCCCGACACAATACTTTGCAAAATTACCTCCTGGTAGAGAAAACCTTCTACCATCCAGAGCATTCCACCATATGGAGGACTAGGACCAGACTGACCAATATGTATCTAGCATCAAGCATGAAGCGGCATGGTGGCCCAGTGGTTAGCATTCCCTGCCTCACAGCACCAGGGTCCCAGGTTTGATTCCAGCCTCGGGTGACTGTATGTGTGGAGTTTGCACATTCTCCCCGTGTCTGCATGGGTTTCCTCCGGGTGCTCCTGTTTCCTCCCACAGTCTTAAGATATGCAAGTCAGGTGAATTCGCCATGGCAAATTGCCCATAGTGTTAGGTGCATTAGTCAGAGGGAAATGGGTCTCGGTGTGTTACTCTCCGGAGGGTCGGTGTGGACTGGTTGGGCCGAAGGGCCTGTTTCCACACTGTAGGGAGTCTAATCATTCTATGACTCAGAGTCATCTCAAGCCTCACACAAGCCAGACGGGTAACAGATTAGCATTCAGATACAATTTGTGCTGATATGCTGACAAGCCAAGAGATCACTGAGCATTCTGCAACATATGATCAAATACGGAAAGCTTTTGATGAGACACTAAACAGAACATTATGATTCATGATTGCTTTTGCTAAGTTAAACAGATAGACCTAGAATCCAGAAGTGATAATAGAGTTATTTGTGAACAACTTATTCTGACTCATAGACAGTTGCAAGTATGGCATTGACGGAACAGCTAATCCAAGACTGATCACCATGAAGGTACGTGTTGAGGCCCAATCAGACATCCTGCAGTGCAGAGAGGACCTTACATTGTTGTCAACTGGGCAGTGAGTGCTGTGCAAACAGAATAACTATGGGGACGTAAGATTCATCTATTTATGAAGTCAGTATAGTGATTAACAAGAAGGGCCATCAGGGTGCCCAATACTACATAGGCAGGGCCCTGAAGAGGGCACTATAGGCAGCAATATCTCTTTTTCCAGACGTGATCTTAAAAGTGTCTATGAATATGAAGTACATTAAAGCTTTTTTGAAATTAAATCCTACCTTCAAAATATACTCACTGTCACATAGAACACAGACCACATTCATTTAAAGTTGGCAAGCACTAGTCAACTTAGTTCAGTGTCTGAGTTAAACGGCTGCCTTTGTTGAACTCTGTAGCACACAGGAGGGCAGTAGGAGAAAAGCAGTATGGGATCTACAAAAGCAAGTCAGACAGAATACCATAAGACCATAAGACATAGGAACAGAAAATAGGTCATGCAGCCCAATGAGTCTGCCCCGCCATTCAATCATGGCTGATAAGTGTCTCACCCCATTCTCCCGCTTTCTCCCGGTAACCCTTGATTCCCAAGAACCTATCATAAATATACTCAATGACCTGACCTCCAAAGCCTTCTGCGGCAACGAATTTAATAGATTCACCATTCTCTACCTGAAATAGTTTCTCCTTAACTCCATTCTAAAAGAATTCCCTTTACTTTAATGCTGTGCCCCCGGGTCCTAGTCTCATAGAGTCCCTATAGTGTGGAAACGGGCCCTTTGGCCCAACAGGTCCACACCAACCCTCCGAAGAGTAACCCATCCAGACCCATTCCCCCACTATCCTAAACTTACCCCTGACTCATGCACCTAACATTCACATCCATGAACACTATGGGCAATCCACCTAACCTGTACATCTTTGAGTCATGGGAGGAAACCAGAGGTCCCAGAGGAAACCCATGCAGACACGGGGAGAATGTGAAAACTGCATACAGACAGTTGTCCAAGGCTAGAGTCAAACCCAGGTCCTTGATGCTGTGAGGCAGCAGTGCTAATCCACAGAGCCACCATGCCACCCTCATTAGAAACATCTTCTCGACATCTACTCAGCCCAAACCATTCAGTATTCCGAATGTTTCAATCCCCACTCATCCTTCTAAACTCCATTTAGTATAAACCCAGAGTCCTCAAATGTTCCTCATATGTTAAGCTTGTCATTCCTGGGACAATTCTTTTGAATCTCCTCTGAACACACAACAGGGCTGTACATCCTTCCTGAGATATGGGGCCCAAAATTGCACACAATACTCCAAATGAATCTTACCAGCGCCTTATAGAGCTTCTGAAGTACATCCCTGCTTTTATACTCAGGTACTCTCAAAATAAATGCCATCATTGCATTTGTCTTCTTAACTACTGACTCAACTTGCAAGTTTAGATTGACAGCATCCTGGACTAGTACGGCCAAGTCTCTTTGCACTTCAGACTTCTGAATTTTCTCCCCATTTAGAATATTGTCCATGCCTCTTTAACGTTTTTAAATTGTGTAATAATCCTTGTTTCTCATCATGACAATAGTATAAATAGCTAATAATGATTATTGGTTTTCACTAACATTATTTTTGTCCCTCTTCTGTCAAGAATATGCAAATATCAACCTTGATGTTACAATACTTCATTGGCTCTAAAGCCCTTTGGGACATCCCATGGTCATGAAAGGAACAATAGAAATACAAACCTTCCTTTTTTTTCAATAGTTTCCTTTGTCTCCTCTTCCTGCTTTGATTCTTACTCACTAGTTTGATGTCTCAACTCAGATAGCAAGGAAACAGATGCCATCAGTGTTTGGTGAGAGGTAACACGAATTAAAATTCCCAAACTGAATAAAGTGTCTCATAACCTTCAAAATGTTTATTATAAACTTGTTGGTCTGAATTGATGCCAAGTCCGGAAAGGAATCCGACAATAATCTTAGTCCAATCAGGCTTCACTTTGATGTGTTAATTTTCACATCTGATATATTTGGTGAGATCACTGATGTGTAATTTCTCAGTATATATTTTTTCTTCATAACACTCATGTTATACAGATCCTTAATGCTTTGAGCAATTGGGACAGTTTTTCACATTCGTTTTCTCTGAGAGTCTGCAATCATTGGCAATTATGTATGTTTCTTCTAAGTTTAAACACTCCTGCAAAGTATAATTTTCTCATTTACATTTGGCATATTGGTTGTGCTGAACATAAATGAGGGTCCATTCAGTTATCAGACCCTCCTAATGCCTCAATATATGTAAATATAGTCTTATATGTGTAAGAGATGCCTTTGGTTTGCTAGGACAGAGTCAAACTCGAATGTTTGTTTGTTTCCCTTAATATGCTACTGTACAGAATCAAACTGTATTTGTCACAATGTATATATATAAAGAGACTTTTTAAGAATAAAGTATATTTTTGAAATTAAAAAGAAACTAACACAAAATGGGGGAGTTTTTTTGCAATCTAATATGGGAGCATTATAATGGGCAAAACTAATGGCGCAGTCATTGTGATGTGTTTTTGGAACCTTGTTTGCAAATATTTCTCAGTAGAGATTATTTAAAAGGAAATCAGACGACACATGTCTCTACTTTAAAAGAACATATGGTGAAAACCAAAGCCAAGTCATCAAAGGAAAGTTATTAGACTTTATATAAATACACTTTTCGGCAGGATGTTACTCATGTCCCCTTACACATTAACAGCAAAGAGGTGGAATGAGTGAAAAGTGTCAAGCTCCTGGGAGTGGTCTTCCACAGCAAGCTTTCTTGGACTCTTCATGTGGATGCACTGGTTACAAAGGCCCATCAATGTCTCTTCTTCCTCAGGCAGCTGAGGAAATTTGGCATGACAGCGAATACCCTCGCCAACTTTTATGGGTGCATCATCAAGAGCATTCTGTCCGATTTATCACTACTTAGTATGGCAACTGTACCATTCAAGATCAGAAATGGTTACAGAGAGTGGTGAACTCGTCCCAGACAATCACAAATGCCAACCTCCCATCTATAGGATCTATCTACTTGGCCCACTATCAAGGAAAGAGCGCCAGCATTCTCAAGGATCCATCCCACCATGGCAATGTTTTTCTACACTGGGGAGAAGGTACAGAAGCCTGAACACATGCACCAGCCAGTTTTGAAACAGTTTCTACCCTACTGTTAGATTACAGAATAAACTCAAACTCTTAACATCCACCTGTACCTGTGTTTTTGGTTTTGCCACTGTTTACCTATTATTTACTTATCTATGCTACTTAACTTTGTAATCTGCCTGTACTGCTCGTAAGACAAAGCTTTTCGCTGTGCCTCAGTATATGTGACAATAAATTCATTTTAATTCAATTCAATATAGGGGTTGTTAGGAATACAGAGGAATGTCTGGAACACCCATTACTCTGCACTGCATCTTAAAATCCTCGGTAATTGCTATCTCATATTGTCTGACAACAAGTCACCTAACAGCAAGAGATTAATTATTTAGTTTACTCCTTGCAAAGTTTTGCTGTGACTTCCAATTGCAAATGACTATGTACCTGCATGTTCTTAACTTCTTTTGCCACTAATCCACTGCCAAGCCCTCTTTTTAAAGCTTCCTCTGAGTTGCTCGTCCATCATGGTTTCATCTGTAATATTTCTAAAATTAATTGATAAATGACAAATAGTTTTTACACCACATGAGTAATAGACAATGTTTCCAACATGAGATAGTACAACCATTTCTCCTCGGCATTATTCAGTGGCATTACTATTGCCCAGCTGCCCACCATGAACCAGAAATTCAACTTAACTGATCACATGAATACAGTGGCTACTAGAAAAAGGTTAACGATAAGTATGTTGTGGTGAGTGGATTATGTCCTGATTCACCAAAGCTGTCCAAACCCATAGAGGACAGAAATGTGTGTAATAGAACATTCTCTACCTGAAAGTGTGTACACTGTTTCAATATGCCCAATGAGTTCAACACTCTCCATGTGAAAGTGTCTGCTGATTGGTACCCAATTAACTTGATTATCTTGCTGCTCATTTCACCATCAATGTGGCTAAGGCTCCAACATATGTTATAGAATCATTCAGTCAGAGATGTACAGCACAGAAACAGACCTTTCTGTCCAACTTGTCTGTGCCGTCCAGATATCCTAACATAATCAAGTCCCATTTGCTAGCACTTGGCCCATATTCCTCTAAACCCTTCCTATTCATATACCCATGCAGATGCCTTTTAACCCCCACCACTTCCTCTGGCAGCTCATTCCATACACGTACCACCCTCTGTGTGAAAACATCGCCTGTTAGGTCCCTTTTATATCTTTCCCCTCTCTCTAAACCTATGCCCTCTAGTTATGGACTCTCCCACCCCAGGGAAAAGACCTTCGCTATTCACCCTATCTGTACACCTCATGATTTTGTAAACCTCTGTAAGGTCATCCCTCAGCCTCCGATGCTCCAGGGAAACAGCCCCAACCTATTCAGCCTCTCTCTATAGCTCAAAACCTCTAACTCTGACAAAATCCTTGTAAATCTTTTCTGAACCCTTTCAAGTTTCACAACATCCTTCTGATAAGAAGGAGACCAGAATTTCACACAATAGTCCAAAAGTGGCCCAACCAATGCCCTGTAGAGCTGCAACATGACCTCCCAATTCCTGTACTCAATACTCTGAAAAATAAAAGAAAGCACATCAAACATCTTTTTTACTATCCTATCTACCGGTGACTCTACTTTCAAGGAGCTATGAACCTGCTCTCCAAGGCCTCGTTGCTCAGTAACACTCCCCTGGACCTTACCATTAAGTGTATGAGTCCTGCTAAAATTTGCTTTCCCAAAATGCTGCACCTCTAATTTATCCAAATTAAACTCCATCTGCTATTCCTCAGCCCATTGGCCCATCTGATCAAGATCCTGTTGTACTCTGAGGTAACATTCTTCACTATCCATGACACCTCCAATTTTGGTGTCATCTGCAAATTTACTAACTATATCTCTTATGTTCACACCCAAATTGTTTACATATTAGCTGGCACCATATTACTACTGTCATACCGTGTTACAAATGGTGGGAAAGTACTAGATGTCCTGCCATCCAGTACAACATTAAGCTACTTAAGTGGCTAATTAAGGGTCTCTTCCCACCTCAGCTATCATTTAGGTAGCAGTAGGGGTATCCTTTGTTGTGTGGGGAGAATGCCAGGTAAACAATAGCACCTTCCCAACAGCCCAGAGTGAGTAGGGTCCTCCTTGTCAGGCACACCTTGGCCTACAGAGGGAACCTCCCAGCAGCAATGGTCAACCCTCTGGCAACAGCATTACCTGCTCACACTGAATCCTCACCATAAAGTCACCAAAGCCTGCCAAATTGGACCTGATGCCCGTAAAGCCCACTTACCTGGTTCCAAGGATCCCTACTCCCTCCCATTTCAATTGGATCCCCAGAAGTGGCCACCACTCCTCGTGACACAGTGGCTCAGGGGTTAACACTGCTGCCTCACAGCACCAGGGATCTGGATTTGATTCCAGCCTTGGATGACTGTCTACGTGGGTTTCATCCAGGTGCTCCAGTTTCCTCCCACAGTCCAAAGATGTGGAGGTTAGGTGGATTTTCCATGGCAAATTGTTGGTAGTGTCCAGCGTTGTACAGGCTAAGCAGGTTAACTGTCGTAAATGTAGGTTATGAGGATGGGATAGGAAGATGGGCCTGGGTGTATTGCTCTTCAGAGGGTCGGTGCAGACTGAATGGCCTCTTTCTTCACTGTAGAGATTCTATGACTTACCAGACCTATGATTGACCAGCTGCTCTTGAGGGGGTTCATCAATTTATAGGCTGCTGCTGGCAAGCTGTAACCCTGGGTTGCCTTGATCACTAAACACAGTTCAACTCATTTGTGAATCAGGAGCCCTATCATCAGCCTGAAATCCAGGGCCTTGTTACCTTCCTTAATAATGATTTCAAGTTGATGCATTGATGCCTATAGAACTTACTTGGGTGGTTTTCAAGAAACATCAAGACACTCAATCGATCAATGCTCTAATGATTTGTTCCACTTATTCTCCATTCTAGTAATTATAATTTTGGGAAACAAAGTCAGAAATGGAATAAAAACATGTTTGTAAACTTGTGAGTGTCATCTTTTCCATTACTGCATCTGTTGGAAAGTTGAGCCAATGATATGAAAGGAATTTTACACTAAGACCTCAATAAATTCTACAGTAGAAATATGGTGAAGAAATATGAATGACTGTGTCTTAGTTGTGGATGGATGAATAAGGAATAAGGATGAATAATTTTTCCCTCCTGAATAAGGTAACTTTCAATTATAAAGATTGCCTATGGCATGTGCTCCATTTCTTGCAATATTATTTAGGAACACAATGTGATATCCTTCAGATGGCAAGATAGTAGGAAGGAAAGGTCGTTTAGCCATTTGAGCCCATTTTATCATTCACTAAGACATTGCCTGATCTGCAACCTAACTCTAAATTCCATGCCTTTGCTCTACATCCTTTCATATCATCAGACAAAAATAGATGTTTCATTTTGAACTCAATAATTTATTTAGCATTAGTTACAGTTTGTGAAAGACATTTTCAAATGTCTGCTATACCACTTATTTCTTAATTGCACTCCAGAAAGGTTTAATTATTAGACTGTGTCGCCTGTTCTAAATGCCTCAACTCGAGAGACATTTCACCAAAACATAATCATTGTTCATTTAATTATATGGTCATTGATTATATGATCATCATAGTAATGGCCCCACAGCACTATGGAACGTTAGCAATTGTGATCATACCTATGATTTAACCATACACTGAGTTTCCAAACAGCACGATTGCAATCAGAGATGAAGCTCTTTATGCAAAGAAGGTAATATGTGGACAACAGAGCAGGCCCTGCTAAGAAATTTTGCAGCAAATCTGAAATGTGATCACAATCTTTCTTCTAATTGTAGAGATGATGAAAACATGAGCCAATCAATGCAACAACGTGTATATTTCAAGGGATTTTGTAAATTTCATGGACCCCAAAATTATGCTATCTGAAAAAAGTTTACTCTAGAGCTTTAACATTGATAAAGCCAAAATTTTGAGTGCACTAGAGAAACTGAAAACCAAAGCTTGTCATTGCTGATGGGCCAGGAAAGCTTGAAGAAACATGATAGGAAGTTTATGAAGTGATATTACCATTCCTGGGATGAAGGACTTGACTTATCAGGAATGACTAAGCAGACTAGGCTATCGCCAAACCCTAATCACCCGATGCCTGGAGGAAGAACACCCCATCTTCCGCTTTGGGACCCTCCAACCACATGAATTAATGTGGATTTCAGCAGTTTCCTCATTCCCACCCAGCCCACCTTATCCCAGATTCCTGATGAAGGGCTTATGCCCGAAACGTTGAACTTCCTGTTCCTTGGATGCTGCCTGACCTGCTGCGCTTTTCCAGCAACACATTTTCACCTTATCCCAGATCCAACCTTTCAATTCAGCACCACCCTCATGCCCTACCCGACCTGTCCATCTTTCTACCCCTCACTGACCTATTATCATTACTCCCACCTATGTCTACCTATCACACTCTCAGCTACCTTCCCCCAGCCCCACCCCCCTCTCCCATTTATCTCTCTACCCCCTTGGCTCACAAGCCTCATTCCTGATGAAGGGCTTTCACCCAAAATGTCAATTCTCCTGCTCCTCGGATGCTGCCTGACCTGCTGTGCTTTTCCAGCACCACTCTCTCGACTCTGATAACTTCAGTATCTGCAGTCCTCACTTTCTCCTAAACAGATAGGCCTCTGTTTAGCTGAGTTTAGAAGAATGAGGTTGAATCTTATTGATTGATACAGGGTTCTGAGGGAGCTTCAGAGGGCAAATGTTGAGAATATGCCTCTTAATGGGGGAAATGTGAGCTATCTAACATAATTTGAGAATAAGAAACCATACATTCAACCTGAGATTAGATTACTTACAGCGTGGAAACAGGCCCTTCGGCCCAACAAGTCCACACTGACTTGCCAAAGCACAACCCACCCAGACCCACTCCTGTACGTTTTTAGATGGTGGGAGGAAACCCAAGCAGACATGGGGAGAACGTGCAAATTCTACACAGGGAGTCACCCGAGGAGGGAATTGAACCCAGGTCTCTGACACTGCGAGGCAGCAGTGCTAACCACAGTGCCACCAGAGGAGTTTCTTCTCCAGAGACTTGTGGAGGCCAGATCACTTGAAGTATGAGAAGAGGTGTAGATAATTTTTTGAAATATGGATGAGTTGTGGGTTATGAGCAACTGACACAAAATATGAGTCGAGGCCTTGAACAAATCAGCCATGATCTTGTTGAATGGCAGGGCAAGCTTGCGGGGCTGAATGACCAACTCTGGCTCCTCTTTCTTATGTTTTTAGAACTATGAAAATCAAAAACACAAAAGGGAGATTATCAATAATGTGTACATGCAGTTTATTTATTTAGGAAAGTGACATGCAAATAGGGAGGAGACACACAAGCAACTTCAGATCCACTTGTGCAGAGATAACCTGCAATTGCAAAACAGCTGAATAAAAAACAATACCTTCAGACTTAAGAAAGAAACTTACTCCAGGCAATAACCAGAGCAATTAAATATACATTGGCAGAGTCATATAGGCAACTACTGGCTTATTACTGACTCGCAACGTCAAATCCACTAGTGGAGTCATAAAATTACAGATCCATCAGTGGTAACAATGCATACAAATTTAGATTGTTAAGTGTTGACAATACTCACAACTACAGATCCATGAGTGGAATCATACTTCCAACTGCAGATCCATTAAATATTTCAATAATCACAACTGTGGATCTATTACTGGAGATAATAATCATAACTGTAGGACAATTAGTGTATTGCAATAGATAATTAAAGCACAAGTAGTGAAGCCATACTTGGAAATTGCAGAGTGGAAATCTATTAGCAATTGAAGTTGCACAAACAGATCTATACAAAACAACTTTGTTTTGTATAAGCAGAACAATAAGCAGAACAATACCTGACCTAGAGTGTTAGCATGAGATGCTCAGTCTCTTAGCATCAGAAATATGGCTATCTTTGTTTCTAATGACATGGTCAGATACTCCTGAGTTTTACCAGTACAGTGACATTTAAGTTAATAACAACATATCATTAAATTGTCTTTGATTTTGTATAGCCTAAAATATTTTTGAAAGTTACACAGTAATTAATGTGGTCACAGGGTATCTGAAATTAACCGAATTAAAGCACCAAATATTGTTTATAAAGACCACATTTTCTTTTGGACTGTGTGCTAAATTTGAGCAAAGATACCACTTTCAACCAAGAAAATGTGGATCATGTTGCAGTTTTCAAAAATGAGTTTCTGAAAATCTGTAATGTGGTCATATCCAGGGAGAGGGGGAGAATGTCAAACATGTGCCATGGATGTGTTTGCAGGACCTTAGTTTGGTTTTTCAACCAGGACCAGTAAGGCTTTGACAATGCTGTCACTTTAGGAGATTATTTTGTGCTGTTTTTTTTGAAGAGAGGTTGTAAGGTAGAGGTATAGAGCTGGCTACTGAAGACTGTTTGAGTAAGCAGCATGGAGGTCCTTGATGTTCTTTTTTAATGCAGCCAGAATGGGTATGGCTCGCTCTCACAGATCAGGATTTCTGAGTAGCATCAGGTGCTGTTGGGGTCTTAACAGAGTTGGAAGCTTCAGTGAATGTCTCCTGGCTGCTACCTTCCCTGAATTTTCTCCTGATGTTTTTGAAATAAACGGTAATTTTCTTCTCAATAATAAAGCCTTGGTAAGCCTGTACTTGTAACCTGATTTAGACAATTAGGTAAAATTGGGCGATTCGATGATTCAAACAAATGTTCACATTTGTGATGACTCCAGCAAGACTGAGGCTTGATTTCAAATGCAGTATCCAAGGCCCTCATGACATGTTGAAAATTTAATCAGCATTCTCACAATCTAGTGGAAAATAGACATGGAAGTTCACCTTTTCTGCATTAACTGATATCACAAACTTGTCTTTTGCGTTATTCCCTGACTTTAATCTGTGATCTCACAGTCATACAAAATGTAAACAGGACTGAGTTGTGAACAATTGTCAAGCATTGTCATCATTGAAAAAGCATCTATCTGAGTTGTAAAATGAAATTACTTAGTATGTGCAGCCCTTAATATCTCTTCGGAGCACACAGTTATATTCAGAGTAATACATGTCTGCGGAAACACATTAATAGAAATTAAGACTCAATGATACAACAGTAGATGACCAAAGTTTTCAAAAGAACATTGTTGAATTGAAAGCATTTTTGATTGAATTATTTAAGCAGACTCCATGCAATGGGACTGTTCTCCAAATACCTTTTGAACTGTGCCTGAGTTTACTCTCCATAGTGTGCCCAGGCCACATTTGGGGCTTGAAAGTGGATTATAATACAAACCAGTGAATGGCTCTGTTGAGTTTTGGGTTTGCTGTTATATTTATAAGGTTTTAATGTTCTGAGATATTTATGAGATGCATGCCATAATCAAGATATGCATGGAAGATGATGGGAATGAACAAAACATTGTTGTTTCTTAAAGTTTTTGATGTGAAACAGTAGGATGCCATGATTTCACAGACCTGTCACATTTTGGAAATATTAATATGTTGCACTTCACAAGATTTACAAGACTGTTTTTAGACTGTTGTTGTTTGAATCAAATTCAAAGTGAGTGATATCAGAGAACCAGTTTGTGGCATTTGTACTGCCAAACCATTTTGTAAAACCAAGGAGAAGAACCACAGATCAGAAGAAGAGTCATATTTGACTCAAAATATTAACTCTGGTTCTCTCTCTGCAGATGCAGCCACACCTGTGGAGTTTCTCCAGCACTTGGATAATAGAAGAACCATAGACTGAGGTTTTTTTATGGTCCATGATCCTGAATATGCAATAAATGGGATGGATTTGACAATGTAATAATGGGATACGAAATCATTGACAAGACACCAAGAATCCAAATTAAACAAATGCCAGAAGGAGACTGAATGCTGCATTTTGTGTGGAAACAACTTATATACTTAGGTGCTTATATTCTTTCAATCTGTACTTCATATGAACTCTCCCACTCAAATCCTGACTTGCTTGCCATCTTGTCACTTTGTATGATCGCACTATTCTCATTCTTACGGTAACAACAGCTAATATTTATGTAAAGTAAGAAAACATCCCCAGATGATTCTCAGGCAGCATAGTTACATGTTATATGTAACATAGAGATATAGTATGACACCACGACACATAAGGACATATCAGATCAGAGAACCAAATGCTTGGTCAGGAAGGTAGGCTTTGTTGAACATCATAAATTGTGATGAAAAATGTGTAAGATATATTATAATGTTTAAATGGACATTTTTATATAAGAAAAGACAGATGAATTTTGGCCAGTTCTGTGAAGATAATTTTTATTCAGGAAGTTCTGATGAAGGGTCACTGGAGCCAAAACATCAACTCTGCTGTCTCTCTAACAATGCCGTCAAATCTGCTGTGTTTCTCCATTGTAAATAACTGAGGATTAAGTACCGATCCTGTGGCACTCCAGTAATCATAGACTGCCAATTTTGAAATGCCCAATTTATCATTACTGATGTGCCATTGAGGTGTGGGCTTTGGCCTCTAGCAGCATATCGGCACCTGATAAGACAATATTTATTTTAGCGCCTGTAATAAAAGAACTAGACATGGGTAACATAGCACTGAAAGAATTAACAAATATTTATTGCAGTTCCACACATATATATTTACTGCAATCATAGACACTTCAGTGTCTGGGATAAAATTAAGTTATTTGGTTAGAAAAAATTGGCTTCCAAATCATGTCATGCTTCAAGTGCCTCCATTTAAGGAGACATCATTGTACTCTCAGGTAACATGCTATGTTACAGTGATGATATATTGAGCTTGTCTTTTAATGGTATACTGCATAGAGTCCGTGAGACATCATACAACACATATTGTTGCTTCCTGTCCATTACAAATCTCTAACCATGCAAATATATCACCTTTCACACTATGAGTACTTAGCTGAGATTTCATCAAATAATGAGATGGCTATAAATATAATAAATTTGTAAAACAAGATTGTCCTTTTGTAAAACCATGTTATCTTTTTCTAATCACATGATGCTTTTCTAACTGCATTGTACAGTTTGCTACAGGTACTAAATCTCATGGATTTGACCAGGATCCATCTCTAGGCTCCTTGCTTCACCACCTTCTATTCATTGACTTGAATACTGATAGCATTTCTGTCTTGCCTTGCCATTTAGTGAATGGAAAAGGCCAGGCAGTTTGTCACGGGGTCAGTAGTGATAAATCAAGGAGGTGGTCATGTTGCTGTATGGTACTATGCTAGATCAATGTTACACCTGTACTATGCCCCACTAGCTGGTGTGGCAAACAGACTACATGTGCTTCAAACAAATGGTTATCTCTCAAAGTCTAAGGGGAGTGGTCTTCATCAGGACAAAGGATACACCCTTCAGTCAGGATGTCATGGCACAGTAAGTCAAGGGCAACATCCGTTCTCAGTTAGAGAGTCATAGAGATGTACCGCATGGAAACAGACATGTCCGTCCAACCCATCCATGCTGACCAGATATCCAAACCCAATCTCATCCCACCTGCCAGCACCTGGCCCGTATCCCTCCAAACCCTTCCTATTCATATAACCATCCAAATGCCTTTTAAATATTGCAATTGTACCAGCCTCCATCACTTCTTCTGGCAGCTCATTCCATAGACGTACCACCCTCTGTGTGAAAAAGTTGCCACTAGCTCTTCTTTATATCTTTCCCCTCTCATCCTAAACCTATGCCCTCTAGTTCTGGTCTCCCTGGCCCTAGGGAAAAGACTTTGTCTATTTTTCCTATCCAAGCCCCTCACAATTTTGTAAACCTCTATAGTTCACCCCTCAGCCTCTGACACTCCAGGGAAAACAGCCCCAGCCTGTTCAGCGTCTCCTTATCCCTCAAATCCTCCAACCCTGGCAATATTGTGGTAAATCTTTTCTGAACCCTTGCAAGTTTCACAACATCTTTCTGACAGGAAGTAGACCAGAAGTGCACGCAGTATTCTAATAGTGGCCTAACCAATGACCTGTACAACCGCAACATGACCTCCCAACTCTTGTACTCAATACTCAGACCAATAAAGGAAAACATACCAAATGCCATCTTCACTATCCTATATACCTGCAACTCCAAATTCAAGAAGCTATGAACCTGCACTCCAAGGTCTCTTTGTTCAGCAACACTCCCTAGGATCTTACGTTTCAGTCAGCTGCTTGTGGTGGGTTATGATATTGGATTCATACTACTACAGTCTAGAATGGGTGCAGTGAAAGCAATCCAAGATTCATGGTACATCAGTTGGGAAATTATATAGAAATCAGTCGAGGGCCAGTTACCCATTAATCAAGGTTATGCATTCAGGTCAGTTGGCAATGGGTTACAGCTAATCCTGAAGATCAACTCAGTGAAGGGCAAGGGAGTTATCAGGGAACCCTGCTGCATTTAGCAAGTTGGAGAAGTCAATTCTGGAGATAGGAGGCAGGATGCTGGGACATGGTGGGGTGGAGTGGGAGTAATTGTGAAGAGGACATATCAACCTATCAAGGGAAAGAGGATAATGTATTGGAGGACATGTGTAACTGCATGAAAGGGTGTCATCAAAGATCTCGCTTCACTGGGGAGTGGTGTTGCAAGAAGATTGGCATAATTAATCTGTAAGCTGGGGGTCGGGGGTAATGTTTCAGAGATGAACTGAAATTTAAATATGTCTGAGACATCCTTTAGATAAAAAAAGTATGCTCCCTCCTTGTGTGGCAATCTCGTGCTGAGAGGTCATTGTTTTAGGATTTAGACTTAAAATAGAGATGAGGAAAATCTACTTTTCTCAAAGAGTCATGAATCTATTGAATTCACTACCCCAGACTATGGTGGATGCTAGGACATAAATTTAAGAAGGAGATAGACATATTTTTAATTAGCAATGGGATGAAGGGTTATGGAGAGTGGGGAGGAAAGTGGAATTGAGACCTGGGCTCCAGGTCTGAATTGCCTACTCTTTCTCCTAGTCCTTATGTTGTTGTGGGTGTGGGAAGCTCAGGACTTTTGGGCTCAATGGTGAGTGTCAGAAGAAAGGAACGTGGAGGTATCAGAGAGCCCCATGATTATGAGGCTGAGCCTACAACTCAGTGTGGCAAATGTGACCTGCTTAGCCTTCCATCTGAAGAGTAAAAGCATAATCAAAATGGAAAATAGCTATGACCACAACAGAGTGGATAAAACAAGTAGGTTTTTATTTTCCTGTGGCTCTACCAGCTCTATTTCTAAGTGATGTGCGACTTTTTAACAGGCAATGGGAAGTTTCACAGTACAGATTGAATTTGTCTGTAATTATAGCACACTACGTGCGAAATGCATGTAGCATCCAATGGTATCCTAAAATTACAGGGAAGTCTGTGTGTGACATTTTGGTCAGAAATAAGGAGCGGAATCGAATAGCAGAATTTCATATTTTGACAGATGCTGCAGTACAGTTTCTTTAATCATTTTGTGGAAGCTGTGAATACAGTCAGGGGCCATTTAAGATGTAATATTTAGTTGTGATCCACAGAAAGAGATACAAGTATTAGCATTTATATAGCTCTTATTATATTTCAAAGGACTTCAATGAAAATGAATGAATTATTTTTGAAGTCAAATTACTGCAGCATGGATAAACAAAGCATTCAACCTGCAGACAGCAAGGTTCTAGAAACAGCAATACGGAAAATGAGAAAGTAATATGTGATTTGGTGTGGTTCATCAAGGGTGTAACATTTAGTAAGGCACTGTGAGAAATCCCCTGATCTTGATTTTATGATAAGGAGATTCTTTACATCCACTTGAATGCACAGGCAAGGATCTTTATTGTCTTTTCAAAAAGCCAAGCCCACTGACAATACAACATTCAGCAATCTCAGCACAACACTGAAGAGTCAACTTAGATTATGTACTCAAGTCCTGAATTGTGATGTAAACCTTCTGACTCAAAGGGCAGATAGAGACCAAATGCATCAATCTGACATGTGGAACACTTTGGGTGAAATCAGTTACCTTGGAGAAAAAATTACTGGCTTGAAGCAGTGTTTGATTTGCTAAGTTTCTGTTCTTCTCCGGTGTACATTATCAAATGCAAAATCTTCAATTTTCCAAAGCTATCAGGTAGCCTTGTAGCAGTAAGTATATGTCATTTAACTAACACAGATATGTCACAAAAAGTAAGCAGCCAAAATTTGATTTCCTGTGCCTACGTCAGTGAATATGCTGGGCTGAAATGCCCAAAATGGATTTACAAATTCAAAGGTAATTATTTATGTTGTACGGCTATGAATGCTATAATGAGAGTGTAGGGGACCTTAAGAGTGGTCAATTGTCAGGAAGCCCACAACATGGCTTTGAAGCAATGGAAAAGAAAGAGGCAGTGTCTAAGATGGGACTGCTGAAAGCTCCAGATAAGATTGATTCAGGGTTCAGGAATACCCTAAGCTCCTAAGGGTCAGAAGGGTCCCCACAAAGTAAGTCAAGGGCAGACTCCTTTACCAATCAAGGGCATTGGATAGGGCCAGGCATCTGACTGGTGGTTCTCGCTCACGGGATCAGTCCCTTTGAAGTTCAGAGATAGAGCCATGGTTAGTTAGAGTTGGTTGAGCAGCAGCAAGTCCCGCAGGTGGGGAGACGTACAGGCACAAAGCAGAGATCTAGGCAGCTGAAAATGTGTTGCTGGTTAAAGCACAGCAGGTTAGGCAGCATCCAAGGAACAGGAAATTCGACGTTTCGGGCCAGAGCCCTTCATCAGGAATGAGGAGAGGGTGGCAGGCAGGCTAAAATAAAAGGTAGGGAGGAGGGACTTGGGGGAGGGGCAATGGAGATGTGATAGGTGGAAGGAGGTCAAGGTGAGGGTGATAGGCCGGAGTGGGGTGGGGGCGGAGAGGTCAGGAAGAGGATTGCAGGTTAGGAGGGCGGTGCTGAGTTCAAGGGAATCGACTGAGACAAGGTGGGGGGAGGGGAAATGAGGAAACTGGAGAAATCTGAGTTCATCCCTTGTGGCTGGAGGGTTCCCAGGCAGAAGATGAGGCGCTCTTCCTCCAACCGTCGTGTTGTTATGTTCTGGCGATGGAGGAGTCCAAGGACCTGCATGTCTTCGGTGGAGTGGGAGGGAGAGTTAAAGTGTTTAGCTACGGGGTGGTTGGGTTGGTTGGTTCGGGCGTCCCAGAGGTGTTCCCTGAAGCGTTCTGCAAGTAGGCGGCCTGTCTCCCCAATATAGAGGAGGCCACATCGGGTGCAGCGGATGCAATAGATGATGTGTGTGGAGGTGCAGGTGAATTTGTGGCGGATATGGAAGGATCCCTTGGGGCCTTGGAGAGAAGTAAGGGAGGAGGTGTGGGCGCAAGTTTTGCATTTCCTGCGGTTGCAGGGGAAGGTCCCGGGAGTGGAGGTTGGGTTGGTGGGGGGTGTGGACCTGACGAGGGAGTCACAAAGGGAGTGGTCTTTGCGGAACGCTGATGGGGGAGGGGAGGGAAATATATCCCTGGTGGTGGGGTCCGTTTGGAGTTGGCGGAAATGACGGCGGCTGATACGCTGTATACGGAGGTTGGTGGGGTGGTAGGTGAGAACCAGTGGGGTTCTGTCTTGGTGGCGGTTGGAGGGGCGGGGCTCAAGGGCGGAGGAGCGGGAAGTGGAGGAGATGCGGTGGAGGGCATCGTCGATCACGTATGGGGGGAATCTGCGGTCCTTGAAGAAGGAGGCCATCTGGGCTGTACGGTATTGGAACTGGTCCTCCTGAGAGCAGATGCGGCGGAGACGAAGGAATTGAGAATATGGGATGGAGTTTTTACAGGGGGCAGGGTGGGAGGAGGTGTAGTCCAGGTAGCTGTGGGAGTCAGTTGGTTTATAGTAGATGTCTGTGTTGAGTCGGTCACCCGAGATAGAAATGGAAAGGTCTAGGAAGGGGAGGGAGGAGTCTGAGACAGTCCAGGTGAATTTGAGGTCGGGATGGAAGGTGTTGGTAAAGTTGATGAACTGTTCAACCTCCTCGTGGGAGCACGAGGCAGCGCCGATACAGTCATCGATGTAGCGGAGGAAAAGGTGGGGGGTGGTGCCAGTGAAGTTACGGAAGATGGACTGTTCCACATATCCTACAAAGAGACAGGCATAGCTGGGGCCCATGCGGGTGCCCATGGCAACTCTTTTAGTTTGGAGGAAGTGGGAGGATTGGAAAGAGAAGTTGTTCAGGGTGAGGACCAGTTCAGTCAGTCGAATGAGGGTGTCAGTGGAAGGGTACTGGTTGGTGCGGCGGGAAAGGAAGAAGTGGAGGGCTTTGAGTCCTTCGTGATGGGGGATGGAGGTGTACAGGGACTGGATGTCCATCGTGAAGATAAGCCGTTGGGGACCGGGGAAGCAAAAATCATGGAGGAGATGGAGGGCGTGGGTGGTGGATCCAAGAGATCTCGGCAGATCTAGCACTGGGGCGCCCAACCATGTCACTCAAGAGGGTCAATCAGGCTTATCCACAGAAACTGAGAGGAAAGTGGGATGAGGGTGGGGATGTAAGTGTGGCCACGGACACGACACTGAATCTCAGCCGTTTAAGTCTATGGCAGCAGCTTCTGGGTAAGAACACAGTGCAATTGTGAAAGGGGGCAGCAGAATCTTGATGGGAACAACACTGTAATACATGGTTGGGAAGCGTGTAATTTCGGAGGGGGACAAGAGAACCTGGATTCAAGGTGGGGAGGGGGATAGTGTAACAGATGTAGCTGTGTTGGGTGGGGACTTGGGAAAGAGTGAATCTTGACATGAAGGGCTGTGAGAAAGGGGATGTGGCTATTTGAGGGTTCACCGAATCGTCAGGCTGGGGCTGTCAGTGCTGGAAAAGTGCTGACTCTCACCTTCCATTGTGCTGGAAATTACTTGTGCATCATGGGGAGGAAAATGGCTGTGACCACACTCTGAGTAGGCAGGGTAAGTGATTCAACCTGTGAAGGTTGGGGCTATAGCACACACCACACATAGTGTTTTTAAAGGCAAACAGCATAAGCAGCAACCTGTCAATGGGGCAGACAGACAGTCATTTAACTCATTGCACTGATACGCTTCCGGTCAATGAGGGTCAGTACATCCCACGTAACTCTGTCACTGCAGCTCCTCCTTGTATATTTGCGTGAAGTCCCTGGTTACCAGAACCACAGGGCCCTCTCCTGTCTGGTGACTGCTTTCTCCAGTCCTCTGAGTGCCAACTGCCTGGGGCATTTTTAACTTGCTCGGCTGCAGAGCCGTCGCTGTGAGTGCTGTCTAGAATTTTTATGATGGCAGATCCCAGCAAGGTGTCAACATATGGGCCGGAGCAAGATGCAGGAAGCAGCCTCACTAATGCTTCCTCTGAGGCCTCAGTGCACTCATCCTCAGAGGTTAATAAAATCTCGACAGTGCAGATAGAGGCCATTTGGCCCACTGAGTCTGCGCCGACTCTCTGAAGATTCCCACCCTATCCCTGTAATGCCATGTTTACTATAGTTAACCCATCTTACCTACACACTAGCATGGCCAATCCACCTAACGTCTTGATCTTCTCTTGTGAGGTTACGATTCTCAATCATAGAGGGTTAGGACACAGATGTCGGATTGCGCCTAGCTGTTGAGTCTCTCTCTGCCATGTTATAGGCTTGTCTTGTAATGAGAAAAAGTAGATTGAGGGAGGTTTGGAATGAGTGACATGATAATGCTGGTGCACAAGGGGTAAAGTAGTAACATATAGCAAAGGACTAAGCAGGTAGCACAGGGGACTTGCAGGTTAGTGATGAGGCAAGCTGGGGAGACTGGGAGAGAGGTCATTCTTTTATATCGATTGTTCCTCAATACTGCCACACTGCCTCCTCCTGTCCTGAGATGGTCTCCTGTTTACAATTGATAATCTCCCACATACTTTGACTTGAATCATTCCACCATGTCTCTGTGAGATTAATGATGTCCAATTTATCATTACCTGCAAAACGTTCCAGACCATACATCTTATTTCTAAGAATTCTTGCAAACACAGCTTCAATGCCTTTCTCTGTTTTTCATTTACTGTATTAACATTTGACTTTCCTTTCCTCCCACCATTAGAATTAGACTTATTAAACTTTGATTAATTAATGTACTTGGTACATTGTAATGTATGTCTCAATCAACGTGCACACTTGCTCACATCTACTACAGCCAAGCTGTTTCCACTGCTTGCAGAACATGGCCAAAGTCCCCATAAACAGCACCACACTATGCTTGAGTGCAAGAGTTCATGTAACCAACTCTTAGGGCTTTAAACCATCCCTGTCCAGTGATGAAAACACGCTGGAGACTATCAGGGCATCTATTTTTGTTCCAATATCCAAATTTTACTTGCGAATCCCTTTCAAATAAAAGTTCATCTTCATCCTTGGGGTATTGGAGTCTCCTCTCCAATCTAATTGCCCTCCCCTTGTGCAATCCACACTAAACATTCATCTTGAAAATCATTTTTGCTCTCCAATATTTCAATGACCACTTCAGTCTTGAGAACATCAACCAGATTGCAACTGTTGCAGATGTAGAATCTGAGCCAAGGGGGCAAATATTTTACTACTTTCATTATACACAAATCAACCCATCTTTGCCATTAGCAGGTAGTTAAGACATTGTAATAAATATGGACATTAGCATCATGTTGGGTGTACTGATCTGGCTCTGATTGCTGATCTTTGTGGCAGACTGCTTTTCATCTGATTCTGTTTAACACTATGATTGCAATACTATTTTGCAACATTAACGTGATGGAAATCTGCAAATAGTGGGTGATTTGATACAATTGTTTAAAATCCTGAAGGATTTGGGTCGTATTAAAGAGTGGTAGATGCAAATTCAGTCATAATTTTATTTTCAATGGGGATTGCATAAATATTTGAAAAATGCTCAGGATTGTGTTGGGCTAATTTGATAAATCTTTCTATGGGCCAGCACAGGCCTAATTGGTCAAATAGCCTTTGAGCAGTCTCATTCTATAAATCTACAACTAAGCCAGTACATACTCTTTCATAACACTCACATTTTCCATTTACCTACAACTGGTTATATCAATACTGCAGAATAGTGCACCTTTTGTCATTCCCATGCTATTGACTCCATCTTGCAAAATACATGAATCAGACTTTAGAGAAAATATTTTCCCTTCGTGAAGTTGTCAATGCAGAGGGCAGGCCTCATCTGCAATGAAGTTCCATGAGCTCTCTTCTGGATTCCCCACCAATTAATTCCCTTGGGTGGTCACTGATTGGCTGCTTAGGGGCCTTAACTCATTAACTCCTCTGAAAGCCTCATCCCTGCTCTTTGCCTCAAAACATTGACAACCCCAAACCTCACCTTCATCCTTCAGATCCTCACCCTGATTGGCCAACATCTTCAGTTGATACAGTATACTGTATTCTATCTGCCATATTCTTGCCCATTTACTTGGCCTGTCCAAGTCCTCTTGAAGCTTTCTTGCATTCTCCTCTCAACTTTTGCATTTCTCAGTTTGGTGTCATCAACAAATTTCAAAATATTACAAATGATCCATATCCATTTATATAGATTGTGAACAGCTGTGGACTTCATAATCCTTGTGGTACCCCATTAGTAACAGCCAACAATTCAGAGAGTGATTTGTTTAATACTTCTCTGCTTTCTGTTTATTAAGCAATTCATAATCCATCCTTTCTCCAATCCTATGTGTTCTAATTTTATACACTAACTTCCTGTGACAGACCTTATCAAAAGCATTCTGATATTTCAAATGTACCACATCTACAGGTTCTCCCTTGTCTATGCTACAACTAACAATCTCAAAAAATTCAACAATTTGTCAAATATGATTTCACTTTCTCAAAACTATGAAATGGAAGTATCGATGTTGGACTGGGGTGTACAAAGTTAAAAATCATGCAACACCAGGTTATAGTTCACTAGGTTTAGTTAGAAGCACTAGCTTTTAGAGTGCTACTCATTCATTAGGTGAGTGTGGAGAATAATGCTTCCAAATAAACCTGCTGGAATATAACCTGGTGTTGTGTGATCTTTAACTTTCTCAAAGCCAAGTTGAAAAGAACAAGGGTTAAATTCCTCTAATGATTATGATAGGTTATCAAATTCACCATGACACTCAACTATCCACTTTGTAGCTCACTTGAAGTTTAATGAAAGATCCTTATGAAATCAGTTTCAGGGTATACCCTCTTGTAGATGTGGAGCTGCATACAATGTTGAGCAGGCCTGTGATTCTAAACTACATATTGGATTTATGGACACTTTCAAACCTCTGACATGACAATGTACCTCAATATTTCAAATAGAAAAAAAAGAATTACTGGATTGTAAAGTTCTCGATGCCTAGAAAATAGGCATGTTTTCTATTTTGCTTCAATATCAGTTCAATTTTTGTTTGTTGTTGTTGGTTTTAGTTTTCAAAATGTTGTAAAATGGGAAAAGCCTGCCCAGCACACAATTCAGTAGCAGGAAATTGTCCCAGATCACTCCTTTAAAAGGAAATGACATGACAAACTGAGGAAAATGTAAGGGAAAGGAGAGCCGGATTAGGATATTGAAAGTCTGATCAGCAGGGAAAATTTAGGAGAGATTTACTGACTAAGATTAGAACACATGGAATGGTGGGAACTGAGAGAGAATTCCAGAGTGTATTTGTTGGGTGTGCGACGGGAATGAATAATAGGTTGAGGTTCAAAGATTGAGAAGATTTGTAGAGGACATCAGGCAGAAGGTAGGTTGGGATGGTGTTTGAGTGATTTGAAAACAAGGTTTATACACAATGAACTATTAACAAATGTTCTTGGGTTCTCTGGTCCAATTAGTTACTGAACAAAATGGAAATAGTTGAGTTGAGTAAAACTCCAGAGTATCCTTTCAAATTACAGAAAAAAAAGAGTAAAAGTTAAAAAAATTGATGGAAAATACTCTCTGATGCTTACTGACACGTTGGTATTACAGAAAGATCTGATTTAGCAATAAGGCAGCTGTTCATGAAGGAGTAGTCTTATAAGATCTTCCTTATTTGAAAGGTGCACCTAAATAAGTGTCAAAGGTTGTCATTGTACATGTGTGATACTCAGTCGGTAGAGTTTTCTCATTTTTCTTGTTGTTGCTTGCTTCCCTAAAGCTTTATGAGAAAACTATTTTTTTGTGGGGGTTTGGAAAATGCCACTGCGGTGTTCATCATTGTCATGGTACTGCTTTTACATTTTTCTGATAATTTCTCTCATGTATCATTTCAAATAAAAATGTTTTGATTGGCATTAATTGTCTTCAATATAAATATCTTTTCTGCACTCAATTGTGTGCTCAAAAATCAGACTTTCTTTTTTCGACAACAGTTGCTTATTACAAACCCTTTGCAGTTTTCTTCAGGCCATCCGTCAGGAGACTTCTGGTTACCTGCCAGTGCTGTTTGCAGTTGTCCATAAAGTAAAGCAAGAATAGTTGAGGCACTGACAATTTGATTTGCCTGATCTACTGTTGTGGTCCCTTTGTACCAGGGAGGTAAGGCATTCATGCAAGTGAAACAATCGATATCACCCTTCACCCCAAACCCTTTACCGTATACTCTAGAAAGCAATGTACTTGGTTTTCTTTGTATATTTTGTAATATGAAAAAAGAAAAGTGTACACATATGATGCTCAGAACTTTTAACAGGAAAGGAAAGGAAGCGTTTCTGACTGCTGGTCTGTTCCCATGGCTTCTGTGGTTTGAAGAGCTTTAAGATAGACATGTCATACCTGTGGCAGAAGCATACAGATTGGGCCAGTTGCTGTGTCAAACATCCTCTTAAGTTTATATGAAGCACATTCTGAAAATTGGACCATGACTTCATGGGAGATGGGGAAGGAGGAGGTTAATATTATTTCCTAATCACACTTTCCTAATACATAAGGACACACACACACACACACGTGTTTTTTAATGAACAAGATAAGGCATCCACCTTTTGGCAGGTGAGCTAATCTTTGATTTACGTTTATACTTGCTAAGTAGAATGGCATGTACTTGGAGGAGTTTTGGTGACTTGCTGGTTTTGGAAGGGAGTATTGCGGTGTCATGACAGGATGCTCGGAGCATTTTTATGATTGGTCCACAGAAACATTGCTGCACAGTTATGTAGGTTGTAGCTGAAGTCCTTATTTGTCTGAGCCAGGACAGGAAGATGGAGCTGAGGCTGCAGGAAGGTGATGCTGTGGAAAGTAATAGAAGGAAGAACCTACTTACTAAAGCTTTTCAGGCAGCACTTCACTCAGTACCAAAGGGTTAGCAATTTGTCAGCATCAATATTACAGTTTCTGTTCATTTTTTATTTAACTTGTTCTTTCAAGTTTTGCCTTTAAAGTTAATGATTTCTTTACCACAGTTATGATTTTCTTACATTACTGCACCAGCTTATCACAATAAACCTTGACACAGCATTATCACAATTAGCGATTTGGAAAAAACAATGCTGCTAAGTGTAGTAATTAGGTATTCCTGTATAAAAAATATCAAGTTTTGCAAAATGTTAATTTCATAAAAGAACAATAAAAATTCTAGGAATACTCAGCAATCATTGTTATGATGATTACCTTTCATCAGAACAAAAGAGAAATAGAGATGTAAGACTTTTCTTGATTGGGTATAAGTTAATTGGAAAGGCAAAGTTTATTCCAGTGAGTTGTATCAGTAATAAAATGCAAAAACATGCAGATAGGCTTCTAAGCTGCTGCTGGCAACATACTAGACCAACGCCTAAGGGGAGAGAACTTAATCACTGAAGCTTACCTTACCAGTGAGAAGCTGATTTTTCACCTCTTGAGCATACTTGCATGTCAGTCTTTTCATCAGGAGATAGTAAAGTCCTGCTGCTTATTTCAGGTTGATGCCTTATCTTGTTCAATGCACTTTATTTCTTCCTCTTTGCTTTACTGAGTTGGTTTTATCCCTTCATGTTGCATTGGAAAAGTTGGTGTTTCAAAACTCCGATAGTAAAAAGCAGGCATGTACCTGGTGAATTATACTTTTTCATTCATCTTGGGGAAAGTACTTGTTGCTTTGATTTTGATACTGTTTTAAATGATACCCAATTAGTTGAACTGTCGCTTCAGAAAGTATAAGTGAAAAATCCAAGAGGAATATGCAGCCTGTCTCCCTGGGTCATCTCCAGGTCTAACTGGCACATGGCAAACTGGGAACAGTTTCAGACTGAAGGATAGGATTTCGTAAACATTGCAAGTAGGGGGCTGCTTCTGGCTGAATTGTATGGAACCATGAAAGTGGTAGACAGGGTGTAGCAGTGTCTGAAAGTCACTGAGCCATATTAAAAGCAGTGAAAGGGAGGAAGGATAGTTTGACAAGGATAGCTGCAGCAGAAACTGAGATGCCCCAGGAAAGTGTTTCCTGGTGCCAAAATGACAAGGCTATGATTTGACAAGCGATATATGACATCATCATATTTCCAGAGGGACATGGACATGTTTCTTATATTATTCTGTTTGTTATGGACAGCTAGCTAGGAGACTACTGTGTCCCATCTTCAAAATGTCTCATTGACTAAGCAGTATCTCATTTTGCACGACTGTTTAGTAAAACGTTTATTTCTATCTGCTGGCAATGTGACACCTTTGAGGCGAGAAATTGAACTAAGAGATCTCTGGACTCCGGTACCACTGCATATACTTGTAGCCACTCCACAATAGGTACTCCTGTGAACAGGAGCTCACAGCGGGCTGTGATAATATAGACCACCCTTCCAAGATTATCCAAGATGGCGGTAAAATAGGAGGCCCCTCTTAGAACTCCTCTGCTCTGCCTGTTCTTTTTCTTTCTTTTTCTATTCTTCTCTCTTCTTAGCACCAGAGTTGAATCCCAGAGCAGCAGCGAGTGCGGGCAGCAAGTACTAGAACAGCCAGCCCTGGAGCAGTATGTGAGCTACAAGCCTCAGAACAGCATGGACAGTGAGCCCTGGAGCAGCAGGTGGGGAAGCAGTCCCAGAACAGTGCAGGTAGTGAGTCCTAGGTGGAGACTGGTGTGGAGGAGGCAGTCCTGGAACATACGTTGGAGCAGCTGAGTGCTGATATAGAGCAGACTGGAGGCTTGGAGCGGGGAAATTTTTGGACTGGGATCTAGTGTGGGTGGTCAGAACATGTGCATTGGCCCTACACTGAGCTGCTATCATGTAATATTTATTTATAATTTCCTACCTAACTTTAATTGTCAATCCTTTAATAATACCTTTTTTTAGCTTATTTTTTTAACTCTGTAAAATAATGCGACTACTTTTATTTGCCTGTTGTTTCCTGGGTGGTTGACACTAAGATGTTGCCATTAGAGGCAGACGTTATAAAAGCTGTTCTCTGTACTCCTACAATGGAGTAGACAAAGGATAATCCATCCCATTGAAGAGAAAGTCAATCAGGGACCACTCAACCTGAGGAAAGGTCTTCAGGACTGTGACATCCTGCAGGATGTTAGTCACATTCTGCCCTCGTTCTCTCTTCCAAAGAAGAATGCAGAATGTTAGGATCCAAACTGTCCCATTGCAATGTCTGTGCATCCTGGATGAGTGAGCTTCTAGCATAATGAGCTTCAAAAAGCTCTCACATCCCCACTATCCTCCAGAAAGGAATCATTAGCTATCAAGAAGGTTTAGCCTGTCTGTAGGCATTCCAAACAAGGATGTCCTTCGGTTCCTGCACCCTGTAGATATCAGTCACTTCTCTGTAAAACTTGAATTACCAATCTTGGGCTGTTATTTGTTGTCCCAGATCTAAGGTCCTTTTGTTGAGCTAATAGGACAAAATGTGCATCCCAGATTGCTTGCCTCTGGAGTGGGACAGCACTGACCAAATGCTAGGTCCAGGTTATGGGAAGGGGGTGCAGGCACACACATTGCAAATGCAGTAAAACTTGCAAACATGTCCTGAGGGAGGAGCAGCATCTCTCTGTAATAGGGAAGATGCTAGTCTGCTTTTACCAGTAGTGAAATAAAACAACAGGAAACATTAGAACAGTGCAAGTGCGTACATATTTACACATGTGTATTTCTTAGCATTAATGAACAAACCAGTGACACTGGGACACCTACAACAAAGATTTCTTCTTCCTTTGCCTGAGTATCTCTCAGTCCAGAATCAATATCCTGTGCTGTTTTGGAAACATCTCCTTGTTATTAAGCCCTAGTGATTGTGTAGGCTTTGACAGGAATTCCCTGTCCTAAAATCCTAGAGGGCCTTGAGTTGATGAAAATCTCCTAAATAGAGCAGGTGCACATTTATCTGCAACAGGAAAGAGGATCACTGGTAGAAGGGAAGTGGCAGGGTAGGGCACCTCTACAGTGTCTTGACAATAAGCTCCCTGGGTGTCTGTCTGTCACCCCTGCTCCCTGTGGGTGCCTACTGGCACCATGCTGATCCCTTGAGACAAAAGAATACGTGAAACGAGTTTGAGCTGCCTCATACCTCTATCACCTTGCCATTGATGCTGAGCACCCTGGTCTGGTGAGAGAGAATGTGCATATCCAACATTCTTTGACTGTTCTGCTGGGCCTGGTCTCCAAGGCAGCTTCCATCCTTTCCAGAGAGGCAGCCAAACATGAGCATTCTGGACAAGCTTCAGTAAAATGAAGATGGATAGATCCCTCCAAATGTTTTTTCAGCCTAGTGAAATCTCCAGCACCATAGAACATGGAACAATCCAGCGCAGAACGGGCCCTTTGCCCCTTGATGTTGTGCCGACCTGTGAACTAACCTAAGCCCATCCCCCTACACTATCCCATCATCATCCATATGCTTATCCAAGGATTGTTTAAATCTCCCTAATGTGGATGAGTTAACTACATTGGCAGGCAGGGCATTCCATGCTCATCACTACATGATGTTTCCCTGCCTGTCATATAGATTGAGCATGGTGCTTGTGGCTGATTAGAGAGCGACATCTTTTATATGAAGCTTGGCAGGTGCCTGGTCTCCAACAGTCCTTTGAATGCCCGACCTCTTGGTTGCTACTTTCTCCACAGACTGCGGATATGTAATGGACATATGCACATCAGATTACGTCCCAAGTTCATTCTAGCTATTCTACTCACTGAGGTGGCAGTCTTTCTAAGAGAGTTCACAGGCCATAGCATCAGAATTGGTGTTGAGCTTGGCCAGACCCTGTGACCTCTTGTTTTCAACTGTCTGTAGACTGGTTGCACATGTGGAAGACATGAGAAAGAATTAGTTCGTGAAGATGCATAAACCTTTGTGTAAAGGACTGTGTGTGAGAAGGGAAGACAACAATATTCTCCACTGGTTTCTCCTGCCTTAATGATCTCTGCATTGACATAAAATGGGTCTTTGTGCTCACTTATCAACTAGACTGTGTATTCTTCAAAATCAATGAAGATGTGGAAGGCAAGTAGCCTTCTGCCAGTCTGGGTCTTCTATACTTCATTGTGCCACAGATTGTCCAGCAGTGAGAGAAAGAGAAAGGTTGAAAGTGATTAGAGTGTCTGTGTGAAAATTCTTTGAGCACACATGGTCCTACAAGGTGAGTGAGCCCTCCCTAGAAAGTGAAGCAAAGTGCCCAGAAACTGTCAGGGAATCGGCCGCATAAGGCATGAGTGAGCCCCTCAGTATAAATCGTTCTTGTGATAGTCGACAAACCTGTGTGACATGGCCATACAGTGACAGTATTAGACTGAGTGACTGCCTTATGAGGGTGTGGTTGCTGTCAGAGAATGGTGGTACTTACCCAACCTCCTGGTTTACCAGGTCCCACTTCTTGACCTTTTGTGTCACCTGTGCATAAAGGGAGGGCTTTCTTCACCCACCTGTAGGATAGAGCACCTCCTTCCTGGCTTAACCTGGAGCACACTACTCAGTGAGGACTTCAGTAGTCTGGGTAAAATTTAACAATAACCTTTTGTTTTCACACTAACAATATATTCAGCATGGATCTACACACAGAGTGTTTCTTCTATGAAATTTTTCCCCAGATTTATCTCTTCCTTAGTCATCATTGTACATATTGGAATTAGCGACATAGGAAGAGAAAAGCATGAGATTCTTAGCAAAGAATATAGAAAGTTAGGCAGGAATTTAAATAGGAGGTCCTCAAGGGTAGTAACATCTGGATGAATCCGGGTGCCATAGGCTAGAGAGGATAGGAATAAAAGAATAGAGCAGATGAATGCATGGCTGAGGAGCTGTTGCAGGGGAGAGAAATTCATTGGAATCTCTTCTGGGGTAAAAGTGATCTGTATAAGAAAGGTGAATTGTACCTGAATTGGAAGAGGACTAATAGCCTGGCAGGGAGATATGCTGGAGCTGCTTGGGAGGATTTAAACTGGTGAAGGGGGGGACCCAAGGAGATAGTGAGGAAAGAGATCAGTCTGAGACTGGTAGAGTTGGGAAAAGGAGTAAGTCAAACAAACAGGGCAGGCAGGAACAAAGCATTGAATAATCTAGGACTGATAAATTAAACTGCATTCATTTCGATACAAGAGGCCTAACTGGTAAGGCAGATGAACTCAGGATATGGTTGGGAACATGGGACTAGGATAGCAAAGCAATCACACAGATGTGGCTTAGGGATGGGCAGGACTTGCAACTTAATGTTCCAGAGTATAGATGCCATAGGAAGGATAGAAAGGAGCTCAAGAGAGGAAGGGGAGTGGCGTTTTTGATTAGGGATAACATTATGGCTGTACTTACAAAGGATATTCCTGGGAATACATCCATGCAAGTTATTTGGGTGAAACTGAAGAATAACAAAGGGATAATCACCTTATTGGGATTGTACTGTAGACACCACAGATAGCAGGAAAGTGAGAAACAAACTTGTAAAGGTATCGAAGTTACCTGGAAGATTAATAGGGTGGTAATGGTAGTGGATTTTAATTTTCCAAATATAGACTAAGACTGCCATAGTGTTACGGGTTTAGATGGAGAGGAATTTGTTAAGTGTGTACAAGAAAAGTTTCTGAGTCAGTATCTGGATGTACCTACTAGAGAGGGTGCAAATCCTGAACTACTCTTGGGAAATAAGGCCGGGCAGGTGACTGAGGTATCAGTGGGGGAGCACTTTGTGGCCAGTGACCATAATTCTACTCGTTTTAAAATAGTGATTAAAAAGGATTGATCAGATCTAAAAGTTGAGGTTCTCAATTGAAGGAAGCCTAATTTTGACGATATTAGGCAAGAACTTTCAAAAGTTGGGTCAGATGTTTGGAGATAAAGTGATAGCTAGAAAATGGGAAGCCTTCAAAAGTGAAATAATGAATGTCCAGAGACAGTATGTTCTTATTAGGGTAAAGGGAAAGGCTGGTAGGTGTAGGGAATGCTGGATGACTAGAGAAATTGACATTTTGGTCAAGAATAAGAAATAAGCATATGTCCGGTATAGACAGCAGAGATTGAGTGAATCCGTAGAAGAATATAAAGGCAGTAAACTTAAGAGGGAAATCAGGAGGGCAAAAGTGGGACATGAGACAGCTTTGGCAAATCAGGTTAAAAAGAATTGAAAGAGAGTCTATAAATTTATTAAGGACAAAAGGGTAACTAGGGAGAGAATAAGGCCCCTTAAAGATCAGCAAGGCCACCTATGTGTGGAAACACAGCAGATGGGGGAGATACTAAATAAATATTTTGCATCAGTGTTTACCATGGAGAAAGATATAGAAGATACAGAATGTGGGGAAATAGATGGTGGCATCTTGAAAAATGTCCACATTGCAGAGGAGGAGGTGCTGAACAACTTAAAAAGCATAAAGGTGGATAAATCCCCAGGACTTGATCAGATGTCGTCTGCAACTCTGTGGGAAGCTATGGAAATGATTGCTGAGCCCTTTGCTGAGCTATTTGGATCATTGATAGTCACAGATGAAATACTGGAAGACTGGAAGTTGGCTAAAGTGGTGCCTCTATTAAGAAAGGTAGTAAGGATAAGCTAGGGAACTATAGAAAAGTGAGCCTGACATCAATGGTCGACATGTTATTGGAAGGAATCCTGAGGGACAGGGTTTACATATATTTGAAAAGGCAAGGATTGATTAGGGATTGTCGACATGGCTTTGTGCGTGGGAATTCGTGCCTCACTAAATTGAATTTTTTGAAGAAGTAGCAAAGATGATTGATGAGGGCAGAGCAGTGGACATGATCTGTATGGACTTCAATAAGACATTCGACAAGGTTCCTCATGGTAGACTGGTTAAAAAGGTTAGATCACATGGAATATAGGGAAAACTAGCCATTTGGATACAGAAAACTAGCCATTTGGAGGAGATTGGTGAGACACTAAATCAATACTTTTCGTCAGTATTCACTCAGGAACGGGACTCTGTTGCTGGTGTGAATATTGAGTCACAAGTGATTGGAATGGATGGCCTTGAAGTATGTAGGGAGGAGGTTTTGGGAATACTGGAAAGGATGAAAATAGATAAGTCTCCTGGGCCTGATGGCATTTACCCTAGGATCCTCTGGGAAGCTAGGGAGGAGATAGCAGAGCCATTGGCCTTGATTTTTATGTCGTCATTGTCAACGGGAATAGTACCAGAAGACTGGAGGATAGCGAATGTGGTCCCCTTGTTCAAGAAGGGGAGTAGGGACAGCCCGAGTAACTATAGGCCAGTGAGTCTCACTTCTGTTGTGGGCAAAGTCTTAGAGAGAATTGTAAGGGATAAGATTTATGAACATCTGGATAGGAATAATGTGATCAAGGATAGTCAGCATGGTTTTGTGAAGGGCAGGTCGTGCCTCACAAACCTTATTGAGTTCTTTGAGAAGGTGACTAAGGAGGTGGATGAGGGTAAAGCAGTAGATGTGGTGTATATGGATTTTAGCAAGGCGTTCGATAAGGTACCCCATGGTAGGCTAATGCAAAAACTACGGAGGTATGGCATTGAGGGTGCATTAGAGGTTTGGATTAGGAATTGGCTGGCTGGAAGGAGACAGAGGGTAGTAGTTGATGGACTAGGTTCATCTTGGAGTGCAGTTACTAGCGGTGTACCACAGGGATCTGTTTTGGGACCGTTGCTGTTTGTCATCTTTATAAATGGTCTAGAGGAGGGGCTTGAAAGCTGGGTGAGTAAGTTTGCGGATGACACAAAGGTCGGTGGAGTTGTGGACAGTGAAGAAGGATGTGGCAGGTTACAGCGGGATATAGATAGGTTGCAGAGCTGGGCAGAAAGGTGGCAGATGGAATTCAATGTAGCTAAGTGTGAAGTCATTCACTTTGGTAGGAGTAACAAGAAGATGGATTACTGGGCTAATGGTAGGCTACTTGGTAGTGTGGATGAGCAGAGGGATCTTGGTGTCCATGTACACAGATCTCTGAAAGTTGCCACCCAGGTAAATAGTGCTGTGAGGAAGGCATATGGTGTACTCGGCTTTATTGGTAGAGGAATTGAGTTCCAGAGTCCTGAGGTCATGTTGCAGTTGTATAAGACTCTGGTGCGGCCTCATCTGGAGTATTGTGTGCAGTTTTGGTCGCCATACTATAGGAAGGATGTGGAGGCATTGGAACGAGTGCAGAGGAGGTTTACCAGGATGTTGCCTGGCATGGTAGGAAGATCGTATGAGGAAAGGCTGAGGCACTTGGGCCTGTTCTCATTGGAGAAAAGAAGGTTTAGGGGAGATTTGATAGAGGTGTATAAGATGATTAGGGGTTTAGATAGGGTAGACACTGAGAACCTTTTACCGCTAATGGAGTCAGCTGTTACTAGGGGACACAGCTTTAAATTAAGGGGTGGTAGGTATAGGACAGATGTTAGGGGTAGATTCTTTTCGCAGCGGGTTGTGAGTTCATGGAATGCCCTGCCAGTAGCAGTGGTGAACTCTCCCTCTTTATGGTCATTTAAGCAGGCATTGGATAGGCATATGGAAGTTATTGGGCTAGTGTAGGTTAGGTAGGATTTGGTCGGCGCAACATCGAGGGCCGAAGGGCCTGTACTGCGCTGTATTTTTCTATGTTCTATGTTCTATGTAGAACTGGCTCAAAGGTAGAAGACAGAGGGTGGTGGTAGAGGGTTGTATTTCAGACTGGTAGCCTGTGACCAGTGGTGTGCCATAAGGATTGGTGCTGGGTCCACTGCATTTCATAATTTATACAAATGATTTGGATGTGCACATAGGTAGTATTTTGCAGGTGACATCAAAATTGGACATGTAGTGCACAGCGAAGAGGGTTATCTCAGGGTTCAACAATATTTTGATCAAATGGACCAATGGGCTGAGGAGTGGCAGATGTAGTTTACTTTAGTCAACCTTGAATTTTGGAAATACAAATCAGGGCAGGACTTATACACTTAAGGATAAAGTCCTGGGGAGTGTTGCTGAACGAAGAGACCCTGGAGTGCAGTTCATAGTTCATTGAATGTGGAATCACAGGTGGATAGGATAGTGAAGAAGACTTTGATATGTTTGCCTTTATTGGTCAGTGTGTTGAGTACAGGAGTTGGGAGGTCATGTTACAGCTGTCCCAGATATTGTTAAGGCCACCTATGGAACATTGTGTGCAATTCTGGACTCTGTGCTTTAAGAAGGATGTTGCTAGAATTGGAGGGTTTGAGCTCCAGGGAGAGGCTGAATAGTCTGGGGCTATTTTTCCTGGGGCATCGGAGGCTGAGGGGGTGGCCTGATAGAGGTGTATAAAATCATGAGGGGCATGGATAAGGCGAGTAGCAAAGGTATTTTCCCTGGGGTGGTGGAGTCCACAACTAGAAAGCATGGGTTTAGGGTGAGAGGGGAAAAATTTAAAAGAGATCTAAGGCACAAGGTTTTAACACAGATGGTGATACGTGTATGGAATGAGCTGCCAGAGGAAGTGGTGGAGGCTAATACAATTACAATATTTAAAAGGCATCTGCATGGGTATATGAATAGGAAGGGTTTGGAGGGATATGGGCCAAATGCTGGCAAATGGCATATCTGGTTGGCACAATAAGTTGGACTGAAGGGTCTGTTTCTGTACAGTGCATCTTTATGAGTCTGTGACTCTATGACTGTGTGATGTTTCGTTGTCATTTTCATCATGATCCCTTAGGTTCATGCTGTTAAACCATTAACTCTTTTCAGCTTGTTGCTGTTTTTCTATTGTTACAAAGGCACTTCAAAATATTTATTGCAGGATTTAAGTTTTGAAGAATTTTGTAAAGAGTGATTCATTTCAGGTTTTGTTATAGTTTCATAGAATTGGATCTTCAAATGTGGTCATTAAAAAGGCCCTTATTCCCATTGGAGACTTTTTAAAACAACGCTCCCTAGAAATCACTGGTAATAACTGCTTGCTCTACTGTCGCCCAGCTGATTGAACACTGACAGGATGGACAATGCTTTGGGTACCTGGAATGAGCTGGAGGCTAAGAAGCCTTTAAGCAAGAGCTGCTTGACTCTCTTTCTTGTTCTCGGGGGACAAAGGAAACTCTTGTTGAGTTTGGGTGAATCCTATTTGTTATTCTGAAAGAGTAGTTGAATGATTCATGACTTTTCCAAGCATCAGATTCTTTTAAGATTAGCCCAATTGGCCACAAGGTGTTTCCTTTTTTACTTCTAAGTGAGGCCCTGCAGAGAGAAATCTGTTTTTTTTCTTCTTTATCTGAAATGTGTGTTTGTGTGCTGATGTCTGCATGCAAGCGTGTGTGCATGTAAGAGAGAGTTTGGTTATTTCAAGAGGTAGAAGTTGTGAATTGTATTATCTAATTCTGCATCTACAGGCTTCATTTTATCATAAACTGACAACTTGTGTTTATTAAAGAAATCTGGTTTGTTTCATTCTTAGTCTAGTACAGAGAACTTACCTGTTTGATAATATCAAGAACTGACGAAACAATGAAATTTATGCTGTGACCCCTGTGGAGAAGTGGGACTAGGAAAAGATTTCACTTCTCCCAGCTTAGTCTTAATACAATGTATAACCTCTTGCAATAAAGCTTTCATAAATATTGCATGAGTGTACTTCACTTGACGCTGTCATTTGATAGAATATTCAGCTTTCAACTGTGACTTGTTCAATATCATGTTTGAATTTGTGCAATGATAAATTCAATCTTAAAATTTAACATTATGATTATTCTCAACACTTTAGGATTTGCATATCCTTCTACTTTTATTTGAATTATATTTTTTTCTTGATTATTTCATGTGGCATTTCTACATGTTTTAACCAAGCAGTGTTTTGCAGCTCTTTCAAAGGTTTCTTCAATTGGTTAAATGTTATTTAATATTCATTTATAAAGTCCAAATTTTGGCTGGATAACTGAATGAACATAATCTCAAGGCAAAATTGTGGAAAGCAATTCCAAAGGACCTAGAAAAAATAGATTAGTTCCACAGCCTGACTTGACACTTACTATTTCAGTGGGTTGAGATTTAACATCCATGTTAAATGCACCATGATTGGTTTGAGAGACTACATGAAGATCTGTACAAGTATCTATTATTAATGAGATACTGCTGAAACCAATGAGGATGAAGGGTCCAGATTAGAGTGGTGCTGGAAAAGCACGGCAGGTCAGGCAGCATCCGAGGAGCAGGAAGATCGACATATCGCGCTTGAATTCCTGATGAAGGGCCCCTGCCTGAAACATCGATTCTCCTGCTCCTCAGATGCTACCTGCCTGCTGTGCTTTTCCAGCACCACTTTAATCTTGACTCTAATCTCCAGCATCTGCAGTCCTCACTTTTGCCCAATGACGATGAATGCATCACTCACTTTCTATGCCAGTGGCACATTTCAGCTGCTGCAGGTTCCATTGCAGGCTTAATTATTGAACAGTGTTGAGGTGTTTCACTTGGTCCACTGTGGCAAGAAGAGACTATAACACTTCCTATCCTAAGCTGAAGAAACTAGAACAATGATGCTTAGAGATTGCGAGATTGCCAAGTGCCTGAGGAATCATCACCTGTAGCTAACATTTTGAGTGTTGAGGGCTAATGTTAGAAATTGCATTAAGCTCCATGCAATCTGATGGTATCATAAAGTGGGGAAATAGGAGACGAATAGGATCTGGTAAAAAAAAGTCACAGGAAGCTGCTACAAAGAGATTTGGTGATACTTGTACATGAAACACAGAAGGCTAGCTTGCAGGTGTGGCAGATAATGAGGAAGGCTAATGGAATATTAGCCCTTATTTTAACAGGGCTGGAGGGTAGGAGTAGGGGAGTCTTACTGCAACTGTACAAACTGCTGGTGAGACCACATCTGGAATACTGTGAACAGCTTTAATCCTTTTGTTTGAGAAATTATATTATTTCAATGGAGGAAGTTTGAGAAAGTTTGCTTCGATAATTTCCAGCATGGAAGGATTGTCTTGTGAGCAATGGTGAGCAAAAGAAGAATGAGAGGTGTTCTCATTGAAACATATATGTTTCCTAAGGGGGTTGAAGGAGTAAATGCTAAGAGGACGTTTCCCCTCATGGGAGAGTTTAGGGTCAGAGGGCATTGTTTCAGGACAAAGGAGCATCAATTTAAGACTGAGATGAGGAGGAATTTCTGTCCTGGGTTGTGAGTCTTCCAAACTCCTTGCACAGGAAGCTGTGGGGCAGAGTCCATGTGTATATTTACGTGTGAGGTGGATAGATTCATGATCAGTAAGGAAGCAAGGGAAAGTGGCAAGAAAGTTATGTGAGAAATGTTGGATCAAACATAATGCTATTGAATGGAAGAGCAGATTTGTGGGACTAAATAGTCTGATTCTGTCCCGATTTCTTATATTCGTGTGGTCTTATGAGGTCAGATGTGTCACCTCATGCTCCTCATAGTCCTCATAATTGCATCTAAATAGCCAACATAATTTGTAACTACTCACTGAAGTGTACTCTTATTTGAGTGCTTAATTCAGTGCCATCTCTCTTCTCAGTGTGCCCATCTGGTGAAGTTATGCTCTTCTCTCCAAAGGGATTTCCATTTTCATTTTTTGCTAAATAAAAACTGAAAGAGCTGCAGATGCTGTAAATCAGAAACAAGAACAGAAATTGCTGGGAAAGCTTAGCAGGTCTGGTAGCTTCTTTGGAGAGAAATCAAAGTTACTGTTTTGGGTCCAGCAGCCGTTCCTCATTGTTGCTTGTTCACCTACATTGATATCATCTGTCTCATTACTGTTCCTTTGCTTCTATCAAAAATATATATAGAAATGACTTTTCAATATATTCCAGATCTGAAAAAATGTCACACCAGACTTGAAATGTTATCTCTGTTCTTCTCACCACTGATTCTGCCAGCCCTGGTAAGATTGTCCATCATTTTTTGTTTTTGTATTAACTGGCAGTGATTGGTTCTGCAACACATGCAATGTAGTGATCAGTGGTGGGATTTTTGCTGAAGTACATCAAGATAACAACGGCAGAAAAAATTCATTCAACCATGGAGAGAAAAAAGAATAGAAGCCAATTAGTTTTACTACTTTATAAATATTTTGTAAGAATATGCAGATAGTCAGCAATTCTGGAAGGAATGGCAGAGCAAAAGCAGTACTCCAGGCTAAAACCTTTACCTCAGAACTGGTGCAAAACATGGAACAAAGCAGTTGCAAAGGTTTTTTTTAAAAACATTTCTGCATTTTTAATTATGGAGTGCAAATGAGAAAGAAACTGTTTAAGAGTCAAGATTTGGAGGTGCCGGTGTTGGACTGGGGTGTACAAAGTTAAAAATCACATAACACCGGGTTATAGTCCAACAATTTTATTTGGAAGCACTGGCTTTCAGAGCACTGCTCCTTTATCAGGTGGTTGTGGAGTATAAGATCATAAGACAGAATTTGTAGCAAAGGTTTACAGTGTGATGTAACTGAAATCATTTATTGAAAAAGACCTAGGTTGTTTGGTAAATCTCTCATCTTTTAGAATGAACATGTTGGTTTTAATTCTTTCATAGGTAAATTGCAAAAATTTCTCACAGACACTCATAACCGCTCCACACAAACCGCACCCCCCCCCCCCCCCCCCCCCCCCACACACATATAGTTTGTGGGGTGAATTTGTACTTACAGAATTATATTTTATTTTGCTCAAAAACTGCATGAATCCCAATAAGATTCTGTAAATACATTTTTTAGATTAAAATCAGTTTGAGCGTTATGGCACAGACAGCCTCACACAGGGCACCTCACACATTCAATGCATTATCTAGGCTGAAATGACACCAACCGATAAAGTTCACTTGAGAATGTAACTTTAAGAGTTCTGCAATCTACATATGAAAGAACTGAAACCAACATGTTCATTTGAAAAGATGAGAGTCTTACCAAATATTTTGTTTTTTTTAATATATAATTTCAGTTACATAAGACTGTAAACATTTGCTATAAATTCTGTGCCCTATGATCTTATACTCCATAACCATCTGATGAAGGAGTAGCGCTCCAAATGCTAATGTTTCCAAATAAACCTATTGGACTATAACCTGGTGTTATGTGATTTTTAACTTTTAGACATCAAGGATTGCTGGAGGATTGTTGCGTGTCCTAAAAGTAACCTGACTGTCATTGCAATAGTTTGTAAATGAACTGGAGCCAAAGAGTTGTGCACAAAATGCAGCTTTGAATTGGCAACAGATATTGGTTGCTTGTGGACTAATGATCAGTTATCAGTTGACAAAGGTATTCTGCCAGCCAGAAAAAATGTGATTGGTTCTCAGGTGGCTAAACAGCCTGGGGCTGTGAATAAGATAGAGAGAAGCCATCCAACTTGCAACAGCTCATAAACTCTCTCTGTTCTCTGTGCTAAAAGCTTCTCTAAGCCTAAAGAAAACCCAATTATCTTTTCTTCGGTAGTCGCTGTAAGCTGTGACTTTTTATTGCTAAGTCAGAGACCTTTGAGAAGAGAAATAGCTACCCTCAGCCTCTGCATACCCGTAGAAGCATCAGAGAAGGTATACTGAGAAGTAACGTTCTGATCAGTGCAAGAACCAACCAGCAGATTCTGTGAACAGAGACCATCGAACTAGATTAGACTCTCTCTCTGTTTTCTCTTTAACCATAACACTAACATTTTCTTTGTTGTCTGTGTCTTCTATACATCTATGTGTAAATTTGTAAAGGAATCAGTTTTAACTTGTTGAGTTATGTGGTGATGGTCCATAATTGTTTATTTGTAGCTAAAGCCCATTTACTAGTAAGCTTGTTACATGAGTGTCACTATCTGCGTCGATCAAATATCATGACTGAAGAGAAAAAAGTTACAGCCTACAAAGATGATCCAGGTGGACTCTTGAAGATTAAAGGGATGCTCCAAATAACCCTGCAACACAAAGAGGACAATAGAATGCTTGCATGTCTTCACCGCAGAAGAGGAAGCCAAGAAGATCAACTGGTCTTCAGAAAACAACTAATCTAGTCCAAAAAAATTTTGTTGTTAATCAAATAGTAAAAGACCTACCAGTTAATTACTTCACTGGGTTTCTGAGACTCAAGGCAAGCTGTAAAAAGAAAAGATAATTTATCAAGATGACTTATGTTGACATTCGAGAGTTGTTTCCTCCTGATAATGGTTTGGAGGTAGAGGAGGCTCAGGACCAGCATGTCCTTGATGGTTTGGGAGGGAGAGCCAAACCGTTACCACTCGACGCCTGGAGGAGGAACGCCTGGGACCCTGCAACTACACAGGATAAATGTGGATTCCAACAGCTTCCTTATTTCCCCTCCCCCTATATCATCCCAGTCCCAAGCCTCCAACTTGGCACCGCCCTCCGGACCTGTCCATCACTGTCCCCTCTGACCTATCTCCTTCTCCCTCACCTTCATCCCCCTACTGCGGGCTACCTCCCACCAACCCCACCCCATCCCATTTGTCTATCAGTCCCAACCCACAAACCTCATTCATGATGAAGGGTGCTGGATGCTGCCTGACCTGCTGTACTTTTCCAGCACCACACTCTTGATTCTGATCTCCAGCATCTGCAGACCTCACTTTCTCCTTTTGTTAAAATAATCAATGGCTGGACTTACACAATTGATTGTAGGACCCTGGATAGTGTTGTTGACACCTAGAGACACCTAAGAGTTCAGGTACATAATTCTTTGAAATTTGCATCACAGGCAAACAGGGTGATTAAGAAAGCATTTAGCATGCTTGCCTTCATTGCTCAGACCTTTGAGGTATAGGAGTTGGGATGTCATGTTGCATTGTGCAGAATGTTAGCAAGGCCTCTTCTGGAGTACTGTGTCCAGTTCTTGACCCTCTGCTACAGGAAGGACATTATTAAATTGAAGAGGGTTCAAAATAGATTAACCAGGAGGTTGCCAGAAACGGAAGGGATTGAGCTATAAAGGAGAAGCTGGATAGGTTGAGACTTTCCTCATCAGAGAATAGGAGGTTGAGGAGTGGCCGTATAGAGGTTTATAAAAGTCTGATGGGCATTGAATAGCAAGGGTCTTTTCCCTTGGGTGGGGGAGTTCTAAACTGAAGCGCATTTTTTTAGGTGAGAAGAGAAAGATTTAAAGCGGACATGAGGGCAACATTTTTACACAGAGAGTGGTTTATGTATGGAATGAACTGCCAGAGGAAGCTGTCAATGCAGATACAGTTGCATTTAAAAGATATTTGGATAATGACATGAATAGGAAATGTTGAAGGGATGTGAGCCAAGTTTACTTTTGGAACATGGTTGGCATGGACTACTTGGACGAAGGAGTCTCTTTCCATGCCCATTTTAATAGGACCTCTACAATATGGAAACAGCCTATTTGGTCCATGCCCAACCTCCCGTCCAGACAAGGATCCCCCTCCCTTGCATTTCCCATGTCTAACCCATCCAGCCTGCACATCCCTGGACACTATGGGCAATTCAGCATAGCTCCAATCCACCTAACCTGTTTGTCTTTGGATTCTAGGAGGAAACCAGAGCACGGGGAGGTGAGAATGTGCAAACTCCACACAGACAGTCACCCGAGGTTAGCATTGAACCCAGGCCCCTGACACTGTGAGGCAGCAGTGCTAACCACTGAGCCACCATGTATGGCTCTGTGACATTATGACATGTGTCTGCAGATCTATCAGCAGGTTGAGAATATAGATTTGGTTTTAAAAAAAACTTTTTTTTTATTTTTAATACATAGCTGGGAGGTAGCATAGCTTGGCTACCTGGTAATGAGGATCAAGGCTGGACCCTTCCTATATTCAGGCTAAATCTGAAGGTGGAAGGGTTTGAAGAAGGAAAACTCACAGTCTGAAGCTGGGCAAACCTATCTGATCTTCCAGCAAACAGTCAGCTGATTGGTCATTGACAGGCTTTCTACCAGAATTCGGACCTGGGCTGAGGCAGGTACCCTGCTGATTAATCAGAGTCCAGCACTTCAGAATCATTTGACCCACACAGTCGCTGTTGTCAAAATAACCCTAGATCTTTGGATGCTGGTTCGTTGACTGGAAAGGTAAGTGTTGTTTGGATTTGAAACAGAAATTGCTGGAGAAACTCCGCAGGACTGGAAGCATCTGTGGGAAGAAAGCAGAGTTAATATTTCGAGTCCAATGAAGAGTCACCAGACTCAAAACGTTAACACTGCTTTCATCCCACTGATGCTGCCAGTTCTGCGGAGTTTCTCCAGCAATTTCTGTTTTGTTTCAAATCTCCAGCACCCACCACTCTGTTTTGATCTAAGTGTTGATTATTGTTGCGTTTCTGAAGTTTAGAATCAAAGAAAGAGGGAGAGGAAAGAGCGGGGTTGATGGAAGCAAGGGCACAGCCATGGATACCACCAGCCAACTTGCTTCCTTATTCTGGATTAGTGGTGCTGGAAAAGCACAGCAGGTCATGCAGCATCCGAGGAGCAGTAAAATTGATGTTTCGGGCAAAAGCCCTTCATCAGGAATATTTCTGATGAAGGGCTTTTGCCCAAAACGTCGATTTTACTGCTCCTCGGATGCTGCCTAAACTGCTGTGCTCTTCCAGCACCACTAAAGCAGAATCTGGTTTCCAGCATCTGCAGTCATTGTTTTTACCTAACTTCCTTCCTTATGTCCATCTCTGCATTGTGCACAGGTTAATGTAGATTGAGAGAGATACAGCCCAACTCATAACCTGCATGCACTGGTTGAACAGTCAAGCTAACTCTTTCCTGGGCATGAATTTGTTGTTAATTCAAATGTCAATAAGCTTTAAAGTTGTCATTACTTGAGCAAATATAACCATCAGACTGCAACAGTCTTGGAAGATGGAGTTTGGGCCTTCCTAACTGGGGCTTGGTTCAAACAAAGGTGTGGTTTTGACCTGTCACCATCTATCTAATTAATTTCACTTCCTACCTGCCCTTAGCTGCAGTTGCAGAAAAACTAAAAAGGTCTCAAATTAATGGTGAATGCACCTTAATACAATATCTCTTATCCATCATTTCAGTATCTGGTACTACTCAAGATAGCAAACCATCATGACTCACCCATGAGCAGCCAGGACTTCTAGCCAACATCCAGATTTTCCATCTCTTCCTTGTGTACCCAGTAATGATACCAGTCCCATATCCACCTCTTGCAGCTTCTGCATACTTCCAACTTTTGGTTTTGGTGAGCACATCAGTGAAATACTTTGCAGTACAGTCTCTGAGCAGTATTTTATCATTAGTGTATGTGTCCAGAGCTGGCTCCAGTGTGATTCTAATTAAGGTTTAAAGAGGCACAGGCAATCACTTTCAATCACATAAGGAAGGAAGCTTTTCATTTGCAATATGCCATTCGTTGACAATACAATGGCTACAGATCGAATATAAAGGTTCTGCATCATAGCCTCAATATTCCTGCCGAACTCAAATTGACCAAGTAACTTGCCTAAATTTTCAGGGCAATGGATCACGGCCCTCAGCCCATCCACTAAAACGTCACCTCCTGTCATGGCCTATCTTATAATTTATTGCTTTTTATCACTCATCACCATTCAAGGCATATAAGTACTAATTATGGATTAGTGGTGCTGGAAGAGCACAGCAGTTCAGGCAGCATCCAAGGAGCATACAAGTACTTAATGCCTGAGGTTAGATAGAGACCAACACCAGCGTTCAGCAACCACTCCTTGCAAATAGCCAAAAGGGGATAAGGCACAAGGAACCTCCCTCCAATTACCCTTTCTCCATAGGACAGGGGAGGTGTTATTTGACATTTGGAGGAGGTTGTGCAAGCTGCTCCTAATAACAGGGCCCTGAATACTTAATTACCAATTCTTGATCAACTCTGCAAGGTTCTACATATGCCCAGATTCCTCTTCTCTTGAACTCCCTTAAGAACTGCACCCTTTCTTTTAACGTTGTTTCTTTGTGTTCTTCCTAACAAAAAGAATGACTTCACACTCCCCACTTGTTCAGTCATCCCTCTGACAGAGACATAAGCTCCATTATTGTACCACAGCCTCACTCAGTGATGCCTCACCATGTAATTAATATGTCTGAAAGAGACAGCCCTTGTCATCCAGTATCAGTCATCCAGTTGGCCTGGGGCCTCAGAAGTAGCTTATGAGTGATAAAAAAAGGTTTGAGTTAAAGACAGCTCCGTGGGAAATGAATATGATTCTTTGCAATTTGACACAGCCCAGTTGCATGATCAGAAAATGAAAGCCCTCGTGATTCACAAAAGCCACTGACAACTTTTAGCAAAATCTTTTGGCCACATGGTTGGAATTGATGATCCCTAGTATTCCAGAGGGAAAAAAAACAATGGGCCTGAAGCCCAAAGCCTTTGCTGTCCTGCTGTCACCACCTGGAGAATAAGATAAATTAACTTGCATTACAGAAGAGGGCATTAGTCATTCCTTTATGTACGTGTGTGTGTGGAAGCCTGTGAAATCAGCAATTCACATGAGAACCCTTGGGAGGTGAAAAATTGAGCATTACAACCAACTGGCATGGACTTCAAATCAAATCCAAAAAAGTTATGGGTCTTGCTGCACAATCCCTCATGTTTCAGTGACTACTTCCCAGATATCCTGACTCCCTTCTGACATTGTCTCTATGGCACATGCAGGTAGTCAGTTATTCAGTTGAGGAGATGTCAAAATGCCACTGCCCATCTTTGCCATCTCTTCCAGGATTGCTGCATCATTCACTCTCTGCTGTTGCCTTCTTTTGGCATTTCAGCTTCTGTTGTTAGTCAGCACAGCCCTTCCTCAGTCCTACTCCTGAAATGCAGAGCTATTTGCTGTATGAGACCTGTAGACTTTGTGATGATGCTGTGGCTTTAAAAGGTGTGTTTTAAAGCCATAGAGACATAGAGTCATAGAGATGTACAGCACTGGTTTCTTTTAGACAGAGAGATTAGAGAACAGGTGTCGAACAATCAACGAAAAGATAAATAACTTGCGAAGCCTTGAATGTGTCTTTAAAAGCTGGAACAATAGAAGCAGCCTGAATGTGTGTCGTCAAGTTCCCATTCACAGAACCAGGGATTTTTAGTTTTCAGGAGCAGTTGTTGAGGTCTTGACGAAGTGGAAACTACTTCTCAATTCCAGCCAAAAGCTGAGGGTTCTCTTCCTAAGCTGCTGGGACAAAACCTTTTGCATATGTGACAAAATATTTTTCTGAATTTGCCATTTGCCAAGAGTATGTTTATAGGAACAGCTAATTAGTAATATTTACTGCATCAATTGTTCTGTTTAGTTTTCCAATAGAGTCAAGTTATTCCAAGTTTTTTTTTGTATTTTAACTATAGTGTTTGAATAAATTGTATTTTGCTTAACATTGAATAGTTTGACCAATCCAATTGCATCTGGAACAGAGCATCTGACATTTACCTTTAAAATAAGAAAAAGTTAGGAATTGGGCTCCTTCTTAACATAATTTGAGGGGGCATGGTCTAGTTCATAACAGCTTAAAGCTAACCACATCACATTGGCCTCCTTTCATATAGATGCATATTTCTGGCAGTCAGATGCACACTTTGAAGGTGTTTTCAGAATATCATAGGTGTCATATTTGTGCTGGAACTCACAACCCTCTGTGCTTCTTCTAACATCTTCACTGCTATCTGCAGCACGAGCCTTCCCTCTGAAACCTTTCAATTGCCCCAATTACCTTGGACCCTGCCACCATCCATTTGGACATGATTTCTGCCAATCAGCACTGAGAGATCTCCATTGACATTCCCCTTTCGGACCCAGACACACTTCCTGCATTACCTTTGAAGTTTTGGACTCATCCCATGAATTAAACAAGACGTTTATTTATCCCAACCTCTGACTAAACCTGTCCTCTCTTACTGAATAGGATGCCCATCTCTCACCATGAATGTTCCTTTTGCCAGCCCATACCCTGAGTTTGACCCAAAAGACCCCAGCACTACTGACTGCACACATTTGGCCCATCTCTCTCATTAACTTGACTGAACATTTCCACCATCCCCCACAGGATACATCCAAGATGTCAGGCACTTACCACTTCACTCTTCCATGCCATTGGTCCCATCTTCCTTTGAATCTGTCTTTCACTTTTCTACACCACTGACATGACCTCAAACTCAACCCCGACTTGTCCTGCTTATCCTAAGCCTTCATGCAAGCTGCTCTTCTGCTCTCCTCCTTCATGTCGCAGAATTCAACTGAGACAACTGCATAAAGCCAAGTGGTGCACAACATTCTTAAACTAATATGAATTGGGTACCATGTGGGGCTTCATTTCAAAATGTTTTAATGTAATGATTATTCATAGCACGCAAATCAATGGAAAGTAGCAGCTTGCCACAAGATGAGCTGCGACTGTCAGACCTCATCTCTGCCTTTCGACCCATTGTCAGGACAATGAAATTTAAGCTCCCACTAAATGAAGTCACTCTGTAACCTAATTTCCCATTCTACACAGATCCTATGAAATACCGTCCATTCACTTTCTTCCCCCTCTCCTGTGGAACAAAGGGGGATGTTTCAGCAAGGGAGCAGCAGAGAAAAGGCACAGCCTGGGCAGGACACCTGAGCAGTGTGAGGGGTCAGTGTTCCCCACCATGGGAGCAGCAGACTGAGATCATTGCATGTGGGATTTCTGGGCATGCTCAGCATGGAAGTATTTTTCTGCCTTATGCTACATCTCAGCTCCGTCTTTCTAGCATGAAGTACAAGCTACTGATGGCATGGCCATTGATCCATTACTTCCAAAATAACCTGCATTTTCCCTCACCTTAACCCTGTCTTTCGATATTTCAGGCTTTTAGAGATCGGATATTTATCACGCAGCCTATAGAACATAGAACATAGAACATAGAAGGATACAGCGCAGTACAGGCCCTTCGGCCCTCGATGTTGCGCCGACCGAGTCCTACCTAACCTATACTAGCCCAATAACTTCCAAATGCCTATCCAATGCCCGCTTAAATGAACATAAAGAAGGAGAGTTCACCACTGATACGGGCAGGGCATTCCATGAACTCACAACCCGCTGTGTGAAGAATCTACCCCTAACATCTGTCCTATACCTACCACCCCTTAATTTAAAGCTATGTCCCCTAGTAACACCTGACTCCATTAGCGGTAAAAGGTTCTTAGTATCTACCCTATCTAAACCCCTAATCATCTTATACACTTCTATCAGATTTCCCCTAAACCTTCTCTTCTCCAATGAGAACAGCCCCAAGTGCCTCAGCCTTTCCTCATAAGATTTTCAAAGACTCACTAGGATAAGCGAGAACAATAGCTGACTACTAAGGAAGACGCAACAGCACAAGGTTTTTTGTTCATTGATCAGATTCTGGTTCAGTGCAAACTTTAGAGTTGACTGAAGGTTCCCACCCAGTAGCTGGCTGGATTGTTAGGCTGGCCAGGTTGCAGTGTGTGAAAACCTGCAATAGAAAGCCCCAATCGGGGAGACTCGTGACTTTCCAGCAAATGCTGGTGTGCATTGGAAAGGTGGTCGGAATACAATGACGGGACGAGACGTAGAGTAGATAGGTACTTGATGTGAGATGCTGTCTGTGTGTGCAGAACGTATGGGGAGTAATGTTGCATCAGAGGTTGCATGGGAGAATCTGAAGTCCCTGGAGGCAAATCATGTGGGACTATCTGCGAATCCTGGCGAAAAGTGGAGTTGGAGGGTTCGATCAATCATTTTGAGGGAGAGATTCTGTCAGACTTACTTGAGGGACTGGTGTAGGCACTCCTCCCTCTTCCAGCCTGAAGCCATGCTGATAGAGATGTTTACTACTGGATGCAACAACATCTGCCTCCCTTCAGTGACCAGATTTCACAAGTCTGGAGAATCTGACACATAGCTGCTCCATTGTTGCAAACTTTGAGGAGCGGAATACTGAATTAAAGCCTGAAGAACTGCTGATGCTATAAACAAGAAGCAAAAACAGAAGTTGCTCTGGCAGCATCTGTGGAGAGAAACCAGAGTCAACATTTCCTCAAAACAGTTCTGAGGAAGGGTCATTCAACCCAAAATGTTAACCCTGATTTCTCTCCACAGATGCTGCCAGACCTGCCGAGCTTTTCGAGCAATTTCTGTTTTTGTTTGTGTTTGAGGAGTGGAGCTTAATTTAAAGTATATAAGTTGAAGAGGTGTTTAGACAGATGCATGAAGACACAGAGAATGGAATCAAGACCGTGTGCAGGCAGACGGGATTAGTTTAGAATAGTATCATGGTGGGTGGAAGGTCCTGTTCCTGTGTTGTACTGTTCTATGTTCTACATGTAATAACTAACACAATAGCTGATTACTCAGTCTATACTAAACCTTCTGTGGTTGAACCAGAAATAGACACATTCACAGACAGTTGAGTTCAAATTTTACATTTTTACCCATTTCACCTTTGATCCTAATTGTGCAGGGGGTTCAACTTATTTCCTTTAGTCCTTGTATATTTATTTTCTTTCTTGTGAAGGATTACAGATTCCACATTTGTTCAGTTCATGAATTCTTTAAATAGATTTGAAGTGCCCTAATTCTGTTCATTTTACAGCTGATCACCACTTCCTTTCAGCTTATTACCATTGACTCAGGTGAGTTGAATCCTCAGTGGGTGTACTAATAGTAGCAATAGCAATTACAATGATCTTTAGGGTAAAAATCATCACAGAACCCCTCACCGGATACATGTGCGGCCAACAGATACTCAGATAGGAAGATTAAGAGTGCTTAAGAGGTGGCATCAAGAATTCCATCAAAGATGAATTTTGAGAAGGCAAGGGAAGTAGGGAATTCCAAAGATTATGAGAGAAATATTGAGCTTCTGCTACTAACAGTGAATCATTATGCAGGCAGAATGCACACAGTCTGAGAAATGGTCAGTCGGGAGGTATGTAGCCTGAAGGCCTTTCAGAAATAGGTGAGGCCCAGAAGGATTGTAAAGATGAAGATGGGAGATGATTAAACTTACAGCATTGGGGATAGAAAACCAGCGTGGGTCAATGAGGACAGAGCTGACTGACAGAGAGATTTTTCAGAATAAAGGTTGAAATTTTTAAAAGGGTGGAAGGTGAAAGACAATCAAAGAGAACAATGAAGATTTTGAGTGTGAACTTGACAGAACATATGCCGTATAAGGTTTTCAGTTGTGGAAATGCTGAGCGTCAGTGGATTTTTGTTTTCTGTCAGGTTAGCACATGAACAGTATCACAATATCAACAGTGTTTCAATGAAAATGTTGTGCTGTAATGCAACCACAAGATTGTGCTAACTGTACAATAAGCAATACAAAACATTCATTCAAGTAGGTTTCCACTCTCCAGAAGCTGATAACATATAAACATGATCTCTATTTTTCTTTCTGCATTAAATTCCTTTCTGGTTTGAAGTAACAATGCTAAGCTAAAACAACAGGGTTCTCAATAAACAGCTTTCTTGCATCAAAATGAAGTCAAGTGAACATGAGTCCAAAGACTGCAACATCCTAAATGTAAGGAAAAAAAAGATATTTGTGAAAAGAAATCTAAACACACATCAGACAAAATGTTATCCTTCCTAGTGTGAATGATGAGAAAGATGGGAAAATATGATGATAATGAAAATACCAGATTTGCAATGTAGAGAGATGTTTTCCTAACTTTCCACTCAAAGCCTAACTAGCCATTTTCAGAATCTCAGCACTGCGATTCTCTTGTTTGCTTGCATTTGCATCTGGTCAAAATTCCAACTCATGTTATTTATTTGCCACTTCCAAATCTCCTCTCCTTCAGCCAGAAACTAGCCAGAGCAAATTCCTGACCTTCAGAGTGAATGCCAGGCAACATAGGTTCCCCAAATACTTATCCTGACTATCATGCAGCTATTTCTTCAGAACAATGTTACATCATGCTTCACAGCATGAAAGCATCCTAACTGGATGCATCACAGTGTGGCTTTGCAACTGCTCTTCCAAGACTGCAAGAAACTACAGAGAATTGTGAACACAGTCCATTACACAAACTAGCCTTCCATTCATTGACTCCATCTATACTTCCCACTATCTCGGGAAAACAACCCAACATAATCAGACCCCTCCCACCCCAGTTATACTCTCTTCCACCTTCTTCTGACAGGCAGAAGACATAAGAGCTTCGAATATACATGTGAATAGATTCAAGAACAGCACCTTCTCTGCTGTTATCAGATTTTAGAATGGACTTTTCAAATGTTAATTCTGTTCTCTCTCTCTTCACCTTCTCTGTGGCTGTAACACTGTATTTTTACAGAGGGTGGTAGACGTTAGGTGATTAACATTTGAGACACAAGTTGTTTATTTAATTATGCTAATGAAGCACATCCCTCAAGTTTTAATAGTCATTTATCTTTAATGCATGCAGGATCACTTTACCAGAATTTGCAAAGTGAGTCACTGCAAGTGAGGTGAGATTGACCAGAACCAGCTGATACCTCTATGTGAGTTATGTTGTAAAATGGGAATGAAGATGCTCATGATGTGCATTATGAGGTAATGCTAAAATCAACAGTTAAGACTCTGAGAAATGAACAATGGAAGAAATGCATTGGAGAACTGTAATCTGTATTCTATTTGCTAGAATATAAATAAATATAATATTGGAACTACAATGAGTCAGTCTATTACTATTAGAAAAGATGAAGAGAGAAATGTAGTAAAAAATGAGGTCTGCAGATGCTGGAGATCACAGGTGAAAATGTGTTGCTGGTCAAAGCACAGCAGGCCAGGCAGCATCTCAGGAATAGGGAATTCGACGCTTCGAACATAAGCCCTTCATCAGGAGAAATGTAGTAGTCTAGGATGAGGGACACTCTAGCCAAGTAACATAGCTTGAAAGTGGCATCACAGGTAGACACCGTAATGAAGATGTTTGATATGTTTGACTTCGATGGTCACAGCATTGAGTATAAGAGATGGGACATCATTTTACAGCTGTACAAGGTTAGATTCCTGTTAAGGTTACATTTGATGTACTGTACAATTCTGGTTTACCTGCTATGGAAAGGATGTTATTAAATTGGAAAGTGTGCCAAAACGATTCACAAGAATGTTACTGAGACTGAAGATTTTGAGTTAAAAGGAGAGGTTGGACAGGCTGGGACTTTATTTCCCAGGAGCGTAGGAGGCTGAGGGGTGATCCTAAATAAGTTTATAAAATCATGAAGGGTATAGATAATGAGAATAGCCAGGGTCTTTTCCCCAGAGAAGGGAAGTCCAAAACTAAAGGGAATAAGTTTAAGTTGAAGGGGTGGAGGGAAATTTAAAAAGGAGTTATGGGGCCAGTTTTTCACACAGAGGGTGATGCATTATATGGAATGAGCTGCCAGAGAAAGTGATAGAGGCAAGTGCAATTACGACATTTAAACGTTACATGGAAAGGGACGATTTGGAGGGATATGGGGCAAATGCAGGCAAAGTCCAGTTTAGCAAGTCTGGTTGGCACGTACGAGTTGGGCAGAAGGGTTTGTTTCCATGCTGTATGACACTATGATTCTAAGTTTGCTGTATAGGCACAGACCTCATGGTGTCATGATCCTGGAGAGCAGAGCCCCAAAGCCTTAAATCTATGGAACAGCACAACCTCTGCAGACAGCAGTGACAGATTAAAGCAAATGAGGAGGCAGTCTTTTCCAAGTTTCCCGAGAAATAAAACCTGAACCTTCATCTTTCCTTTTTCATTGTGAACTCCGAGTTAGTTGATAAACAGTTCAGGAAATAATACATAATTTACTGCTTTTGGGATGTTACTCTTATTGGATCTAATAGTTAATTTCCTTTGTCAAGTAGAATATAGGTTTTTGAGGGCTTGCAAATAAGAGTGCTGTGATGATTGATGCCACTTTCAAACACAAATCTTAAAATCATGGAGCTGTTTCTTTATTAGATGTGATGTACAACAAAATAATATCTATTTACAAAACAGCGCTTGGAATGTTTAATTGGGATCATGGGCACACTCTGAGTCTGCCAAATGGCCTTCTGCACCATAACAATTCAGCGATTCCATTTAGCTGTAATTTCAGGAAATGTTTGCATTGTTTTAGTTGTTTCTTGTGAGTGAGGGGATTTCCTCAAAATCAGGATAGTCTTAAAAAATTTGTTGGCCAGCAGTTTGTAAGACAATAAAGCTAAGAAGAAATCTGAAGGTTAGAACATAGAACATAAAACGGTACAGCACAGGAACAGGCCTTCAACCCATGACGTTGTGCTGAACATTACGCTAAATTAGACGAATCTTTTCTGCCTGCCCTTGGTCAATATCTGGGGTAAAAACAATGACTGCAGATGCTGGAAACCAGATTTTGGATTAGTGGTGCTGAAAGAGCAAAGCAGTTCAGGCAGCATCCGAGGAGCATGCTGCCTGAACTGCAGTGCTCTTCCAGCACCACTAATCCAAAGACTTGGTCCATATCCCTCCATTCTTTGCATATTCATGTGCTTATCTAATAGTTCCTTAAATGTCCTTATAGTAGCTGCCCCACCACCACCCAAGCCTTCTACACTCCTACTGCTCCATGTAGAAAAAAACCTGCCCATCACATCTCCTTTGAATTTTCACCCTTTCATCTTAAATGCATGCCCCCCCCCCACCCCACCCCACCCCAGTTTTAGACACTTCAATTCTGGGAAAAAGATTCTAACTATCAACTCTATCCAGGAGAGAGTGAGGTCTGCAGATGCTGGAGATCAGAGTTTCTGGAAAAACACAGCAGGTCAGGCAGCATCTGAGGAGCATGAAAATTGGCATTTCGGGCCTTCATCAGGAATGAAGCTGGGAGCCTCAGGGGTGAAGAGATAAATGGGATGGGGTGGGGCTGGGGAGAAAATAGCAAAGAGTGCAATAGGTGGATGGAGGTGGGGGCAAAGTTGATAGGTCAGAAAGGAGGGTGGAGCAGATAGGTGGGAAGGAATATTGACAGGTGGGACAGGTCATGAGGATGGTGTTGAGCTGGAAGGTTAGAACGGGGATAAGGTGGGGGGAGGGGAAATGAGGAAACTGGTGAAGTCCACATTGGTGCCATGGGGTTGGAGGGTCCCAAGGCAGAAGATGAGGCGTTCTTTCTCCAAGCATTGGGTGGTGAGGGAGTGGCAATGGAAGAGGCCCAGGACCTGCATGTCCTCGGCAGTGTGGGAGGGGGAGCTGAAATGTTCAGCCACGGGGCGATGGGATTGGTTGGTGCGGTTGTCCCAGAGATGTTCTCTACAGGGCTCTGTGAGAAGGTGTCCAGTCTCCCCAATGTAGAGGAGACCGCATCGGAAGCAATGGATACAATAAATGATGTGTGGAAGTGCAGGTGAAACTTTGATGGATGTGGATGTGATTTTCCTGCTCCTCGGATGTTGCCTGACTTGTTGTACTTTTCCAGCAACACACTCTCAACTATATCTATCCATTTCATAATTTTATAGACGTCTATCAAGTCGCCCCTCAGCCCCCGCCAGAGAAAACAACCCGAGTTTTTCTAGCCTCTCCTTGCGGGACATACCCTCTAATCCAGGTAGCATCCCGGTAAACCTCTTCTGCACCCTCTTCAAATTCTCCACATCCTTCCTATAATGTGTTAAACAGAATTGAATGCAGTACTTTAATCAAAGTCTTATAAAGCTGCAATATGACATTGACTCTTAAAACTTAACTAAGGCTATTGCAATGTTTTCTAGAGGATAATTGACAAGTATTGAACAATGGAAATACGAGAATGGATTAATATTATGGATTATGCTTAATTGCTTTAGGATTTGAAAAATATCACTTCAGGGTTACAAATTACATCTTCTGCTGAAGAGGAGTTCTATTCAGCTCACAAAGCTAACTGTCTCTCTACAGACACTGCTAGATCTGTTGAGTATTTTTAACGCGCTCCATTTTTATTTCATATTTCCAGCATTATTTTGCTTTGTGGTTGTAGAACTGGCTTTATTTTGACAAAATAATGACCTAGATTCAATAAATGTTAGGAACATAAAATGTGACCAACCAGACATTGGCAAGTAACTCAGCCATTTTGTATGGCACAATTCCTGAGAGGTGTTTCAACTCTAACCTTTAGAAATGGTTGTGTACAATCCCAATAGCCTCTGGATACAGTTATTCATTACTCCTGTTCTGTACAATGAATATACAATATGAAAGTAGGCCATCGAGCAAATGAAGTCAAACATTTGCAATGCACAGTGGGGCTAAGAAGCAATTAGAAGGTTATTGCAATGTTGTCTAGAGGACAACATACAAGTATTGAACAGTGAAGATATGAGGACAGATGAATATTATGGATTATGGTTGATTGCCTTTGGGACTCAAAACGTACTGATGCAGAACCACAAATTGCATCTTGTTTAAAGGAGGAAGTGACCTTATCTGGCCAACTCTTCAATCTTTGTTTTCTGTAATATTTTGTCACAATTGGAACTAAAGGTAGGAAAAGGTTATGGCAAGAGTCTTTGGGGTTCTATTGTATTGTTTGATTTTAACAATGAAAAACAATCTAAGAGGTAAATCCAAATATAAAATTTATTTTCCTATCTCTTTTCTCAAGCTTACTGCATGGTTGGTTAATAAATATACAGACCGTACGTGTTTCAGGTTTGGTGAAGACAAGACATTGACATAAGGCAGAAAAATTGTCATGCATCTTTTTTAGATGACTTAAGTCAATTTATTGCATATTAAACTGGTACAGCATAGGTTACAGTTTAGATTAGACTTACAGTGTGGAAACAGGCCCCTCGGCCCAACAAGTCCACACCGACCCGCCGAAGCGCAACCCACCCATACCCCCACATTTACCCCTTACCTAACACTACGGGCAATTTAGCTTGGCCAATTCACCTGACCCGCACATCTTTGGACTGTGGGAGGAAACCGGAGCACCCGGAGGAAACCCACGCAGACACGGGGAGAACGTGCAAACTCCACACAGTCAGTCGCCTGAGTCGGGAATTGAACCCGGGTCTACAGGCGCTGTGAGGCAGCAGTGCTAACCACTGTGCCACCGTTTGTGGTTAGATAACTATGCTTTTGAATAAAGTTTTCATGATAAAGGCATAAACAGCATTTGAAATGTAACCTAATAAGGCCAATAAGGGCAGCACAGCACCACAGTGGTTAGCACTGCTGCCTCACAGCGCCAGAGACCTGAGTTCAATTCCCACCCCAGGCAACTGTCTGTGTGGAGTTTGCACATTCTCCCTATGTCTGCGTGGGGTTGCTCCGGTTTCCTCCCACAGTCCAAAAATGTACAGGTTAGGTGAATTGGCCATGCTAAATTGCCCGTAGTGTTAGGTGTAGGGGAATGGATCTGGGTGGATTGTTCTTCGGAAGGTTGGTGTGGGCCAAAGGGCCTGTTTCCACACTGTAAGTAATCTAATCATATTTTTGGAAACCATCTGAATTACAATTAACCCAATCTGATCAGGATGAAGTGCAAATGATAGAATAATGAATTTACCTCCATTATTATTTCCTTTCTTTGTATGTCTTATTTTTATTTTTTTGTTTTGAGATAGCAGCTCTCCAATATTCAACACTCACAGCAGCCCAGAATCATCCTTATCTTATCTGTCCTCACACAATCAATTCTTCATTCAGTAATGTCTGCCATTCACTTCAGACATGCACTGCCCTTTCTTCTTTTCTATTCTCTTTCATCCACTTGAAAGCCATTAAATCTATAACACACTTGCTTGTTGGTTAACAGTACTGCCTCACAGCACCAGGGTCCCAGGTTCGATTCCAGTCTTGGGCGACTGTCTGTGTGAAGTTTGTGTCTGCGTGGGTTTCCTCCAGGTGCTCTGGTTTCTTCCCAAAGTCCAAAGATGTGCAGGTCAGGTGAATTGGCCATGGTAAATTGCCTCATTTGTTAGGTGCATTAGTCAGAGGGAAATGGGTTTGGGCGGGTTACTCTTCGGAGGGTCGGTATGGACTGGTTGGGCTGAAGGGCCTGTTTCTACACTGTAGGGAATCTAATCTAAAATCTTGCATTACTGATGAAAGGTCATCAAACTAAGTGTGACTAATGCTGCTTCAGTGGCTGCCAGACCTGCTGAACATTTTCTATATAAATGTGAGTTGTTGTTGCCATAACCTTCAAAGGAAGATGGAGCAAAGAATTATGATCTTCAAATGTTTAATGCAATACTTCAATCTCACAAACATATTGTGAGTGAAAAAAAATTCTTTGGCTTTATGCATTACAATCACTGATTTTTAAAAAATATTTTACTTAACTTGAGTGAATCTCTCTGGTGTAATTGAAATAATTATAACCTATTTCTGCATCTTGTGTTAACCAAATAACAAAATGCTACTCATTTTCATACACCTGCAAAATAACTCAAGTGGTGCTGGATTTTCCTCAGAAAATTTTGATCTTGATAATGGGAGACCATGGCAGCTGTGCACTAATCTGCTCAGCCACAGAGAGAATCTTGCTCACAGAATACATTTCAAAGAAATATGTAGTGGCACAAATGTGAGAGCCATGGTTTCAACAAGATTGCTTTTTGAATATGGTTTAATTTTCTTTTCTTATTATTTAAGCACTCAGAATCTGCCGATAATGACAATGAGGTGAATGTATACACTTTCCCTAATCCTTCGTTTTCATTGTTTAAAATTAATGGAAAAATTGGAAAAATCTTCTGGCCTCATTGCTCCAGGGGAAACTGGATTGCAGAGTGCCCCAGGTCTGATGAAGTAAAGTTGGGAAGCGTTTTACAAGCTAGGGATGGAGGTGGAGGATGTCGGAAACAAGGGCGTAGTTTTTGCTGTCACCAAGAGCTCACTTCCCCAATGTGAGGTCCCTCAATCAGGCACTGAGTCCTTTGGAGTAAGGAGACCACAACCTGCTCAAGGTACACTGATCAGGCTCCCTTCGTGGTGACAGGCCTATCTACAATTGCTTTAATACCTCTGGTCAAGGGGATGACACCCTTAACAGCCCTCTTAACTGGCTCCCTTTCTACAGCAGGATGGCAATCCATGGACATTCCCATTATGGGCATATTCGGGAAGGTTGTGAGTTCCACATTCATGACCATTCTGCCTGATTAAATGCTGCCCACCATACCTCCAAACATGTTATAGTGGAGGGTATAGTACACTGCAATCAGAGTCAGCAGGGCATTAGGTTCCAAGTTGCAGTGGTGAAGCAATTTTAGCCTTTAACATTAACCAATAGTTGTGAAGGGGTTTCTATCTGTGTCAGTGGAAGCAGGGTCTGCAAGATGGAAGGGAAAATTGATCATGATACCATGCTGTAGGAAACCTTTCAAGTGAGAGAACTGAAAACAAAAAGTGCAGTGATAAGGGTCAGTAGAGTGAATAATGTGCAACGTCATGTATAGACATTCAACTGGCTTCCTTGTCATTGACTTCCATGTCTCACTGTTTCAAGGACACTGTTCAAATCTTATTTTGTGCGTTGCAATTCCCCAATGACCACGTTACTGAGACGTTACTCTGTTTCTGATGTTGCTGTCATAGACTCATTGAAACTATCCTCAATGGATCAAGATACAGAAACTGTGGTCATCCCTGTGCCTGCTGCACTAACAGCTGCTACACAACTGGATGAGGAAGACATGTGACCACAATCCCACAGTCAGCATCAACCTTGCATGGATGTAGAGCCAAGCACGATTAAGGTCTTGCCAGAGATGGTTTCATGATGTGGTGAAGATGCAGGAGAACCACAGTCACTGATCTTTCATGTAATGTCTTGCAGATGAGAGAGCAGCAGTAGCACCATACTTTGTCTAGAGGTAGAGGTCATAAAGCCATCTGATGCTGTCCAGTGTATCTTCAAAACAGCCATAAAGAACAAAGGTTTTAAGCTAGTTAATGAGGAGTTAAATATTACAAAATTCATTTTGAATCAACATGACGATATATTACAAATTCTGATAATAATCAAGCATTCCTGATATCATCCTTCTAAATATTTTATATACTCTTTCCAATGCCTCTATAATGTTCTGATTTAAAATGCCACAGAATTCTTCATGGTCATCGAACCAATGTTCAATCCAGGTTTCACATCATTTCCCAACTTCTCAATTCTCTCCCTGTGAAAGCAAAGTCCAATAGTTGGTCTGGTTTCATGCCTTGATACTATTTGGTGCAACATTTGGTGCTGGTATATTTATACAGCCCCTTTGTTCCTCTAACCAACTTGGAATTGCACTCTACGGTCCTATTGCTGCCCCTTGGGCCTCTAACTGTTTATTTAATTAACTCCAGATTCTTATACATCTTTGCCCATTTCAGAACCAACTTATAGGCTCACAGGATTCATTCCTGACGAAGGGCTTTTACCCGAAACATCAATTTTCCTGCTCCTCGGATGCTGCCTGACCTGCTGTGCTTTTCCAGCACCACTCTAATCTAGACTAACAGGATCAGTACCCTGCTCTAAGCCCGTAACCCTAGTGCCTATCAAATTAAGTGCCTATCCAATTTTCCTTCATAGACATCAAGATCCAAGTAATTTCCATTAAGTATAAATATGTTCATTCTCACATCTCTGCTGCATCTCTTATCCAAGCTTTAAATCTGTGTTCTCTTGTCATTGTACCATCAGTTAATAGCAATACCTTATCTTGACCTATCTTAATCTTGCACATCTCAGTTAGAACTCTCTTCAACCTCTTGGTCCAAGGAGAACAATATCAGCTTACCAAACAAATCTTGTGTCAAAAATTCTTCGACCCTCGACTATTCTGGTTATTTTCTGCACCGTCTCAAGGACCATCTCATCCATCCTAAAATGTGGTTGTTAGTATTGGACACAATACTCTCTGAAACACATCTTTATAAATGTTCAGCCTAACTTCTTTGCTGCTGCACTCAATCTCTTTTTATATGAAGCACAAAATCATAGACGCTTTGCAAACTGCTTTTGGCAACATGGCAAATTCAAATATCTACCACAGATCTTTTGGTCACTGCATACATTTTAGAATTGTATCATTTTGTTTATTTTGCCTCTCACGTTCGCTTCTGTCAAAATAAATCACTTCACACTTCTCTGCATTTAATTCCTTCTACCATTGACTACCTGTTCTGCTAGCTTATGTACTGTTGCAGTCAGTAGCTATCCACCTCATAATTTGCAATGCGTTCAAGTTTGGTATAATGAAAAAATGTTGAATGTTACCTTGCAATCCAATATCCAAGTAATTCAACAGTGGACTCATTATTGATTCATTGGGAGCAAATTGTCTGCCACTTCCCAGTCTGAAAAGCAACCAGTTACCAAGACCCAGTCCTGAAGCCAATACTTGTTTTTATCCTGTCTGACAGTGACCTTCTGTCCAATAAGAGTCAATTTTGTTAATCTGCTTATATGCAATGCTTTGCCAAAGGCTGTCTGAAATTCCATTGTATTCCTTCCATTTACCATTGCTATCACCATGTCAAAAATTAATTTAGATTAGTCAAACATGATCTACATTTTTAAAATCCATACGGGATTTGCTTTATTCATTCAATCCTCTGCAAGTGCCTATTACTGTTGTAAGATCTTGCACACCATTGGTCTCTAGTTACTCAGCATTTCCTTAACTCTTTCTTGAATTTCCTAAATTTCAATTGGAATCTCTCAGGGAAGAATGGAAGATGATAGCTCAGTACGTTCCACTTCTTAAATTTCACCCTATCCTTTGCATCTATCTTTACGTCTCCTGTTTTTTTTCAGCAATCTCATCCAGCAAGTTACTGCTTACATCCTAATACATAGTAAGTCATTTTCACTCATAACACTGTGCACTGTCCTCGCTGTCCTAAATTAGCTTTCTGTTTTTTAACAACTTGATATTAATATTCTCATTCTCATATTCAAATCTTTTGAGAGTCTTGGCTGGCTCAATCTGTCCGCTCTTCCAACTGTACCACCCTTCAACAACTCCACGTCTGGCCTCTTATCCACAATGCTCCTGCCAGTATGAATTCCTTCACATCTTTATTAATGACACATATTCACTTGACGGGGAATTTTCCACAGACCCCCCACCCCCACCACTCCCCCCAATAGCAACAGAGACACGGAGGAGCAGATTAGGAGGCAGATTTTGGAAAGTGCAGAAATATAAGGGCTGTTGTAATTGGTGACTTAACTTCCCTAATATTGATTCAAACCTTCCTAGTTCAAATAGTTTGGACAGTGCAGTTTTTGTTAGTTGTGTCCAAGAAGAGTCTTGACTCAATATATAGATAGGCAGACGAAGGGGGAGGCCATTTTAGATTTGGGTGCTTGGCAATGGACCAGGACAGGTGTCAGATCTCTCGGTGGGAGAGCATTTTGGTGATAGTGATCACAACTCCCTGCCCTTTACTATACTCATGGAGAGGGATAGGAGCACATGGTATGGCAAAGTATTTAATTGGGGAGGAGGAATTACAATGCTTTTAGGCAAGAACTGGGGTTTCTAAATTGGGAACAGATGTTCTTACGGAAATGCACGACAGAAATGTGGAGGTTATTTGGGGAGCACTTGCTGATAGTGCTGGACAGGTTTGTCCCACCCATGCAAGGAAGGGATGATAGGTTGAGAGGAGCTTGGGTGAGAATGGGTGTGGAACATCTAGTCAAGTGGAAGAAGGAAGCTTACTTCAATTGAGAAGGCAAGGATCAGACAGGGCTTTGGGAGGGTTACCAGGCAGCCAGGAAGGAACTGAAGAATGGACTTAGGAGAGTAAAAGGGGGCATGATAAAGCTTCAGCAGGTAGGATTAAGGAAAAGTCTAAGACATTCTACACTTACGTGAGGAACAAGAGTATGGCCAGAGTGAAAGTAGGGCCAATCAGGAATATTGTAGGGAACTTGTGCCTGGAGCCTGAAGAGGTGGGGAGGTCATAGAGCATAGATGTTGTGCCAACCTGTGAAATTAACCTGGTGCCCATCTAACTTACATTGTTGCATTATTATCCATCTGTGTGTCCAATGCCTATTTAAATGCTATTACTATTGCAGGCAGGCTGTTCCAAGCCCCTTCTATTCTGAGTAAAGAAACTACCCCTGATATTAGTCCTAAATCTATCACCCCTCAATTTAAAGCTATGTCCCTTCATGTTAGCTTTCACCATCCAAGGAAAAAGGCTCTCACTGACCACCCTAGCCAACCCTCTGATTATCTTCTACATCTCGATTAAGTCACTTCTCGACCTTCTTCTCTCCAACGAAAACAGCCTCAGTTCCCTCAACCTTTCCTCATAAGCCCTTCCTTCAATACCAGGCAAAGTCCTAGTAAACCTCCTCTGAACCCTTTCCAAAGCTTCCACATCCTTCCTGTAATACGGCGACCAGAACTGTATGCAATACTCCAGGTGCGGCCTTACCAGTGTCTTGTACAGCTGAGACTTGACCGCGTGGCTCTGAAACTCAACCCCCTTACCAATAAATGCCAACACACCATATGTCTTCTTCACAATCATGTCAACCTGAGTGGCAATTTTCAGGGATTTATACACCTGGACACCAAGATCTCTCTGTTCATCCACACTGCCAAGAATTTTACCATTAGCCCAGTACTCTGCATTCCTGTTACTACTTCTGAAGTGAACTACCTCACATTTTTCTGCATTAAATTTTATTTGTCACTTCTCAGCCCAGCTCTGCATCTTATCTATGTCCATCTGTTACCCACAACATCTGTTGGCACTATTCACAACTCTGCCGACCAAATTGTTATCTGCAAATTTACTAACCCATCCTTCTTCATCCACATCCAGATAATTTATAAAAATGACAAACAGCAGTGGTCCCGAAACAGATCCTTGTGGCACACCACTGGTAACTGAGCTTCTGAACGAACATTTCCCATCAACCACCGCACTCTGTCTTCTTTCAGCTAGCCAATTTCTGATCCAAACTGTTAAATCACTTTCAATCCCAAAACTTGTTTTTTTGTGCAGTAGCCTACCATGTGGAATCTTATCAAACACTTTACTGAAGTCCATATACACCACATCAATTGCCTTACCTTCATTCACCTGTTTTGTCTCCTTCTTGAAGAACTCAATAAGGTTAGTGAGGTATGACCTTCACAAAACAGTGCTGACTATCCCTAATCAAATTATTCTTTTCCAGATGATTATAATTCCTAACTCTTATAACTTTTTCCAACATCTACTCACAACTGAAGTAAGGCTCACTGGCCTGCAATTAACAGGATTGTCTCTACTCCCCTTCTTTAACAAGGGAACAACATTTGCTATCCTCCCGTCTTCTGGCACTACTTCTGTCGACAATGATGACATAAAGATCAAAGCCAAAGGCTCTGCAAACTCCTCCTATCCAGAGAACCTGAGGATAAATCCCATCTGGCCCAGGGGTCTTATCTATTTTCAGATCTTGCAAAATTGCAAATACCCCCTCTTTGTCAAACGCAATCCCATCTAATCTTGTAGCCTGTATCTCCATATTCTCACTAACATTGCCCTTTTCCAATGTGAATACTGATGATAAGTATTCATTAAGTGCTTCCCCATGTCCTCCGATTCCACACATACTTCCCACTACTGTCTTTGATTGGCCCTAATCTTACTCTAGTTATTCTTTTATTCCTGTTATACCTATAGAAGACCTTAGGGTTTTCCTTGATCCTATCCGCCAACAACTTCTCATGTTCCTCCTTGCTCTTCTTAGCCCTCTTTTGAGATCTTTTATGGCTAACTTATAACTCTCAAGCCCTCTAACTGAGCCTTCACGCCTCATTATCACATAAGTCTTCTTTATTTCTTGACAAGAGCTTCAACTTCTTTAGTAAACCATGGCTCCCTCCCTTGACAACTTGCCTGATAGGTATATACTTATCAAGGACCCGCGGTAGCTGCTCCTCGAATAAGCTCCACATTTCAAGTGTGTCCTCCCCCTACAGTTTTCTTCGCCATCCTTTGCCTAATTGCATCATAATTGCCTTTCCCCCAGTTATATCTCTTTCCCCAGATAGATACCTATCCCTGCTAATTACTATTGTAAACGTAACTGAATTATGATGACTATCGCCAAAGTGCTCACCCACCTCCAAATCTAACACCTCCAAATCTCTGTTCTTCTCGATCCTTAATGAATACTTTGTTTCAGTATTCACCACTGAAAGGGAACTTGACTTTTGTGAGGACAGCATGAAACAGAGTGATATGTTCAAACAGTTTGAAGCTAAGATGGAGGATCTGCTGAAAAGTTTGAAAAACGTGAGCATAGATAAGTCCCCTGGGCCAGATGGGATATACCCAATGTTACTACAGGAAGTGAGGGAAGGGATTACTGCACCTTTGGTGATGATCTTTGCATCCTCACAGTCCACTGGAGTAGTGCCAGATGATTGGAGGGTGGGAAATGTTATTTCCTTGTTGAAGAAAGGGAATAGGGATAATACTTAGAACTACAGACCAATTCATCTTACATCTGTGGTGAGCAAAGTATTGGAGAGGATTTTGAGAAAAAAGATTTATGATTACTTGGAAAACCATAGCTTGATTAGAGATAGTCATCATGGCTTTGCGAGGGGCAAGTCATGCATTATTGACTTCCTTGAGGATGTGACAAAACACATTGATGAAGGTAAAGCAGTGGATGTATTGTAAATAGATTTTAGGAAGGTGTTTGATAAGGTTCCCCACAGTCGGCTCATTCAGAAAGAAAGGAGGTATGGGATACGCAAAAATCTTTTTGTGTGGACATGGAATTGGCTGGCCCACAGAAGACAATGAGTGGATGGAAAGTATTCAGCCTGGAGCTTGCTGACAAGTGATGTTCCACAAGGATCAGTTCTGGAACCTCTGCTTTTTGTGATTTTTATAAATGACTTGTTAGAGGAAGTGGAAGGGTGGGTTAGTAAGTTTGCTGATGACATGAAGGTTGGTGGAGTGGTTAAGAGTGTGGGGGCTGGTTTAGGTTGCAACAGGACATTGACAGGATGCAGAACTGGGCTGATAAGTGGCAGATGGAGTTCAACCTGGAAACATATGAAGTGATTCATTTTGGAAGGTCAAATCTGAATGCAGAATACAGGCCTAAAGGCAGGATTCTTGGCAATGTAAAGGAACAGAGGGATCTTGGGGCCCATGTCCATAGATCCCTCAAAGTTGCCACTCAGTTTGATAGGATTGTTAAGAAGTCATATGATGTGTCGGCTTTCATTAGCGGGAGATTGAGTCTAAGAGCCAACAGGTTATGCTGCAGCTCTATACAGTCCTGGTTTGACCACATTGGATATTCTGGTCACCTCATTGTCGGAAGGATGTGGAATCTTTAAAGAGGGTGCAGAGGAGTTTTACCAGGATGCTGCCTAGACTGGAGGCCATGTCTTATAAAGTAACACAGAGGGAGCTAGGCCTTTTCTCATTGGAGTAAAGAAGGATGAGAGATGACTTCATAGAGGTGATGATGAGAGGCATAGATAAAGTGGATAACCAGACTTTTTCCCAGGCAAAAATGGCTACCATGAAGGGGCATAATTTTGAGGTGATTGGAGGAAGGTTTAGGGATGATGTCAGAGGTTGGTTCTTTACACAGACAGTGGTGGGTGTGTGGAATGCACTGCTAGCAGTGGCAGTAGAGTCAGATATATTAGGTACATTTAAACAACTCATGGATAGGCACATGGATGGTAGTATAATGAAGGTTATGGAGATTAGTTTGATCTTAGGGTAGGATAAAAGGTCGGCACAAAATGAAGAGGCGAAAGGTCTGTATTGTGCTATACTGTTCAATGGTTTAGGTTCTATACTTAGCTGTCCAGGCCCTCAGCTTTAGAGTCATCTGTTTAAATCACTCCACCCCCCCACCTCTCACTCTCCTTTAAGAACTTATCACTTTGAATTAGCTGTGGTCAACTATTCCAGTGTCTACTTCACTGGCTTGGTATCAATTTTTATCTGATTACAATTCTATAATGTAAGAATGGGTAACACTTTAAAGGAATGGAAAATTTGAATGGCAATTAGCATGAAAGGAACCTAAACATAAGTGTTGAGAGATCAGAGTTTATTCCTGAAACAGCAAACAGCTTCACTCATCATAACATTGCTTCATGGTTATAGTTGATTGCTATTTCTCTCACTCAGTGGAGTATCAATTTCAAACTCCTCTATCTCTCCACCTTCCTCATCTTCTGTGCAGAACATCTTGAAGATTCATTTCTTTGATCAATTTTTTATTTTTGGCTCAGCGTCTGCTCATGCAGTTTGTGGCTTGAGTCTTTGTTAGGGGTTATTTATTACATACACTCTATTCTAAATGCATAACAATACAAACTGTTGGAGTTTGTTTTGCATAAGGATAAGGCCTTATTTACTAATGGTAGTTGGGGATGTTCACAAGTTGTACTAGGAGAGAACAAGCATAATGTTGATGGCATATGTCGAGAATCAATCTGCAGCATATTGGCAGAAATTTCTATCAAGGGATGTGATCATGTGAAAACACTCATATTAATTTTTCTCTCTGTTTTTTTAGCAGAAGCCAAAGCTGTTTATATTGTGCTACACTGCAGTTCTTGTTTATCTCCTGATTATATTGGTCTTTTTGATTATTATTGAGCTCTTGTCCCCCTTTAATCTTTTCAGCAGTTTTCAGTGATGTAGATGAAATGAAGGTTCAACAAGAATCCATGGACTGTCAATGTTTAGGTCCCCACTTCACCATTCTCTGTGAAATGGCTGCTACTAAAAGGAATGCTATCCAAACTGTGTGTACGACACCAATTCTAAAGAGCATCACTAGCTTCCAAAGCTGAAATATTGTGAAATGCAACATATTTAACTGCAGCTTCTAGCTCTGTGATAACTGCCTCTACCACTGTAAAGCCATTGGCTGAATGCACCACTCAGCATCATTTACAAAGTTAAATGTTCTGAGGCAATTATAGAGGTTCACCAAGCCATAGACAACTTCTTTGAAAATGTTACAACACTCCAAAATTCCTTATCATATTTAACAGCATTGCTTCTGTCTCTACTTCACCAGCAACATGACTGGTCCATACAGATACCACTATTGATGCTAAATTATTGATAGGCCTGTTTCAGTCCACCACTTTCACAGCTCTTAAAGACAGTAGCTACTTCAATGATTCAGTCACACCATCTTCACTGAACATGAAGACAGCTTGTTAAGTATTACCTCCACTGAAAATGCTTGATCTTTCCTCATTAAAAATCACACAACACCAGGTTATAGTCTAACAGGTTTATTTTTTGTATTTGCTTTCAGAGCACTGCTCCTTCATCAGGTAGCTGTGGAGCAGGATCATAAGACACAGAATTATTGAACAAACCTAGATGGCTGTTAAGTTTTTCATCTTTTAGAATGGGTTGCAGGTTTCGGTTCATTAATATGTAAATCGCAGAACTTTTTTTAAATCACATTCTCAAGATAACTTAAGGTTTTGTATTTTAAAAAGTGACATCTCAGCTCAGACAATGTTTTAAAGTTGTGAGGTTAGAATCTCTGTATCCCAATCCTGAGCGAGACTGGTTCTATTTCCAAAGTAGGAATTTATAAAATGTTATATGGTTTGACAGCCTGCACTGACTGTCTGCAGGTTGTGTGCTTTTTGAGCAAAAATAGAATGTATCTGCAAGTACAATTCTGGAAAAGCAAATTCACCCCATAGACTTAGGTGTGTGTGTGTGTGTGTGTGCGCACGCATGTGAGGGTGACAGAAATAGAGAGAGTGTGAGTGTGTGCATGTGAGTGTGAATGAGATAGTGTGTGTTTGCGTGTATGCATGAATGTGATGGACTATAAGTCTGTGAGAGGGTGTGTGTGTGGGTGTGAGTGTGGAGGGTGTATGTGTGTGTGTCTGAGAGAGAGCCTGTGTATGAAAGAGGGTCTGAGTGAATGTGTGAGTGTGTAAGAGTGTGCGTGTATGTGTACTTGCATGTCTGTGTGAGAGTGTATCATGTAGTGGGGTCACCTGTAGTGTGACATGAACCCAAGGTCCTGATTGAGGCCATTCTCATGGGTCCCAAATTTGGCTATCAGCCTCAGCCTCTGTTGCATATCCTGAAGTCTGCCTTGGAGGATGGACACCTGAAGATCCGAAGCCGAATGTCCCTGACCACTGAAGTGTTCTCCAACTAGGAGGGAACATCTCTGTCTGGCGTTTGTTTTGCCCCAATCCAACACTGGCACCTCCACATCATGATCTTTCCTAGGCAAGGTGACATGAATAAACACCAAATACCATCACTTTCTGAAACACTTCCACTACTTCTTCGGAAGATATGACCATCATCCCTGTCATCATTCCCATCTTTTTTCTCAAAATGTTTTTTCTCATATGAGTATGATGGGATGGGTTTAATTTCTGACTTTACATAGCTCATTGAGCCTTGCATCAGGAGCGTCAGACATTTAGGAATATGCAGGATGACATAACGGAGTACTATTCAAATAATTGGAAAATCATGTACATAAAGATTGAACTTCAAACATGTGTGATTATTAACTAAGATTAGCTGACAGCACTGCAAAGTCAGAGAAAGCCATTTATTTTGTGACTTTGGCGGTGAAACCTCTCTGAGAGATAGTATACTCAAGCTCACTCCTGTGCTTAAACAATTCATGTAGTTGACATTTCAGTCAAATTCTGCGATAAGGCAACAAACTCATCTCAACACATGATTGTCTGTTATAAGAGATCTCACCTTACTTCCAGTCCAGACAATAGCTAGTCTGTCAGCCAGCCAGCTAGTCAGTTAGTCTCGTTAGATTGGCTGGTTAGCTAGGAGAAAGTGAGGACTGCAGATGCTGGAGATCAGAGCTGAAAATGTGTTGCTGGAAAAGCACAGCAGGTCAGGCAGCATCCAAGGAGCAGGAGAATCAACATTTCAGGCATTAGCCCTTCTTCAGGAATGAGGACAGTGTGCCCAGCAGGCGAAGATAAAAGGTAGGGAGGAGGGACTTGGGGGAGGGGCATTGGAAATGCGATAGGTGGAAGGAGGTCAAGGTGAGGGTGATAGGCCGGAGTGGGGGTGGGGGCGGAGAGATCAGGAAGAAGATCGCAGGTTAGGAAGGTGGTGCTGAGTTCAAGGGTTGGGACTGAGACAAGGTGGGGGGGGGGGCGCAGGGGAAATGAGGAAACTGGAGAAGTCTGAGTTCATCCCTTGTGGTTGGAGGGTTCCTAGGCGGAAGATGAGGCACTCCTCCTGGTTGAAGAAGCCTCATAGTCCTATTTAACCTCATAGTCCCACAACCCCCCACCGCCCGTTTCTACTTCCTGCCCAAAATCCACAAACCTGACAGCCCCAGCCGACCCATTGTCTCAGCCTGCTCCTGCCCCACTGAACTCATCCCTGCATACCTCGACACGGTCCTGTCCCCCTTAGTCCAAGAACTCCTCACCTATGTTCAGGACACCACCCATGCCCTCCACTTCCTATATGATTTTCACTTCCCCGGTCTCCAATGCCTTATCTTCACCATGGACATCCAGTCCCTGTACACCTCCATCCCCATCATGAAGGACTCAAAGCCCTCCGCTTCTTCCTTCCTGCTGTACCAACCAGTATCCTTCCACTGACACCCTCCTTCGACTGACTGAACTGGTCCTCACTCTGAACAACTTCTCTTTCCAATCCTCCCACTTCCTCCAAACCAAAAGAGTAGCCATGGGCACCCGCATGGGCCCCAGCTATGCCTGCTTCTTCTTCGGATATGTGGAACAGTCCATCTTCTGCAGCTACACTGGCACCACCCTCCACCTTTTCTTCCGCTACATCGATGACTGTATCGGCGCGGCCTTGTGCTCCCACAAGGAGATTTAGCAGTTCATCCACTTTACCAATACCTTCCACCCCGACCTCAAATTTACCTGGACCGTCTCAGACTCCTTCCTCCCCTTCCTAGACCTCTCCATTTCTATCTCAGGCGACCGAATTAACCCTGACATTTACTATAAACCGACTGACTCCCACAGCTACCTAGACTACACCTCCTCCCACCCTGCCCCCTGTAAATACGCCATCCCATATTCCCAATTCCTTCATCTCCGCCATGTCTGCTCCCAAGAGGACCAGTTCCAATACCATAGAACCCAGATGGCCTCCTTCTTCAAAGACCGCAATTTTACCCCCAGACGTGATCGACGATGCTCTCCACCGCATCTCCTCCATTTCCTGCTCCTCCACCCTTGAGCCCCGCCCCTCTAATTGCCACCAGGACAGAACTCCACTGGTCATCACCTACCACCTCACCAACCTCCATATACATCGTATCATCAGTCGTCATTTCCGCCACCTCCAAATGGACACCACACCAGGGATATATTTCCCTCCCCTCCCCTATCAGCGTTCCGAAAAGACCACTCCCTCCGTGACTCCCTCGTCAGGTCCACACCCCCCACCAATCCAACCTCCACTCCCGGCACCTTCCCCTGCAACCGCAAGAAATATAAAACTTGCGCTCACACCTCCCCACTTACTTCCCTCCAAGGCCCCAAGGGATCCTTCCATATCCACCACAAATTCACCTGCACCTCCACACACATCATTTACTGCATCCGCTGCACCCGATGTGGCCTCCTCTACATTGGGGAGACAGGCTGCTTACTTGTAGAACGTTTCAGAAAACACCTCTGGGACACCCGGACCAACCAACCCAACCAAACCATGGCTCAACACTTCAACTCCCCCTCCCACTCCACCAAGGATATGCAGGTCCTTGGAGTCCTCCATCGCCAGACCATAGCAACACGACGGCTGGATGAGGAGCACCTCATCTTCCGCCTAGGAACCCTCCAACCACAAGGGATGAACTCAGACTTCTCCAGTTTCCTCATTTCCCCTCCCCCCACCTTGTCTCAGTCCCAACCCTCGAACTCAGCACCAATTTCCTAACCTGCAATCTTCTTCCTGACCTCTCCACGCCCACCCCCACTCCGGCCTATCAGCCTCACCTTAACCTCCTTCCACCTATCGCATTTCAAACACCCCTCCCTCAAGTCCCTCCTCCCTACCTTTTATCTTAGCCTGCTGGGCACACTTTCCTCATTCCTGAAGAAGGGCTCATGCCCGAAATGTCGATTCTCCTGCTCCTTGGATGCTGCCTGACCTGCTGTGCTTTTCTAGCAACACATTTTCAGCTCTGGCTAGTTAGCTAGTCAACAATATACATAATGTAATGGTAATGTAAATAAGCACCTCACCCATGCTGTATGTTTGAATCTGAGATGTTATATGTACATTGTTAGTTGTTAATAGAATTCCTGATATCTGTTGAAATAAGAAGCTGAGTCTCTATGGTACATGTTACAAGGGATAAGATGTAGAAAACATAATGGAACCAATGACATAGTAACAGTTCCTTCAACAATATCTTTCCTTCCTCTGTTTCTCACCGCATGCCAAAAAACCAAACTATTATGTCCATTGCAAGGGTAAATTTCTGCAAATCAAAGAAATTTGAAATATTTTGTCATAGAGAAACTATTAGCTTGTTCCTAGTAATTGATTCATATTCTCTTGTGCTGAAACTCTGTATTCAGTAAATACCACAATCAGCTTTATTGCCTAGACTTGTATAATTTAATGTGAGATTAATAGGGAAGGACTCAATGCTGTTCTCAATAATAAACATCAAAGTGCAGATCCTGAGATTTACTGTTCCCTTTTGAATATGATCTCTTTCAGTATAGTTAATTCTGTTATGTGATCCTATTATAAATTAATTCAAAGGAGGTTGATTAAGATTGGAAATTGTTAAAATGCAATAAATAAAGCAGATGCCTCCTTTCAACAACTAAAATCCCAGGTGGGAGTATGAAATGAATCTTTATGTAAACTAGTAGAAGTTTATCTTGCATTAAATATTTCTTATACCTTTCATTCATCAAACCAGCAAGATAATTATGAAGGAGTGTGATAATAGAGTTGAAATGATATTTCTGCTCCTGTTTCCATAGTCTCTGGCAGAACCTGCTGAGATTTTCTAGCATGCTTTTTAATCTGAACAAGATCTGGTTTTGTACAACTTGAAATTTGGAAGATGTTTTATGTGATTGTATTAATTTAATGACTGAGGATGCTTCATCAATGGCATTCTGCAGCTCTTGATCCTCTTAGGGTTACTTCACAGTGTAGGTTTATGCTCAGCCAAGCAACCACCTGGTTCTCTTTGGGTCTTTTAGTTCCTCACACTTCTGGCATGACCTGATCAAATCAGCATAATTACTGGTTTTATGTGGAAAGAGAGCAGAAGAAATTTACAAGGATGTTGTGAAGGCTCAATGGCCTGAGTTGTAGCGAGAGGTTGGACAAGTTAGGACTTTAGCGAAGGAGACTGAGTGGGGTTCTTACAAAAATGTGTAAATTCATGAGAGGCACGGATAGGATGAATTGGTGAATTCAGGGTTGGGGAATCGAGGATTAGAAGGCATCAGTTTAATGTTAGAGGGGAAAGAATAGAAGGGAACTTGTGGGCAAACTTTTTACTCAGAAGGTCGTGCATACATGGAATGAGCTACCAGAGGAAGTGGTTGAGTTGGGTACATTAACAACATTTACAAGGCATTTGGACAAATACATGGATAGGAAAGCTTTAGAAGAATATGGACCAAGTGCAGGGAAAGAGGGTTAACATGGATGGACAGTTCAGTCAGCATGGACCAGGTTAGGCCAAAAGGCCTGCCTCTGTGCTGTAGGACTCTATGACTCAATGAATTTGCAATGTAATAATGTGGAAATTTGTTCGGGTGCAGATGGCAGTAAGAGCATTAGACAGTGGTTGAATTTACTGTACCCAACCCAACTGATGGAGATTTTGCAACTCTTTTGAATATATTTGAGATCCACGCTGGGCAAATATTGGATTTAGGGTGTAGGTTTGTTCGCTGAGCTGTAGGTTTGATATCCAGACGTTTCATTACCTGGCTAGGTAACATCATCAGTGGCGACCTCCAAGTGAGGTGAAGCTGTTGTCTCCTGCTTTCTATTTATATTTTTCTCCTGGATGGGGTTCCAGGGGTTTGTGGTGATTTCACTTCCTGTTCATTTTCTGAGGGGTTGATAGATGACATCTAGATCTATGTGTTTGTTTATGGCGTTGTGGTTGGAGTGACAGGCCTCTAGGAATTCTCTGGCATGTCTTTGCTTAGCCTGTCCCAGGATAGATGTGTTGTCCCAGTTGAAATGGTGTTTTTTGTCATCCATGTGTAGAGTTACGAGGGAGAGAGGGTCGTGTCTTTTTGTGCCTAGCTGGTGTTCGTGTATCCTGGTGGCTAACTTTCTTCCTGTTTGTCCTTCGTAGTGTTTGTGGCAGTCCTTGCATGGAATTTTGTAGATGACGTTGGTTTTGGAAAGGAATGCCATCGAGAGAGTTCCACCCGTGAACAACTGTACTTCCTGCATGAACATTTAAGAAAACAGGTACTGACAAAATGTCTCCAATATAAACCGCCGATAAAAACCCCTCAAGCCAGAAGTTTAACAGAACAAACCGGCCGCAGAATGCTCCGAAAACTAATCAATGACGCCCACCACAAACTCCGAAAATACAAACGGGAAATTGCGCGCCAAAAACCGTTATTCAAACAAGCAACAAATCAAGAATGGACAGACGCAGTAGAACGAGCCATAAACATCAAACAACGACAAACACAGATAAAGAAAAATCGGGACCTGTAGAAAAAACTTGACAAACTCACAAAAAAAGACAAAACCGATAACACAGGGGCATGGATAAAGAACTTGTCAAACCGGACCCTATCAGACACAGAAAAAGCGGTACTAGTCAAAGGATTAAATTTCAATTCCCGAGACGCTGACAAGAAGGATTTCCTAGCGACATTAGAAACCACATTGAAGGACAACAATCGCATGGAAGAAACACAACAAATGACCAGACAGTTGCACCTACTCTGAACGGAAAGGAAGGAAGGAAACAAACTGAGCACATAAGAAAAGAAAGCCCCGGAAAACCTCAAAAAAGACAAAAACATCGTTATATTACCTTCAGACAAAGGTCGGCTCACAGTCATCCTGAACAGAAGGGACTACATAGAGAAAGCAAATGCATTACTCGCAGACACCAACACCTACCAACAGGTGGCACTAGATCTGACCCCACAATTAGGAAACAAAATTACATATCTCCTAAGAAAATTACACAATTCCGGACAATTAAACAAGATGGAATTTCAGAAAATGAAACCCGACGGGACCAATACCCAACGATTCTATTGACTACCAGAAATCCATAAGCCAGGAGCCCCCCTCAGACCTATAGTCTCACTACTTGGAACACCAACTTACAGAGTGGCCAAAGAACTACACGCAAGACTGAAATACCTAGTAGAAGAGTCACAGCACTCCATCCACTCCACCCAGGAATTCCTAAAAATTAAGAAAAACACCAAAATAGAGGAACGAAGCAATGATCTCATTCGATGTATCAGCACTGTTCACCTCCATCAACAATCAGCCTGGCAAAGGAGACACTTACCACACATTTAGAAGAGACCATCACACACACCCCAACCACCATCAAACACATTACCAATGAAAACATCATGAAGCTAGTGGACCTGTGCCTCACCATCCACTTCACTTTCAACAACATAGTCTACAAACAAACCAACTGCACACCCATGGGATCTCTGCTACCAGGATTCATAGCAGAAGCAAAGACTAGAACAAACAGCCCTACCAACCATCAAACCAAAAATCTGGGTCCGCTACATAGATGTCACCTTTGTCATCACAAAAACGAAACAAGATAGAAGAGACACCAGATCATCAACAACACCCTCACAGGCATAAAGTTCACCAAAGAGGAAAAAACCAACAACAAACTCGCATTCCTGGAAGAATGAAAGAAAGGACAACGGAGAACTACAAACCTGCGTATACAGAAAACCGACAAACACTGACCAAATACTTAACTATACTAGCAACCATCCCAACACACACAAACAAAGCTGTATCAGAACACTATTCCAATGAGCCACCACACACTGCAGCACAGACGAACTTCGGAAAACAGAGGAGAACCACCTATACAACATATTCAAGAAGAACGGATACTCAAAAAAATACAGTGTGCAGATTCCTCAAGAACAAACCACGACAAGCAGACAAAACACAGCCAGAAACCCTAACAACCTGACCATACATCAAAGAAGTTTCAGAAATGACAGCCAGACTGCTAAGACCCCTCGGAATCCTACTAGCACACAAACCCACCAACACTCTTACACAAAAACTAACAAACTTAAAAGACCCAGTCCATCCCATGGACAAAACCAACGTCATCTACAAAATTCCATGCAAGGACTGCCACAAACACTACATAGGACAAACAGGAAGAAATTTAGCCACCAGGATACACAAACACAAAAAGACATGACTCTCTCTCTTCCTCGTAGCCCTACACACCGATGAAAAAAAAATCACCATTTTGACTGGGACAACACATCTATCCTGGGACAGTATAAGCAAAGACATGCCAGAGAATTCCTAGAGGCCTCCCACTCCAACCACAACGCCATAAACAAACACATAGATCCAGATGCCATCTATCAACCCCTCAGAAAACCAACAGGTAATGACATCACCACAAACCCCAGGAAGCTTCTAGGAGACAACAGCTTTGCTTCACTTGGAGGTCACCACTGATGATGTTACCTAGCCAGGTAATGAAACGTCTGGATATCAAACCTACAGCTCATCAAGCAAACCTACACCCTAAACCTCAACCTGACCTACAAACGTTCACAAACCTTGCAAAAGATACTGGTTGTAATAATTCCTGGGTGTGCTTCAGAGGGAGGAGATTTGATTGCTGCACTACTCTCAGTCCAATCGAAATGACCAATTTAAATTTTGAGAATCATTAGCCTTCAGTTCCATTGCAATAAAATTAGTCTATTGTAAAAAACTACAGTGGTGGAGCAATTAATTGAAATTTGAACCTAACAGAACTAAAATTGTAGCTTCAGGCCAATAAGTGATTTTAGGTTTTATGTCATTTATCACTTGAAAATAAAATATAAATATTTTTTCGAAAGACAAGATAACTGCGCACACAAATCATTTTTTTTAAAGTTTCAATTGCCTTCTGTGACTTATTTTTGAAATTGATTATAGATTGTTGCTAAATGGCAGCCTTTCCAGTCAGCTTGGTAAAGCAAGTGCACTCCTCTCTCAATATGGACAGTCCACTGAAGGGACAGCATTTAATGCCGGCATTAGGGATCTTGCCTTGATGGATTGCATTGTCTCCTCCAAGAAGGCCAGTGAGCTTATTTCAGGATTAGGGATCCTGTGGATCTTCTGTCACCATCTGAGAGCTGCTGGTGAATCTGAAGCTGGCATTAGTTTGCTCACCAGCGATTAATCTCTGAGCTCTGGAATTTGCTCCAGTTCTCTACCTGTCCCTTTCCCTTTAAGTTGTACCTTAAACCTACATTTCTTCCCAAGCCTTTGATCACATGCCTCTTTATTCTCAACAGCAGAACAGGGAAAGTCGATCATGTCCAGGCAGCATGGTGACTCAGTGGTTAGCACTCCTGCCTCACAACACCAGAGACCTGGGTTCAATTCTACCATTGGATGACCGTCTGTGTGGAGTTTGCACATTCTCCCTATACCTGTGGGGTTTCATTTGGGTGCTCTGGTTTCCTCCCACTGTCCAAAGATGGGCAGGTTAGGTGGATTGGCCATTCTAAATTGCCCATAGTGTCTATGGATATGTTGATTAATGATGTGATGGGATAAGCAGGGTTTTAGGGATATAGTAAGGGTGTGGGTCTGTGAGGGATGATCTTCCAAAGGTTGATGTGAACCTGATGGTCTGAATGGCCTGCTCCAACACTGTATGGATTCTATGTCACCACAGATCAGCATGCCTCAAGCACTGGAGTTCAGTATTTCAATTCAGCAAAGATGGGACAAGATGATATGTGCATATGTGTGGCAGACTGGACGGTGCCAAGCCTGCCCTGCACAGGGAGTGTTGAATGTGGACTGGTGGTTGAACTAGGCCAGTTTTCCTTGATAGGATGGAGGTTTAGTCGCTCAGCCCAGGCTTGGGTTGAGGTGATGCCAAAGAGTCTGGAAGGGGAGATGCAAATCGTGACACCAGATAGAGTTTGGAGAACAGATGACGTGGTTTAGTGCCAAGATGAGAGCTTTATTGCAGAAGTTATCTTCAATATGAGGGTGGAGGTTTTAACGGGAAGTTTTACATGTTATGGTGTTGGTCGTGCACTGTGGGTCAAAAGATTAGGAAAGGAGCAAGTGTCAAAGAGACAGCAAGGACCAGTAGAATATCCAAGCACTACATCCTACAGCGTCTTTGGATTGTGGTTGAGTAATGAGCCCTGAAACCTCAAGAGGCAGTAATGTTCCTTCAGTCTCTGAGGTCTGGCACTCAGCTGCAGAGGAAGGACAGCATTCATGACAGCCTCCACTCAGGAAGAATGGAAGAATGCAGTTGTGAAAGTTCACAGGGAAAATAAGATGGCTAGAGAGAAAAGAGGACAACAGTTGAAGAGAGTCGGAGCTTAGGGAGTTGGATATAAGGAAAAGGCTCTTAGCAAGAGCCTGGAAGGAAAAGGGGATATTGAGTGGGTAAAATCTAGTTAGCTAGGAGCATGCAGGGTGGAGAACACCTTCTGTGAACTGCTTCCAGTGCATTAACATCCCTCAGAGAGAGTACTCTAGGTCACAATAAGACATAAAATCCTATTAGCTTTCATAATTACTTGCTATACCTGCATACTAACGTTCTGTTCTTGACACATTAGGACATCTAGATCTCACTGCAAACGCAGAGTTCTGCAACCTCTCACCATTTAGATAATATGTTTCTTTTTTATTCTTTCTACTAAAATGGACACCTTCCCACTTTCCCACATTGTATTTCATTTTGCAGATCTTTGCTCGCTCACTTAACCTACATTTAACCTTTTATCGACTCCTTATATCCTCTTCACAACTCACCTTCCTATCTATCTCATGTCATCAGCAAATTTAGCTACTTTTGATTCCTTAATGCAAATCATCTTGTATAAATTGAAAATAATTGGGGATACACCACCAACCTCTGAGGTACACCACGCATGACATCCTTTCAGCCTCAAAAAGACTGTTAGCCAGGCAATCTTCTATCCATGCTGAAATGTTACCCCCAAAACTGCAAGCTTTCATTTTCTGCAGTAACCTTTGATGTGCTACTTCATCAAATGCTGTCTGGAAATCTAAATGCAAAACTTCCATTTATGCCTCTTTATCTACAGCACAAGTTACTTCTTCAAAGAACTTCAATAAATTAGTTAAACATAATTTCCCTTTCACAAAATCATGTTGGCTCTGCCTGATTACATCAGAGAACTTGAACTTCATGTGCCCTGATAAATGTTTTTAATAATAGCTTCTAACATTCTCCCCGTGGCAGATGTTAAGCTAACTAGCCTGTAATTTCCTGATTCCTGTCACCCTCTCAAAAGGATTATCCAGGACTTTGCTGCTTCCATCTTACTCAACAGTCATTGTCCATGAACAAACACCCTTTGCATCTGTTTCCAATACCAGATCAGAACACAATTCCTGGAAATGGATAAACAGCTGATCGGTCTGACTCAACAAAAATAAACAATTAAAATCTATTGGGATTCCTTTGTAACATTGCCATCCTCTTTTCCATCGGCTTCCCACCAGGAGATAACATTGGCCTTTCTGTGTTAATCGTACCTTTGTTAGAAAAACGCTTTTGTAGTGATTTCTGCTTAAAATGTGGCTTGACTCGTGACCATAGCTTATAGCTTATCTATGTCTTTATCAAATTATAAATAGTTTATTCCAGGCACACGATAGCAGATGGAAGCATAATATCATTAAATCCACTAAAAAGGATCCAGTCCAATAAAACTAGAAATGTGGCTTTAATTATAGCTCAGAGGCACATTTTGAAAACCAAGAAGATTCCCGTGAGTTCATTATTCCTGATCACAGATAGTGGCTTAAAACATGTATCTACTTCACGTGACAAACTAATGCTTTTGTTCCCTGGAACAATGAGAGTGAGGACATGACTTGTACTTGTGGAAACAATTAGCAAGGCCTTAACAAAAAGTAAAACACTGTAGATATACAAAATCTCAAAGCAAACAGAAATTGTTGGAGACAGTTTGCAAGGTAACATCTGTTGAGAGAACAGGTCAGTTGATGTTTGAGTTATAGACTGATCATTAGCCCTGAAGGATGTCCTAAATGTAGAGCATTGGAAAAGATACATAATAAAGCAAAGCAGGAAAGGAAATACAGATGTACTGGAAAAGACATACATTGATCAAAGCTAAAAGTAAGAAAGCAGAGGGGTTGTATGAGCATGCAAAATTGGAGCAGAAGTAAACCATTCGGCCCTCAAGCTTGCTCTACCATTCATTGAAAACATGGCTGTGTGTTTGTGTTTTGCTTTCCCTCTGGTGTTTAGCTATCTAATGCCAAAATCAAGGATGTCACAGAGCAATTGCAGAGCACCTTTAGATGCTGAGAAGCCAATAGCTGTTGCCCACATTGAAACAAACAACAGAGATAGAAAGAGAGATAAGGTCCAACAGTCAACTGGGCAGGAACTAGACCACGGGCTCGTGATGCAGTGTGACACCAAGAGCATGGGTAAATTCCTGTGCTGACAGAGGTCACCATAAAGGACCTGACTTCCCAAACTCCTTCCTCACCTGAGACAAGGTAACACTCAATTTAAACACAATCAGTTCTCTCTCTCTAATGCAAGTGCAATGTATACTCCCTTAGGATGATGGCAACGTTCACCTTCAGGAAATTAGCACAGGACCTCAAAGGCAATAATCTCCAGATAAATTCCAGTGCCATGTGCAAATCAGAATAGGAAAATAAATCTAAGCCATATGAATGGCAAAAAGGTGATGCAGGGTTTAGATGGGATTTATGATTCTATGGACTTTAAGGACTGGCTCGGGGAGAGATGTGTAATGTTCATGGTTTAAGCTTACTCAGCAAGGGTGTGGGAACCAGGTGATAATATCGGAGAATCATACCAAGGTTCTCAAAATATTGCAGGAGACAGCTGACACTAGAATAGAGGATAGTACGTTAATAGGTGGAGTCAAAGTCAGTTTGAAAGTAAGAAAATCGAAATGACTGTTATTGTGCATATATGTGGGTGCAGTTGTGTAGTAAATAAGATTGCTGAGTTAGATTAGATTAGATTACTTACAGTGTGGAAACAGGCCCTTCAGCCCAACAAGTCCACACCGACATTTACCCCATACCTAACACTACGGGCAATTTAGCATGGCCAATTCACCTGGCCCGCACATCTTTGGACTGTGGGAGGAAACAAGAGCACCCGGAGGAAACCTACGCAGACACGGGGAGAACATGCAAACTCCACACAGTCAGTTGCCTGAGGCGGGAATTGAACCCAGGTCTCTGGCGCTGTGAGGCAGCAGCGCTAACCACTGTGTCACCGTGCCGCCCCAGTTATATGCACAAATTGCCATGTGGAATTATGATGCTGTGGCTACAAAAGAGACCTGGCTCAATGAATGAAAGGGAGGTGTTCAGGAAAGATAGGAAAAGACAAAAAAGGGGAGTATGGACAATAATGATTTAGGAGAGCATTGCAGTGTTGGATAAAGATGATGTCCAGATATCAAGGACAGTATCAATTTTGCAAGAACTAAGGAACAAAAATAACCCAGTTACATTGCTCAGTGTAGTCTGCAAACTACTGACTAGTGAGAAGGATGGAGGTAAATATATTTGCAAGGAAATTACAGGGGTGCAAATACCGTAGAGTTATCATAATGTGATACTTTAATTATGCTGGTATAGATCAAGATAGCAGAAGTATGAATTGCAGGGAGGAGCAGGATCTTCTAGAGAGTATAGAATTTTCTACAGTGATATATTTCCCATCCAATAAGAAAGAAAGCACTGTTTTTTGGGGAATGAGGAGAGCCAAGTAGGTGAAACGTCAATGGAATTTATTCAATAGTGATCATACATCATAAAATTAAGGGTGACTATGGAAAAGAACAATGAGTAATCCATATGAGAATGATAAATTGGTGAAAACCCAAGTTCAGTGATGTAAGAATGGATCAAATAAATTGATGTCAAATGTTGGCAGGAGAAACCTTTGTTGTAATAATGGGCTACGTCAGATGGTTCGGGCTTAGTCAATAAATCCAAATTCATAGGGTAGGTGGTGAGAAAACAAACTGGAGAAGTAAAAGAAATGAGCTATGTAAAGAAAAGGGAAAGCCAAAGTCTTGTATAGGTGTAATAAAAGAATGTATCAGGAAAAGCAGAATAGTGCAAGTTAGGGATCAAGAAAGCATTTACACATAGAGGCAGGTGGAATGGCCGATTTATAAATAAATACTTTGCATCTGACTCTATCAAAGAAGCAAATGCTGTCCACGCCATGGTGAAACAGGAGGACATTTATTTGCTAGAAGCTTTTTAATTTCATCAGGAAAAGGTACTAGATAGCCTTAAAACTAAGCAGGTGCAGCAAGTGGACAAGATGAATACAAAATGCCAGGAAATAGACAGTTTAAATTGGAGATGAAGAAGTCATAAATTTTTAGTTTTTCCTGAACTCAGGCATGGTGCCAGAGACTGGTGAATTCCAAACTTTACAACTGTGTTCAAAAAAGCACATAAAGATAAGCCAAATAACCTAGAGTACAGTTAGTTTTACCTCTGCAACAGGGAGTATCTTGAAATGATAATTTGGGACAAAATTAATTTTTTTTGTAAACAAATTTAGTTAATTAAGGACACCTATTATGGTTTTCTTCAGGAAAAATTATGTTTAACTGAGTTTGATTTATTGTTAATAAATGGACTGGGATACAACTGAAAGTGTTGTTTGAGAAGCTGTGCAGGCAGATCATACTATATAAAATGCACCGAGGCAGCGGAACAGAGTGCATAATACAATATTACAGGGAGAGAGAGAGAGAGAGAGAGAGAGAGAGAGAGCGAGAGAGAGAGAGCGAGAGATCAGCATTAACATTTGAGATGTCCATTCAAAAACCTGATAATAGTGGGGAAGAAAACGTTTTTTGAACCTGTTTCACAGAGGCTTGCCTGTTACGGCCTATGGTGACTTTTCTCATGCAATCATCTGCTGCTCATTTCATCAGGTATATATTCATTCAACCATGTGAAGCAGAGGCACTCTGCTGCTGGAGTGTTATCACATTCATGCCACAAGTGTCATATTTAAACCCCAGCTTCACAACAACTCAAATGCTGCAAGCCAGGTACCACCACTCACTGTCTGCTGCTTGGCCTTTGTAGCACAGGAAATGGCTGAGAAAGGGAAGTTGACATCCTGGTTTACCAAACAGGGATCCTGTTAGATGAAGTGTGCCTTTTCCCTTTGGAAGCTGCATGGAAGATATTGGATGTTATGGTTGTTCCTGGATTGGCAGAAATTTTTGTGCCTCCTGAATTTGTCTGTGATGTTTTTGTCTCACTGTGACAACAAGAGCACTTGTCATTGCTGGATCTATTTAGGATGTGTTCAATGATCCTGTGTATGGAAACAGAATAACTTCTCACTGCTGTGATTCCTGAGCATTAGAACAAACAGAACTAAGGCTTTTTCATAAAGGTCTTCTAGAAGGAAAGCCATCTATTGACTGTACATGAACCTCTGTCATATTACTCTGCATGCATCTCCATAAGGTGTAAGCCATGTTGCACAAAAAACGTTGGGATGTTGTAACTGTGGCACAAGTACTCCTTTTCCATCCACCTTCCCCCTCCATTCCTAAGCACCCAAGAAATGCAGCATGGAATATACCAGTCCATGTCCTCTTATGTTTGTAACTCACTGTGAGAGGAAAGTTGCTTCAAGTCTTGTGTAGCTATGAGAATCTGGAACATGTTTGGGAACTGATAACCTCGGATGACACTTTGGAGTTTGCCTGTGATCATATAGGATTCATAGAGATTAATACGATTAATTTGTCAAGATTAAAGTCATGAATGCTTGTGGCTGAAACGTGTAATACACCTTGTTGGTTAAGCCCTGAGCTGCACGTGAAGTGTAGCAGGATGTCAGAAGTGTGTTATTTTTAGTTTGCGGAGCCTGATTAATGCAATTTCTGCATTAAGGGCCTCATAACATCCAAAAATGTATCTTGTCCCCACAAACAGATCAAAACTTATACTATCCACTATGAGTGGACTGGCAGCCATCTCTCATCCTTGGTGCACAGTTGAGATTTGGTTGAAACTGGCACGCTCTCCAGGTTGTGCTCCTCAGAATGAGTTCCAGGATCTACCTGAATGTGAAAATCCCTGACTGTTAAAAGTCTACCTGGATTTCTGTCCTCCCTAGAAAGCAAAGCAATCCAGATATACTGTAAGCCCATAAGAGATCTAGGGATACAGGTTCAAAGCTTCTTGAAAATGGAATCACCGGTAGATAAGGGGGTGAAGTAGTCTTTCGGCATGCTAGCTTTCATCGGTCACAATATCAAGGATAGGAATTGGGATGTATTATTGTAGCTGTACAAGACATTGGTGAGGCTACATTTGGAGTACTGCATGCAGTTCTGGTCACCCTACTAAGAAAGGATATTATTAAGAGTGCAGAAAAAAAATTACTAAGATGCAACCTGGACTGGAAGCTTTGGGTTATAAGGAGAGATTGGATAGTTTGGGATTTTTTGCCCTGGAGCACAGGAAATTGAGAGGTGAACTTACAGAGGTCTATAACATCATGAGATGCCCAGATAAGGTAGATAGCCCACAGCTTTTCCTCATAGTCGAGGAGTCTAAAACCAGACGGCATCGGGTTAAAGTGAGAGGGGAGTGATACAAAAGGATCCAGAGGGGCAATGTTTTCACAAAGAGGGTGGTGATTGTCTGGAACAAGCTGCCAAAGTTAATGGTGAAGGCAAGTACAATTTTGTCATTTAAGAAACATTTGGACAAATATATGGATGGGATAAGAACAGAGGATTATGGACTGAACGCAGATAAATGGGACTAATTGTGAAAACTGGGCAACAAGGAAAATTTGGGCTGAAAGGCCTGTTTCTATGCTGTAAACTCTATGAGTCCATAACTAAGTTCTGATTGAAGCACTAACACACTGAAGAGCAAGGTAAGGCAGAAATGCTGTAGTGTTCAAGTAAACGCAAGGTGACTGAGTGCTGAGAGCTGAGAAAACAAGCTAAGAGCTACCAGATGCAGCCAGTGCAGATGCATGAGATGGGTGTCTGTTTCTGCCTGCAGAGGGTGCTGAAATGACTGTTGCAATGCAAGGTGTCTGGGAGCTTTAAAGTGCAGACACAAAATGCCAGAATGTTTTCTCAGCTATTCTGAGATCAGCCATAACGATGTGGTGAGGCTAGTGTTTTGATGATGCCAATATTCATGGATAAAGGATGGAGGTGGTCACTGCACATGGAACTTGCCACCAAATATTGTTGAAAGGAGACGAACATAATGATTCAGAGAAAATACAAACAAGGTGAAACCACCAGGAAATCACATTCACTTTCGAGTTGGATGTTGGTGCCATCTACCTTTTCCAACAGTGCTGGAAGAATTGAGAATGGCATATATATGGGGGGAGATGAGACTATAATGAGATGCATATACATAGAAGTAAAGTCTCATCTCTCACTAGCAAGATTCTCACCTAGCTGTTAAAAATTTGAAGGGAAAAATTGACCTTTTCTTTCGCGAACTTGAGCATCTGGTTTTTCATTCTTGCCATATCTTCATATATATTTCATTATTGTCCACACCACGCAGTGGCTGGGAAAATGCTGCCATTAATTTTTTTAAAACATACTAAAACAGAAACTCTCCTTCACTGCAGCAATTTCCCTGAATTGAGTACACTGTTGAACGATCGCCTTAATCCACATACTGTTCTCCACAGCCATGAGTGGGAGTCCCAAGCTTGCCTGATGTGAAGGTTGGGGATATATCCACAGAACTAAAGAACAACTTGGAGAGCGAAGGGAGGGATCCAATGTTGGTATCAATAGCATTGCAAAAGAGATTTTTCTGAAAGACTTTGAATAGTAAGGAGCTAAATTAATATATAGAACCTCCAAGATAATAAGTTCTAGACTGCTACCTGAGCTGTAGGAAAGCTGCCAGAGGGTAAATAAATCAAACAGCCAATGTGTGGCTGAAAGATTGGTGTAAGTGGAATTATTTCCAATTTTGGGGGCACTGGCATTAGCAGTGGAATGGAATTGAGCTGTTCCCGAGGAGATAGGCTTCACTTGAACTGTGTTGAGACTGGTGTCCTGGCAAATTGAATAACTAGAGTTGCAGAGAGGGTATTAAACTATTTGGGTGGGGAGGCGGTTGGGTGGGGGAGGTGGGGAAAGGGTTTGAGATAAGGAAAATGTAGGCTTACAAACCAAGAGGAAATGGCTAAATTACAGGGAAGCTCTCAGGAAAAGCATACACAGACATGGAGAGAAAAGGACAAAGAATACTAGCATGACTGTAATGAGGTCAGTCTGGTGGACCTCATAGGATATGAGTTCCCTGATTGGGGCTGTTAATCTGGTCCAATCGGGAGCCCTGGCTGACAGAGATAAACAGGAGTGTCAGAGGTTCTGTTCACTCTGAGAGCTGGCTCTGAGGAAAGTGGATCAGTGTCAAGGACTCTCCAGCTGCAAATAAAGGGTGACTTGGTGATGGGATACTGGCTTCTGTGAAGTTATTTCTGATATATACATAGAAAAACAGCAAGAAATTGGGTCAAAAGAGGAAATAATGGGAAAAATGCAAAATTAATGGCACTTTACTTGAATTGGAGGTGCTGGTATTGGATTGGAGTGTACAAAGTTAAAAATCACACAACACCAGATTATAGCCCAACAGGTTTATTTGGAAGCATGCTTTCAGATCGCTGCTCCTTCATCAGAGCAAAACCACCTAATGAAGGAGCAGCACTCCGAAAGCTAATGCTTCCAAATAAACCTGTTGGACTATAACTTGGTGTTGTATGATTTTTAACTTTATTGAAGGCATCTATACACAGAGCAAGTAAATGAAATAGCCACACAAATACTGATTATTGGGATCAATTTGTAGACATTACAGATCCATGGGCAATCAAAACTGGGTACTAAATATTCAGGTTTATGTGACTTATTGAAAGGAAAGGCAGGAAGGAAAGGGTGGTGGGGTAGCATTATTGTCACAGATGGAATAAATACAATAGCAGGAAATTATGTTGACTTTAAAAATGGAGAATCCACATGGGTAAAGAACAAAATCTAAAAAGTGCAAGAAGGGACTTGTAGGAGTAGTTACAGGCCTCCTAACAATAACTGTACTGTGTGTTAGAGAATAACTCAGGTGATTAGATTAGATTACTTACAGTGTGGAAACAGGCCCTTCGGCCCAACAAGTCCACACTGACCCGCCGAAGCGCAACCCACCCATACCCCTACATTTACCCCTTACCTAACACTACGGGCAATTTAGCATGGCCAATTCACATGACCCGCACATCTTTGAACTGTGGGAGGAAACCGGAGCACCCGGAGGAAACCCACGCAGACACGGGGAGAACGTGCAAACTCCACACAGTCAGTCAGTCGCCTGAGTCGGGAATTGAACCCGGGTGCAGGCGCTGTGAGGCAGCAGTGCTAACCACTGTGCCACTGTGCCGCTCACTGTGCCACCGTGCCATGATGAGGACATGTGACAAAGGTAGTCCATTAATCAAGGATGACTTTATCTTCATGTAGAGTGGAATAGTCAGATTGGCAGAAAAAGCCAAGAGGAGGAATTTTTCGAATGTATTCAGTGTTCAGGACTGTTTCCTACAACAATATGTAGTGTGACCAGACAACAATCAGGTTATTTTTGATCTAGTGATATGTGATGAGGCAGGCTTAAAAAGGATGTCAGAGTAAAAGGTTGCTTCAGAAATAGTGGTCATAACATAGTGGAATTTATCATTCAGATTAAGGGGGAGAAATCTGGGTCAGAAACAACTATGCTGAGCTGAAATAAAGGTAACAAAAAAGGAAGGAGGACAAAGCTAGCTAGTGTGGACTATTAAAGGTGTTGAGCAGCAAAAATGTGTTGCAGATCAATGACAAAAGTTCAATAAAATAGTTCATGGTTCACAGTAAAGGCACATTCCAATAAGGCTAAAGGATTCTAGGAAAGATGTAAACCAGCCATAGAGCACAAAGGATATTAAGGATAACATCAGCTTGAAAGAAAACAAAATACAATATGGAAAAGATTAGTGGTAAGGCAGACAATTGGGGAAGTTTTTAAAAACAATAAATGACAACCAAAAATAAGAAGGAGGGAAACATAAACATTGAAAGCAAAATTACAAGTAATATCAAGAAGAACAGCAAGAGCTTCTTTAAAATATATATATATATATATATATATATATATATATATATATATAAAAAGACAAAGTGATCATAAGCCTCATAAGACTGGGGAAATAATAATAGGGAACTAAGAAATAGCAGAGGAATTGAATAAATACTTTGCATCAGTCTTCACAGTACAAAACACTAATAGCATCCCAAAATTACAAAATAATCAAGGGGCAGACAAACAGGAAGTAAGTGCAATATCTATCACTGGATAAAAAAGTGCTAGGAAATGAATGGAGCTAAAGACTAATAAATCTGGATGCAAGTTTGCTTCCTGATGAAGGGCTCTGGCCCGAAACGTCGAATTTCCTGTTCCTTGGATGCTACCTAACCTGCTGTGCTTTAACCCGCAACACATTTTCAGCAGTTGCTGAGCCAGAAGGTTCATTTTCATGAAAATAAACCTTCCAGCTCAGCGAGCAAACTTATATCCTGAACCTGAGCTACAACTCTTTTCAAAACTCGCTAACTGATAAGTTTCCTGGATCTAATGGTTCACATCCTGGGATATTATAAGAAGTAGCTACAAAAATAATGGATGCACTGGTAATAATCTTTCAGGAATGCTTTAGATTCTGGACAACTCCTGGAGGATTGGGAAAATTGCCAATATAAAACTTCTCTTTAAAAAAAGGAAAGAGATAGAAAAAAAAACAGCAACTAGGCCAGTTCACATCTGTTATTGGGAAAATGTTAGGGTCTATTATAAAGAATGTAATACGGAACATTTAGAAATGTATATGATCAAGCAGAGTTAGCTTGGTTGCGTGCCTGACAAATTTACTAGAATTCTTTGAGGGGATAATAAGCATAGATAAAGGGAAAGCTGTGACTGTAATACATTTGAATTGTCAGAAGACATTTGATAAAGTACCACCCATTAGACTACTTAATAAGACAAGTGTCCATGGATTTGGGGTAGTGCATTAGCATGGATGATTGGCTAACTAATAAAAAAAAAGAGTTGTGATAAATGGGACATTTTCAAGATGGTATTGTGTCGCTAATGGTCTGCCACAGGGGTCAGTGTTGGGGTCGCATGTATTTATAATAAATATCAGTAGCTTGGATGAGGGAAGTGAATGTACTGCAGCTACATTTGCAAATGACACAAAATAAGTAGAAAGGCAAAGGTCAGGATGATGCAAATTATCTGCAGAGAGATATAGATAGGTTAAGCAAGTGGGAAAACCTGACAGATGGAATATAATGTGAGGAAGTGTGAGGTTATGCACTTTGGCAGGAAGAATAGAAGAGCTGAAAATTATTTAAACGGAGAAAATCTGCAGAAAACAACAAAAAAAGAGAGATTTGGGAGTACTAATCCACACAAAAAAAATAGAATGGTTAATAGGGAAGGCAAATGGAACTTTCATCTTTATTTCAAATGAAATTGGATATGGAAGTAAGGAGATTTTCTGAAAACTGTACAAGGCACTAGTGACGCTCCAGCTGGAATACTGTGAACAGTTTTGCTCCTCTTATCTGAGAAAAGTTATCCTGGCAATTGAGGCAGTCCAGAGAAGATTAATTAGGCTGATATGAGGAATGGAGGGACTGCCTTATGAGAAGAGGTTGAATAAATTGAGACTATGCTTACTGGAAGATAGAAGAACGCACATAGAACTTATTGAAAAATATAACATTATTGGAGAACTTGGGAATGTAGATACAGAAAGGTTGTTTCCCCTTCTGTGAAAGTCTAGGACCAGAAGGCATAATCTCAGAATAAGGCTTTATATATTTAAACCAGAGATGAGCAAATATTTATTTTCTCAGAAAGTAGTGAATCTGTGGAATTTTTTACCACAAAGGGCTGTGAGACTGAGTCATTACATAAATTCAAGGCTGAATTTAGTAATGAGTAAGGGATTTAGGGGTTATGGGGAGAAGGCAGGAAAGTGGAGTTGAGGATTGATCTCATTGAATGGTAGAGCAAACTTGATGGGCCAAATGGTCTTCTATTGCTCCTATGTCTTATCATTTTATGTTAGCATAAACCATTGTGTTAACTTTTTCTTGAGCTTCCTGTCCATAGGCAGACTAAACAAACAACATCACGATCTCCATTAGTGGTAGACTGAACAGAGATCATATCCTGTGTTATTGGTTCCAATTTGATCTCACTAATTGAAAGAGCCAGTCTCCAAAGGAGTTTGGATGGCGGGGGCAACATATGCTTTTCCATGCATGTTGAGCATAGCTTTGTATATCGTTATGGTCAAGGCCTCCATTTCTTTCCATCACAAAACTGACCAGGTTACAATAATCAGTTTGTTATTTCTACAGTGAAAGGAAGCACTAATATAATTCACTTTCAAACTTTTAATATTCTTTAAAGAGAAAGTCACTATTGATAAAATTGTAAACCACATGTGAACACATCCATCTGATATTCCTCCATTTACTATTATTACAGAATTGTTAAGTCATGTGAAATTAAATTATTATTCTCTTTGTTAAAATAGTGAGCAGAAGAAGGTCATACAAAGATGGTCAATGTTTGTGCACAAGGTGGAAAAATGTACTTTTGCAGTTAATATTGGAGAAAAAGCTAAACCGATTTGATTCTTATGAAGAGTCTGCATCAGTGCATAATACATATCACTGATATTAGTACTCTAGGTCATTCATTTAATCCACCCAACTGGTTGCCAGATAACTCATAGCTTTTGAATAACTATCTTCTGTGGTGCATGCAACTATCTAGTTGACTGTGAGCACTTTGATGCCTGACAGATCAGAAATATAGAATATTTGAATGACCTTAAAGTCCAATGACTCATGGCAAGTGTGATTCCACATCATGTCAATCACCTCACAGAAAGACACTTCAAATTTTGTGGATTACTTGAGTAGGTATTCCAGATCCTGAATGATCTTTTTACAAAGTATTCTCATACAGCTATAATATTATTTCAGTTATTGCAGATCATTGGTTACAATGACTTCTGTATTTAAAATTATTCTGCAGTTTGTTGTGGTAAGCAGAAAATTACAAACGCAAGTATACAAATTCCCAACTTGAGCAAAGAGATAAGCCATGCTCCCAATTGAATGTAACACCTGCTCTTTATTGCTAGGGTTTTCTTAATTCAATTTGTTCTGCCAAACGTCTATTTAAATATTATGTTATCAGAACATCCCAATTATTAATGCAATTCACTTATTTAACTAAATATATCAAGTTTAGAAATGTTTGTTTTCTTAAATAAACATAGTTCATTATAATTAAAATGTATCAGGTCCCACATAAGACTAAACAATAATGAGACTTCACAGTTGTACATCTAATTGCAAATTATTATTAATGAACAAAAAATATGTTTTCAGTAGTCGTATAATGCAAAGGGGCTTGTTTTAACTTTGATTTAGCTTTTTTTTTGGCCTTAGTCAGAAAAAAAATGTTTCCTCCCAATAATAGGTAGCCTGGATTTTCCTGCAATTGGAACATTGGCACTGAATGCCATCAGTGTTATATTACTGAGTGCTTCCAACCTTCAGTGACAAATTCACCCTCAAGCTTTTGGATAGATAACAAGAATATGTGCAGTGACTATTGCTGCAAATCAGAGGTAGTGATGAGAAAAGCTACCTCTATTTGAAGGAAAGAAGAATAAACACAAGTGGAGATGACATTTGTTCTCTAAATTTGTTTCCTTTGGAATGCTGATTAGATTTTAAGTTAGGATATTAAAATTCATAATCTATGCATTCCTAATAACTGAGTAGCTTCATTCAGTGGGTCTAACTTCAGTATTCTAGCCAAAGTCCAAAGATTCTTTTTGTTTTCTAGCTTATCTTTTCCCTCAAATATATTGCTGATCTTTAATCTGGTATAAAACAGTCAAACAGTGTAAAATTAGTGAGCATCCTATGGGAACTGTGAGCTGTTCAGTTCTCTGTTAAGCTTAAGACTTTACCTTTAGTAATCCTGCAGTAATGAAGATCCCAGCAAGGATTCTGCTCAAATGGAGAGGTGATTATGTTTGGATGATACCCAGGAAGTGGCCAGATAAGCAATTACGCTAGTAACATTTTCAAACTCCTCCTGACATTACCAAGAAACAAACTGCTTCAATCACTATCCCTCAAATATAAACAGACATGCCTTTCACTTCTTGTTTCCTTGGAAAATATCATTGTTGTTTATTCTACATGATCAGATAAGATATGTGCATTCAATAATTTTTAACATCAATTCCTAAAGTCAGTGTCACAGGTCTGTCTGATTATTACACACTTAAGATATATTCTCTGAAACTTTCAGATTATTTACAGAGGCTCCAAATATGTGGATTCAATACTTTAAATCAATAAATCTCATGGCTGACATCAATCTAAATGGCAGGAGCAGAAAACTGGCAACATTCCAAGAATGTGACAATTGCCTTTGATATAATGAGAGCAGGGCTATGATACTTTGGTGTAAGAATGACCTTCAATGTTTGGGGTGAGGTGCAGAAAGGAAGAAAACGCTGTCTTCTACATAACAAGCAGTCTCCTCCACAGAAGTACAATTTAATCACAGGAGATATTCTTGACAACCCAGCTCAAACACCTGGATCATTGTAGAAAATAGCCTTTCTCAGATGGATAGAGCTAGATAGAAAGCAAATATTGTGGGAATTTGGGAAATTCTCACATGGTGTGGTTAATAAAGAATATTTAGTTAATAAAATTGAGTTGAACCACAAAGCAAATTCTGAGTTCCTTCATCCATCTCACTGATAAGAACATTTAGTTAAAGCTTCTTTTAACATAGGGGAGGCAATGGCCTAGTGGCATTGAGACCACATGTGGAGTACTAGATCCCTCTTACTTAAGGAGTCACCTTACACGAATACCTGCAGATATTGCACAGACTCTGCAGCACTTGGAGAATTGACAATATCGGCACTCCATTTCCCCACACATTGGTTCTCAGGATCAAAGGCAGGTTGAGAGTGGAGGGGGTGCCTTGTCAAACTCTGACTACCACCCTTATACTTTCAAACACATGCTGCACTGCTTCCTGAAAATGCCACAAACACTGAGACCATTGAATCAGAGTAAATTGAATCATAGAATAATTCAGGCAGTATGGTGGGTTAGTACTGTTGCTTAACAGTGCCATGGACCTGGATTCGATTCCAGCCTTGGGTGACTGTGTAGAGATTGCACATTCTCCTTGTGTGTGTGGGTTTCCTCTGAGTGCACTGGTTTCCGCCCACAATCCAAAGATGTTCAGGTTAGATGGATTGGCTAAGCTAAATTGTCTGTAGCATATAGGGATATGCAAGCTAAGTGGCTCAGCTGTGGGAAATACAGGGTTAGGGGGATAGGGTGGGGGAAATGGGTCTGGGTTGGAGGGTCGGTGCAGACCCAATGGGCCAAATGGCCTCTTTCCACACTGTAGGGATTGTTTGCTTCTATGTGGCGCAGGTTCTAGAATGAGGTGACGCATGACAAGTTGTACAAGTCTTTGACTGAGGGCCATTGCATAGCATGTAACGCTGCTTGGTTACCTGACTATGCCAGTTGCTAAGGCAAGGCAAGATACACACATGGAGGGCATGCTAGTAGGCAGCAAGTGAATTGCAGACTGGTTGAGAGCCTGGTCCATGATGGAGCCCTTTCCCTGTGTGGTACATATACCCAATGCAGCCATACACTTGTATTTAAAATGGAAGGGAGGCAGAAATCAGGAAACCACAGGGCAATTAGTTTAACACATGTCACAGGGTAAGTATTAGAAACTAATGTTAAAGATATTATAACACAGCACTTGGACTTGTCCAAAAAATCAAGCAGAGGCAATATGGTTTTGTCAAAAACAAATCATGTTTAGATGATTTTTTGGTGTCCTCTGAAGAAGTGACTTGTGCTGTCAATTAAGGGGTGTCTTGCATTAGATTTTCAGAATACATTTAATAAAGTGCCACATCAAAACTATTGTGGAAAATAAAAGGGCATGGCAGGGTTGGGGGAGTTGCTAACATAGCAGCATGGATATAAGATTGGCTGGTTAACAGGAAGTAGCAACTAAACGGATCATTTTCAGGTTGCCAAGTGCCATAGGGGTTGGTGCTGGGGTCTTATCTTTTTATAATTTATCGAAATAATTTGAATGCAGGGATCGAAGGTATGTTAGCTCAGTATGCTGATGACTGAAAGACGAATAGTAGGAAAGTGAATTGTGAAAAGGACATATGAGCCTTCTCAGGGAGATAGATAGATTATGTTCGTGGGCAAAGTTCTGCTAATTGGAGTACAATGTGGAAAAGTTGAAATTGTCCATTTTGGCAGAAAGAATAAAAAAGTGAGAGGTTGCAGAGCACTGAGATGGAGAGAGGTCTGGTATCTTTGTTCATGAGTCAGGGAAGATTAGAATTCAGGTACAGTGAGTCATCAGGAGATATAATGTTATGGTTGATTGCCAGGGAAATTGAATACAAAAGTAGAGATGTTATACTCCAGTCATGCAGTCTGGAGTATAACATCTGGAATCATGTGTACAGTACTGCCACTGTACCCATGGAATGCTTTGGAAGCAGTTCCGAGAACGATTATTTGACTAATACCTGAATAGATGAATAGATTGTCTTATGAATAATGGCTAGACAGGCTAGGCTTGCATCTCTCTGGAATTTAGAAGAATCAAAGGCCACTTAATTGAAACATATAAGATCCCGAGGAGAGTTGACTAGATGGATATTCAAAGAATGCTTCCTCTCACCGGAGCATCTAGAACTGTGATCACAGTTTAAAAATGAAGCATTGCCCACTTGAAACACAGATAAGGATTTTTTTTCTCTCGTAGAGGGTTATGAATCTTTGGAATCCCCTTCCTCAAAATGCAGTGGATACAGAATCTTTAATTTTTTTTAAGGCAGAAATCAATAGACTCTTGATAATGAAGAAGGTGAAAGATTATTGGAGATATGCAGGAATGCAGATTTGAGGTTAAGAGCAGATAAGTCATGATTTTCTTGTTCATTGTTGCTATGTACACGGCTGGTTGCTCATGTGTCACACAGACCAGTCCACCTTGAAGATCCCAGTGCCAGTGCATTGGAGAATATCAGGATTGTGGCAATGCCTCCCTGAAAGGAGAATGCCCATGTCTGTGATGGAAGAGCACATGTGGCTGTTACAGATGGAGCTGAGGCCAACATGGAGATCTCTTGGAGCAAGTGGAGAATTGAACCTGATGTGAAGCTGTTTGATTTCCACGTCACATTTCCTCGATGGCAGGTTGGAATGGCACGTTTGATAAGACTGCAAACTGTGGCTTTAGGCTATTCCACAATCAATAATGAGCTATCTGGTGAAGAAGCAGTGCTCCAAAAGCTTGTACTTCCAGATAAACCTGTCGGACTATAGCCTGGTATTGTGTGATTTTTAACGTTGTCCACCCCAGTTCAACACCAACACCTCCACATCAGAGCTTCACTGCCTAGAAACGATCTCAAAACCCCACTTGATAAAAGATGTGTGGAGATGATCTTAATGTTGATATTCACCTCATTGAGCACCATTGCTCATCTCATCATATCAGCCATGCCATTCACAACCTGACAAGATTCTGCCCTACAGGATGCAATGGATGCACAGACACTAAGGAAATAACAAATCGTTAATAGATGCAAACAATTCTGTTCATACAGGGTAATACGGCTCACTCAAAACATAACTGATAAAGTATCATATCTTTTAGGAGTGCATGGAAAGAGGGATAATTGGGACCGAAACACAATACTGACACAATATATCTCCTGATTTGCAGTAGTCATGTGACCTCTACCATGAGGCACTGACAGAGAGTCATCTTGCAGTCCATTCAAATAAAGGGCACAGCACATATTATATGTTTCTGGATTGAAATCATAACAGAATGCTATCCTGCACAAAGATATGCAATTTATCCTTTCAGGTGTGCAAAATTCCTGTATTCAATGTCAAGTTTATCAAATGAATGATAAATAAAAATGGATCAGTTAATACAACTGCACTAGTCAGGTTAAAGTGTACCAAAATGCACAAACAATAAAAAATTCAGCCACAATAAACAAAATTTTAACATGTTTGAAAATATGCCTCGAGGATGACTTTAACATGGTATTTGATTTTCATAATTGTACCTTTTTGTATACAGACAAGCTCTTATTACAACACTAACCTTTGACTCTGTGGAAATTATGTTTGATTTTTTTCTTGCTCATCAGTTGTCTGAGTTTGAGTATAAACTCCCATTTTTGTTTAATTGTACCTTTACTAAATTATATCTTTGTGTCCATTAACAGTATAACACATATGTGAAACACTGCAGATTGCATCAATTCCATTTAAAACATTTTCACTTTAATGAACATTTTTTAGCCCGTTATTTATTTGAAACAAGCCATGGTCTGCATGGCATGCAATCTACCTGTAAAATCTGTATTCATTAACTGGGTTAAAAGGGATTTCAGTCTTTGTGCTGAATTTTAATCTGAAACATTTTGTTTCTATGCAGTTGGCATGTTAAAACCAGGGAAATTGACAGCATGTCGAGAAGCCAGCTCCAACCCACTGCCTCTCGCATTTCCACTGCAGTAAATTAGGCAGTGTGTACACAATCCCTGTGGCTTGACAATTAGTATATGTTAATTGTTCAATTCGACCAATATTGACACATCTTTGACCTTAAAGTCAGGTCCAAGGGTTGCCTGAAAATAATAAAAGTAACAAAGCAATAATTGAGAGGGCTAATCGAGTTCAGTGAAAAATGTCAATAAACAATGAGGGCTTACAGCTACTTTTCTACTTAATACTTGTGAGGGATTTGTTCAAGTAGTTTTGCTGCAAGTTTGCAGTCTACACTTTTGATACAACTTCCTCCATTGTGGAGATTTGCATGCTCATAGCAGATAAATATGCCACTTGTACTGTCTTTGAACTCATCTCAGGTGAGGACTGAGATGATGACCTTTAGCACCAGCAAAATCACCTGTACTCTGTTGGTCCCAAACATTCAGCTACAGCCGGCAAAGGTCGCAGTTCACAGGAGTTAGTACTCAATTCCAGACAGAAGCCCCGTTTTCTTGACAGTTCCATAAACCAGAAACCTCAGCATGTCACATCAATTGGTGGCAATACTCTTTCAACACCTGGATGAAGATCTGTTGCAATTTTATTAACATAGTTGAAAATGGGTTCATCATTCAAGCAGTTTTCACAACATTGTCTAGTTGAATACCTGTGAGTGGCCGTGGCCTAAATAATAGAAACTTAATTTTAAAATCTGCAGAAGACAATTTCATTCCTGCACAGTAGTTGGTTTTTACATAAGTTATCTTTTTTACTATAGAAACATTTGTTTTGTTTTAAAGCAAGCTTCCTAATGTCTGAAGTTTAAACATTATTAAGAACCTCTTTATCAGCATGAAAACAAGAAAAATTCACATTACTTTGTAAGTGGAGTGACTTCCAATGCTCTGTCTTTAACAAGCATAAAAGATCATAGAAGCTTGATTGGTGCTGGATACAACTTATGCAAAAAACTCCTCAATCTTTTAAACTGCCTAAGGCTGATTTCAGACAAAGCTTGCTGAAAAGACACAGCCCAACTAGATGGAAACTCTATCTCTTGCAGCTTAGTTCATACAGAAGAATAGATGTACTGGAAAGGAATGTGCTCCAGAGTGTCAGCACAGTAAGGAGAATGGATTGTGTTAATAGATAGCTTGTTGATCAAGATTTCAATTGATCAATTGATAATTTTGTACATTGCTAAAGTGGTTAACAACATACCAAATGAATTGCTAATTTTACTGATTGATTGGATGCAGTTATTAACTTTAAACTGGAATTCATAATTAACACCAATTTGCTTGTCATAATCTTAATTTAAAAGTAAGTTCAAGTTGTTGAAAGATAATTCTAGAAAATTGGTGAGTCATTAGCTCAGAATGAGCATCATTTGACAGGTGCTTTCAGGATCTGCCTATGCAGACCCACTTTTGGAGCTGGTCTAACAGAAATAACAAGTGCTTGGCTGGGTGGTCGGTAAGTCAGACTTTAGAAGCAGACATTGCCACAAGAATTTAGAGGAACATTCTGACCCTTGCCCCATCTTAAATTGTTTATTAGCATTAAAGGTTGTATTTAACTCTTTCTGTGTGCCAATTAATTCTGAATACTTCTACTAACCAAACAAGGGAAGCATTATCATATCTCATCCATGCCAATGACTGTTCCATTCGGTTGTAATACTGTCACAAGCACAGAGATACCACAATTGCTAGACCACACATGTGGTATAATTTAGGATAATTGATACTCAGAAGATACAAGTAGTAAAGCATCAAGTGGTTCAGATGTTTCACAAATGGCAAGAGTCAAATTGAAACAGTATATTAACTCTTTGAGTGCCACAGATTAATTTACGTCTTTGTGTGTAGTTTGACTTCAGGGGTCAGCTCCAAGCAAATTATTTGGCAGTTCGCTGTGTTTTGGCATGTGACATTTGAACAAAGATTAAGTTGGTCATATCAAATAGTGCGAATATGTCAATCTTCAATGCTTTCATTTGAGTGAGAATATAGTGTTTGTTTTGTACTTTAATTCAAACATTCAACACATGATTGGTAATCATGCGTACACCATTTCATGAAATATGTACCAAGACATTTCACAAATGCATCTTGTGATGGGACATATAAATTATCTACGGTAGTTCCCTCCGTACCAGTGGGAGATACGTTCCAAGATCTACTGTGCAAACCCAAAACTGCGGATGGGAGCGAACCCATTTATGTAAATGAAAAATTTACCTTCTTGGCAGCCCCCTGGTTGTGGAAGGTTCCCAATAATATGTTCAGGCTGCGATAAACCAGGGGAAACTGAAACTGTAGAAAACGATTCCTTGTATACAGAGAGTTGCCCTGTATCTAAAAAAAGCAATGCATGCCTTGATTTCACCATGTGTTGGGGTACCACATGAATACAACATGTAATTTTTCAGTCGTGACACTTGAGATATAAATGTTTTCAAAAATGGCTGGCATTTATTGTCCATTTCGAGTTGGCCTTGATTACCAATCATATGCTGAATGTTTCATGAGCTGCCTTATTGAAATGTTATTATTTGGTGCTGGACCTGAATTTATCCAGGCAAGTGGGGAACCATTTCATCACAATTTTAAGTTTCTGCCTCATAGCTGGTGGAGTCATGGCTTGCTGCAGAGTACCTAGCCACCAATATCAGTCATCACATTTATATGATTGGCCCAGCTGAGAATCAATGGTAATTCCCAGAATGTTAATGGTGGAAGATTCAGTGATGGTGGTGTCATTTCACATCCTAGGGAGGTGTTATATTCTTGGAGACTGTCATTTCCTGGAACTTGTGTGGTTTGACCATAACTTTCCACAAACCAGTCTAGGGATAAATACTGTTCAGTCATTACTATGTTCTTACACATACTGTTTCATGATCTGAAGAATTCAGAATCATCAAAAAAAATCTTGATTTTATGAGAGAAAGAAAGTCAATAATGGTACAGCTGTGCATATATTACCCTGAGATGCTGCCACGAGGAATTCCTACCATGATATCTTAGAGCAGAATCATAAATCATAGAATTCCTACAGTGTGGAAGCAGGCAATTCAGCCCATTGGGTCCACACCAACCCTCTGAACAGCATCCACCCAATACCCTATTCCTGTCACCCTGCATTCTCTGTGGCTAATCTACCTAACTTACTCATCCCTGGATACATTAGTGTGGGCAATTTAGCATGGCTATTCCACCTAATCTGTACCTCCTTGGACCATGGGAGGAGACTTGAGTGCCTGGAGAAAACCCATACCGACACAGAGAGAATGTGCAAACTCCACACAGAAGGTTGCCTGAGGGTGGAACTGACTTCAGGTCCCTAGCTCCATAAGACAACAGTGCCAACTACTGAGCCACTGTACTGCCCCAAAGTCCTCCAGCAACTATCTTTCTTCTGTGCCCAATATCATTTCAACCAGTACAAGTACTTCCCTGTTCCATTAACTTTACTGGGATTAATGACCTCATTCTGCTGTTATATCTTATGGTCTTATGATCTGGTACACCTTCAGCAGGTCCTGGCCAATAAAGTCCTACTGAGTGCCAGTAACTGTTGTTTCTAGAGGTTTTATTTCAAGGACCTGAGTCAGCTCACCTAGAGTTAGCAATTTGTCCAGATTCTCCTGTATGTCTTAATCTAAGAACATATTGATAGAGGACAGGAATGGCTGGGAGGCTGTGTTGTTTGTCAGCTCCATGTCATTGCAGTTCAACCTAAATAGATTCTCTGACCATCAAAATATAAGACTGTGCTGATATTAAAGAGTCATCACCTTCCTCAGGCAGCTCACCACAGAACTCTTGTTTTACCCCTTCCATAAAAAGAAACATAAGTGCATATTGAACTGCTGTATGGAGCAAACCCTAGACTAGAAAGTCATCATCAAGGCCCCCAAGCCTTAGAATAAAGCTTAATGTCTCTTCACCTCATGAATCCCTATTAACTTCAGCCAAATCAGACTCGGTACCTTTGAGAATTAACAACCCCTTGAGAGTTAACTTGATTACAATTCTCCAACCTTTGAAATACCTTTTGAGTTGCTCAGTGTTTTTAGGGAGCTAGGGACCTGAAGTCAATGCTTACTAACCCCCAGGAGGTTAGTAAACTCATCATCAGCTTCTATGGCTCCCTGGAGCCTTCTAGTCTTCCTAGCACGTGACAGTCGGCCAGTAGATGGCAGTAGTCAGAGGAGACTATGACTCAACATTGCTGCATCCGAATGTAAGTGGTCAGGACACAAACAGGAAGTCTCCTGAATGCCCAGTTTTGTACTGTTACATTTGTTCCTAATACATCACATTTAAAATGGCAGTGCTGCACACAATGGAAAGTTTCCTTAATGAGAAGGTGGGACTCTATAAACTAGAGTTGTTCACAGGTAAAGAACATTCACTGGAGAAATTGAGGTCTACAGATGCTGGAGATCAGAGGTGAAAATGTGTTGGTGGAAAAGCGCAGCAGGTCAGGCAGCATCCAAGGAACAGGAAGTTCGATGTTTCGGGTATAAGCCCTTCATCAAGTTTGGGTAACTAATGTAAACTGCTTATAAAAAGGTATAAAGTAGAATCTCATGAATAACAGCATAGTGATGATTAAGTACAGCATGTAATGGAGAACTTCAGATATAAAAGTGACATATCTTTCTTTCATGCAACACATAAGTGGAGCAAGAGCTTGGTAACTTGAAAAGCACAGTACATACTCAGGTAGAAGCTGTGTACCTCATTGATATATCACTTGATAAGGTCAAAGCTAGGATACTTCATGAATCAAATACCGAATTAAATACAAACTACAGTACTCTTGTGATGAAGTATAAACCATTCAGAGCCTTCAGTTTCAGGTGCAATTTTTTTTCTTGTCTTTCTTTAGATTATATTCCCAACAGTGTGGAAACAGGCCCTTCGGCCCAACAACCCCACACTGACCCTCCAAAAAGCAACCCACCCAGACCCACTCCCTAACACTGAGGGCAATTTAGCATGGCCAATTCACCTGTACATCTTTGGACTGTGGGAGGAAACCATGCAGACACGGGGAGAATGTGCAAACTCCACACAGACAGTTGCCTGAGACAGGAATCGAACTCAGGTCCCTGACACTGTGAGGCAGCAGTGCTAACCAATGAGCCACCGTACCGCCCTCTTTCTTGTGTGCAGTTTATGAATCACTTCAATGCTCAACAACAAAGCTAAAGTAAACTTATTTTAATATTTTGAGAACAAGAAGTTATTTTCCATTGAAAAGGTTATGAATAAAAGTTCAAGTTACAGAGTTAAATCAAGTTGTTAGTTGTTGGCTTTTTCTACTAAGTAACAGAGGCATATGCAATGTCTTTGTAGCCGGGGAACCACTGAGTGAAGCCATTATCGAATTGCAATAATGAATTTGCTCCTGTAGTGTAGCAGAGATTCAGCGAAGATTGTTCAAGTCAAGAACTCAACCTTGTGCCCTCATCTTTCAACTAACTGACTGTTTACGCAGTACGTGGAAGCATCCTTTATTGCTTAATTATAGAGTATGGGTAGATTGTTCAATGTTGGGCTTTCAGTTTATCTAAAATAAATGAACAATGCCTTGAAGCAGCCACATCTCCCATTCATTTTGAATGTATTTGATGGGGCTTTCAAAAGAAAGCAAGATTCTGTGCTACCATTATTAGCAGATAATCACTGAAACATCCTCACAGCATGGTGGTATCTAATGTACCTAGTTCCATTCAATGAGTAAAAATAATTTTCTGATGCATCACAGAATAGATGTGAATTGGGTAAGGCAATATTACCAGTGCAAAAGTTTAATTTTACTGCCGTATTTCAGTAGAAGCTGCATTTAAGTATTTCATAAAATGTTTGTACATGATGAAAGAAATATGTTTAATGACTATTTGTACATTTTAAATTACTTCATCCTAAACTTGTTATCTCCTCCATTTCTAACAGGTTTAGTCCATAGAAGTTACAATATGAAAGCCACCATATACCAATTGCACCAAATGATTGGTCCAGTATAGCTTGAACCTTGGTAATTCTTTTCTTCTGAACTTAGAGGCTTTTAAACAATATGTATTCTAAGTATGGAGAGTGGATTATCTGAAGTTACAGAGTTATCAAAGACTCTGTATTAAGTTCAAGAGTTAAAATATTAATGTGCTTTTATTCATTCATAAGATGAGAGCATGGTTGGCTAGGCCAATAAAGAGTCATTCCTGTGGGTCTGGAGTCGCATGTAAGCCAGACCTGGTAAGGATGGCAGTTTCATTCCCTGAAGGGCATTAGTGAATCAAATGGGTTCTCCATATAATCAACAATAGATTCATAGTCATCAGTAAACCCTTAATCCCAGACTGTTTTTTTATTGAATTCAAATTCCACCACCTGCTATGACTAGGTCAAACCCAGGTCCCCAGAATATCATATGGGTTTTTGGATTAATGGTCCAGCGATAATACTACTAGGCCATCATCTCTCCTGCCAATAGTCTGAAATATGAAGCTACCCTACATTAAATCTGCCCTCTTTCAAAACTGAAAGAGGTAATATAACGAGAGAGTGACCAACCCACACTGTGGATGCGGGTTGGTTGTTAAAATTGTTCAAAGAAGCTATTTTCTACAAGATCTGATCACTTGATGTTCTCAACATTTACCTGGGACTTTGGAAATTCCAATGTTACTGCTATTATCCCCAAGTGAAGCCCTCTTTCCCAATAAAACTAGAAGATCAAAAAACCATAAGATTTGGCTCATTGAGTCTGCTCTGCCATTTTGTCATGGCTGATACATTTCTAAACCCATTCTCCTGTGTTCTGCCCACAACCCTTTTCCCCTTGATCAAGAATCTATCTATCTCTGTCTCAAATAGAGTCAGTGACTTGGCCTCCACAGCCTTTTGTGGAATGGATTTCATTGACCCACCACCCTCTCTCTGAGAAACTCCCCCTCATCTCAGTTCTAAAATGTCATCCCTTCACCCTGACGTTGTGCCCTTGGGTTCTAGTCTCCCTTATTAATGGAAACATCTTCTGCATGTCCATTCTATCCAAGCCTCTCAATACTCTGTAAGTTTCAATGAGATCTCTCGCTCATCCTTCTAAACTTCATCCAGTGAAGGGCCAGTGTCCTCAACCACTCCTCATTTGACAAGTCCTTCAACACTGGTTTCATTCTAGTAAACCTCTACTAGATCCTTTCCACCACTGTGCATCCTTCTTTAGATACAGAACCCAAAACTGCTCACAATATTCCAAATGCTCACTGGCTGCCATCCGCAAAAGAGCCCTTTGTATCCACTCACTGCCTTCTGTCGGTTAGCATATCCATGCCAGGACCATGCCTCTAACACCATGGGCTTTTATCTTATTTAACAGGCACCTTGTCAATGGCCTTCTGGAAAGCCAAATAGATTGTGTCCATTATTTTGTCTTTGTCTATGCCACTTGTTACCTCCTCAAAGAATTCTAACAAATTTATCTGACATATCTTCCCCTTGATGAAGTTGTGCTGACTCAGCCTTTTATTACCATGCAATTCCAAGTACTCCATAATCTCCTCCTTAATAATGGACTGTAAAATCTGACCAGCAACAGAGATCAAGCTAACTGGCCTATAGTTTATTGTCTTCTGCCTCCCTCTAATCGTAAACAGAGATGTTACATTAGCCATTTTCCTGCCCTCTGAGACTCTCCCTGACTCCAATGATTCCTGAAAGATCACTACTGAAACCTTCACAATCTCCTAAACTATTTAGAATTCTGGGAGTAGTTTAACTGTTCCGGGTGATTTATCCACCTTAGACCTTTCAGCTCTCCCAGAACGTTCTCTTTATTGATGTCATTACACTCGCTTCTACCTGCTGACTCTCTTGAAGTGCTTGTATGCTACTCCTATCTTCACTGTGAAGACTGAAGCAAGTTATCTATTCAGTTCCTCTATCATTTCTTTGTTCCCTATTACTCATTTATCAGAGGTCCAATATCCATTCTTGACTCCCTCTGAACTTTAATATATCTATAAAATCTCTGGTAATCTTCTTTTACACGAATAACTTTCATGCCCTCATTTTCTGCCCCCCATCCACAACGGCATTTATTTTTTAGTTATCCTGTGCTGTGTTTTAAAGACTTCCCAATACGTTGGCTTCCCACTAGTCTTCACGACATTATACCCTTTTTCTTTTGCTTTTATGCTGCCCCTGACTTCCCTTGTCAGTCATGGTTGCCTGCTGCTGGTATGCTGCCTCTTCCTCGGGATGAATTTTTGCTGTGCCTCCTGAGTCATCCCTCGAAACGCCTGCCACCTCCACTGTCTTCCTTGCTCAGCTCCACTTCTAATAAACGCTGGCAACTCCTCCCTCCTCTCTTCGTAACTACTTTACTCAATCATACTGATTCCGGCTTCTCCCTCTCAAGCTGCAAGGTGAATTCTGTCATGTTATGGTCATTGCCCCCTATGGGTTCCTTCATCTTAAGGTTCCTAATCATGTTTGCCTCATTGCACGTCAAGTCTTCCTGTGATCTCGAATAATCTAACCACTCTGGCCTACTGTCAGGCAGACTTCAGAACAGATTCCATGTTGTCCATTACTTTACCTTAATTATAAAGACATGGGCCCAAAGATTCCAATGTTCAGAAGAGCAGCATCTGGATGTAAGATTGTAATTGCCATGAAAAATTTACAATTGACTGATTTGTACTACCTGGGACCCTCCGTGTATGTTCCTGACATTGAGTTCAGCAAAAGAGAATTAGGACTTGTGAGACTGGGGAATCTCTGGGACCTAACTGAAGACTTAACAGGGAATACTAGGCTAGTTAGTTATTGTTCTAATTCAAAAATAAGCCAGTGTAACTGAAATGAGCACCACAACAGAGCACACCTCCCCACCCAAAATCACCCCCACTTCCAAAATGTAAGGTGAACATGTCTCCATCAGGAGCTATCACAAAGAGCTTAAAACTTCCAGAAGGTTCAGCTTACTGTCTGAGTTGTATTCTGCTTTGCTTCTGCTTGATAGGCCAGGAGCTTCTGGAAGTGTATGACAGTTTGCTTCCAGCAGGTAACATGTGCAAATCCATGAGGAAAGGTATCATCACCCTCATTTACAAGTGGAAGGGGGAGAGGGAGGAAATTAAGAATTGGTGAACAATTTCACAGTTGAATGCAGATTATGAAATGCTGTCTAAGGTCACCACTAATCTGGTCAGGTCTGCTCTGAGATCAGTGATTCACCCTGACGAAACCCATGCTGTATCAGACAGGATGGTATCAGAGAGCCTCGTCCTCCTCAGGGATATGATCATCTATGTGCAGGAGAGGGGGATGAACGCCTGCCTCATCAGCTTGGACCAGGAGAAGGCCTTTGACAGGATATCGCACACCTACATGAGAGGCATATTCTCCAAAATGGGTTTTGGGGATGGAATCCACAATTGGATCTGACTGCTCTACACCAACATGTTCAGTGCAGTCTCAATGAACGGGTCGAAACCAGATAGCTTCCCAATCAGATTTGGAGTCAGGCCGCTCCCTCCTGCCTTGTTTGGGTGTTGTGTGTCCCAGCTTTGAAACAGCAGGTGAGCCCCAGGTGGACAAAGGAAGTATTTCAGTCATAGCCTCGAAACCTCACTGGTGAAGTGCGGCATTCCTATAGACACCTGGGAATCACCGATCCAAGATCGTCCAAAGTGTAGGTGGAACATCCGAGAAGGTGTCGAGCATATCGAGACTTGCTGTGAGGAGACTGTGGAAGCCAGGTGCAAACAGCATACAGAATGCACTGCCACATCAATGTCCCATCCACCCCTTCATGTGACCACCTTCTGCCCCAGATGTAACAGAGCCCACAGTCTCTGGATCAGTCTGTATAGCCACCTATGGACTCAGTGGAAGAGTGTTCGAGGTTTGTGTAAAGATTTGTAGCTCCGGTCTGGTTGCAGTTGTGGTGGGTATGATCGCCAAGCTGGGAAGTTGTTTTGCAGATGTGTCGTCCCCTTTCTAGGTGTCATCCTCAGTGCTGTGGAGCCTCCTGTGAAGCTCTGCAGTACTGTGTCGGTTGGAATCTGTTTGCTTTTGTTCCCGCTGCTTCTGGTTGCCGTTGCAGTAGTTGGTACATTGAGTCTGGGTCAATGTCATCCTTGTCTGTGAGAGATCACCAATGATAACGATGTCTTGTGTGTGTATTGTATAGATCTTTCTGTTGAGTCATCAGGTTTGAGAGTGGTGATTGTTCCAGGCAGCAGGGACCTGTAGGTCAAAGCCTCTGCGTACCTAGATGGCATCACTGTTTTCTGCTCAGATCTGCTGTCAGTACTTGAGCATTTGCGACCAGTTTGAACTAGTCTCAGGAGCAAACAACAAGGCCATGATCCTTGGGAACTGGGCCGACCGATTCTTTATCCTTTTTACTATCAGAATAGATTATCTGAGGGTGCTAGGAACATGATGCAAAGGAGGTGGATGATGTGCAAAAACCTGGGAGGAGCGTATCCCCAAGGTAAGGCAGAAACTGGACAGATGGGAGCACCACTCCCTCTCCATCGGGTCATTAGGTGTGAGATACTCTCAGTGTTATTGTAAGAGGCACAGCTCTGGCCTATCCCATTGTACCTGCGCCTCTGCTGTTACCTGTGCCATTTTCTATTTCATGTGGAGGTCGAAGATGGACTGAGTCCAAAGGGACACCATCTGTAAAGTGCTGGGCAAAGGGAGGGAGAACGTACCTAATGCCTGATGGCAATCTTCACGTGCAGCTGCATGAAGCTCTGCATAGACCCTCAGTATGCAAACTCCAAGTGTCACAATTTACTGAGTTTCGACCTGTCTCTGGTGATATAAAGGGTAGACCTGGCTTTGTTACCACGAACGCTCCAAGTAGTTTGGCCATCACATATGACCTGTCCCTTAATGAGAATTTTGCAAAGAAAAACATCTTTGACCACAAGTCCATTAGGCAGTGGTCAACACGTAGTGTCCTCGAGACCCTGCGGGAAAAGGAGAAGATGGGCCCTGTTGGGTTGTTCCCTGAGAAGGCTGTCAAAGTTATTTGGCAGAATGCTGGGCAAAGTCCACCATCTTAGGTCTGTTTGTCAAAGTACAACAAGGGTCTGTTCAGTTATCGGACCCTTCTGATGCCTCAGATCCAGGTAAATAGTTCTGAGTATCAAGTATAAAGAAGAAATGCCTCTGGATTGTTTGTAACTATCAATAAAATCAAACCCCAATATTTGTTTGCTTCTCTGTACACGAAAACAGATCTGGACTGTTTTAGTAACAGTGTATGTACAAAAGAAAAGTTATTAGAATGGGCTTATGCAGTCATTATTCCCTTGCCATTGTGGGTAAAAACTTGGTCACCACGTGTGAGGTATTCTTGGTTTGTTGTACATGGTGTAGCTTTGGCCTATTCCCCAAGCCTGCACCTTAACATTTACTCAAGCCATCTTCCGCTTCATCTAGAGGTCAAAAGTAGACCATGTCTGCAGGGACACTATGTACAAAGCTCTGGATAACGGGGATGGCATGAACCTACTCAGCGTCACCATTATCTTTTGTGCGTAAGCCCTCAATATGTAAACACCAAGTGTCACTACATACTCAGGTTCTACCTATCTCTGGTGTTGTGAAGGATAGGCCTGGCTTTAGTGCCGCAGAATGCTCCAAGCAGTTGGACTATTCCATGTCATTTCTCCTTTGTGGAAAAATTTACAAAGAAAGACACATTTAACAAAAGTCATTTGGTAGAATGCCTTATCCCTAGAATTTCCCAACAAGTATCAAGATGTCACTAGGCTCGTAGTAAAAAGGGTACTACCTGTGAGATCCTTCCTGTACACCTGGACTCTTTCTGCCACCACACGCTGTCCTTGAAGTGGCTACACTGGTAAAGAGACTGTCACACATCTCCTTCTGGAATGTATCAATGCAAAGCGGGTCTGGAGGGAGGGGTACAGCAGCTCCATGGCACAGGACTTTGTTGTTTATGGGCTATTCCTGGGACATGCACCTAGAAAAACAGCAACTGCGCTTGGAAGACCATCAATCTGATGAATGGCGCACTTTGATGTGCCTGAAACCTTTTGGTCTTACAGTGTAAAGAGTTGATCTTAACTGAGTGTTGCAGACAGACACATTCTAAGATCCAGGGAAACACTACATCTTGGGACTGTGACCGCCAAGGTGCAGTGGGAAGCAACACTGTCTGTGCTCTTTCTGCCAATGTATAAGGAGAGTCCATTAATTTGTCAAATCCCTTCGTTGCCTCAGAATTAATGTGAATAGTTTCCTGCATGACAAGAAAATGCCTTTGTTTTGCAACTGCAGGGAAGCTCTGAGAAATGTCAAATTCCATTGTATTTGCTTTTTCTCTGCATAGACTGTATGGAGCTGTTTTAGGACCTTTTGTAAGAATGATTTTTTTATAATGAAGTATACATTTGCAATTTTAAAAAAAAACAGAGTAAATGGAGATACTGCTCAGCACATAAAAGATGGAAAATCATTGTCAGCCGTTCAACCAGTGGCAGAGAATTGTCTTCACTGGTGCTGACAAGTTTGTATTTCTCATTAGTTAGCCATGATAATCCTGAAAGGAGCATCAGATTGACTTTGATGTGTTTGTCCGATTGCATTGACCTGTGTCACTGTCTGAAACACATACTAGTAGATTTCACAAAACATCAAACTCAACATTTACTGAGTAATGAACTGAATGCTGCCGCACCTGAAATTTCTCCAATACTACAGTTGTCACGCTCAACATCTTTGCTTCTTCATTATTCCCAGTTGCCAAGGACCTGACCTTCAATTGTTGGTGGGAGTGGGAATGTGTGGAAGTCTGATTTATGTATCATATTCCCATTGGATTGCATTGGATCCCATGGGTCTCCATAATGCAATCAGTATTTCAGTGAAAAAGCTGAAGATGTTTAGTGTCTGGAATTGCCTCCAGTTAAGTAGCTGCAAATGCAAAGCCAATTAAACAGCCACATTGGGCCAGTTTGGAATTCTCAATCAGCGATCTTCACCCTCAGTGTATTTGAATGACAACATGTAAGACTGCGTATGACTGAGACATCTCATTAGTTGGTTGCTTCAATGAGGCTTCACCACTTAAACTTGCAATGGTTAAGAACTACAACATTGAAGACTCCATGTGACTGAGAGTTCTTGTGAGCCGGTAGACCTGCACTGCACATGAAGTGTTCGCACAATGTAACGGCTTACTTATGAAAGAGCTAAGTAACAAAAAGATTTTGAACTCACCTGAGATTGAAGAAAGAAGTTAATTCTGCCAAGTCCACACCTCATATAGATCTGGTTGGGTTTGTAAGCACAGTTGTTTCCTGCTTTTGACAAACCGATTGTGCCTGTGAATGTAATCCCATCAGGCTGGGGTATTCAGGAATGATGCCAAAGAATGAAAACAGGTTATCAACAATCAAGGTTGAGAAAGTCAGCCTGCCTCAAGGAGTCTGGGAACCTGATAACAAAACTTTAACCAGTCGTTCGAGTAAGTGAAATTTTGCCACCCACACAATTAAATTCTCCTGCTCATAATTGAGAAGGTCCACGTAGGCCAAGAACTCTTTTTCCCAATTCCCAATCTGACAGAAATGTGTGTCATTCAATCGTCGCACTTTCCTTTGGCTAAAATATTCCCTGAAAGCAGTTACAGCCCTAAATATAGACGCATCCTCAGTGAACTGTTTGAATATTTGTAGGCCTTCTGCTTTGAGATGAATGTAGCTTTCTCACAGAACATTGTTACACCCAGGACCGATCAACCTCTTTGTGAAGAAACAGGCTTTGAATCTCAAGAATCTCCAGGTGAAGAAAAACTGTTGCTGTCCCTTCTAGATTGAAATAGTTCTCTTATATCCTCATCACTGTGTGATATATTTAGGCTAAGCTTCTGCGTGTCTTATTTATCTGATTTATCTTGGAGCATTGCACAGAGGAACTTAGTTCTAAATACAGTTTATTTAAAGAAAGCAAAATGTGGAACTTACAGAAGATTCAATCTACAAATTGTTTTTTTTTCAGAAGTCCCTGTGATCAGACAAGTTTCCTCAAACAGTAAGCTTCTATTTATTAAAGGAGATTAGCCTTCTGTTAAAAAAACGTCGTAGGAAATTTTGTATGGTCAAAGATTTTGAAATTTGTCTTCAATTCTTATGCAAATAATATTGGAAAACATTTGAGCCAAAAGCATAAGAAGCTGGCGTAAAGTTTTTAAATTAAAACTTGTCCATTTAATTTGCTGATTCTGTTTTATTTTTGGCAATATTTGGCTTAGATTTGCACTTCTATAGCTGACTTCTAACTTTTTAGATGGAGTTTTTCCTTGTAGTGCTGCAAGACTTTCCATTTTTGAAACAAATAGTTACGAGTAGCCAACCTTTAAGAGTAGAAGGAGAGGGAGTGGTGCAAAGAAGATAGGAATAAATGGGGATTGACTGGGAGAAATGGAGGAAGGGATTCTGTAAAGGACTCTGTATATCCAGTGGAGGATAAGGCAGCATTTCTGCCTGAACTTTACTAAGGCTATTAAGGACATTACCTTTTACTGGGATTTCACTGGCCATTAATTGGCCACTTTCGGGCCGTAATTAGCTTTTGGCCATAAAGGCTGTTCTTGACCATCCTGATCCTTGACTGAACCAAAGAAAGTTGTACTTCAGCCAGCACTTCACCTCCCCTATCTTCCTTCTTTACCATACAACTCCCCAGCTTCTGTTCCACTCCAAAAAATGGAGTTAATTTCTATACATTGTACTGTGCAAACCTTGACATAATCTTACCATTTTTCTCTAAGTGACCATTGCCTCAAAATTCAACAGAGTTTCAACAAAAGTCAGTCATAATTTATTAATGTTGCAATTTCCCAATCTTATACCGTGCGGCTTTTCAATCATAAACCTGTCTGGGCTACAATTTTTATCCCGTTCTCTCTTGGTTCATGACCTCTGAAAAGTGTATAAGATTGTGATGATGTTCTGAAAACCTCTGTCAACAATGGCCACAAAAACATTTAGCGCGGTATCTAAACTTTCATGGCTGTGATGTGCATTGGATCTTGCAGAACTCTCATCACAGATTCCATCATGGTGTTTAAGTTCTTGAAGCTGGTCACCTGCACCATGTTGGGCAGAAAGGTCTCCATGTTCTACCAAAGCCCCAGTAAAATTGAATCAGAGCTCCTTTAAGCTCTGACCCATTTGCAAAAGTTCATTGGTAAGCCGCCCAGTGCACCGTGTTTTTCCTGACGCATATCCATTAAACATTCTGTGGTAGCCTGGGTTGTCTACGTGTGCTTCTGAGTTATTTATAACCTCAACCTCTGGCATTTATCCTCTGCCCTTGCTGTAGGGCGTTTATGTCCTTTAATTTGCTACATGAGAAATCTGCAGTTAGGTTAACTGCGAAAGTACCTTTGGTGACTGGATCCTGAAATAGGATCAGATTGAGATACATTGAATGTCATTAGTGGCAGAAGTGTCGCCACATATTCAATATATAAACTGAAAGAAAAAGTTAAGATAGTGTGAATGGAGAGTAGTGAAAGAAGTGATGAGTGAATGCATCTGAGGATTGCATAAGGATACAGTAGAAGGACAATTGGAAAAGTTACCTGCCCTATCCAAAGGTCTGGTTTCTTACCATGCCCATAATGTACTCCTGACCATGATGACCTGCATGTCTTCTTCCATGGGAGTCAGGCTATGTAACACATGCTGAGCATTCTCTGGTTTCAACCTGGCATACGTTGTGCACAACCTTCTCCAGCCAGAAATAGAGAACATCATGGCAGCAATCCTGTGAGGTGGTTAGAGAATGCATGTTCAAATAGATGCAAGGTGTGTCACAATGAGACTGCAATCAGAGTGAATGTGTGATTGTGGGATACAGTGGGACTGAAAAATAAATAGATGACTGCACAGGTAACACTTTCACAATACACTCAAGCCTTGTTAAGTCCTTATTAATTTTCTGTGATTTTTTAATAGCAGGATCACAATTCTACATGGATGAGTCATTGACATAAATAGCAATAAGAATAATTGAAAACATTGGGTTGGAACAGAACCTGTTAGCGAGTGATATCTTTCTCTGTCTGCAGATAATCCCTGATTGCCAAGATATGCTTTTTTATATTAAAAAGAGCAAAAAAAAACTTTGCTTTCTTTCTCCATTTCCAAGATGGGATTTTGAAAATAAAGTAATGACTAAAAGGTTTTCTGTGGAATGAGATTCATGGCCCTGATGTAATTGCTAAGGCCTATAGAACGATAAAATAAAGCAGTCATTTTAATAGTTTTGGATTTTCAGATGCACTATTTTAAAGAATCCAGTCTTTGTGATATATGCCAGAAGGGCTAACATTTAGAGAATATTTGGAGTTTATCAAACTGGCTGTGGTGGTTTATCAAGAAACCATAATATGGTGGCAGACAGAATGACTGTTTGTTCCTGGCAGTAGTTGCTGCTAAATGGTAATAGCAGCAGCGACAATTTTGAAGACATTTACTAAGCATCACTAACCATCCCGATGAGTTCAGAGCTGAAGCTTATAACCAACAGCTAAGACCAAAAATACTGCAAACCCTTCAGAAGCACAGTAACTTCAAAGGAGAAAGAACACTTGTGAGTACTCTCTTTGTTCTAAAAACCCGAGGCCACTGTTGACCTGTTTAGCAGCACAGGAGTTTTGCAAGGAGTATCAAACAGCTCTAATCCAGCAGCAATTCATGCTTATAAAGGTTCCTGGTCAACACATGAGATACTGCAGGTGGAAAGCATAGAAGTGCTTTCTGTGTAGATAAGCTTTGTTCAGGTGACAGTCAATTCTGTCATCTTGTTTTCAGAAACTACGCGAACTCCACAAAAACAGGCATGTGATATTTCTTAGTGCAAATCTTAGATACTTATCTGTAACTTTTACAGTAAAAAAAAAGTTACATTTCACACCATCACATTCCTCATATTTCGAGCTCTTTGAGAAGCTGCAATCTGTGTTGGAATTGATGCTTTAATCTGACTTTAATATCTTCCACAGTAGTTCAGCTCCTCTCTCTGTGTAATGCAATTAAGGAACAGTATGCACAGAATTCCTAAATTAAAATGGAAAATAAACAGCCAAACATGAATTGACAATCTACTAGCATTCTGTCAGAGTTCCTGTTATAGAGTCGTGGAATTATAGAGATATACACCACTGAAATAGAGCCTTTGGTCCAACTCGTCCATGCCAACCAGCTATCCTAAATTAATCTAGTTCCATTTGCCAGCACTTGGCCCATATCCCTCTAAACCCGTCATATTCATATACCCATCCAGATGCCTTTTAAATGATGCCATTGTTCCAGCCTCTACCACTTCCTCTGACAGCTCGTTCCATAAATGCGCCACCCTCTGGTGGAAAAAGTTACCCATTAGGTCCCTTTTAAATCTTTCCCATCTCGCCTTAAATCTATCCTCTCTAGTTCTGGACTCCTACACCCCATGTAAAATACCTTGTCTTTTTACCCCTCATGATTTTATAAACCTCTGTAAGGTCACCCCTCAGCCTCCAAAACTCCAGCGAAAACAGCACCAGTCTATTCAGCCCCTCCCTACAGCTGAAACCCTCCAACACTGACAACATCCTTGTAAATTTTTTTTTCTTTTGAAGAAAGAATAGAATTTTACTTCATGAATCAACACATAGCTGATAAGGAAGGTCAGGCAGTCAAACACCTTAATGCTTTGAGAAACAATGGATAAAAATGAGTCAATTTGTTAGATATTTCTGATGATGACGACAGAGATTCTGACCATTTCTTTCCAGCTTTCCAATGACCAGCTTAGAGTTCAAGCTACGTTGGAAATACACGTTGAGTCACGATCATATTGCAGAAAAAGACCATTCAGCCCATCAAGTCTGCACCGACGCTCTGAAGAGAATCCCACAAAAACCCAGCCCCTCACTATAACTTCACATTTTGCCATGCATAATCCACCTAACCTGCTTTTGTTTGGAAAGTGAGAGGAAACTGGAACACCGCATGGACACAGGGAGAACATACAAATTCCGTGAAGGTAGTCACCCAAGGCTGGAATTGAACCCGGCACTATGAGGCAACTGAGACACTATGCTGCCCACAATCTCATGCCAAACTTGCAACAACCACAAGAAGCATTTGACAAATTTGTTGGTAGGTGTCAATGTAGAGGTATGGATTGTGGATGTCCCAAACTACCTTGGCTTATGGACAATGTCTCTACACCTATTAAACACTTCAGAAGCACACTTTTCAACAGAACCAAAAATATATATATCATCAATACACTGTCAGATGCAGGGCACAACCTAAGAGCTACTATCATGGACCAACAGCACCTTTGGGTATTTGAATGCAAGTGCAAACTACTCAAACTCTCATAAGAAAATCCGTCCATAGCAAAATCTGTTGTTTCGCCAGACCATCTGAAAAAGGTTCATCTTATGACCTGGGAGAAAGTGAGGTCTGCAGATGCTGGAGGTCAGAGCTGAAAATATGTTGCTGGAAAAGCGCAGCAGGTCAGGCAGCATCCAAGGAACAGGAGATTCGACGTTTCGGGCATCAGCCCTTCTTCAGGATTCCTGATTTTCAGCTCATCTTATGACCTGCATAGCCTTCTATATCAGTAGCTGGGCTTTTCCCAACGCAATGCAGAAAAGCAGCAGTGCCATATTCTTGGTAGCCCTTTAGTAGCTTTTGGATGAATGAACTAACTGAACGAGTCAGTAATCTGACTCCAGGAACATTCTCTGTTCCCTTAGATTAAAAAAAAATACAGTTCAGTTTATCCTGTATATATGTCTACTTTTGGAATCTAAGATTTTCTTTACACTGGAGAAAATCTGACAGGGCTTCATCCTGTACCCCCTCTATAATGCAGTCTAGCATGAGCTGGTCTTTCAATTTCAGTGTTGGAAATGATCCACAAGGCGGCATAAATCGCTTAAGAAAGATTCAATAGTTTCTGCTAATGCTTGCTTGTGCCAATTAAATATTCATAACTGGTTTCTTGTTAAAATAAAATAGGAGTCAAAGCTTTAATTACATTGGTGTATGTTGCTGTCCCCTTTGTAAGACAGTGCCAGGCAAGAATGATGTTGGCTCTGGAACTGAACATGTAAAACAACATTCTGACCTCCTCCTTGTCTGGCTTCTTGTGAATATGCTGTATTATTGTATGTGCTAAACCATTGGAGTCAGCTTGCCCAAAATAAGCAGCCTGCTTGGGACTCCCATTATTTTCTAGCAAGTCCAGGAAAGGCTGGACATTTTCCATCATTAAAATATGTGCAGAGTAGACTGTATTGACCAAATCATTCCTAGCTCTCAAATATTTTTGTAATGTTACATGAGAGTCCTTTCTTGTCCATTTTATTTTTCTCTGTAAACTAATGAACAATCCGAGTCTATTCATCCCTTTGAGCAGATAATTGTCTCCTAATATTTATTGTGTACTCTGCGATGGGTTTTCTCCTGTGTTTTCAGCATTTCGGTGGGTTTTCCAATTCTGCAATTCAGTTCCTAGTTCAGTCTTGAAGCCCCGATCACTGCTGATGTTCCACCATGAATATTTTTCCCATGCCTGTCCTTGGGTGGCTAGGCTGGCCTGGGGTTGATTTCTTCCCCTAATCTTTACTGTCACTGGACTTCATTTTAGGCTCTTCTGATTTTCTTGACTCTGTTTCCACTTGTCATCATGCAGTACAGTGATCTCTGCAATCACCTGAGTGAATGTCAACAGGCTTCATTGTATATAAGTATATGCTGAGGCTTGTAAAAGAGTACATCTTATCTGGAGCCCAACATACTAGTTCCAGTTCTTTGTAATCTGAAATCGCAACATGCTTAGGAACTATGCTTACAGTCACGGTATAATTTCCATCTCTCTACTACTACAACATTCCAATGTAGGGCTGTCACATCAAGACATTGGTATCAAATCAGAAATGAGGAAGTTGGGGTTGTGACAAAGCATTCTCAATAAGAAATGACTAAGGATGTAAAGAAATAAGAAGCATGAACACCCAGCAACAGAAAAATGAAGATCAGTCAAATTATTATTCAAAATGTGTTCTGAAAATATTTGTAACCATATCACAAATTCCCTACACTACGGAAGCAGGCCTTTCAGCACATCAAATCTAACCTACCCCTTGACAGGGGATCCAACCCAGAACCACCTCCTCCCATCTGATTCCTATAACCCTGCATTTCCTGTCACTAATCCACCTAGCCTGCACATCCCTGGACACTATGGGCAATTCAGCATGGCAGTCCACCTAACCTGCACATCTTTGGACTATGGGGGTGACTCCACAGCACCCAAAGGAAACCCACGCAAACACGGGAAAAATGTACAAACTCCACACACATTAGTGGCCTAATGGTGGAATTGAACCCAGGTCCCTGGCACAGTGAAGCAACAGTGCTAACCACTGAGTCATCATGTTGTCCTTGTAAATTGCCCCAGTAAATGCAAATTAAAATATGACACATACATAATAATCTGATTTGAATTTACTGTCATATTTTTGTGGAATATCTTCAGAAAGGTTCTATTTCAATTTCTGTGCTATTAGTTTAGACTTTGACTGGATGTTTCTCCTTGGATCATTTGCAAGGTGATAACATGCTTTTATTCTAAGCACGTGGTGACGTCTTCAGCAATTTGTTGGTAAGGCCACCATTCACCTTGTGGGGAGCTTTGCCTGAATAAAAAAATAGTATTTTTCTGTCATAACTTGTATGTGCTCTAGATATCCCAAGAAGATTTATAACTAACAAAATATTTTTGGAGTGCAATAATGTTGAAAATACAGCAGCCAATTTGAACACAGCATGGTCCCACTAACAGCAATTTGTTGATGATCATTTCATCTGTCATCATTGCTGTTTTTTGAGAGATAAATATTTACTTTCTCCAAAATACTTCAAAATAAATTGGAAACAGATTCTAAAAGCCTTAATTAATGAAAAGTATTTGCAACTGAGCCTATTTTATTATGACTTTCTCAGTTGGTATCTCAGCTACTTAGACAGCACCAATGATTAACAATATTTATGGTTGCTTTCACTAAGAAAAAGGACGCTGGTTTTTAACATGTACCTTATGAACTCAAGACATCTCAAGTATTTTATAGTCAATGTATGTTTTGCTAGTGGCACTCAGGAGGGTTTAAATTAGTGTAGTGGGTTGGGGTGAGAACCAGAGCTGAAAATGTGTTGCTGGAAAAGCGCAGCAGGTCAGGCAGCATCCAAAGAGCAGGAGAATCGACATTTCGGGCATGAGCCCTTCTTCAGGCAATGAAGAAGGGCTCATGCCCGAAACGTCGATTCTCCTGTTCTTTGGATGCTGCCTGACCTGCTGCGCTTTTCCAGCAACACATTTTCAGCTCTGATCTCCAGCATCTGCAGTCCTCACTTTCTCCTGGGGTAAGAACCAGAGCAGTAGATCAACACGTGGAGTGATTGAGGAGAAGGAAACAGTTAAATCAAGTTATCCGAATAGGAAGAACAGCAAGGCTGGATTTATGATCATGGTTCGACTGGCGGTCTGAAATGTATTTATTGTAATGCAAGGAATATAACAGGTAAGAACCTGGATTAATACAAAGTGGTAGCCATTACAGAATCCTGGTTGAGAAAAGGGCAGGACTGGCAGCTCAACATTCTAGTGTTTAAATACTTTAGGCATGAGCGAGAGGGGTGTGGGAGTTGCATTATTGATTAAGGAGAATCCCACAACTGCACTAAGTGAGGACATGTTGAACGGCTTAACCCATATGGCTCAAACTCAGGAATAAGAAAAGTGCAATCACAATAATTGGGTTATACTATAGGCCTTCAAATAGCCAGCAGAAGATAGAGCAACAGATATGTAGGCAGATCATGGAAATATGCAAAAGCAGCAGAGTTGTTGTAGTGGGTGATTTTAGTATGCCCAATATTGACTGGGACTCCCATAATGCTAGGGCTTATATGGAGGAGAATTTGTTAAGTGCATCCAGGAAAATTTCCTGAAACAATATGTAGATAGTCCAATGAGGAAAAGGGCTGTTCTAGGCCTTGTACTAGGGAGTAAGCCTGACTATGTGATCAAAGCTTCAGTGGAAAAACAATTTGAGAACAGTGATCATAATTCTGTAAATTTTAAGATAAGGATAAAACTGGTCCTTAAGTCAAGATACTAAATTGGGGGATAGCTAATTACAAAAGCATTAGGCAGGAATTTGAGAAATTAAATTGGGAGCAGCTGTTTGAGGGTAAATCCACATTTGACATGTGGGAATTTTTTAAAGACCAGGTGATCAGCGTTCAGCACCAGCATGTTCCTGTGATGATGAAAGACAAGAAGGGCAAGGTTCAAGAACTCAGGATGATAAGAGATATTGAAAGTTTGGTTTAAAAAAAGCTTTTGTAAGGTTTAGAAAACTGGTATCAGATAAGATCCTTGAGGAGTATAAAGGGGACAGAAATTAACTTAAATGAATTAGGTTTAAAAAGGGACATGAAATATCCTTGGCAAATGGATTAATGAGGATCCCAAAGCATGTTATACATATATTAGGAGCAAGAGGGTAGCTAGGAAAATGATAGGTCACCTCAAGGATAAAGGAGGGAATTTATGAATACAGCCACAGGGAAGTGGGTGAGGTCCTTAATAACTATGTTGCATTGATATTCAGGACATGGATAATACTTTAGGGAGGGATATGTTGATATTTCAGGATTTGGAGGTGCTGCCGTTGGACTGGGGTGGACTAAGTTAAAAATCACACAACACCAGTTTATCGTCCAACAGGTTTATATGAAGCACAAGCTTTCAAAGTGCTGCTTCTTAAAAAGCTGTTGGGCTATAATCTGGTGTTGTGTAATTTCTAACTTTGATATTTCAAGAAGGAGGTGGTGTTTGGTGACTTGAAAAATATTGAGGCAGGTAAGTGCCCAGGGCCTGAGAGATCTATCCTCATTTACTGAGGGTGGTGAGGGTGGTAAGGGGGGGAGACTGCAGGGTCTTTGACAGAGATCTTTGTAGCCTCTTCAGCCACTTTGTAGCCTCTTCTGGCATGGGACCAGAAAATTGGAGAATAGGCAATGTTGTTCCTTTGTTTAAGATAGACAACAAGGATAATCAAAGAAATTATAGATCAGCGAGCCTTATATCAATAGTAGGGAAATTAGTGGAGATGATTCTTAAAGATAGGATTTACTCAGATTTCAAAAATAATATATTTCTTGGAAATAGTCAGAGTGGCTTTGTGTGCAGGATATCATGTCTTACAGATTTTAGTGAGGATCTTAAGGAAGAGATGAAGATGATTGATGTAAGTAGAGAAGTGGATGTTGTCTACATGGACTTGAATAAAGCATTTCATGAGATATTTTATGATATGCTAGTCCAAAAGATTATGTCACATATAATCCATTGTAAGTTGGTAAATTGGATACAAAATTGGTCATAGAAGAGAGAGATTAGTTGTGGAAGGGTGTTTTTCTGACTGGAGGTCTGTGATCAGTAGTGCTCCAAAAGGATCAATGCTAGGATCTCTACTATTTGTAACACATAAAAATGGATGAAAATGCAAAAGGTTTGATTAGTAAGTTTTCAGACAATGCAAAAATTGACGGAGTTGTGGATAGGTGAGGAATGTTGCCAAAGGATACAGCACTATATAAATCAGTTGGAAAGTTGGATGGAGATGGAGGTTAATCCAGACAAGTGTGAAGTGATACAGTTTGGGAGGTCAAGAGGAAAGTATTCAGTAAATGTCCGCTCACTTAGGATCAAGCTGATAGTTCCCTGAAATTAGCAACACAAGTGGCTAATCTGATAAGGAAGGCATACAGCATGCTTGCTTTCATCAGTTGGGGCATTGAGTATAAAAGTTGGCAAGTCGTGTTTTGGTTGTATAAACTTTAGTTCGGCCACAGTTGGAATATTGTATGCAGATCTGGTCACACTATAGGAAGAGTATGGAGGCTTTAGAGAAGATACAGGACATTGCCTGGATTGAAGTGTATTAGCTATAAGAAGAGGTTGGATTGTTTTCACATGAGCACTGGGCATTGACAGTGACATGAGAAAAGTACAGAAAATTGAGTGACATGGTTAGATTAGATTAGATTAGACTTACAGTGTGGAAACAGGCCCTTCAGCCCAACAAGTCCACATTGACCCGCCGAAGCGCAACCCACCCGTACCCCTACATTTACCCCTACCTAACACTACGGGCAATTTAGCATGGCCAATTCGCCTGACCCGCACGTCTTTGGACTGTGGGAGGACACCGGAGCACCCGGAGGAAACCCACGCAGACACGGGGAGAACGTGCAAACTCCACACAGTCAGTCGCCTGAGTCGGGAATTGAACCCGGGTCTCAGGCGCTGTGAGGCAGCAGTGCTAACCACTGTGCCACTGTGCCGCCCACAAAGGTGAGAGGGGAAAGTTTAAAGGAAATGTGCGCAGCAGGGTTTTTACATCTCTACTTCGCAGCCAGAGGTGATGATAGAAACAGATATAATAGCAACATTTAAAAGGCATTTTGACAGACACGTGAACAAGCAGGGAATAGAGGGATTGTGGACCATGTACAGGTAGTTGGGAACAGTTTAAAATGAAAATGTGCCCAGCACAGATATGGTGGGTGCTGAGCCTGTTCCTGTGCTGTACTTATCTATGATCTACATAAGAGTAGGTATTGTCATCATGTAGGGAATCCAGCAACAAATGTGCCCACCAATAATAATGTGATAATGATAAAAAAAATGTTTGTAATATTGGTCAAAAGAAAATTTCTGGCTATTATCAAACTTTTACATCTCCCAAGTAGTACAGCTAGCATCTCGGATCTGCACTTTATTTGAAAGATGGCACATAACGACGTAACACTTGTTGAGTGAAATGTCAGCAAATGCTGGGTGGAATTCCTTGGTGTGGGTGTGAGTCCTCAGACTTTACAGAAAAATTACTGTGGATGAGGTGTATATCTCCTAACATGGTTGATGGTACCTTTATATAACCCTTGGATTGACACAGAATGAAGGTAGAATGCTGCTCCTGCTCAAACCAGCAGGTGTGACAGCGCTCCGTAACACAACATTTCAATACCTGGACCACACCAATGGAGCCTTGCACTTTAGCTTAGAAAAGATGTCTTGCGTCATTATGACACACTACGTCCTTCACAAGTGGAGCTGAAAAATTAGAGGGGTGGGGAGGATATCCTGAATCAAGATGAAATTGGGAAATAACTGCAAACTTCTGAAGCTGTAAATGAGACTGAGGATCAGAATACTGACCAGGAGGGCTGTCCACACATACAGGATGGAGGGAAGGCTAAGGAACAAGAGACATTTTTTTTTCTGCAGGCCAATGCACCATGAGAAAGACTGGACACTTGATTTGTGTATTGTACATTTCCCAGTCTTGAAGACAATGTATTTCATTTAACAGTTGATTCATAGAATGAAACTTTCTATCCAGAAAAGTATGGACTCCATACTCTCACCCATTAGGTGCATAGAAGGGTGCAATGATGTGTTTCTGCCAGACCTGAGAACATTGCCTGCTCATTGTGCCTAGCCCCAATATTAGCCACATGAAAGTTCCACGTCTTGGTTGTAATCATCAATGCTACGGTTCAAGAATCCCTGACATCAGAGGCTACCTTCAGACAAGGCGTTGATTGCTTGTGAGAAGCAAATAATGCTTGCCGATTGCAACTTATTTCATCCTTGGGTTCACTGGCGAGGCTGTTCATGTTCCACATGAGTGTAACTTATCCAGATCCAACAGTGACTATTGTACTGCAGCATACATTTCAAAACTGCATCTGAAGATACCTTTACAAAGTTGAAAGGTTATTTACACTGATGAGTCATCCTTGCCATCTGTGTGTCCTGAGTAATCATTTTTCTTTCTCTCCCTCCTCCCACTGTGCAATCCTGACTTCAGCAGCTTGTAGGGAGGGAAGCTGCTCTTTGGTTGGCCCTGTTCACTTGGAGGACTTGGCTGGTCATCCCCAGGGGCAGTGTGGCCTAGAAGTTGCAGGTTCCACCCTGACCTTAAATTTACCTGGACCATCTCTGATACCTCCCTCCCCCTCCTGAACCTCTCCATCTCCATTAATGACGACCGACTTGACACCAACATTTTTTACTAACCCACCAATTACCACAGCTACCTGGATTACATCTCTTCCCACCCTACTTCCTGCAAAAATGCCATCCCGTATTCCCAATTCCTCCACCTCCGCCGTATATGGTCCCAGGAGGACCAGTTCCACCACAAAACACACCAGATAGCCTCCTTCTTTAGAGATCGCAATTTCTCTTCCCACAAGGTTAAAGATGCCCTCCAATACATCTCGTCCACATCGCGCATCTCCGCCCTCAGACCCCACCCTGCCAACCGTAACAAGGACAGAACCCCATTGGTCCTCACTTTCCACCCTACCAACCTTTGCATAAACCACATCATCCGATGACATTTCCACCACCTCCAAACGGACCCCACCACCAGGGATATATTTCCCTCCCCACCCCTTTCCACCTTCCGCAAAGACCGTTCCCTCCGTGACTACCTGGTCAGGTCCACGCCCCCCCCCAGCAACTCACCCTCCCCTGCCACTGCAGGAATTGTAAAACCTGTGCCCACGCCTCCTCCCTGACCTCCATCCAAGGCCCCAAAGGAGCCTTCCACATCCATCAAAGCTTTACCTGCATATCCACCAATATCATTGGCAGTTGCCCGCCCATCTATGGAGACAGCCTGATACATGCATACTTAACTCAGCACGGTTCAGATAATGTTAGTAGACTCCTTCATCCTTCGATCCAATTTAGTGAGTACCTCTGACAAAACACCCTAAACATAGAAAACAGGAGCAGGAGGCTATTCAGCCTTTCAAGATTGCTTCACCATTCAATATGATCATGTCTCATCATCCAACTGAGAAACCTGTTCCTTCTTTCTCCCTATAGCCTTTGATCAGTTTATCTATTAGAACTATGGTTAATTCCTTGACAACATTTTAATGTTTTGACCTTTGCCTCCTTCTGTGGAAGAGAATTCCACAGGTTCACATCTCCTCAGGTGAAGTAAATTCTCCTTCTCTCAGTCCTGAATGGCCTACTGTGTATCATTAAACTGTGGCCTCTGGTTCTGGACTCCCTGACCATCAGAACATTCTTTCTGCATTTACCTTGTCTAGTCCTGGTACAATTTTATAGATTTAGTTATAAATTTTATACTTTATTAAATGAGATCCCCATCATTCTTCTAAACTTCATGAATGAAGTCCTTATCTCTTCATATATAAGTTCTGCCATCCCAGAAATCAGAGTCAAGAGTGTGGTGCTGGAAAAGCACAGCAGGTCAGGCAGCATCAAAGAAGCAGGAAAATCGATGTTTTGGGCAAAAGCCCTTCATCAGGAAGGCCAGGAATCAGTCCGATGAACCTGTTCCTGTGCCTGTCCATGCTATTTGACAAAGTCATTATTGACTGAACATAGGGACTTGTCTTTTGACTGGACCTGAACAGATGCCTGGTTTCTTGCAGTTTTCTGAGCTCTGGAGATTTAGGTGTTTCTTCCTCAACCAACAACAAAGATGTACGAGTGACATGCTCACCGACTATACTGCCAAGTCTAATCCAGAGAGAGTACCTATCCGGGCGAATATTTCTGAGTTTGGCAAGGGTTCAGGAAAAAGCCTTGCTCGAGTCCCCCTAAGGGTTCAATAGAATCTTTCTCAGAGGTGGAGCTGCAGCTAAGGTTCCCTGGTACTTGCATCTTTGTCGGAGCATTTCTGAGTGCTGTTGATGCCTGTATGAAAAGTGAAGGAACTAGTTGTTGAAGATGTATAAAAGCTGATGCAAATTAAGAATGTATTAGTATTCTCTGGGGAGTTACTCATCAGAGAACAATGAAGCTTATTGGGATTATTAGGAGAAAGTGAGGACTGCAGATGCTGGAGATCAGAGCTGAAAATGTGTTGCTGGAAAAGTGCAGCATGTCAGGCAGCATCCAAGGAGCAGGAGAATAGACGTTTCAGGCATGAGCCCTTCTTCAGGGCTCCTGAAGAAGGGCTCATGCCCGAAACGTCGATTCTCCTGCTCCTTGGATGCTGTCTGACCTGCTGCGCTTTTCCAGCAACACATTTTTAGCTCTTATTGCGTTTATTGGCCAGTACAGTCTTTCCATCTCATCATGAACAATCCTGCTCTCATTCAGCTAAATCCAGAAATGTCTACTTGTGGGGGGTAGAGACTGATGTCTGCCAAGCCTCTCGTTCTCTTGGTTCAGTTACAAGCTAGATTTTCCTGCAATGAGACAAAAGGGAGAAGTTGAGTATAATGGAAATGGATACAAGAAAAGTTAGTAGTGACACCTGAGCAGGAGAGTACCCCCACTAAGTACATAGTTGGCAGGAAGATTCGCAGTTTGCAATGATAAGGTGTGTGAGAGCTTTTGAGTGAACATGCAATACTGGAAGTCATAATCCATGAGCATTGGTGAGAGATATGTGGTAGAATTAAAGTGATTGTGAGATAGCAAAGAAAAGCTGGTGGCACTTAGCTCTGCAGAGCACAGAAGATTGTTGACCTTCTTTCTGCACTGCTGGATGTTGCACCTCACTCTGTGCACAGCACTTTGCCTGGGATGAATCTTTCTTATTCAGCCATATATGGAATATTGAGGCTTGAGCACCACAGGGTAAGCCCAGCCCCAGTTTGCAACATCTGAAGTGGTATAATGCTGAGCTGTAAATATCGCAGCAGAAATGTGAAAGCTAAAATGTCCCAGATGTAGTGAGCACTTCTCCCTCTCTGGACACGTGATTCCCCAAGAAAAGCTCCCAATAACCCCGATGTATATTTAAAGAGGTGAACTGTGCAAGACCATACGAGGAGCGTCACTCTGAGTTATGGCAGACTTGTTCACCTCACTCGACAAAACAGTTTCACTGAAAATGAAAAAAATCAGCCCATCACCCAAGTAAATGGGTGTTGGGATGTTGGTCTTCATCTCTAGTTAACCTGAAAATGTTCTGATGGACCTTCTCTAAGTTATTGATTTCACTGCTATTAGGATTAGAGCCAAATAAGGTAAAGGTGGCAAATTCCTTCACTCTAATGACATCACTATTGGGATTTTTTGGTCTTTATTTGCTGGCAGAGCCAAAAGAAATCAAATTCCAATTTGTAACTTACCATCATAAGATTGAAATGTATGAGCTTTGGTCTGCTTGTCAAGTCCCATGACCATGAGAATAGATGTATTTTTCTCTGAGAAAATAATGAAGAATATTTTACTATGTCCTCCAAGTGACTTAAGTACACCTGGAAATTGAGCTTGTTTTTTTTCTAGTTCCTCTTGTTACCTGCTGCTTATATCAATCTTTGACCTTTTATTTAGTCTTCAAATTCTGCTAAATTCCTTTGTTTTCCAAAAAAGGCAGCAAGCCATTCTAGGTGTAAAGATATTGTTTTGTTTAAAAGTTTAGAGGCTGCATGGATGATCATTCCTGGACTGACCTAGAGCAGACCTCTTTCCAAAATCTTCCGTATCAAAGAGGTGACCCATCATGATGAAGTCATGATGTTATTCTCAGGCATAAAAACATTGGGTTGGGTATTCTGAGCAGTGCCAATTTCATGTAGCTTGCCGCTCTTCCCCCTTCTTCTTTTACGAAAGCGTGGAACTCTACATTTCTGAGAGGGGATTCTGCACAGGGTTCCTCCAAAATGTGGAGTCATATTCCCAACCTGACAGATATTCTGCCTGTAGAACAGTCAGAAGAAGGCAAATGGTACCTCCCCTACTTTCGCCACAGTCAGCTGTCATCTTCTGAAGTTTAAAGATCCCGACAGCCACTTTGCTAGCTGCCATCAAAAGGTAAGGACGTAAGGTGAATGTGATGCTAGTGTGCTGTGAGGGTTGGGTTCTGAATGGGTGGATTTCCAGGTAAGCAAGCTTCCAGGTCTGTGCGGTGTTTGGGTGCCTGATAAGTAACATACCGGCAAGGAAGGGGGTCAACTGGGGAGAGGTAAGGTGCCGAGGTATGATGCCAGATGGGCAGAATGCAGAGTGATAGGTGGGTTGCAGTTGCCCTCCAGAATTGTCCACATCTCTAGCCAAAGCTGTTTCAGTACAGCTACAACATTGGCATCTACCTGACAATGTGAGTAAGACTATCTGATGACAGTGGGATCAGGACCAGTCCAGTTGGGGGGTGGGACAGGAGGTGTCTAGTGATGGTTGTTCGGTCAGGGTCCTTGGGGTGAAAGAGGTCTGGAGAAGGTGTAGTTTGGGATGGGTGAGGTAAGTATAAGAAGTAACACAAATTCTGTTTACCATTGAAAGCATGAAATCTTTTGCTAATGCACTAAATGATCAAATATCTCATTCTTAGGTTGCACTCATCATTGCTGACTGATTTGTACATACAGACAATTATGGAGTTGATGCAAAGGATTCTTATTACTTGGGAGTTAGACTACATATTCAATATCTAACTTTTAGTCAGTTCAATAACTAACTGTAACTTTTACTGAGTAACTATTTTACTCAATTTTGTCAGAATTGTAAAAGTCTCAGAGTTGAAATGATGACTTTGGTGGGTCTTAGGCCTAGCTGAATTGCCCAAGAGAATGTTTGATTTCCCAGGTAATTCCTTCAGATTCTGCTGTAATGGGAATTCCACAGATTTCCCATGCACAACTATTATCTGTGCTGGCAGAACAACAATCCAGCCAGGGAAGATCTGGGCCATTGTTCTCATTGAACTGCCAGCCAAGAAACATCAGCTTCTTGTAATACTATTATTGAAGCTCTATAATTGGATTGCTTTTTTTAATAGTGCACGATAATATATTACTGTTGTCATCAAGAACAATGAAACAGAAATAGTCTTAATTTCACTTCCATCCTCCAAGTGTCAGGAAGAATCTTGGTTATATTGCCTCAGATGTTCCTTTTTTACAATGATTGTGTCTCTATGCCTGATCTCCTCCTCACTGCATGATTTCATTTTCGCTTTCTGAGGTCCCAAATCAACAATAACCTGTTTTAATTTGCACAGCGAGTTCCAAGCACAAATAATTCAATATTCCTGCTTTAGCTGAAAATTTGCATGTCGTGTTTTTATTATAATAAGATTTTAAAAATTCAGAAGCAATAGAAACAGAAAACAATGACAATACAGCATTTCATCTCAGCTGAAAGCTCAATACCTGTGAAATTTCAAGAGAATCCTTTGTATCAGCTCTGCATAAAATAATTGTCTGGATGTACAAATCAGTCAGTAATGAAGGGTGCAACCTAAGAATGAGATATTTGATCATTTAGTGCATTGGCAAAAGATTTCATTCTTTCAGTGGTAAACAGAATTTGTATTGCTTCTTAATTCTTGTGCATAAGTCTGTGAGAAATATTGGGCAGAATTTTAATGGAGTTACTCCACTCTCATCAGTCAAAGCCTGCAGTAGTTTGGAACCTGCTATTCAGATAAGCAGACCTTGCTGTTTAACATTTAAAATCACGCAACACCAAGTTATAATCCAACTTGTTTATTTGGAAGCATCAGCTTTCAGAGCGCTGCTCCTTCATCAGGTGGTTTTGTGGGAGTATAAAATCATAGGATACAGAATTTATAGCAAAAGTTTACAGTGTGATGTAACTGAAATTATATATTGAAAAAGACCTGGGTTGTATGTTAAGTCTCAGTTGTTATTTCTCACATTTGTACCTTACGGTGGCTCAGAGGTTAGCACTGCTGCCTCACAGTGCCAGGGTCCCAGGTTCGATTCTAGCCTCAGGCGAATGTCTGTGTGGAGTTTGCACATTCTCCCAGTGTCTGTGTGGGTTTTCTCCGGCTGCTCTGGTTTCCTCCCACAGTCCAAAGATGTGCAGGTCAGGTGAATTGGCCATGGTAAATTGCCCATAGTATTAGGTATATTAGTCAGAGGGAAATGGAACCGGGTGGGTTACTCTTCAGAGGGTCGGTGTGGACTTGTTGGGCCTAAGGGCCTGTTTCCACACTGTAGGGAATCTAATCTGCTGCTTTCTCTCTTTCACAAATCCAGGGAGAGGTAGAGAACAGCAGCATGCCTATCCAAGCAAAACCATCTGAAACACAGTGGAGGATTGCTTGATGAGGTTATGGCCATGATCTTGTAGAAACTAGGATTTCCCAGGTGGTTGCTGATAGAGTTAGATATCTAGGGTGACTGTAGCCTAGTAGAACATCACTAGACTAGCAGCTTAGAATCCCACGTTAATGTTCTGAGAGCATGGGATCAAATGCAATCATGGCAGGTGGTGAAATTTGAATTTAATTTATAAGGAAATGTTGAATCAGTATCATGTCTCAAATATGGGTGTTCCCTTCCACACGGAGGAACAGATATTGTGTAAAATGAGTGAAATGGTTGCCCTATACACTCAGAATGCCACTTTAAGTAGAATCGAATGGTACGTAGAAGTGAGGTCTCTGCTCGAGGTGCTCCCACCCCCCGTCCCTCAAAATTATACACCCCCCACCACCCACCACTGAATCCCACACACTGCATTCTGTCCTGATACGAAGTTTACTTCTGTACAGGTGCTTGTGGGGTTTTGACTTTGTCAAAGCTTTCATGGCCTCCAAAGACCAGTGGACATTTGCCACAAGCATCTGCGTACCAGGGCAAGGAAAGAGGCAATTTGTCTACATTTGCTCTCCTGAAGCCACAGGGGTAGGATCATGAAGAAGTACTACAAAGCAAAACCTTTACTTACACAAGAGGAGTTACTTGGGTGCTATTGGCCATGTGACTCTCATAATATTTCATAAAATGTTAATAAATCAAGCATTTTATACCAAGCTTCTATTCTGGTCATCTAAATTTTGCCTTCCACATTCCATAAAGCTATTAGCTTTTAGGAGAACTACATGACAAGACTGGAAGATGAGCTAAAGTTATGAATGAAATGGAAACAGATATTGATGGGACACATAACCAGTACAGAGTGAAAGTTTTGCAGTAGCTTCCAAGGTATTTTGTCCAGGCATCCATGAAAACCTTGCAGTGGTCACAAAGCAGCTGAATGTTATTGGAATGACTCAGAAACAGGCATAAACAATTTCGCACTATTCAACCCATCAACAAAATCATCCTTGCCACATTATCCATTTTGTCTTAATTACTGCACAAAAATCTATCAACCATTGATTTGAAGAAACTCAATGACAGGACATCCAAAGTTCTCGAGATAAAGACTTTCAAGGATTCACAGCCCTGTCATTGAAGAAAGTACCTCTTATTTCAGCTCTCATTGGCCAAACGTGTTATCCTGGAATTGAGCCCGTTTCGGATTTCTCAGGCAGAGAGACATTTTCTCAGCATCTGCCCTGTCAAGCCCTACAAGTATATTTCACAATTTTATATGTTTCACACGGATTACTGCTCATTTTTCTAAGCTTCAGGCACTATTGACCTGATCTACTCAATCTCTCATAATAGTGCAATTCCTTTATCCCAACAATGACCCTAGTGATTCATCATTGTATTTGCTCTAGGGTGTGTCTTGGAGAGATGGTGGCTCAATGGTAATGACACTGGATGAGCAACCCTCAAGCAATATTAATGTTGTAAGGACATGCATTTGAATGTTGCCAATACAGATATTAAATATGAATGCACCAAACAAAAAGATATCCAGGAAAACTGCCATCTTTACCTTATATGGTTAAAACAGATCTACAGACCCATTGTCCTCTTACCTGTCCTCTGGGCAATTAGGGATGGGCAATAAATGCTGATCTAGCTGTGCTGTTCACATCCTATGGAAAAACAAACAAAAATATATACCATCCTTATGAACTGTAAACAATAGCTTTCATGTGCTCTTACCAATTCCCTGAGCAACTGTACAAAGATGCCTTTAATCTTACAGCATACATTTCATTGTAACAAAGTTTAACAGATGCCACCAGGGAAATTCATTAAAAACCTGGAATTAAAAGTTTAATGATGACCATGAAAATATTATTGATTGTCATAAAAACCCATCTGGCTCCCCCATATCCTTTAGGGAAGGAAGCTGACATCTTTATGTAAATTGGGCCGGATGTGACTCCAGACCCACAGCAATGTGCCTGATTCTTAAAATGCCTTCTGAAAAGACCTACCAAACCATTCAGTCATAACAGATGTTAGAAAGTTTCAAACAAACAATTTGCATCAACTAAAGGACCAGAAACAACCCGAGAAAATCGTCATCTTCAGCAGTGGTCCCTCACAGATGACGATGATTCTCTTCCACTCTTAGGGTGAATCAACAGGAGGCTGTACAGACTGATACAGCTACCGCAGGTTCAGTTCCACTTGGGGCAGGTGGTGGGTGGGACATTGGCATGGCAGGCACTCCTTTCGCTGGTCCCACTTGGCTTCCGTTATTTCCCGACAGCAGTTCTCGAGGTGCTCGATGCCTTCCCGGATGTTCAACTTCCACTTTAGATGGTCCTGGCCAATGATTCACAGGTGTTAGTGGGAGTACAGCACCTGCTTGGGGAGTCTCATGTAGACAACGTGCCCAGCCCATCAAAGGTGATTGAAAGTGGTCAGTACCTCGATGCTGGGGATGTTGGCCTGGTCAAGGCTGGTGTTATTGTTTCTTTCTTCCCCGCAGATTGACACAGGCAGCGTTGGTAGTACTGCTCCAACACCTTGAGCTGTCTGCTGGAGACAGTCCACGTCGCAGAGTCATAGAGGAGGGGGGAACCTTTTCCTCAGGCAGTTGAAGGCTATACTAGCGCACTGGAGGTGATAAAAAATATAGCCTTGCTGACCCTGCAAATGCTCCTTACAATTATCGAGGGGGTTCATGCCAAAATTTGGAGTGTTATCTAACAGACTAGCCAAGTGACAGCCTGATATAGTCATACTCAAGAATCATATGTGAGTGTGTGGTGCTGGAAAAGCACAGCAGGTCAGGCAGCATCCGAGGAACAGGTGAATCCACATTTTGGGCATAAGCCCTTCATCATGAATAAGGCATATGGACTGGGAGAGCTGACAGATAAATGGGAGGGGGTGGGGCTGGGGGGAGGTAGCTGAGAAAGCAATAGGCAGTTGAAGGTGAGGGAGAAGGTGATAGGTCAGAGTGGAGGATGGAGCAAATAGGTGGGAAGAAAAATGGACATGTAGGACTGTCCAAAAGGACGGTGCCAAGTTGAAAGGTTGGGACTAGGATAAAGTGGGGGGAGGAGAAATGGGGAAACTGGTGATCCCATGTGGTTGGAGGGTCCTGCAGTCAGGTCGTTAGGGTTTGGCAATGGAGGAGACCCAGGACATGAATATCCTTTGCAGAGGATATCCTTTGCAGGGGAAGTTGAAGTGTTCAGCCACGGGGCAGTGGGGTTGGTTGGTGCAAGTGTCCCAGAGATGTTCCCTGAAATGGTCTGCAACTTGGCGTCATTTCTCCCCAATGCAGAGGAGACCACATCAGGTGCAACAGACACAGTAGATAACATTTGTGGAAGTACAGGTAAATTTCTGTTGGATGTGAAAGAATCCTTTGGGGCCTTGGACGGAGCTGAGGGAGGAGGTGTGAGCGCAGGTTTTGAACTTCTTGTGGTGGCAGAGGAAGGTGCCAGGAGTGGGGTGTGGGCTGATTGGGGTGTGGATCTGACAAGGGAGTCACGGAGGGAATGGTTTCTTTGAAACGTTGATGGGATTTGGGAGGAAAGATACCCCTAGTGGTGAGTCTGTTTGTAGGTGGTGGAAATGGTGAAGGATGATGCAATGCATTTGAAGGTGAGTGGGGTAAAAGGTGAGAACTGGGGGGAGGGGGGGGGTTGTCTTTGCTGTGATTGGAGAGGTGGGCGTTCAAGTGTGGAGATGCAGGAAGTGGAGGAGATGTGCTAGAGGGTATCATTGACCACGTGAGAGAGGAAAGTCTGGTCTTTGAAGAGGGAGGCCATTTGGTGTGTTCCGTGGCGGAATTGGTCCTCCTGGGAGCAGGTGCGATCGAGGTGGAAGAATTGGGAAAAAGGGATGCCTCCTTTTGCAGGAAGCAGTGTGGAAGAAGTGTAGTTCAGGTAGCTGTGGGAGTCAGTGGATTTGTAGTAGATGTCCGTGGTTAGTTTGTCCCTGGAGATGGACATGGAGAGGAAGGGGGAAGGAGGAGCCAAGATGGTTCAGGTGATTTTGTGGTCAGCGTGGAAGGTGTATGTGAAGTTGATGAACTGTTCAACCTCCTCGTGGGAGTACGAGGTAGCGCTGATACACCATCAATGTAGCGGAGGAAATGTTGTGGAATGGTGCCCGTGTAACTGCAGAAGATGGACTGTTCCATGTACCTGATGAAGCAGCAGGCATGTGGGTGCTTGTGGGTACCTCTTTGGTTTGGAGAAAGTGAGCAGGTTGGTCGGACAAGTTGTTGAGGGTGAGGACCGGTTCAGCCAGGAGAATGAGAGTGCGAGTGGAAGGGCACTGGTTAGTTTGGCATGAGAGGAAGAAATGGAGGGCCAGGAGGCCTGTTGTGAGAATCTGCAGTCCTCACTTTCTCCATTCTCAAGAATCATAACTTATAGACAGTGTCTCAGAAACCACCATCACCCTTCTTGGATATGTCCTGTCCCACTAGCAGGATAGACCCACCAAAGAACGTGCACCAATGTGACACCTTCAGGGGGGAGTTGGCCTGGATGCCCTTGACATTGAATCAGGAAACCATTAACTCTCATTGGGTCAGGTCAAACGAGGGCAAGGAAGTCTCCTGCTGATTAGTACATGTATAAAAAAACCCTCCCCATCTCAAATCTCTGTTGTCTATTAGTTAGCCGATCCTCTATCTATGTAAATATTGTACATCTAATACCATGGGCTCCTAACCTATTAAGTAACCGAATATATGGTACCTGATCAATGCCTTCTGAAAACTCAAATGTACTACACCCATTATTTCCTTTTATCTACTCTGCTTGTAGCCACCTCAAAAAATTCTAATAAAATTGTCAGACAAGATTTCACCTAAGCGAAGCCACTCTGACTCTGCTTAATTATGTTACATTTTTATAAATATTCTGTTGTTAATCCTTTTGCATTGATCTAATTGTTTCTTCAATAACAGATGATAGACTAATTGACCCATATTCATCAGGTTTTTTTTGTCTTTTTTTTAATAAAGGTCATAATTTGGTAGTTTTGCAATCCTCCTGCACGTTCCATAATTGTTCCTTCCTGACTCGTACTGCTTTATTCTCCACAACATTACTCTGTTCCAGAACTCTGACATTTTAGATTCCCTACAATGTGGGGACAGGCCCCATGGCCCAGCAAGTCTACACCGACCCTTCGAAGAGTAACCCACCCAGACCCATTTCCCTCTGACTAATGCACCTAACATTATGGGCAATTTAGCATGGCAAATTCACCTAACCTGAACATCTTTGGACTGTGAGAGGAAACCGGAGCACCCGGAGGAAACCCATGCAGACACTGGGAGAATGTGCAAACTCCACGCGGACAGTCACCCAAAGCTGGAATCGAGTCCCAGTCTCTGTGTGGCAGCAGTGCTAACCACTAAGCCACCGTGCAGCCCGACTTGCTCTTCCTTGAGTCCTCTCGCTCCTCCACTTTAATTGGTTTCAAGCCCTTTCGATTAAAAAAGGCTGATGGGTTATCTGACACTGCTTTGATTACCACACCTGTGCAGTCTATGTCTTCCTGTATCAACAGGAAACCAGCTACTGTAGGAAATAAGGGAGCCTTCTGGATTTGACTGTTCCCATCAGTGTCAAAGAAGGCATAAGTGGCAGTCTTTGCATTGGTCACCTGGGAGATGTACTTATAGGCAGAAGATTGTACAATTCTGTAGATACCATCAGTGAATCCTTGGAAGGAACTGGAGCTGATGAAGTTCAGGACTAAGGTGATCTTCATGACCACAAGCAATGTTCATCTACTTGGAAGGAGGTTTTGTGCCATATAGTTACCAATAAAGGCAACAATTATGAAAGTCTGATGCCTCCTGAGATACTGCTGCTTAGTCATTCAATGAAAGTTGATTTTCATCCTGTTTACCCTGTGTTGCGCGCATCATCTCCTTCAAACCAGAGATTCTGTCCCAATCTCCTCTGTCTTTTTGAGGGGCAAGCGGCTACTGAGAAGGTGGTTGCTGTTTTTTTTGCTGTTGCTCCTCCTGCTCTGGGTGTTGCTAGTGTAATGGTGTTCTTGTTCCTCAACAGAATTTGAAGGCCCCATCCACAGAAAATGCTACCATGGTGTTTTAAAGTTTGATCGGAGGAAAGTGTTGGACAAAAGTTGATGAGTCTCAAATAAGTGAAATGTCTTCTAAGAATCAGAAATTACTTTGAAATCACGCTCTCAGTTCTGAGGGCATGAAATAACAAAGCAGGTTGACTCTTTAAAGACTGTCAAACTCGCAGAGCAATGAATTCCCACTGTGCTCTCACCTTGATGACCCTGATAAATTACACACAACTCAGGAAACCTATGTGCTGTTTGTTAAAGCTGGTATGTTGGGTTTGAGACAGAATTAATTGCATCTGAATATATTTAAATTATAGACCCGAGGAAGGTTCTGAAGAAAGGTCACAGACCTCACCTCTGTTAACTTAGTTTCTCTCGACAAAACTACCATCAGATCTGCCGAGTATTTCCCAAATCTACTATTTTAAATTCAGATTTCCAGGTTCAGAGCATTTTGCTTTTCAATTAATTGTTACAGCTCATTTAATATTTCTGCTCGTGGTGTGGTTAAGGGGATGAGGAAATATACTTTGATTGACTTTTCTTTCAAAGAGATTAAAATATTTTAAAAAATAGCCAACAGGATAAAATGCTCTGGTATGCATTGGCCGTTGTATTTTAAGATTTGAACAGTTGTCATTCTCCAAAGGACAACGTAAAAATCTTGTAATTATAAAGTCCATTTTAGGATTGAGAATCAATATCGATTTTCTAATGATGTGCCATCACTGAATCATTTGTTTTAAAAAAACACATTACAATAAAAGTAGCCAATATGCCAGTAAGTTCCAAAATGCCTTTGGCATTTTACAGCTTTGAGTGAACTTACATTTTCATTAATGTGATGTATATTTGGAAGGTAGAGCTTCTATATGGCTCAATGATAGTACCTACACAAATGAAGTAGATATTAATGAAGTACACAAAAGTCAATGCAGGATGGGACTGTCAATTTGATACTGATGTGTTATCAAAGCCAAACAGCTATTTGATGGGCAGATCATATTCCTAAATACCTGAACTTCTCCCCTACTGAATAGATTATGTCACTAAACTGCTTTCTTTCACTTCCACACTTCAGCCAGATCCCTCAAGTTTTTTCTCTCTCCTTGCATTCAACATTTGAAGTCTTGCAGAATGAAATATTTTCCTTACCCTTTTTACTATTCTGCAGTTTGATAGATATTTATTTTTCTTGTATTAACTTGGAAGCAAATAAAATTCTCAAGCTCATACACGGGAATGAGATGGGCAGTCCATCTTCAGTACAGTAATTATTCTATGCATCCTTTAACTATTTGACTAAAAATAAGTAACACCTAATTATACTGATAGATGAGACTTAGGTGTAAAGTCTTGCATTGATACTGTGATAGAATAAGAGGTTACATATTTTTGTCTACAGGATTTGGAAGCACTGTTTAGTGCAGGCCTGAATTCACTCCGAATCGAATGAAGATTATTTAAACCAATGATGTCAGAGAACCATTTGTAAATATATTTACTGAAGCTTTCCCAAATATCTGGTGATTTTGTACGTAGGTCTCTCTTCATTAATTTTGAAAAAGCATATGTTTGCAAAAGGTAATGAATAATTAGGTGTCATTTGCTGCTGTGCTGTAAGTAATGGACCAGTATCTAACCACCACTTTTTCTTAACATGGTTCTTTTCATTCATTCATGTGATGTAACCATCATTTACTAGGTCAGCACTTATTACCCATCACTAACTTTCCAAAGGGCAGTTAAGGATCAGTCACGTTGTTGTGGGTCTGGAATTACACGAGGGTTAGATCATGTAAGCGTGGCGGATTCTCTTCCTGAAAGAATATTAATAGACTCGATTTTTTTTTAATGGCAAGCATGCTTACATGGTTGCTACTTGACTAGTTAGTTGTTTTTAATTGGTATTCTTATTAGACTCATTCCATCGGCTATGGCGTGCTTCAAATCTAAGTCTCCAGAACATTAGCCTGAGATTCTGGATGATGAGTCTAGTATTATTACCACAATGTCAATGCCTCCCCTAATGTTCTTTCCTTAAGTAAAATGGCCCATGCAGCAAATTCTTTTCTGTAATCTGCTAAAATATTATATGAAATCCAGCATCCTGTTATAACAGGATCATAAGAATGTGCAGGACCACTTAATGCCTAGCTATTTTGGAATTCTGCTCAGTAACCCTAAAACCAGCAATTTTGCTTATGTGCCAAATCTACTTATATAAGTTATTTGTTAACTTACATATTGTTTTGAAATTTGTCAACAAGGCACCACTAAGAGGAAAAGTTCACTACTTGTACAAGTTGTGCTGGAAGCTCTAACTTGACAGATCCAGGAAATTTTCATAATGTGTTTGCATTGAGGAGCTGATTGCACACCCTGCATCATTTGTGATTCCTTAGATATTGAAGTAGTCTGTGCTCATATGCAGTAAAATACAAGTCAGGAGTGCTTTCCACTTGCTTGGATAAGTGGCACTTCAACAACACTCAACTTGATGCCATCCAGAATAAACCAACCAGTTTGATTGGCACCTTACTTACAACATTCATTCCTCTTGCAATCAGTACACAGTGGCAGCAATGTGCCATTTACAAGATACACTGCAGTAGCTTAATAAGGCTTCTTCAAAAGCAACTTCCAAACCCACGATTTCTACCACATCGAAGGACAAGGGCATCAAATGCACTAGGCACACTCTCAAGCAAGTTCTCCTATTGTTGTTCCTTCACTGATGCTGGATCAGACTCCTGGTACTGTTTTCTTATCAGATTGTGAGTGCTCCCATGGATTGCAGCATTTTGAGAAGCTCACCACCATCTTCTCCAGGACAGTTAGGAATAGACAATAAATGCTGGTTGACTCATCAACACCGACAACTTAGGATAGCCAGATCCAAACTGGGCTGAACCTGTTTAAAAATTTATCCTGCTTGTTACTTCTATCTGAGGAGCCAGAGCTTACCTCACACTTTATCACATTCTGCCAGCCACCCTTAACTCTACTGTCCAAGATGGCTGTCTCATCCTATATGTGTGCTCCTTGCTTTTCCCAGTGCTTAAATATTCTTCAATTCTAGGCACAAGTTGCATTTTACAAAACAAATTCAACTCCTTGTTAACACAAATCTTTTACCTGGAATCAGACCATAATTGATTAATGAGTGACTGGCCAGGATGGGATGGCATCATCACAATTAGTTGGTCCAGAATCAAAAATGGTTTTCAATAAATCAGAGGATCTGTGGATCTCTCAACACTTCAAAGAGACAGATTGCTTAATTTTGTATCTTTCGACATGTGTACAGCTGGTCTCAAGCAGGTTGGTTAGATTCAGAGCTGGACTAAAGCCAAATCATATCAAAAAGGTTTTGTTTGGCTTGAAACCAAATTATATCCAACAGATCAGATTGTAGCAGAAACAAAAAAATACTGCAGATGCAGGAAATCTGAAAGAAAGACAGAAACTGCTGGTGCAACTCAGCAGGTCTGGTAACATCCATGGGGAGGGAAACTGAGATAACATTAAATTACCTTTTCACTTATTCTGCAACCTTAACTTACTTATGTAAGTGTATACCCAGGTCTAACTGCTCCTACACACTCTTGAAAATATTCTCTTTATTTTATATTGTCTATCTTTTTTTTATAAAATTGCATAATGTCACACCTCTTGGCATTGAACTTTATTTGCCACCTATTTATGCACTTTACCAAACCGCAGTCAATATTGTTTTGATGTTCTATTTTGTGCTCGTCACATTTTAGTGTGTAAATTCTGCATCATCCACAAATGTTGAAACAGCATACATACTGAAGAATCATAATACCTCATTATTGAGCAGAAGTACATGTATTCATCTATGTCTCTCTGAGAGGGTGGATACAATACTGCAGAATTAATGCAGTAGAGAAATCAGACAATAATTTCCAAAGCTATTGAAAGGTTTAAGCTAATTGAGGCAGGTGTACCACATTAGTCTGTAGTCTTGCCAAGAAGTCTCACTAAGCTTTTCCTTTAGATTATACAAACCCCCGAAGAAGGCTTCAGAGAACCAAACATCTCTCTGTTATGCCAGTCTTATGATGGACTTGGCTTAGCCATTTTTGCGTCATTGCATATGAAGAAAAGGTTCCTCTAATTGATCCATCTCCTTGATCCCACTTGGTTCTTTCCAGAACTGCTGGAAAAACTATAACATTTATTCTGAATAAATCATTCATCAGGCATAAGTAACACATCTATTCGCAATCTATGGAAAAATCTTACAGTTTCCATTCCAAATATGAATTCACACACCAGGTGCATTCAATACAAAGGTATGAAACTTCCTGCTTAAAACAGAAGTATGATTCATCATACATTTGAACTCAGAGGAAGATTATTCCAACACTCCAACAGATAGATAGACACAAGCATACACACACACACACACACACACACACGAATAAAAGGAAGGAAGTAAATTACAACTAAAAATAATTTAATAAAAAAAAATTGATTTACATGATCTTTTTCTTTGAACCCATGAAGTCAGTATCCAGTGAGGCTTCATTTCTGTATCACTTTGGCTTCTGATGGGTACAGTTGACTGATGTTGCAGGATTCCTTTAAATATTGTTGAAATCTCAGCAGGAGGATATTGGTGTATACTAGCAAGGCCTTGAGTCTAGTTGTAGTGTCACTAGCAAGATGCTTAACATTGTGTGATATTAACAGTGGACTAGATTTCTTTTACTGGACCGAGGCAAGGGTCCAGAAATATTTAATTAAATCTTTGTCAAAGGCCAAAGGAGTTTTAGTTACATAAGGAATCAGTTTTAATTTAGCAATTCATTTCTATCCCTCTGGTTGTTAGTCTGGTATTTCCCTTGAGAGAAAAATGCACCCTTTTGGCATCTATATAAGTATAACAAGGTTACCTTTCTATGTGTCTGGTGAAAACACATTCCATATATGAAATAGATGTGAGTTAAACTATTAACACTATCGGAGGCATGTGTTTTGATAGATCCTTTTTGTTGTCAATTCCTGTTTGAATGATTTAACATTTCTTGTTCTGCTGTTTGTTAATTCTAATATCCACACAATTGAAGGTATGAGATTCCCAAAAGCTGGAAGTTTTACCTTTGTCCTAATTGCAAGAAACTTGTGACTTGCATGAACTAAATTTAGTTCAGCAAAGTCCATTTGAAAGTACACAATAAAATGCAGTTTTTAAAACAATTTATGATCTATTTCAAGTCTTCTGGATTTGTTAGGCAGAAAGAGCAGTCAAGACGGCAAAATCACTGGTACATAGTGTGTTTGTGACTGAAAGAAAGTATAAGTAATCAAGTTCAGCTACTTCATGAGTTGCATCATTAGTATAAATGATTTATTTTCATCATCAAAATGGTAAATCATTTTCCTTTTGTACTGCTCTCCAGATTAAAAGTGATTTTCACCAGTTTTCTTCAATGAACTCAAAAAATCTGCTTCTGATAAAACAAACTGAATCTTAAATTCAAGTAATTAGGATCAAAGATATAATCCAGAATGAGAATTCTATCCCATTTCAATCCTAAAATGGGAACACAACACAAAAACTGACAAAGACTTTACAAAGACAACATTTTTAAATGGGCGAAAGAAATTTGGCCAAAGGTCTGAAAAACAAACGATCAAATTTAATGAATCCTCACAGTCCACTGGTTTTCTTGTTGGGAAATTGGATTGCTAACAGCCTTGAACTGATGGAGGTTCTTCAATTGAGGGTTTCAGTTAAATGCAAATCAAGCTGGATCCAAATCTTTAGATAATGGGCAAGGTTCAGCTTTTCAGTATTTAGAACACAATCAAAACATTGAGGTTTGGAAGCTTTATCAGGTTCCTGAGTACTTCAACCAAGGAATTGAGAGAGTTAATCGTGAAGCCGTATTGCTGCTTTGATAGTGTTCTTCCTTCTTCTTTCTCTCTCTAGATTCACAAAAGCAAAAATCACATCCAGAAAGGTTTGATAGATAACCATCAGCACAGAGCTCCCCAGTCTCCTCCAAAGCCAAGTTTTCCAGAAATTAAAGGGAATAAATTCCATCATATAACTCTTTACAAAATGTTTTCAAAAATTGTTTGTGTATAAATTGCAGGAGGATCTCAGCCCGCATTAAAATGTTGACCTTAGTTCCAATAAAAATCACATGGATTCCCCTCCAATCTTTGGTTAAAAAGAATACTTTTTAACTTTATAAAGCTCTGGTTAGGCCCCATTTGGAGTACTGTGTCCAGTTTTGGTCCCCACACCTCAGGAAGGACATACTGGCACTGGAACATGTCCAGCGGAGATTCACACGGATGATCCCTGGAATGGTTGGTCTAACATACGAGGAACGGCTGAGGATCCTGGGATTGTATTCATTGGAGTTTAGAAGATTAAGGCGAGACTTAATAGAAACTTACAAGATAATACATGGCTTGGAAAGGGTGGACGCTTGGAAATTTTTTCCGTTAGGCGAGGAGACTAGGACCCGTGGACACAGCCTTAAAATTAGAGGGGGTCAATTCAGAACAGAAATGCAGAGACATTTCTTCAGCAGAGAGTGGTGGGCCTGTGGAATTCATTGCCGCAGAGTGCAGTGGAGGCCGGGACGCTAAATGTCTTCAAGGCAGAGATTGATAGATTCTTGATGTCTCGAGGAATTAAGGGCTACGGGGAGAATGCGGGTAAGTGGAGTTGAAATGCCCATCAGCCATGATTGAATGGCGGAGTGGACTCGATGGGCCGAATGGCCTTACTTCCACTCCTATGTTTTATGGTCTTTTAATCCAGAGAGTGTCTAAACAGTTCCATATCTTCCAGATCTCCGGTTCAGCAGTAAATATTGTTATGTATTCCCAACAATAAGAATCCTGTACTCAGTTACAGGGCAGCACCATTGAATAATGGATGCCTGCCAGTGGAACAGTACACGGGAAGGAAGTTAAAAACAGATGGATCAGCTATAGAACACACCCTCGAGTGAAACATAATCTCTGAAGACCATGAGAAGGTATAACAACTGGAGAAAAAGCAGCAGAGGTGATACAACTCCAGATACAAGCTGACCTTAAATCCAATGCAGAATGTCTGGTTAAGGGACAGGAAATTACGGTCAATAAAAAAAGCATTTCAGCCAAAATCTTATTGTCTTCTATTTCCACAATATCTGAATGGATATTAGAAACAGGAATGCTCTTATTTGAGCTGAGCACTGCAGATGTGAAGAACTTGAAACTTTAACTCTCTTTCCACGGATACTGCCAAACCCACTGAGTTCCTCCAGCATTTTCTATTTTTATGCCAAGAGGAAGAAGAAGTAACATTATCATGTAATATGGGATATCATGCTTATGCAACATCAGAAAGTGTATAACATGATACAAAAATTCCAGACATAGCACGATATAATCACCTTTATTGCAGAATTTAAGCTAAGCAGATCAGGATGTTTAGTCAGGGATCTAAATCATCTTGAGCTGTGAGTTTCAGAATTTGATAGCAGTAGGATGATGATAATAGTGATTATAGTGATAACAGTAATAATGATGTTAATGATTACAAAGACTGTGTAAGTAAGTCACAGTAAACTACTGGAGTAATGAGGACGGGTTAGTGAGAAAATTGGGGGTGAGATGTGGTATGAAGTTTCTGTAAATCAGGGTGATGTAACTAATCACAGGACTCTACAGCAATGAGAGAGGAAGACACAAGTTTATCATATGAAGAGAGAAACCTTCAAAACTAAATGAGAGAGCTGTATTTGATAACCTATAATGTAAAGGTATAAATAATAATGCATATAGGGAGTTAAAGAATTTTGCTGAGTAATAAGGAGCAAGCAGCCTTTGGGACGGTGTATGTGCAGATACTCACTGCTCATGATACTCAGACCAGTATCTCAATGTGCAAGTGGTAGTTTTTACTTCAGCACATGATATAGCAAAGCACACACTGCACACTTGGCCTAGCTTGTTTAAACTAGTTGGCTCTAATTTGTGAAAGGAAATTCCAGATGTGATTGTGTTGTTCTATGCCTGGAATTTTTGTATCATTTTGTACACTTTCTGATATTGCGTGTGCATGATATCCCACTCTACAAGATCGTATGTCCATTAACTCTCCCTCAGGCCACTTAAGTTTGACCCTCGTGCCCCTTCTCTGGGACTGCCAATCAAATCCCACATATACTCTGGACCTCTCTGAAATCTCACCGACATTAACTGCTCTCTGTGGACTGTGTGTAATCTCGTGGGGGCCAGAGTTTGAACATCCGCTGCTGAGGCTCTGAAGATACCAACAAGTCTGTGGTCAGCAGCTCTTTAAGACTGGACCTCCTTCTCAAATAAGGGTAGAAGCCTTGCTCATACTTAGTTTAAGCTCCACTGAGTCTTAGACAGTTACAGGGCAGTTAATGTCAACAGGGATGGTTGTTTAAAGGTAGACATTCAAACCTAAGATTTATTTCAAGCAGAGGTTGGGAATTTGGAGAAACTTTACAGAAGAATGGCTGGAACCAAGTGTGAAGTGTCTTGATGTAAATTCCCACTGATGTTCTGGGAAGCTGATCTTATATCAATGGTAAAATGAGGCAGATATATGGACACTGGTTAAACATTACCTAAAACAAAAAGCAATGTATGTCATTGTCATTTCCAAACAAAAACAGGCTAAAGTGTAAAGTATATTTAGAATTGGAAGCTCATCAATTAGACACTTTGGAACTTCTGGATGATTTATTAACATTCAGAATTAATGAAAAGTCGATCTGCGAAGTACATGAGATACGTTCAAACTTTGATAAATTTTACAGTTGAACAGTTATTCCAGAGGAACATGTAAAATAAAATTTAACAGACTATTTTTAAAATTGAATAAAGAAATTATTTTGAGATTTCTAACTTAGTGCTTGTTAATTTGCTGGAGTCTGCTAGGATGTTTAACTTGGATAGATTCTTAATATTAACTGGGATTAGATTTTCTTAAATAGACACATTTTTGCAACTAATGTCAGTGTTAGAAAGACTGAGGAAACATTCATTTCCATCATCCTCATGGCTTAATTGGGACACTCACCAATCAGGAGAAAGTGAGGACTGCAGATGCTGGAGATCTGAGCTGAAAATGTGTTGCTGGAAAAGCGCATCAGGTCAGGCAGCATCCAAGGAACAGGAGATTCGACGTTTCAGGCATAAGCCCTTCTTCAGGATTCCTGATTCCTGAAGAAGGGCTTATGCCTGAAACGTCGAATCTCCTGTTCCTTGGATGCTGCCTGACCTGCTGCGCTTTTCCAGCAACACATTTTCAGCTCCACACTCACCAATCAAACAAAATAAGGAAGTATAAATACCAACTCTATTTTGGGACCACATGGATGTGGCATGCAAGCGTCAATATAAAAGAAGAATTATAACTGGAAGACATAAGGATAGAGACACTCTGATAGGTGATAGAACAGTGGAGCTATAACAGAAGAATGAACCCCAAGAATACCCGGTCCATGATTAACGTGTTTCAGATGGGACTCTGTGTACCATTGCGCAATGAGTTGTCCTGAATGTGATGACAAGAATTTTTAAATACTTTATAATATACAAGTTTCAGAAGGAATTGTATTGGTTATAAGAAGCTACAACCTGGTAAGGGATGCTGTATCACTGACTTTGTGCTGCATGGACAGTGGATGCAAATTCGACTGGGCCAGTGTCAGTTGGTTAAAATGCTATCTAGATTTCTAATCATAATGTTTGAAATAAAGCTAACGAATTTTGAGAGTTCTAAATGCTTCAGATTTGGGGATTACCACACACTAAAGTTACTAAAAAGAATCATAACTCCATGGAAAACAGCTACTTAATCTATTTTATCACTACAAATCAATTCAAAAGGTGGATCTCTGGACCCAAAACATTTAAATCTGCTTTCTCTTCACCGGTGCTGCCAGACCTTCTGAGGTTTTTACAGCTATTTCTGATTTTTTGTTTCTGATTTCCAGTAACCATAGTTATATCAGCACAAATGTTGTATCAAGTGAAATGCTCTTCCTGCTGAACAGGCTGTCAATGAAGAATGTTCCAATGGTATGGACTTACAGTTTACACAATCTGGATATGATTAAATGCCTAAATGAGACTAACTTCTCTAAACAAAAATAAAAGAAGTATTAATGATATTAAGAGATAATGGGAGTCCAAAGGGGAAGAAAAAAACAGGCTGACTAGCTTAAAAACTACATTGACCATTTTCCCATCCATGTTCTCAAAATGTTAAAAAGTTGATAAAGTTTATGTCAACTTGTAGACAAGATTGGTGCTAAGTATGATAATCTTAAAACACAGAGAAGGACAACATTATGGCTTGTAATGAGTCTCCCATTAGCCAGAGACTTTAATGAATTTATAGCAAAGGACTTGAATATATGGGATAAGGAAAAAGTATTTTTGTCCTGTATGTCATAGATCTAGCAATTAAATTTAGCCAGTCTACAACAATGCTAGTAAAGAAAAAGTGATCGTGGGCAAAATAATAGAGAAATGTTTAATGGTTGGATTGAAGGCACCAGCTAAATTCCACACTGAAAATGATGGTGGTGAAGGTGGTTAGTGGGCATGGATTTTGCCAGTGGGATAATTTGAATGATATGGACAAAGTTCTAACAAATATGATAGCAGAATGGTCCTTTAAGAATGTAGTTTGTGAAATGAGTTACAAAGTGACACAAAGCTGGGTGGCAGAGTGAAATGTGAGGAGGATGTTATGAGAATACAGGGTGACTTAGACAGGCTAGGTGAATGGACGGATGCATGACAGTTGCAGCTTGATGTGGATAAATGTGGGGTTATCCACTTTGGTGACAAGAGCAGGAAGGCAGATTACTATCTAAATGGAGTCAAGTGAGGTAAAGGGGAAGTACATCAGTCAATGAAAGCAAGCATGCAGGTACAGCAGGCAGTGAAGAAAGCTAATGGCATGCTGGCTTTCATAACAAGAGGAATTGAGTATAGGAGCAAAGAGGTCCTTCTCCAGCTGTACAGGGCCCTGATGAGACCATACCTGGAGGATTGTGTGCAGTTTTGGTCTCCAAATTTGAGGAAGGACATTCTGGCTATTGAGGGAGTGCAACATAGATTCACGAGGTCAATTCCTGAAATGGCGGGACTATCATATGTTGAAAGATTGGAGCGACTGGGTTTGTATACACTTGAGTTTAGAAGGATGAATGGGGATCTGATTGAGATGTATATTATTAATGGATTGGACACTCTGGAGGCAGGAAGCATGTTTATGCTGATGAGTGTGTCCAGAACAGAGGACACAGTTTAAAAATAAGGGGAGGCCATTTATAACAGAGTTCAGGAGAAATTTCTTCACCTAGAGAGTAGCGGACATATAGAATTCTCTGCCCCAGAAGACAGTGGATGCCAAGTCTCTGGATACATTCAAGAAAGAGATGGATGGAGCTCTTAAAGATAGTGGAATCACAGGTTATGGGGATAAGGCAGGAATTGATTGTGGATGATCAGCCATGATCATAATGAATGGTGGTGCTGGCTCAAAGGGCCGAATGGCCCAATCCTGCTCCTATTGTCTATTGTCTAGTGTCTAAATGCAGATGTCATGATTCACAATATCTTTATTGTAAGTAACATCTGCATGAGCATTACATTCAAATAATGTAAACGGTAAGGTGTTACAGCCATATCTGTTGGCTTTTGATAGAAAACCAAAAATATATTTGGTAATCAGTCATCAACCCTCATCTTGAGAAGTGACTACAATTCTCTCCACTTTTTCGGAGCAATTTAATGGGGTGAAAGTAAAGAAGAAGAAAGTTAATTAAGGCTGAGGTTTCTAAAAAATTTTGCCAAGCTGCACGGCATCTATAAAGCCATCAGAAATGCAGTTTAAATGCAGAAGCAATGTATGTTAAAAAGAGAAGGGAAAAAGAGGAGAAATGTCATGGTTATAAACAGAGATGGGAAAATAATAATGTAACATCTTGGCAATCAGTCTGAGAATGTATTCCTCTAGGTAAATTGGCACTGTTCAGACATTTATAGAATTGAAACAAGTAGTCGCAAGTGACAAAGCACCATTTACTTGTGCCTGAACATGTTGGATAATTATGAGGAGTAAAAGATGGCAGATGGAAGAAGGACTGACATCCTCATGGATAAATATCAAAGTTTGCACTAACATCACATAACAAGACATCTCTATTTTCGGGAGAGCAGACCCCCCCCCCCCCCCCCCCACCACTGGCAAATACAAATCTTCATTAAATATGCATGAAGAGGAACAGGAGGAAACAAACAAGGATTTGGCAAAAGGAGACAAAGATACGAAAGACCAGAAACTCAGCTTGAGCTCTGAAATTGGGCCTGGAAGTGAACACAGCCCTGATAAAGGACCACAAGCTTATTAAAAAGAATTTTGGTCACAGGAGGGGAAAATCTCAAAGTAGCAGCCCAGAAAGTGACCGAAGAGTGAGCGCAGGTCACATTGTGATAAGAACAAGAGCAACAAAATAGGTGATGGAAACCACATGAAATCCTAGTGATAGAGAAGTTGTAGCATCTTTCACTACATTTGAAGTTGTGTTTTTTTTTCAGATTAGATTACTTACAGTGTGGAAACAGGCCCTTTGGCCTAAGAAGTCCACACCGACCCGCCAAAGCGCACCCACCCAGACCCATTCCCCTACATTTACCCCTATACCTAACACTACGGGCAATTTAGCATGGCCAATTCACCTGGCCTGCACATTTTTGTAAAAATTGGTATAAAAGGTGTTCTGTTTATCATATTCTTCCCCGAAAAGAATAATAAATGTTGCCCATTAGCCTCAAAGCTAAGAATGTCAACGGTATTTGAAAGCACTTGAGCAGCTAAAACACAGACACTTGTGGGAGCAACAGATATGGAAGTATTTTTGTCTAATATTCTGCATAACATCCTTTGCAAGGGGCAATCTCAGTTTTTTAAAAAAAATGTTATTTTTGGGAAACACTCATTCTGCAAAGTGTGTCACCAGAAAAAAAAAAGTGAGAATTTAGTTTGCGACTGTAAAGGAAATGTTGCAAATAAGAGTGATTTCTAAAATAAAATGGGTTAAAACAAGTCACCAATCATCAGATTATGATACAAAGATAAATTACGGCAATAATGAAAACAGCAGATTCTCGATGATAAGGAAAAATAAATTATTTTCTCTTAAATGTTTAATTGATGCATTCTGAGTCTTGTTAAACAGTTTGTTAATCTTGCATCATTTCTGTGCAGCTCCAAATTCTCCCTTACTTCCCTGAGAAACTGAAGACTCTAATCCCCCACACGAAAGTCAGAGAGCCTATCTGGCAACAGCAGCTCGTCACTTGCTCCTCAAGACCTTTGGACAACGCTGCCTACATTATCATTTCCTTGTATGTTCGATGAACACTGTCCTCTTTCATCCTTTTCCATGTCATCAAACCACCAGAACAAGCACCACGATATCACACCTGCTCCCCAGTTAACCACTTCAGTTCTTCAGGCTCTCACTTTGAAACTTAAAGATACCAATGGCTTGCATGTTTCTGCCAGACCACAGGCATACGCATGGACCTTATGCTTCATTTATACAGGACATAGGTGAGATCATGTCTCATATGTTATGTGTAGTCTTGGTTTCATTGTTGAAGAATACAATTGTATTGACGGTTGTTCATGAGAGATTTAACAGATTGATACCCAGAATGAGCAGTATGTCCTGTGAGGAATTAATGGATAGGATGGGCTTGTTTTCACTCGAACTCAGTAGAACAAGTGGTGATTTGATCAAAGTTTTCATGATCTTGAAAAGACCTGATAAGGTGGACGTGGAAAGGATGTTTTCTCTTGTGTGAGTCTAGTATTAGGGGACACGGTTTAAAACGTAGAGGTCACCCCTTTGGGACATGGAGTTTTTCTTTCACAGCATTAATGACTTTGGGGTGGGATCTATTAAATACTTTTAATTTGGAGATAGATACATTTTTGATAGGCAAGGGAATCAAAGGTTATCAGGGATTGATGGGAATGTAGAATTTGGAATACAATATCACTCATAATTTTATTGAGTGGTGTTATAGACTTGAGAATCTAATAGTCTGTGTCAGCGCCTTGTTTATATGTTGTTGGAAGCTGTCAGACTCTTAGCTACCTTCTCCCCAGCCCCACCCCCCTCCACCCCTCCCATTTATCTCTCCACCCCAGAGGTCCCGGACTCATTCCTGATGAAGGGCTTTTGGCCAAAATGTCAATTCTCCTGCTCCTCGGATGTTGCCTGACCTGCTGTGCTTTTCCAGCACCACTCTAATCTTGAGAATCTAATAGTCTGGGTCAGCTCCTTGTTTGCATGTTCTTGGAAGCTGCCAGAGTCTGTGTTTTCTATTAGTTTTCATCTCTGAGCAACAGGCAGGTAACTTGACTTCAGAGCACTGGACAGTCAATGAGGTGGAAAGAAAAGTTAAAATCAGTCAGTCAGGGATACTACCTGAACCAATCAAGGGATGCATACAATTCAAGTCCATGCTCAGTCAGGCACTTGATCCTACCAGAGTCTGGGGATCTGTGGCTTTTGGAGTTTGGAGCTTGGGCAACATAAGCTCTGCAGATCAAGTGCAACTGGTCTGGGGTTTATAGGTACATCAGTCGGGGTATTGTGCGTAGGGTAGAGTCTGGGACATACCTAGTCAAACTGACTTCATAAGTCAGTCCAAGAACTGGGCCACCATCAGTCCTGGTGATTGGGCATTAGCAGCCAGAGGGCTTCCCAGGGCTCAGTCTACAGATTCCTGTGGTCAGTGAAAGATTAAGTCTGCAGATGGGTTTCATTGGACCTGGGTTCCTGAGAGAATGATTGCATTGAAAGGGGACAATTTGAAAGTAAAGTGATTTCATAGAGCATAAGATGTGATGGTGAACTCCAGGAAGGAATTTCTCATGAGTCACTATTACTCTGTGGACATGACTGCATGGTCCAACAAGGATATGGGTATTTGTAAAGCCATCTGGTCTGAGGGTAGGATGGGAAAATTAATAGTTATGTAAAGTGGTTGAACAGAAATGGGAGGAGGCAACACATTTATTGAAGCCACAGAAACACAACAAAAAAGTATGAAGGATGGGAGAGATCATCCCTGCATCTCATGTGGACTCTGAACAAATTTTATCCACCCATCTCCATAACCAGCGCTCCTCAAACATTCCAGAAGATTCCCCTGGCCTCGGAAATGCCATTAGCCATGCGGCTGATGCAGCTACCACCCCCACGCTGATTGATGATGTCATTTCCACCCTCATCATGGCCACTCCCACAGCCACTTCCGGCCCTCACATCATCGCTGATGCCACACGTTCAGTGACTTCCACCACCCCTACTGCCGTGTCTGCCACCACTTCCACCCTCACCAGTGCCACTCACCTGCATTCTGCTGACACACACCCCCAAAGACCGCACTGTCACTATGCCCACCCCCCAGAACCCTGAGGGGAACACTACCCCTGCTCATGACTCCACCCCCATTCCCCCCACCATCACACCCACTCCAGGTACTGGCTCCGACCCTACTCCCAGCTCCACACCCACACCAGATCCCAGCTCCCAGCCCTGCCGAGTTTTCACCATCCCTCCAGACCTCCCCCTCACTGAGGACAAACGATCAGTCCTCAGCAAAGGACTCACCTTCATCCCCCTCCGTCCACACATCAATGAATTTAATACACGCCATGACGTCAAACACTTCTTCCGTCGCCTCCGCCTCCGAGCTTACTTTCACAATCAGGACTCCCGCCCACCTTCCGAGGACCCCTTCGCCCACCTCCAACACACTGCATCCACCTGGACACCCCGCGCTGGCGTATTACCTGCCCTCAACCAATTCATTTCCAACTGCCGCTGGGACCTTAACCGCCTCAACCTGTCTACTTCCCTCCCCCACTCTAACCTCTCACCCTCACAATGCGCAGACCTCCAATCCCTCTGCTCCAACCCCAACCTCACCATTAAGCCAGCAGATAAAGGGGGCACAGTGGTAGTCTGGCGCACTGACCTCTACACCACTGAAGCTAAACGCCAACTTGAGGACACGTCTTCCTACTGCCCCCTCGATCATGATCCCACCCCCCATCACCAAACCATCATCTCCCACCTCATCACCTCATACAGAACCTCATCACCTCAGGAGATCTCCCACCCACAGCTTCCAACCTCATAGTCCGGGAACCCCGCACTGCCCGGTTCTACCTCCTTCCCAAGATCCACAAGCCTGACCACCCTGGCTGACCCATTGTCTCAGCATGCTCCTGCCCCACTGAACTCATCTCTACCTACCTCAACACTGTCCTATCCCCCCTAGTCCAGGAACTCCCCACATACGTTCGAGACACCACCCACGCCTCCACCTCCTCCAAGAATTCCATTTCCCTGGCCCCCAACGCCTCATCTTCACCATGGATATCCAATCCCTCTACACCTCCATCCATCATGACCAGGGCCTCCAAGCCTTCCGTTTTTTCCTCTCCAGACGTCCCCAACAGTATCCTTCCACCAACACTCTTATTCGTTTGGCTGAACTGGTCCTCACCCTTAACAATTTCTCCTTCGAATCCTCCCACTTCCTCCAGACCAAAGGGGTAGCCATGGGCACACGTATGGGCCCCAGCTATGCCTGTCTCTTTGTTGGCAAGGGGAAGTGAGTCCCTGTGCAGCACGATGGGAAGTGAGTCCAAGTACAATGTTTGGGGAAGTGAATCACAGTGCAGTGCAAGGGGAAGTGAGTCCCAGTGCAGCGTAAGGGGAAGCGAGTCCCAGTGCAATGCGAGGGCAAGTGAATCCCAGAGCAGCGCAAGGGTAAGTGAGCCCCAGTGCAACGTGAGGGGAAGTGAATCCCAGTGCAGCACAATGGGAAGTGAGTCCCAGTGCAACACGATGCGAAGCGAGTCCCAGTGCAATGTGAAGGGAAGTGAATCCCAGTGCAGTGCAAGGGGAAGTGAATCCCTGTGCAGCACGATGGGAAATGAGCCCCAGTGCAGTGTGAGGAGAAGTGAGTACCAGTGCAGCGCGATGGGAAGTGAGTCCCAGTGCAATGTGAGGGGAAGTGAATCCCAGTGCAGTGCAAGGGGAAGTAAGTCCCAGTGCAACGTGAGGGGAAGTGAATCCCAGTGCAGTGTAATGTGAAGCGAATCGCGGTGCAAAGCAAGGGCAAGTGAATCCCAGTGCAGTGCAAGGGGAAGTGAGTCCCAGTGCAGTGCGATGGGAAGTGAGTCCCAGCGCAATGTTTGGGGAAATGAATCCCAGTGCAGAGCAAGGGGAATCGAGTCCCAGTGCAACACGATGGAAAGTGAGTCCCAGTGCAGTGCGATGGGAAGTGAGTCCAAGTGCAATGTGAGGTGAAGGGAGCCCCAGTGCAGCGCAAGGCGAAGTGAGTCCCAGTGCAGTGCAAGGCAAAGCGAGTCGCAGTGCAGTGCAACGGGAAGTGTGCCCCAATGCAGCGCGAGGGGAAGTGAGTCCCCGTGCAGCACGATGGGAAATGAATCCCAGTGCAGTGCGATGGGAAGTGAGTCCCAGTACAATGTGAGGTGAAGGGAGTCCCTGTGCAGCGCGATGGGAAGTGAGTCCAAGTGCAGTGCAAGGGGAAGTGAATCGCAGGGCAGTGCAAAGGGAAGTGAGTCCCAATGCAGCAGGATGGGAATGGAGTCCCAGTGCAATGCGAGGGCAAGTGAATCCCAATGCAGCGCAAGTGGAAGTGATTCCCTGTGCAGCCTGAGGGGAAGTGAGCCCAAGTGCAATGTGAGGGGAAGTAAATCCCAGTGCAGCGCAAGGGGAAGTGATTCCCTGTGCAGCGCGATGGGAAGTGAGTCCCAGTGCAGCGCGATGGGAAGTGAATCCCAATGCAATGTGAGGGGAAGTGAATCTCAGTGCTGCGCAATGGGAAGCGAGTCCCAGTGCAGTGCAAGGGGATGTGAGACCCAGTGCAGCGCGAAGGGAAGTGAGTCCCAGTGCAGCGTGATGGGAAGTGAGTCCCGGTACAGCATGAGGGGGGGTGAGTCCCAGTGCAGCACTATCGGAAGTGAGTCCGGGTGCAGCGCGATGGGAAGCGAGTCCCAGTGCAACACGAGCGGAAGTGAATTCCAGTGCAGCCCTAGGGGAAGTGAATCTCAGTGCTGCGCAATGGGAAGCGAGTCCCAGTGCAGTGCAAGGGGACGTGAGACCCAGTGCAGCGCGAGGGGAAATGAGTCCCAGTGCAACGTGATGGGAAGTGAGTCCCAGTGCAGCGTGATTGGAAGTGTGTCCTGGTGCAGCGTGAGGGGAGGTGATTCCAGTGCAGCACGATCGGAAGCGAGTCCCAGTGCAACACGAGGGGAAGTGAATTCCAGTGCAGTGTGAGGGGAAGCGAGTCCCAGTGCAGCATGGTGGGAAATGAGTCGCAGTGCAATGTGAGGGCCAGTGAATCCCTGTGCAATGTTTGGGGAAGCGAGTCCCAGTGCAACATGATGGGAAGTGAGTCCCAGTGCAGTGCGATGGGAAGTGAGTCCCAGTGCAATGTGAGGTGAAGCGAGTCCCAGTGCAGTGCAAAGCAAAGCGAGTCCCAGTACAGTGCAAGGGGAAGTGAGCCCCTGTGCAGCGCGAGGGGAAGTGAGGCCCAGTGCAGCGCGATGGGAAGTGAGTCCAAGTACAATGTTTGGGGAAGTGAATCGCAGTGCAGTGCAAGGGGAAGTGAGTCCCAGTGCAGCGTAAGGGGAAGCGAGTCCCAGTGCAATGCGAGGGCAAGTGAATCCCAATGCAGCGCAAGGGTAAGTGATCTCCAGTGCAACGTGATGGGAAGTGAGTCCCAGTGCAGCGTGATTGGAAGTGTGTCCTGGTGCAGCATGAGGGGAGGTGATTCCCAGTGCAGCACGATCGGAAGTGAGTCCAAGTGCAGCGCGATGGGTAGCGAGTCCCAGTGCAACACGAGGGGAAGTGAATTCCAGTGCAGTGTGAGGGGAAGCGAGACCCAGTGCAGCGCGATGGGAAGTGAATCCCAATGCAATGTGAGGGGATGTGAATCCCAGTGCTGCGCAAGGGGAATTGAGTCCCAGTGCAGCATGATGGGAAATGAGTCGCAGTGCAATGTGAGGGCCAGTGAATCCCTGTGCAATGTTTGGGGAAGCGAGTCCCAGTGCAACACGATGGGAAGTGAGTCCCAGTGCAGTGCGATGGGAAGTGAGTCCCAGTGCAATGTGAGGTGAAGCGAGTCCCAGTGCAGCGCAAGGCAAAGCGAGTCTCAGTACAGTGCAAGGGGAAGTGAGCCCCTGTGCAGCGCGATGGGAAGTGAGTCCCAGTGCAACACGATGGGAAGTGAGTCCCAGTGCAGTGCGATGGGAAGTGAGTCCCAGTGCAATGCGAGGTGAAGCGAGTCCCAGTGCAGCGCAAGGCAAAGCGAGTCCCAGTACAGTGCAAGGGGAAGTGAGTCCCAGTGCAGCGCGATGGGAAGTGAGTCCAAGTACAATGTTTGGGGAAGTGAATCGCAGTGCAGTGCAAGGGGAAGTGAGTCCCAGTGCAGCGTAAGGGGAAGCGAGTCCCAGTGCAATGCGAGGGCAAGTGAATCCCAATGCAGCGCAAGGGTAAGTGAGCCCCAGTGCAACGTGAGGGGAAGTGAATCCCAGTGCAGCACAATGGGAAGCGAGTCCCAGTGCAGCACAATGGGAAGCGAGTCCCAGTGCAACACGATGCGAAGCGAGTCCCAGTGCAATGTGAAGGGAAGTGAATCCCAGTGCAGTGCAAGTGGAAGTGAATCCCTGTGCAGCGTGGTGGGAAATGAGCCCCAGTGCAGTGTGAGGAGAAGTGAGTACCAGTGCAGCGCGATGGGAAGTGAGTCCCAGTGCAATGTGAGGGCAAGTGAATCCTAGGGCAGTGCAATGGGAAGCAAATCGCAGTGCAAAGCAAGGGCAAGTGAATCCCAGTGCAGCGCAAGGGAAGTGAGTCCCAGTGCAGTGCGATGGGAAGTGAGTCCTAGTGCAATGTTTGGGGAAGCGAGTCCCAGTGCAACACGATGGAAAGTGAGTCCCAGTGCAATTTGAGGTGAAGGGAGTCCCAGTGCAGCGCAAGGCGAAGCGAGTCTCAGTGCAGTGCAAGGCGAAGCGAGTCGCAGTGCAGGGCAATGGGAAGTGTGCCCCAGTGCAGCGCGAGGGGAAGTGAGTCCCAGTGCAGGGCAATGGGAAGTGTGCCCCAGTGCAGCGTGATGGGAAATGAGTCCCAGTGCAATGTGAGGCGAAGCGAGTCCCAGTGCAGCGCGATGGGAAGTGAGTCCAAGTGCAGTGCAAGGGGAAGTGAATCGCAGGGCAGTGCAAAGGGAAGTGAGTCCCAATGCGGCAGGATGGGAATGGAGTCCCAGTGCAATGCAAGGGCAAGTGAATCCCAATGCAGCGCAAGTGGAAGTGATTCCCTGTGCAGCCTGAGGGGAAGTGAGCCCAAGTGCAATGTGAGGGGAAGTAAATCCCAGTGCAGTGCAAGGGGAAGTGATTCCCTGTGCAGCGCGATGGGAAGTGTGTCCCATTGCAGCGCGAGGGGAAGTGAATCCCAATGCAATGTGAGGGGAAGTGAATCTCAGTGCTGCACAATGGGAAGCGAGTCCCAGTGCAGTGCAAGGGGATGTGAGACCCAGTGCAGCGTGATTGGAAGTGTGTCCCGGTGCAGCGTGAGGGGAGGTGAGTCCCAGTGCAGCACGATCGGAAGTGAGTCCGGGTGCAGTGCGATGGGAAGCGAGTCCCAGTGCAACACGAGCAGAAGTGAATTCCGGTGCAGCCCTAGAGGAAGTGAATTCCAGTGCAGCATGTGGGGAAGTCAACCCCAGTGCAGTGTGAGGGGAAGCGAGTCCCAGTGCAGCGCGATGGGACGCGAGTCCCAGTGCAACTTGAGGGGAAGTGAATCCCAATGCAGCGCAAGGGGAAGTGAATCCTGTGCAGCACAATGGGAAGTGAGTCTCGCTGCAACGTGAGTCCCAGTGCAGGGCGATGGGAAGGGAGTCCTGGTGCAGCGCGATGGGAAGCGAGTCCCAGTGCAGCACGAGGTGAAGTGAATCCCTGTGCAGCGCAAGGGGAAGTGAATCCGAGTGCAGTGCGATGGGAAGTGAGTCCCAGTATAGCACAAGGGGAAATGAGTCCTGGAGCAGCGGGAGGGGTAGTGAGTCTCAGTGCAGTGCAAGAGGAAGTAAGTCCCAGTGCAGCGCAAGGGGAAGTGAGTCACAGTGCACTGTTTGGGGAAGTGAATCCCAGTGCAGAGCAAGGGGAAGTGAGTCCCAGTGCAGCGCGATGGGAAGCGAGTCCCAGTGCAACGCAAGGGCAAGTGAATCCCAATGCAGCACAATGGGACATGAGTCCCGGTGTAGCACCAGGGAAAGTGAGTCCTAGTGCAGCCTGAGAGGAAGTGACCCCAAGTGCAACGTGAGGGGATGTGAATCCCAGTGCAGCGCGATGGGAAGTGAGTCCCAGTGCAATGTGAGGGGAAGCGAGTCCCAGTACAGCGCAAGGGGAAGTGAGTCCTGGAGCAGCGCGAGGGGTAGTGAGTCTCAGTGCAGCACAAGAGGAAGTAAGTCCCAGTGCAGCGCAAGGGGAAATGAGTCCCAGTGCAGAGCAAGGGGAAGTGAGTCCCAGTGCAGCGCGATGGGAAGCGAGTCCCAGTGCAACGCAAGGGCAAGTGAATCCCAGTGCAGCACAATGGGACATGAGTCCCAGTATAGCACCAGGGAAAGTGAGTCCTAGTGCAGCCTGAGGGGAAGTGAGCCCAAGTGCAACGTGAGGGGAAGTAAATCCCAGTGCAGCGCTAGGGGAAGAGAGTCCCAGTGCAACATGAGGGGAAGTGAATCCCAGTGCAGCGCGAGGGTAAGTGAGTCCCAGTGCAGTGCGATTGGAAAGTGAGTCCCAGTGCAGCGTGAGGGGAAGTGAATCCCAGTGCAGCGCAAGGGGAAGCGATTTCCAGTGCAACACGATGCGAAGTGAGTCCCACTGCAACGTGAGGGGAAGTGAATCCCAGTGCAGCGCAGGGGGAAGCAGGTCTCAGTGCAACACAATGGGAAGTGAGTCCCAGTGCAGTGCGATGGGAAGTGAGTCCCAGTGCAATGTGAGGTGAAGTGAGTCCCACTGCAACGTGAGGGAAAGTGAATCCCAGTGCAGCGCAATGGGAAATGAGTCCCAGTGCAGCATGAGGAGAAGTGAGTCCCAGTGCACCGCATTGGGAAGTGAGTGCCAGTGCAGCGCAATGGCAAGCAAGTTCCAGTGCAACGTGAGGGGAAGAGAATCCCAGTGCAGCGCGAGGGGAAGTGAGTCCCAGTGCAGCATGATGGGAAGTGAGTCCCAGTGCATCGTGAAGGGAGGTGAGTTCCAGTGCAGCACGATCGGAAGTGAATCCGGGTGCAGTGCGATGGGAAGCGAGTCCCAGTGCAACACGAGCGGAAGTGAATTCCAGTGCAGCCCTAGGGGAAGTGAATTCCAGTGCAGCACGAGGGGTAGTCAGTCCCAGTGTAGTGTGAGGGGAAGCGAGTCCCAGTGCAACTTGAGGGGAAGTGAATCCCAATGCAGTGCAAGGGGAAGTGAATCCCTGTGCAGCACAATGGGAAGTGAGTCTCACTGCAGCGTAAGGGGAAGTGAGTCCCAGTGTAGGACGATGGGAAGGGAATCCCGGTGCAGCGCAATGGGAAGCGAGTCCCAGTGCAGCGCGACGTGAAGTGAGTCCCTGTGAAGCGCAAGGGGATGTGAGTCTCAGTGCAATGTGAGGGAAAGCGAGTCCCAGTACAGCACAAGGGGAAGTGAGTCCTGGAGCAGCGCAAGGGGTACTGAGTCTCAGTGCAGCACAAGAGGAAGTAAGTCCCAGTGCAGTGCAAGGGGAAGTGAGGCGCAGTGCATTGTTTGGGTAAGTGAATCCCAGTGCAGAGCAAGGAGAAGTGAGTCCCAGTGCAGCGCGATGGGAAGTGAGTCCCAGTGCCATGCAAGGGCAAGTGAATCCCAGTGCAGCACAATGGGACATGAGTCCCAGTGTAGCACCAGGAAAAGTGAGTCCTAGTGCAGCCTGAGGGGAAGCAAATCGCAGGGCAGCACGATGGGAAGTGAATCACAGTACAACGCGAGGGCAGGTGAACCCCAGTGCAGCGCAAGGGGAAGTGAGTCCCAGTGCAGTGCGATGGGAAGTGAGTCCCAGTGCAATGGGAAGTGAAGCGAGTCCCAGTGCAGCGTGAGGGGAAGTGAATCCCAGTGCAGCGCAAGGGGAAGCGGGTTCCAGTGCAAAATGATGCGAAGCGAGTCCCAGTGCAACGTGATGGGAAGTGAATCCCAGTGCAGCGCAATGGGAAATGAGTCCCAGTGCAGCGTGAGGAGAAGTGAGTCCCAGTGCACCGCATTGACAAGTGAGTGCCAGTGCAGCGCGATGGCAAGCAAGTCCCAGTGCAACGTGAGGGGAAGTGAGTCCCAGTGCAGCGCGATATGAAGTGAATCCCAATGCAATGTGAGGGGAAGTGAATCCCAGTGGAGAGCAAGATGACGTGCGTCCCAGTGCAGCGCGAGGGGATGTGAGTCCCAGTGCTGCGCAGTGGGAAGTGAGTCCCAGTGCAGCCTTAGTGGAAGTGAACCCCAGTGCAACGTGAGGGGAAGTGAATCCCAGTGCAACGTAATGGGAAGCGAGTCCCAGAGCAACAAGATGTGAAGCGAGTCCCAGTGCAACGTGAGGGGAAGTAAATCCCAGTGCAGAGCAAGGGGAAATGAGTACCAGTGCAGCGTGAGGGGAATTGAGTCCCAGTGCATTGCGATGAGAAGTGAGTCCCGGTGCAGCACGATGGTAAGTGAGTCCCAGTGCAGCCCGAGGGGATGAAAATCCCAGTGCAGTGCAAGTGGAAGCGAGTTCCAGTACAACACGATGCAAAGTGAGTCCCGGTGCAATGTGAGGGGAAGTGAATCCCAGTGCAGTGCAATGGGAAATGAATCCCAGTGCAGCGTGAGGAGAAGTGAGTCCCAGCGCACCGCGTTGAGAAATGAGTCCCAGTGCAGCACGATGACAAACAAGTGCCAGTGCAATGTGAGGGGAAGTGAATCCCAGTGGAGCGCAAGGGGACCGGAGTCTCAGTGCAGTGCGAGGGGAAGTGATTCCCGGTGAAGCGCGAAGGGACGTGATTCCCGGTGCAGCGCAATGGGAAGTGATTCCCAGTGCAACATGTGAGGAAGTGAATCCCAGTGCAGCACGAGGGGAAGTGAATCCCAGTGCAGCCTTAGCGGAAGTGAACCCCAGTGCAACGCGAGGGGAAGTGAATCCTAGTGCACCGCGTTGAGAAGTGAGTCCCAGTGCAGCACAATGGCAAACAAGTGCCCGTGCAATGTGAGGGGAAGTGAATCCCAGTGGAGTGCAAGGGGACGTGAGTCACAGTGCAGTGCGAGGGGAAGTGAGTCCTAGTGCAGTGCGAGGGGAAGTGAGTCCCAGGGCAGCGCAATGGAAAGTGATTCCCAGTGCAACATGAAGGGAAGTGAATCCCAGTGCAGCACGAGGGCAAGTGAAACCCAGTGCAGCGTAATGGGAAGCGAGTCCCAGAGCAACACAATATGAAGCGAGTCCCAGTGCAACGTGAGGGGAAGTGAATCCCAGTGCAGAGCAAGGGGAAGTGAATCCCTGTGCAACGCAATGGGAAAATGAGTCCAAGTGTACAGCGTTGAGAAGTGAGTCCCAGTGCAACGTGAGGGGAAGTGAATCCCAGTGCAGAGCAAGGGCAAATGAGTCCCAGTGCAACGTGAGGGGAAGTGAGTCACTGTGCAGCGTGAGGGGAATTGAGTCCCAGTGCACTGCGATGAGAAGTGAGTCCCGGTGCAGCGCGATGGTAAGTGAGTCCCAGTGCAACATGAGGGGTTGAAAATCCCAGTGCAGTGCAAGTGGAAGTAAGTTCCAGAGCAACACGGTGCAAAGCGAGTCCCAGTGCAACGTGACTGGAAGTAAATCCCAGTGCAGCGCAATGGGAAATGAGTATCAGTGCAGCGTGAGGAGAAGTGAGTCCCAGCGCACCGCGTTGAGAAGTGAGTCCCAGTGCAGCACAATGACAAGCAAGTGCCAGTGCAATGTGAGGGGAAGTGAATCCCAATGCAATGTGAGGGGAAGTGAATCCCAGTGGAGCGCAAGGGGAGTTGAATCTCAGTGCAGCGCAAGGGGAAGTGAGTCCCAGTGCAACATGAGGGGAAGCGAATCCCAGTGCAGCACGAGGGGTAGTGAATCCCAGTGCTGCGCAGTGGGAAGTGAGTCCCAGTGCAGCCTTAGTGGAAGTGAACCCCAGTGCAACGTGAGGATAAGTGAATCACAGTGCAGCGTAATGGGAAGCGAGTCCCAGAGCAACAAGATGTGAAGCGAATCCCAGTGCAACGTGAGGGGAAGTGAATCCCAGTGCAGAGCAAGGGCAAATGAGTCCCAGTGCAACGTGAGGGGAAGTGAGTACCAGTGCAGCGTGAGGGGAATTGAGTCCCAGTGCATTGCGATGAGAAGTGAGTCCCGGTGCAGCGCGATGGTAAGTGAGTCCCAGTGCAGCACGAGGGGATGAAAATCCCAGTGCAGCGCAAGTGAAAGCAAGTTCCAGTACAACATGATGCAAAGCGAGTCCCAGTGCAACGTGACAGGAAGTGAATCCCAGTGCAGCGCAAGGGGAAGTGAGTTCCAGTACAACATGATGCAAAGCGAGTCCCAGTGCAACGTGAGGGGAAGTGAATCCCAGTGCAGAGCAATGGGAAATGAATCTCAGTGCAGCGTGAGGAGAAGTGAGTCCCAGTGCACCGCGTTGAGAAGTGAGTCCCAGTGCAGCACGATGACAAGCAAGTGCCAGTGCAATGTGAGGGGAAGCGAATCCCAGTGGAGCGCAAGGGGACCTGAGTCTCAGTGCAGCGCAAGGGGAAGTGAGTCCCAGTGAAGCGCGAAGGGAAGTGATTCCCGGTGCAGCGCAATGGGAAGTGATTCCCAGTGCAACATGAGGGGAAGTGAATCCCAGAGCAGCACGAGGGGAAATGAATCCCAGTTCAGCCTTAGTGGAAGTGAACCCCAGTGCAATGTGAGGGGAAGTAAATCCTAGTGCACCGCGTTGAGAAGTGAGTCCCAGTGCAGCACAATGGGAAGCACGTCCCAGTGCAACGTGAGGGGAAGTGAATCCCAGTGCAGAGCAAGGGCAAATGAGTCCCAGTGTAGCGGGATGGGAAGTGAATCCCAATTCAATGTGAAGGGATGTGAATCCCAGTGTAGTGCAAGGGGATGTGAGTCCCAGTGCAGCGCGATGGTAAGTGAGTCCCAGTGCAGCGCGATGGTAAGTGAGTCCCAGTGCAGTGCAAGTGGAAGCGAGTTCCAGTGCAACACGATGCAAAGCGAGTCCCAGTGCAACGTGACTGGAAGTGAATCCCAGTGCAGCGCAATGAGAAATGAGTCCCCGTGCAGCGTAAGGAGAAGTGAGTCCCAGCGCACCGCATTGAGAAGTGAATCCCAGTGCAGCACGATGACAAGCAAGTGCCAGTGCAATGTGAGGGGAAGTGAATCCCAGTGGAGTGCAAGGGGACGTAAGTCACAGTGCAGTGCGAGGGGAAGTGAGTCCCGGGGCAGCGCAATGTGAAGTGATTCCCAGTACAACATGAAGGGAAGTGAATCCCAGTGCAGCACGAGGGGAAGTGAATCCCATAGCTGCGCAGTGGGAAGTGAGTCCCAGTGCAGCGCGAGGGGAAGTGAGCCACAGTGCAACACGAGGGGAAGTGAAACCCAGTGCAGCGTAATGGGAAGCGAGTCCCAGAGCAACACAATGTGAAGCGAGTCCCAGTGCAACGTGAGGGGAAGTGAATCCCAGTGCAGAGCAAGGGGAAGTGAATCCCTGCGCAACGCAATGGAAAATGAGTCCAAGTGTACCGCATTGAGAAGTGAGTCCCAGTGCAGCACGATGGGAAGCACGTCCCAGTGCAACGTGAGGGGAAGTGAATCCCAGTGCAGAGCAAGGGCAAATGAGTCCCAGTGCAGCGGGATGGGAAGTGAATCCCAATTCAATGTGAAGGGATGTGAATCCCAGTGTAGTGCAAGGGGATGTGAGTCCCAGTGCAGCGCGATGGTAAGTGAGTCCCAGTGCAGCGCAAGTGGAAGCGAGTTCCAGTGCAACATGATGCAAAGCGAGTCCCAGTGCAACGTGACTGGAAGTGAATCCCAGTGCAGCGCAATGGGAAATGAGTCCCAGTGCAGCGTAAGGAGAAGTGAGTCCCAGCGCACCGCGTTGAGAAGTGAATCCCAGTGCAGCACGATGACAAACAAGTGCCAGTGCAACGTGAGGGAAAGTGAATCCCAGTGTAGAGCAAGGGGAAGTGAATCCCTGTGCAACACAATGGGAAATGAGTCCAAGTGTACCGCGTTGAGAAGTGAGTCCCAGTGCAGCACGATGGGAAGCACGTCCCAGTGCAACGTGAGGGGAAGTGAATCCCAGTGCAGCACGAGGGGAAGTGAGTCCCAGTGTAGCGAGATGGGAAGTGAATTCCAATTCAATGTGAAGGGATGTGAATCCCAGTGCAGCGCGAGGGGAAGTCAGTCCCAGTGCAATGTGAGGGGAAGTGAATCCCAGTGCAGCGCGAGGTGATGAGAATCCCAGTGCAGCTCGAGGTGATGAAAATCCCAGTGCAGCCAAGGGGAAGCGAGTTCCAGTGCAACACGATGCGAAGCGAGTCCCAGTGCAACATGACAGGAAGTGAATCCCAGTGCAGTGGAAGTGGAAGTCGAAGTGAGTCCCAGTGCAGCACAGTCGAAATTGACTCCCAGTACACCGCGTTGAGAAGTGAGTCCCAGTGCAGCAAGAGGGGAAGTGAGTCTTCATGCAACGTGAGGGGAAGTATATCCCAGTGCAGCATGAAGGGAAGTGAGTCCAAATGCAGCACCAGGGGAAGTGAGCCCCAGTGCAACCCAAGGGGAAGCAAGTCTGAGTGCAATGCGAGGACAAGTGAATCACAATGCAGCGCGATGGGAAGTGAGTCCCAGTGCAGCACGATGGGAAATGAGTCCCAGTGCAATGTGAGGGGAAGTGAGTCCAAGTGCAGCTCAAGGGGACATGAGTCCCAGTGCAGCACGAGGGGAAGTTAGTCCCAATGCAGTACAATGGGAAGCGCGTCCCAGTGCAATGTGAGGGAAAGTGAATCACAGTGCAGCGTGAAGGGAAGTAAGTCCCAGTGCAGCGCAAGGGGACATGAATCCCAGTGTAGCATGAGGGAACATGAGTCCCAGTGCAGTACAATGGGAAGTGAGTCCCAGTGCAACGTGAGGGGAAGTACGTCCCACTGCAGTGCGATGGGAAGTGTGTCCCAGTGCAGCGCGATGGGAAGTGAGTCCCAGTGCAGCGTGAGGGGAAATGTGTCCCAGTGCAGCGCGATGGGAAGTGAGTCTTGGTGCAGCGTGAGGGTAAGTGAGTCCCGGTGCAGCGTGATGGGAAGTGAGTCCTGGTGCAGCGCGATGGGAAGTGAATCCCAGTGCAGCACATGGGGAAGTGAGTCCCAGAGCAACATGATGGGAAGTGAGTCCCAGTGCAATGGGAGGGGGAGTGAATCCCAGTGCAGCGCAAGGGGAAGTGAATCCCAGTGCAGCGCAATGGAAAGTGAGTCCCAGTGCAGCACGATGGGAATTGAGTCCCAGTGCAGCGCGAGGGAAGTGAGTCCCGGTGCAGCGCGTTGGGAAGTGAGTCTCGGTGCAGCGTGAGGGGAAGTGAGTCCCGGTGCAGTGCCATGGGAAGTGAGTCCCGGTGCAGCGCGATGGGAAGTGAATCCCAGTGCAGCGCGATGGGAAGCGTGTCCCAGTGCAGCGTGAGGGGAAGTGAGTCCCAGTGCAGCACAAGGGGAGGTGAGTCCCAATGCAGCTCAATGGGAAGTGATACCCAGTGCAATGTGAGGGGAAGCGAGTCCCAGTGCAGCGCAAAGGAAAGTGAATCCCAGTGCAGCCTGAGGGGAAGTGAGCCCCACTGCAGTGCACGGGAAAGTGAATCACAATGCAGCGCAAGGAGAAGTGAATCCCGGTTCAGCGTGATGGGAAGTGAGTCCCAGTGCAGCACGATGGGAATTGAGTCCCAGTACAGCGCGATGGGAAGTGAGTCTCGGTGCAGTGTGAGGGGAAGTGAGTCCCGGTACAGTGTGATGTGAAGTGAGTCCCGGTGCAGCGCGATGGGAAGTGAATCCCAGTGCAGCGCGATGGGAAGCGAGTCCCAGTGCAGCGCGAGGGGAAGTGAGTCCCAGTGCAGCGCAAGGGGAGGTGAGTCCCAGTGCAGCGCAAGGGGAAGTGAATCCCAGTGCAGCCTGAGGGGAAGTGAGCCCCACTGCAGTGCAAGGGGAAGTGAATCACAGTGCAGTGCATGGGGAAGCGAGTCCCAATTCAACGCGATGGGAAGCGAGTCCCAGTGCAACAGGAGAGGAAGTGAATCCCAGTGCAGCGCAAGGGGAAGTGAATCCCAGTGCAGCGTGATGGGAAGTGAGTTCCAGTGCAGCATGATGGGAATTGTGTCCCAGTGCAGCGCGATGGGAAGTGAGTCCCAGTGCAGCGTGAGGAGAAGTGAGTCCCAGTGCAGTGCGATGAGAATTGTGTCCCAGTGCAGCGGGAGGGGAAGTGAATCCCAGTGCAGTGTGAAGGGAAGTGAGTCCTAGTACAGCACGAGTGGAAGTGAGTCCCAGTGCAACACGAGGGGAAGCAAGTCCCAGTGCAGCGCGAGAGTAAGTGAGTCCCAGTGCAGTACAATGGGAAGCGAGTCCTGGTGCAGCACAATGGGAAGCAAGTCCCAGTGCAGCACAATGGGAAGCGAGTCCCGGTGCAGCGTGAGGGGAAGTGAATCCTGGTGCAGCGCAAGGGGAATGAGTCTTGCAAGATACCTTTTTGCAGCTGGGTGCTGATAAGGAGCATTCTCGAGGCTGGAATGGAGCGGGACAGTTATTAGACTGGAGCTTGGCGCAGTTGGTCAAACCCGTGTGTTGTGTTATTTTAAATTCTTTACCGGACTGTAATGTCAAATTTTTACTTTGTTATAACTATCTTATTTCTAACTTATGTTTTCAGACATTGTACTAATGCTAATCCTTTTCCTTTTATTCCTTTATTGTATCCAAGATGTGTACCTCAGTATTTTTCCCTAAAGGGAGCCATTGTAAAAACCTTTCACTGTACTTCTGTCCTGGGGAACACGGGACAATAAAGGATATTCTATTCTGAGTTACCTTTGAAGCTTTCTGTTGATGAATGAGTGTCTGGTTACCTCTCTGATAGTACTTTAACATCTTGAGGTGATTCCACTTTAAAATATCCACACAGAGCAGATTCTATTGACTGTTACAGAAATAGTTGCAGTCAGTCCCTGAACTAACAGCATGATGCAATGGTTGGTTAGTTCATATATTTTCAGCCAACATTTTATATCCGAGTGTGGTGTCGTGAGGTCTCTCATAACACGCAGTGTGTTAAGAGGAATCCTAAGGCATTTCTTTTAACCCTTCCATCATCATGTGACCTTCAATATTTTAAAGTGAATGCCAACTGCTAGATTGTAATGAAAAGACTGAAAATTTTGTAGGACTATATTTACCCTGAGAGAGGCAGCACTTTATGCAGTTATTCTCAACAGAACACTATGCATGAAGGAGACTGGGCATGTGAAGTGTCCATAGTAACCTTCTAACCTTGAATAGCCTTGAAAATCTGAAAGATAGAATGTAGAGATCATCACTGATTCTAGAATCTCACTCACAAGTTCAGTGTAAATCAGACTTGTTGAGATGACTGTGCATTGGCATAGTTAATGTGAGTGGACTCCTTATGAACTTGAGTAGCAGAGAGAGTATGGAGTGGACCATTGAAGATCATTAGTCTTCTTCCTGTACTGCCGTGTATTGTATTTCCCTGGGACATTGCACTGACCTGAGCTGAAGTGTGGGTTGACGTTGGCTGGCTATGATAGCGTGGTCTCATTTGGTGGTCAGCAGGACACTGCACTGCCTTCCAGTCCATCCCTCCGACCCATCCACCATCACCTTCAGCTCCATGTTGGTGAAATGAGGATAGAACTTCTTTTTTCTGGGCCACATCCTGAGCGCAGATGATTAAACACCACTGGATGAAGGGCAGTTCCTGGCTTGCAGCATCTGATGTCAGCTTTAAATATGGTGCCAGAGATGTAAACATCAGAAAATTCTGGCAGTGGCAAAATCTTCCACCTCACAATTTCACAAGATGGGCGCTGTAGATGCAAACTGATCAAGGGATGGACAGGCAACTGTGTGAGGAAAAACCCTTCTGAGCTATGGTGAATTGGATGCCATGAATCTCATTTAAAATAAAAACACTTTGCTTGAAAATGGAAAAAATCAGCCCTGTTTTATGAAACAAAACTTTGAACAACATTGCTGACAAGGTTATGTTGCTCATGCTAGTTCTGCTGGTAATAGGGTGTGTTCTTGAACTCCTGCCTATTGATTGAAACAACTGAGGAGTTTGCTTGACTGATCTAAAGGCGAGTTATGAACCAATTATAGTGTTGTGAGGCTGGAAGTCAGACCAGGAATGGTCAGAAATGTTCCTTCTCTGAAGGTTACTTGTGAACTATTTAGGTTTTTATCAGAATGTTAGAACCTCACAGTCACTACTATTCATGCCTGTGTTCATTTATAGATTTTTTTTAACATTTGCAATACGGGATATAAACTCACATTTTCTTGTTTGTTTGTTCAATCTTTGATTGCTAGTGTAATAAAATAACAATTTCACGGCCATAACAATTGATTAGCAATGATGATGTTGTAAAAGACCACATTTAATTTCAAGTGAAGAAAATATATACCTTGATCTCTATCAAATGCAATCTTAAGCATACTTAGAAGTATAGAGTAGAATTTGTTTGAATCTCAAAACCAAAAGACATAGTGTGCTCATGGTAACTGCAAGTATATTTATTCTGAGCTCAGCAGCAATTTTCTGGTGTGCTGATCTTTACTTTTTGATAAGATGTATATGCAGTGATGTAACACTCATAACTATGGCATTCTTACATACAGAAGTTTTGGCAATGACCATTCCCAATGTGTAATTGAAGATATTTTTGATGTCACTTTGACTAAACATGCTCCTCTGAAAATCCCTTGCAAATTTCCAGTTTTAATTGCTTGGTAAATGTACAGTTCCAAAATTACCAACTGAATTGTCAAGTCCCACCTTTTCAGGGTTCCATTTTGCCATCATTATAAGGCCTTTGTCCCAGGAGGACAGTATGAAGTAAGGAAGCTGTTCATTGGAGAGGAAGGGTCAAGTTAATTAGGTCTTATTCATGTTGTTCGAGTAAGTTCTGCATCTAACTACCCTCAAGTGATCTCACGATAACATAAGGTCGGAGGATTAGTCAGGCAGTGCCATTGATCTGATATAATTGGCTTTTCTAAAGCAATGTCTGCATTTTTGCCAGGGAGGTCGAAAACTTGAGCTGAGCTTTTTGATTCAGAATAAACACTGAAAGAACTGCAGATGCTGGAAATCAGGAACAAAAACAGAAATTGCTGGAAAAGCTCAGTAGGTCTGGCAGCATCTGAGGAGAGAACTCTGTGTTAATATTTTGGGTTCAGTGACCTTTCCTCAGAATAGACCAATGTTTACAAGGGATCTTTAGAGGAGCATGTTTCGTCAAATTGATACCTTTTTGATTCAGAAATGAGCGCTAACCAAGGACAGCAAAGGAACAATTCTGATGAAATCTGGATCAAATTTAGACTGATGACTTTAGGTCATTGTCAATTGTTATAAAAAAACCCTTTGGTTCATGAATCTTGTTTAGAGGGGAAAAAACTGATGTCATTACATGGCCTTGCCTACAGGTCTCTCCAAACCTACAGCACAGTTGTCAACTCTATCTACTCTCCAAAGAGGTCTCAAAAGCCTTTGTGTCGCACAATGAATCAATGATTAACACTGCTGCCTCTCAGCACCAGGGACCTGGGTTCGATTCCAGCCTTGGGTGACTGTCAGTGTGGAGTTTGCATGTTCTCTCAGTGTCTGTGTGGGTTTCTTCCAGGTGTTCTGGTTTCCTCCCAAAGTTGCGCACTTTATGTGAATTGGCCATGGAAAATTGTCTGTGATATCCAGTAATCTGCAGGCTAGGTGGATTAGCATGATAAATGCAGAGTTATGGGGATAGGATCAAGGGCTGACTTTGAGCGAAGATGTGCTCCAGAGGGTAGGCGCAGACTCAATCGGCCAAATATTCTTTATGTATGGATTCTATGACTTAAGCCAATTATTTCCATCAGCCATTAGAAATTCTCAAACAAGAAATAAAACCATACAGATTACCAGGACTGAACGAATGGAAACAAAAATGGAAAACTCAGCTCTGTCAACCCTGTTCAAAATTGCACTAAAATTGTAAGAACTGTCTCACCAAGCAACAACCTTTCATAGTCATACTTAAGAAGTATACCTCGCACACATCTCAGACACAATCATCACCATACCTTTCAGCAAGTCAGTCTTAGCAGATGTAGTGGCATACTGCTATACAATCAGGAGTGGGTTGCCCTGGGAGTCCTCAATATTGTCTCTGGATCTCATAACTTCTCATGGTATCAGGTCACACACGAGCAAGGAAACCTCTTGCTGCTTACTTCAGACCACCCTCCCAATCACCCCCAAGGGCTGAGAGTGGCAGATGCAGAATGTACTCTGGCCAGTACACGTCAATATCCATCACCAAAAGAGACTTGGAAGCAACACTACTCGAGAACATTACAGTGCAGTACAGGCCTTTCGGCCCTCGATGTTGCGTCGACCTGTCATACCAATCTGAAGCCCATCTAACCTACACTATTCCATGTATGTCCATATGCTTGTCCAATGACAACTGAAATGTACTTAAAGTTGGTGAAGGTACTACTGTTGCAGGCAAAGCATTCCATACCCTTACTACTCTCTGAGTAAAGAAACTACCTCTGGCCTCTGACCTCTGTCCTGTATCTATCACCCCTCAATTTAAAGAGATGTCCCCTCGTGCTCGCCGTCACCATACTTGGAAAAGGCTCTCCCTGTCCACCATATCTAACCCTCTGATTATCTTATATGTCTGTATTAAGTCACCTCTTAATCTTCTTCTCTCCAATGAAAACAGCCTCAAGTCCCTCAGCCTTTCCTCATAAGACTTTCCCTCCATACCAGGCAACATCCTATTAAATCTCCTCTGCACCCTTTCCAAAGCTTCCACATCCTTCTTATAATGCGGTGACACAATACTCCAAGTGCGGCCGCACCAGAGTTTTGTACAGCTGTAGCATAACCTCATGGTTCCGGAACTCGATTCCTCTATTAATAAAAGCTAAAACACTGTACATGCCTTCTTAACAACCCTGTCAACCTAGATGGCAACTTTCAAGGATCTATGTACAAACAGAGATCTCTTTGCTCATCTACACTACCGAGAATCTTACCATTAGCCCAATACTTTGCATCCCGGTTACTCTGGCCAAAGTGAATCACCTCACACTTGTCCATGTTAAATTCCATTTGCCACCTCTCAGTCCAGCTCTGCAGCTTATCTATGTCTCTCTGTAGCCTACAACATCCTTCGTCACTATCCACAACTCCACTGACCTTAGTGTCATCTGCAAATTTACTAACCCACCCTTCTACTCCCTCATCCAGGCCGTTTATAAAAATGATGAACAGCAGTGGACCCAACACCAACCCTTGCGGTATACCATTAATAACTGGACTCCAGGATGAACATTTCTGTCTTCTTTCAGCAAGCCAATTACTGATCCAAATTGCTATATCTCCCACAATCCCATTCCTCCGCATTTTGTACAATAGCCTACCATGGGGAACCTTATCGAACGCCTTGCTGAAATCCATATACACTACATCAACCGGTTTACTCTCATCTACCTGTTTGTCACCTTCTCAAAGAACTCAATAAGGTTTGTGAGGCATGACCTACCCTTCACAAAACCGTGCTGACTATCCCTAATCAAATTATTCTTTTCTAGATGATTATAAATCCTATCTCTTATAACCTTTTCCAACACTTCACCAACAACTGAAATAAGGCTCACTGGACTATAATTACCAAGGGTGTCTCTACTCTCCTTCTTGAACAGGGGAATCACATTTCTATGTACTCATTCAGCTTGTTGAATCCAAAAGGACACCCCAGTCTGTGGTTTGGGGTGAGGGAGCCACAAGAGATAAAAACATACTGCAACTCATCTTTACCAATCTGCCTGCTACAGATGCACCTCTCCATGACAGGTTTGGTCAGAGTGACCACCTCACAGTCCTTGTGGAGAAGAAGTCTGATCTTCACATTGAGAGTAACTTGCATCATGCTATGTGGCACTATCATCGTGTTAAATGGGGCAAGATTCAAATGGATCAAATAACTCAGGGTTGGACATCCAACAGGATGAACCAAGTGAATTATCAACAGCCCAATAGAACTTACTCCAATACAATCTGTAATGACAGAGCCTGGCATAACCCCATGCCATGTTATTACCACCAAGCTAAGGATTCAATGAAGTGTACAAAAGGGCATGTCAGGAGTAGAAACAGGCATACCTAAAAATGTGGTGTCAACTTGGTGAAGGTACAACATTGAACTATCTGCATTTCAAGCAATATAATCAACAAGTGATGATCAGAGCTAGAAATCCCCAAACCAAACAATACTCTGCAATCCTGCCACACCCAGTCATGAATGGTGGTGGCAATTGAACAATTCACCAGGGGAAAAGGATCCACAAATATCCCCATCCTCAATGATGGTAGAGCCCAACACACCAATGCAAAAGATAAGACTAAAATATTCATAATAATTTTCAGCCAGAATACTGAGTGGAAGATCCATTTCGACCTCTAGCTACTTATGTGCCATCACGAATTAACTGAAGACGTTGGATATTGCCAAGATTGTTGGCCCTGATAACACTCCAGCAATAGTAGCAAAGACTTGAGCTCTAGAATTTGCTATATCCTGAGCCAAGCTGTTCTAGAAGAGCCAGAACTCTGGCATCGATCTGAAAATGTGGAAATTTTCCCTGGAATGTACTGTTTCAGCCACAGAAAACTATCTCAAGGCAATTATGAATGGGCAATTAGGGAGGCCTAGCTATAGGTGCACACATCTCACAAAAGAATAAAAGAAAACATAAATTTCTTCAGATAGTTTTGATCTCAAAGTCTCCTTGTACTAACTTTCCAATGTATGGTCCAGGTTTCACAATGCAGTTGTTATAGTAACGATTTCCCATCTAATCATCACTAAGCCAAACAGCAAGTGATATCACGGCTTCTATTATCAGAACCAAGTCCACTACTACATTTCTATTCAAAGCCATGAACAATATTATAGAAATGAATCGTTTCTGCAAGAAAACATTATGTTTCAATTTTTCCTTTGTTCTAAATTCAATCAAGATTCAAAACTATTTTGCAATAGTTTTTGAAATCCCACAAAATCGCTGGCATTTTTCTAAGCTCTAATTAAATGAAATTAGTACATTTTTACAAAATCTATGTTGATACTCAGGTTTAAATCAATCTTTTATTTATTTACTGAATTTTAGGTTCATTTCATGAGAGGACGTTTACATTGCACAAAGTTACATTCATTTGAGCCTTGGTCAAACATTAAGAGTTTGTCTGGGTTAGTATGAAACCTGAGGTGCAAGTTAAATGGAGGGGAGAGTTGCATTTGGTTCTTCTCAGAATGTTGGTATTTGGACAGATTTTGACTTGGTGTGATGACAAATCTACAGCCCTTTTTACACCTCTATTGAATTCCACTTCCATTAAATTGAATAGAAAAGCAACATTCTGTATTCCATCCACACTGCAGGAGAGTGTCAGGACAACCATAAACTTGTATTACAGCCAGTATTAAGTTATCCAAGGGCTGCTGATGTGTTTTATCCTTCACAATAAATTGATAAATTGAAATGACAACCCAGAAGCTCTTTAATGTTGAAAATGTAGTCATGACTTTAAATTAGATTGCCTACAGTATGGAAACAGACCCTTCAGCCCAACAAGTCCACACTAACCCTATGAAGAGTAATCTGCCCAGACCAATTCCCTATATTTACCCCGACTAATGCACCTCATACTATGGGCTATTTAGCATGGCCAATTCACCTAACCTGCACATCTTTTGGATTGTGGGAGAAAACCAGAGCAAACCCACACAGACATGGGGAGAATGTGCAAACTCCACACAGAAAATCACCTGAGGCAGGAATCAAACCTGGGTCCCTAGCAGTGTGAGGTAGCAGTTCTAACCACTGAGCCACCGTGCCACCCGACTTTACTCTAGTGAAACAATGGTGATGTCCTGACCCACATCCCTTACCTCTCTCCTCCATAACATTTGGAAAAATTACTGTGAGAATTCATTGTTCCAAATCATTCCCTGGTTCTATTTGAAGTATAGAGCAGAGCTTTATCAGCACAGTGGAGAAAGGATCCAGAGTGTATGGCATGGTAAAATCAAGGATTTTATTTTTGTAAAAGTCATTTGGAGTGTTCCTTTGGGGTTGGCAGGAAACCAACTGTACTGATTCAAAAAGCATTTAAGAACCTTTTAAACATCAAATCCCTCTCATCACGATGATATAAAATGTAGACAATTGATTTTTTAAAAAAAAATTCCATCCTTCAGTTTAATACCTGGGACATACATTAACTAAAATGATTTACAAAAAGGAGCAAAAACCACTGACTTAAAATGGCCATAGGTATTACATGGCCACAATTGGCCAAATTTCAAGATGGATTACAACAGCTGAGGTGAAATTAACAAAGGTACTGAAACCACCCAGCAAGTCCACCTGGGGAGATATAAAAGGACCCTCATTTCTCAACCTAATGTACACTTCTGAGAAGGCTCAAATGTTGGAGAGGAATACATCACCTGCAATTATCGAACTTGGAGACCATGAACTCAGACATGGAAATACACAAAGAAAGGTTTGCATACTAAGCAGCTGCTCACGACAGAAAAAGAAGGTGGATTTTTGATGGGCAGAACTAAAAGACTGAGGATCTCTCTCAGTTCCTCAAGAAGAAAATATGCCTGCGCACAGTATGTATTAAAAAGCAACATTGAAACATCAAAGATGCCTGGAGAATTTGTGACTGCGGATAACAACTAAACAACTGTGGTCTCTCCCTAGGGATGTCCAAAGTACTCTAAACTGCACAGTATGCTTCTAATGGACTTTCGTTCTTTAACATATGTGTGTGCATGTGTGTGTGTGTGTTTGTATGTGCATGTGTGTGTGTGAACGTGTGTCTGCGCACATGTATGTGTGCACGTGTGTGCGTATTTCTCTTTCTTTTTCTCAAGGGGATCTTGTTATTGGCTCTTTACTAGCACTATAAAAAATTAGATAACTGCATTTTAACTTGGGGATGGTTCCTCATCTAGCTGTAATACTTTTCTTTCCAATGGTACATGGATTGCCTGCTGTGTCTGCAACTGGCATGTTTAAGAAAGTAATATACAGAGAGTGAAGAATGTGATCAGCTACAGTGAAAGGCTAAACTGACTGCAGCAATGTAGTCAGCTTACAATCATTGCTTTCACTGAGAATAGCAACTTTGTACAACTCAAAGCGTTCCAGTGAAGGTAATCTCAATTTATTGCCTGTGAGACCTCCATGTGGCGCAATCTAAAGTTAGATGGAACTCTGAGAAGCGAATGCAGCTTATTGTACCACAACAATGGTAGGATCTCCTAATTGGTAGCAGACAATTGTATCGGCTAGGTTACAGAATCCTTTTTTGCAAGGTTCCAATTGTATCAATTTTAAGAGCATTAAGGCCAGTCTAGCCCAGAGGCTTGGATCCCTCACATGATTTCTGCAAGTCTAGATGGTCATAGACTCCATCCAAGTATACTTGTCAAATTAAAAGGTTTAAATTTCTGTCAAGTCATTGGCACATGAGGAAAATGCAAGTGTCCACTAAATACCCATGGAGCTGCCATGTCACATCTTCCTTATGGTCATCTCAGGTTCATTCCATGGGACTGCCCCAGTGTTTGACTTTCAGGAAATAGGCATGCGCACTAAAGATCTAGCTGATATTCTCCTTGAACAACCCCAACATAGATGAAGAGGGGAAGTACAACAATAACTTATTTATCGTTAGTGGGACAATATAGAGAGCCTTTAACAGTTCCCCAGCAAGAATCTCCCATACAGTTGTGGTCTGTGGCACCTTGCACAATATAAGGCTGCTCAGAGAGCTGAGCTGGCTCCAAATGAAGGTGGAGAGGGGCCAGCATAATCCAAAGAGAAGTTAATACTGATGTGCACCATTATTTGCAACATGCAGAACAGAGCTGGCTGCCACAGAAGTCCTTGCCAACTTGATTGAAGCAGAGCTTACTTGAGAAGTGTGGCCATTGCATTGATAGCTTCCCATGACAACTCCTGTGCAACTGCCATGATCACTGCAAATCACAAAACCAGCCTGTTTCAGACAAGTAGCCATCCATTACTTTCTTTGGTAACTCAAGTGGTCATCCAAGCACCTTTTAAATATGATGAAGGTTTTTGTATTTATTATCCTTCCAGGTAGTGAATTGCAGACTCCTACCAACCCTTGAATGAAGAAAATATGCCCATTTGACTTCAACTAAGCCTGATGCATGTTTTTCATTCCCTTGATTTGACACGTGAGAAGCCTGTGATTAATGTCCAATGGTTTTGGAGCCCACTATGTCGAGGATAATAGCCAGTCTGACCTGCATCTGTGCAAAAGGCAGTCTCAGTCATTAGGGAACAATGCAATATGTTAAGCTCTGTTTGACAGTAAGAGAGCAAGGGCCTTGAGAAGGGCACACACTCCTGCCAGAATTTGCATTACCTTCTCTGTTAGACCTCTCCTGGAGTTCCAAGAGAATCAAGAGGACGAGGTGAGATAGCTGGATATAAGTGCAGTGCTTTGATCAATATTGTGTGAAACAGCAACAATCGATTGAAGGTCATTAGTGTGAGTCCGCTTTCATTCAGTGGCTGCCAAGTCAGACCCTTCAGGAGGTTTCTCACTCTCTCAATGAAGATCATTGTCAAAGCAAATGTTGGGGACCTCATGACCCTCATTCCTAATAATTGACTTCAATTTTTTTGTGTAAGCCTGTGCACTGCATCTGGAAATTCTGAGGGAAACATGTTTACTTCCCATTGCTGCTCCCCAAGTTCTGGTTTAGTGGACGACAGCTGACAGTCAGCATTGATAGGGAGGAGAAAGATGAGCATTGTTTTAAATTCATGGATTAAATTGAGGTCCTTGACAGATGAAAAAGAGGCCCATGTTTATATTAGCTGACAAGTCAGTAATCAAATTGCATACACTTAAAGAAATTAGCAACAGGATTAAGGGGGTGTTGACAGGGCAGAGATTAAGAGCATGTTTCCTCTTATAAATTGCCAATTTAAAGCAGAGATTAGGTGTTTTTTTTTCTTGTTTAGATTAGATTACTTACAGTGTGGAAACAGGCCCTTCGGCCCAACAAGTCCACACCGACCCGCCGAAGCGCAACCCACCCATACCCCTACATTTACCCCTTACCTAACACTACGGGCAATTTAGCATGGCCAATTCACCTGACCCGCACATCTTTGGACTGTGGGAGGAAACCGGAGCACCCGGAGGAAACCCACGCAGACACGGGGAGAACGTGCAAACTCCACACAGTCAGTCGCCTGAGTCGGGAATTGAACCTGGGTCTCAGGCGCTGTGAGGCAGCAGTGCTAACCACTGTGCCACCGTGTAGTAAGTCTTTGGAACACTTCCTGAAAAAGCGGCGAAAGCAGAGCTCTTGAATAATTTTAAGGCAGAGGTAGCACAAACCTTGAGATAGGCTTTTGTTAAGCAAGGGGTGGAATGGTTACCGGGGTAGGTGAGAATATAGATTTAAGTTGCAGTCAGATTAACTGTGATCTTTATGAATGGTAGAACAGGCTTGAGGGGTTGAATGGGCTACTTCTGCTACCCATTCCCCCCACCATCACACCCACTCCAGGTACTGGCTCCGACCCCACTCCCAGCTCCACACCCACACCAGATCCCAGCTCACAGCCCTGCCGAGTTTTCACTATCACTCCAGACCTCCCCCTCACTGAGGACGAACGATCAGTCCTCAGCAAAGGACTCACCTTCATCCCCCTCTGTCCACGCATCAATGAATTTAATACACGCCATGACTTGAACAATTCTTCCGTCGCCTCCGCCTCCGAGCTTACTTTCACAATCAGGACTCCCGCCCACCTTCCGAGGACCCCTTTGTCCACCTCCAACACACTGCATCCACTTGGACACCCCGCGCTGGCCTAGTACCTGCCCTCGACCTCTTCATTTCCAACTGCCGCCAGGACATTAACCACCTCAACTTGTGTACCCCCCTCCCCCACTCCAACCTCTCACCCTCACAATGCACAGCCCTCCAATCCCTTTGCTCCAATCCCAACCTCACCATTAAGCCAGCAGATAAAGGGGGCACAGTGGTAGTCTGGCGCACTGACCTCTACACCGCTGAAATCAAACGCCAACTCAAGGACGCCTCTTCCTACTGCCCCCTCGACCAGGACCCCACCCCCCATCACCAAACCATCATCTCCCAGACCATACAGAACCTCATCACCTCAGGAGATCTCCCACCCACAGCTTCCAACCTCATAGTTTGGGAACCCCGCACTGCCTGGTTCTACCTCCTTCCCAAGATCCACAAGCCTGACCACCCTGGCCAACCCATTGTCTCAGCATGCTCCTGCCCCACTGAACTCATCTCTTCCTACCTCGTCACTGTCCTATCCCCCTAGTCCAGGAACTCCCCACATACGTTAGAGACACCACCCACGCCCTCCACCTCCTCCAAGACTTCCGTTTCCCCGGCCCCCAATGCCTCATCTTCACCATGGATATCCAATCCCTCTACACCTCCATCCACCATGACCAGGGCCTCTACGCCCTCTGTTTTTTCCTCTCCAGACGTTCCCAAAAGTACCCTTCCACCGACACTCTCATTCATTTGGCCGAACTGGTCCTCACCCTTAACAATTTCTCCTTCGAATCCTCCCACTTCCTCCAGACCAAAGGGGTAGCCATGGGCACACGTATGGGCCCCAGCTATGCCTGTCTCTTTGTTGGCTACGTAGAACAGTTGATCTTCCGTAATTACACTGGCACCACTCCCCACCTCTTCCTCCGCTACATTGATGACTGCATTGGTGCCACCTCGTGCTCCCGCGAGGAGGTTGATCAATTCATCAACTTCACCAACACATTCCACCCTGACCTTAAATTTACCTGGACCATCTCTGACACCTCCCTCCCCTCCCTGGACCTCTCCATCTCCATTAATGACGACCGACTTGACACTGACATTTTTTACAAACCCACCGACTCCCACAGCTACCTGGATTACACCTCTTCTCACCCTATCTCTTGCAAAAATGCCATCCCGTATTCCCAATTCCTCCGCCTCTGCCGTATCTGCTCCCAGGAGGACCAATTCCACCATAGAACACACCAGATGGCCTCCTTCTTTAGAGACCGCAATTTCCCTTTCCACGTGGTTAAAGATGCCCTCCAACGCATCTCGTCCACATCCCGCACCTCTGCCCTCAGACCCCACCCTTCCAACCATAACAAGGACAGAACGCCCCTCGTGCCCACCTTCCACCCTACAAACCTTCGCATAAACCAAACCATCCGCCAACATTTCCGCCACCTCCAAAAAGACCCCACTACCAGGGATATATTTCCCTCCCCACCCCTTTCCGCCTTCCGCAAAGACCATGACTACCTGGTCAGGTCCACGCTCCCCCTACGACCCACTTTCCCCTGCCACTGCAGGAACTGCAAAACCTGCGCCCACACTTCCTCCATCACCTCTATCCAAGGCCCTAAAGGAGCCTTCCACATCCATCAAAGTTTTACCTGCACATCCACTAATATCATTTATTGTATCCATTGCACCCGATGTGGTCTCCTCTACATTGGGGAGACTGGACGCCTCTGAGCAGAGCACTTTAGGGAACATCTCCAAAACACCTGCACCAATTAACCACACCGCCCCTTGGCCCAACATTTTAACTCCCCCTCCCACTCTGCCGAGGACATGGAGGTCCTAGGCCTCCTTCACCGCCACTCCCTCACCACCAGACGCCTGGAGGAAGAACGCCTCATCTTCAGCCTCGGAACACTTCAACCCCAGGGCATCAATGTGGACTTCAACAGCTTCCTCATTTCCCCTTCCCCCACCTCATCCTAGTTTCAAACTTTCAGCTCAGCACTGTCCCCATGACTTGTCCGAACTTGTCCAACCTGCCTATCTCCTTTTCCACCTATCCACTCCACCCTCTCCTCCCTGATCTATCACCTTCATCTCCTCCCCCACTCACCCGTTGTATTTTATGCTACTTTCTCCCCACCCCCACCCTCCCCTAGCTTATCTGTCCACACTTTCAGGCTCACTGCCTTTATTTCTGATGAAGGGCTTTTGCCCAAAACGTCGATTTCACTGCTCGTTGGATGCTGCCTGAACTGCTGTGCTCTTCCAGCACCACTAATCCAGAATCTGGTTTCCAGCATCTGCAGTCATTGTTTTTACTTCTGCTACTGATTTATATATTCATACATTCAAATATTTTCTTCATTCAGGGATTGGTAGGAGTCTGCATTTCGGTGTCTGAAAGGATAATAGATGCAAAACCTTCATCATATTTAAAAGATACTTGAATGACCATTTGAGTTGCTGAAGAATCTGCAAGACTACAGATCTAGAACCAGAGAATGAAATAATGCTAGGTATCGTTTTTATAGCTATTACAGAACGGATGGACCAACTGGATTACTTTTGTACCATAAAGCTAACTATGTTTCAGTGTTGAGCTAAAAAAAATGGGTTTGACCCTTTGTTTAACAACCATTCAGAAAACAGCACCTCCAAAATTCCCACAGTAACACACTGAAGAGTCAGCACAAAGTATGTGGGCAAATCTCATGAGTAGGTCTGGGATCCACAGCCTTCTGTTTCAACTGTGAAGGTGCTGTAAGTTGAGACATTAGTGTAAGGTACATGTTGAAACAAAGATCCAGGATAATGTAAAAACAAGAAAGCAGCGCAATATTCATCTCTCTCTTTATCTTGTTGTATGTTTCATGCTGACAAACATTGACTGTCCATGAATTTCTTATTGATATTTGATTCAGGTCCAAGTTTTGTATTTGCTCCCTTTTCAACCTTGGCTAAGAAAAAGAATTTTTAAAATGACTTTTCAGTCCTGAATGGCTTGCTGTGTGTGTCCATGGGCTGAATCATTATCTAAGTGCTTGTCAGTGGAACTCAATACTATGGAACCAATGTGAATATCCCTTATAATGGTTGGCAGATCAGTTGAAGAGCTAAGCAATCCCACAGACTACATGATCAGATCACAGCTCTACAGTTATTCAACATTCCAGTCAGGAATGGTGGGGTCATTGAAATGACTAACCAAAAGAATTCACTCCTCAATGAAGAGGATTAGGGCATTGACAAGACTAAAGGACCTGCAGCCATCACGTGCAAGAAATGCAGAGTGAACGATCTATTTCAGTCTCCTCCTGAAGTCCCCATCATTGTAGATGTCAGTATTCAAATATTTTGATTAATTTCATGTGATATCAAGAAACAGCTGAAGGCACTGGATCCAGTAAAGGCTATGGGCCTTGACAACATCACAGTTGTATTATTGATTACTTGTGCCAGAACTGGCTGTGTCTCAAGCTAATCTGTTCCAGTACAGCTTTAACACTGATGTATACCTGATGTTGTGGATAATTGCTCAGGTATGCCATGTGCATTAGAAGTAGAACCAACCAAACTTAACAAATTATGGCCTCATCAATCCATGTTCAATTTTCAAGAAGTGATGGAATTGTGCTTCTGGCAGTGTAATAGAGGGGTGTTTTTCAGCAAAAACCTACTCATTGATCATTTATGGGTTTCATTAAGACTTCTCAGCTCTTAAACTCATTATAGGCTTAGTCCAAACATAGTCAAAAGATCAGAACTTCAAATGTGAAGCAAGCGTAACTGCCTTTGAATTAAGGTAAACCTTGAGCTGCCAGATGAAGTGGTCATGGCGAGTACAATTACAGCATTCAAAAGACATTTGGAGAGGTACATGAATAGGAAAGATATGGATCAAAAATAAAGGTCTAGTTCAGTTCAGGAAGCATTGTCAACTTGCTGAGTTTGGCCCAAGGGTCTGTATGGCTAATGAAGTATCAAAGAAACCTGGCAAAATTGAAGTCAATTACAAGCAGGTGTGAAATTCCCAAGAGAGATGGTTGTGACTGTTATTATCTCTGCCATGATACACTACAGCAGGAGTTCCCTTGGATTTAGACCCACTATTTATTAATGATCTTCCTTCAACTTAAAGGGAAAAAAAATGGAGGTGTGTTAATCACTGCACAGTATCATTCACAATTTTGTTGGTAATGCAGAAATCCATGCTCACGTGCAGCATGAAACGGACAACATTCTGGTTTGCATTCGGGTGTGGCAAGTGGACAAAAAGCCTGGTAAACATAGGTTGGTTAGCTTAATGACTGCTACAGGGAACAAGTTAGACTCTATTATTAAGGATGTTGTAGCAGAGCATTTAGAAATGCATAATATGAACAAGCTGAGTCAGCATGGTTTCATGAAGAGAAAGTCATGACTGACAAATTGGGAAAATGTGGGGTTTTGCCATTCTGCTGAAAAAAAAACAGAAGTCAATATTATTGAACTGGAGAAAAAATGGAGAAAACTACAGAACAGGAAGTTTTGAAAGTTACTGACTATGAATCACAAAGAGATAGCATCCAAGTTCAATGGGTAATACAGAAGGCAAAGGAAAAGGAAATTCTTCTCTAAGAGGATAATGAATCTGTGGAATTCCGTACTGCAGGGGAATGTCACTGCTGGGCTGTTAAGTATATTCAAGGTCAAGATAGACATACTTTAAATCAGTGATGGAATGAAAGCTTATGAGAAAGAGGGATGAAAGTGGAGTTGACGATTAACAGATCAGCCATGATCTCACAGAATGACAGACTATCCTTAATGGGCTGAATAACCTTCATCTCCTCCTCCATCTTATGGTCTAAATGGTATTTATTCTACACAGGTGTCAGGGAATGGCAATTTCCAACAAGGAGGAGGGATCTTCCCTCGATACTCAATGACATTGCAATTGCTGAATCCTCCACCATCAGCATCTTGGGGGTTAACATTGACAAAGAAATATAACTGGATTCATCTGGTCATATACCTACTGCGGCTACAAGAGCAATTTGGAGAATGGGAATTCTGTACCACTAATTGAAACTAATGGCACACAAGCATTACTCGCTAAATCAACATTTATTGTCCATCCATAACTATTTTGGAAAGAATGGTTTCAGGCTATCTGCTTGATCCATTGCAGTCCATATTGTGTAAACACACCTATAGTGCGTTAAGAAGGGAGTTCCATGATTTTTGGACCTGCAGTGACAGTGAAGAAATGCAATATAGTTCCAAGCAGAGTAATATGGCTTGGAAGGGAAGCTGCAGATGGTGATAGATTCATGCAATGCATGTGTAAATCACCTTTGACATTGTAAACCCAACCCACCATCCATAAGGCACTAGCATACATTTGAATGCTTTCCATTTGCCAATATGAATTCAACTGCTACTGTTTTTAAGAAGTTGCTAAGACAAAGCAACTGCTTATTGATCAGGACCTCATCTACTACCTTCAAAATTCACTCCCTCTATCTTTGGGCAAAGAGCCAACAGTGTGTACCACGTACAAAATGCACTGTGCAACATGCCAAACACCTTTGCTCCAAGCACATTCCAAACCATAAGTTCTAGGGAACCTGTGCATATTCCTTCAAAACCATTCACTGAACTAAACAGGATTTATATATCTGTTTCGTCACTGTCACTGGGTCAAAATCCTGGAAGTCCTGAGCAGCACTATCACGTGGACTATGACCGTTTCAAGAATGCATCTTAAGGGCAAATAGGAATGGGTAATAAATGTTTGCCTTGTCAGAAAACTCTTATGCCAAGAACAACTCGATAAACATTCGACTAAGGACAGAGCCCTGAGAAGCTCTTGTAGGCAATATAATAAAGCAAAGATGATTGACCTCAAATACTCACAATTGTTTCCTTTGAACTAACTATGATTCCAACAAGTGGAGATTTATCCTTTAACTTCCATTGGGTTCCATTTTGCTTCAGCTCCTTGGTATCACATTCAGTCACCTGCTGCCTTGGAATCAAAGAAAGACACTCTTAGATGCTCTGGAATTCAATTCTTTCCTCCACGTTTGGATCAAGAATGCAATAAGAACCACAGTCAAATGATCCGGACAGATTCCAAACTGCCCACTGATGATGAGGTTATTGTGAGGAAGTGCTATTTTTTCGAACAATTGATGCCAATTTTCACCATTTTGCCACTGATTGAGATTCTGTTGTTGAGGTGGTTAAGTAACTGGATTGAACTGATAAAGCTGGGAAAATGTTGTCTTCGAAGGATAGATGCCAGTATTGCAAATGAGCTGGAATGACCTGACCAGAGGCATAGTTGTTTTTGAACCATAAGTCTTCGGCACTGACCTTGTCAGGGTCCATAGCCTTTGCTGCATCCAGTACTCTCAGCCATTTATTGATGCCATATGGAGTGAACCTAATCAACAGAAGACTAGCTTCCATGTTGATGGGGGAAATCTAAGAAGGAAGTCATGTTGGACTATCCCTCTCAGTGAAGATAAGTAGGGACATCTTACCCTTGTCTTTTGTAACCATGTTGGGCTCAATGATAAATTATTATGGGATTTTTTACAAAGTCGTTTCCTCCAATTAACTCTTTAATTGTCAACTACCATTATAATTGAACTTCTTCGGAATTCTGAATTAATCTTTTTTGCTTATGAGATTGAGTGGTTCTCTATATCTTATATTGCTTCTGCTGTTTAGCGCACATGTGTTGTAGCTTCATCAGATTGGCCTTTCATTTTCAGGTCCTCTTTGTGGTATTCCTGAAATGCATACCTTCATTCCAATGTCAAACAGATATAATCTACTTGCTTAAAGTCATGAGTTTATAGAATGTGATAAATTATAATTCTTTTGCTGATAGTTGCAGTACAAAACACCGAGGGGATGAGCAATTTTTTTTAAGTTTCTGAAACTATTCTGAATTTGACAGTGTCACAAAATACAACAGAGGGTATCCTTAGCTTGAAAATGTGATTATTTCAATGCTGGCTCAATATAATGATCACTCCTAACAATATTATCTACCTGCAACAAATAGATTGATGAAAATGAGTTCAGGAGGCATTTTTTCCATCTTGTTGGTTTTCTCACCACCAACTACAGGTCCTGCCTGGCAACTATATCCTTCAGAACTCAACACGCTCAGTCTGTAGTGATGACACTGAGACTTTTGTGATGATAAATATTGAAATTTCCCAACCAGAGTACATTTTATGCCGTCGTACAAGGAGTGCATTATCAATTTTGTTTATTGCATGCTCCTGTCTTTAATAATAGATCACTTCATTGCACAGTCACTACTATTAAAGCAATTCAATTTCCACTAGCTTGAAGGAAAAGGTACAAAAAACCGTTCGATATCAAAGCTCCACCAAAATAACAAAAGACTATTTTATTGTAGGTAGCACATCAGCCCAATGAAAATTAAATCTCCACAAAAACTCAATCTATGCTTAAAGACATTGGGCTAGAATTTATAGAAGTATTACTCCAGTCATCTGCTGTACATTTAACAGAAGATTTAATGGCAATCCTCAAGATCAAAGCATCTATAGTACTTCTGCTGAAGGTAAGGCAGAAACTCAAAAACCCCATGGAAAGTTATGGTAATTGCCTTTGCCTCAGTCCATTTGATTTTCAGTTATATGTTCTGTGCATTAAGAATAGAAGGACATTGTTTTTGTTTAATTTAGAGAGTGGTGCCAAGTTGCCTCAAGCTTTGTTTGCATACATCTAATGGGATTTTTGGAACTCTTGAGATGACTAGGTCAGTACATTAGAAACAAGGGTAGAAGAAAGAAATAAAACTACAATTGCCTATCAATGAGGTGTCTTATGACACCAGGAAACAGAAAGACAGAACTATCCAGAGTGTCTGGCAGAGTCTGTTGCTTTTTTCAGGGATAAATGGTCATTCAGAGAGAAAAAGACCTGTGATAAAAAGCAATGAGTTTAGCAGGTTGAGAATGGTCAAGACAAAAGAGAAGATAACCTGATCAGCTTAATGTCAATAAGCTGCACATTCCAGAAACAGAAGGCTGTGAAGAGAGGTTTCAGCAAACCATGTTAAAATAAAAGTGAGAAGTGTGAGCCAATTTTTCAGGATTTCAAGACAGGTGTAGCCTTATAGAGGTTTATAACATCATGAGGGATGGATAGGATAAATAGACAAAGTCTTTTCCTTCGGGTGCGAGAGTCCAGAACTAGATGGCAGAGGTTTAAGGTGAGAGGGGAAAGATATAAAAGAGACCTAAAGAGCAACTTTTTCCTGCAGCGGGTGGTACATGTATGGAATGAACTGCCAGAGGAAGTGGCAGAGGCTCATACAATTGCAACAGAGCAGAATGTACTAAAGGCATTTGAAAGGCATTTGGAAGGGCATATGAATAGGAAGGGTTTGGAGGGATATGGGCCTGGCTGGGATGGGTTGGGATATCTGGTCAGCATGGACAAGTTAGACCGAAGGGTCTATTTCTGTGCTGTACACCTCTATGACTCTAAGAGGCAATAATTCAATGACAAAAAGTGAATACAGAGATGTACTAACAAGAAACCAATTGCAGACATTTGAACTGCAAGGGAATTTTAAAGTGGAGGCAGGGTTACCTTCACTGATATTTAAGTGCCTGTAAGGTTGTTGTTGAAGGTAAAAATGTTGAATATTTATTTCTGATACCTTCAACAAGTTTTTGTATGGAGTATGTTGTAAAATAACTTGTGCTGTTTTTCTTTTGTGTGTAATAAACTTTGATATTCTTTTATTATAAGGACATTGATACAGCATTACCATCAGCTGGATTCGTGACACAATCTGTGATAGACTGATTAAGCTCCCTGCCCCCACCCCTCAGTCTAATTACTCAATAGTTTGTACAATTCTGTGATTTCCTTCAAAAGTTACCTATTAATATTCTTTTCTATAACTGGTGTTTCTTAGCAAATAAATTCTGTCCTTGACCATTCTAGGGCATCCTCTCTCTCCACTTCTGTAATCATCTCCTCAATCAATACAGATTCCCACTTCCTTTCTTCACCTACTCTGCCTTTTCTGAACACCTTGCATCAAGTCTGATTTAGCACTGAACCATATTTTTTGCGTCAGTTTTCTTTTATCACCACATCATCATATACCCGTTGGCTATCTGCAGCTGGGGATCACCAACCTTATTACCACACCCCAAACTTTCATGTACACAAATAATAAGCCTAATTTAAACTTGAGTACATTCTGCTGTATGTTGACCCCACCTAATGCCTTTTTAAAAATTCTGTCCTTCCCTATTTTTTTGTGCATCTTGTCTTTCTTCTCAAAGTGACTCCCTGCTTTGCAACTTTTGCTTCAAGCCTTCCTGGTATTTTTAACAAACCACAAGAAGTTTGGATCCAATTTCACTGAGATGTCTTCAGTCTGGCTGGCACAAGCTCCATCTCCTCTCTGCAGATTTTGTCCCAATGCCCCAAGTATCTGATGCCCCCACTCCATCTATCCAGCCATGCAATTATCTGATGTACCTTTTGTTTTCTACACGCATTAGCACATGGCATGAGACATTGTTACTCTTATAGCTCTCCGTGATAGGATATTCAACATTGTTTGATGACCTAACATCAGAAGTAGGAATAGAAGTCTAGAGGAAGGGAAGGGAAATGTCAGAGGTAGGCCATGCAAAAGCAAGAGAGGGGTGAAAATTGCAAGTCCCTTTGATGACATTTTTCAGTTCAATTTGAAAAATAGAAATGGTATTAATCCATTCATCAATATAATGGAGAAAGAATATAAATGCGGAGAGGGGTGTACATGTCTAGCTCAGAACGTTCCACGTCACATCAAAAGGCAGATGTAGCTAAAGTATAATCTCAATACTTACTATTCGAAACAATTATTTTTCACATGCCTTTTAAAACAAATTGAACATGGAAAATTCTGTTCAATAATTGCAAAATAAATTTGAAAAAGGGCTGTACAATACCAGTTCTGAAGCAGGATCACTGGGCCCAAAATGGTAACTCTGATTTCTCTCCTCAGATGAAGCTAAATGTGCTGAATTTTTCCAGCAAGTGTTGTTTGTGCTTCCATACAATGCTTGAAACCCAGTTACAGTCCAACAGATTCATTTGAAATCACAAACTTTCAGAGCGCTGCTCCTTCATCAGGTGAAGTCACGTATGAGTGAAAGCTTGTGATTTCAAATTAACCTGTTGAACAATAGCCTGGTGTCAAGTGGTTCTGGCTTTTTCCACCCCAGTCCACATCATGAGTACAATATTTATCTGAGCACATTGACTGTATACTAAACCCATGATATCAATCAGCTGGAAGGAACAGGACAGAAGCTGCATTGGAACATCATCAACTGCAATCTCCTCTCCAAGCCAACCACTATCCTGACTTGTAACTCTGTCACTGTTCCTTCTCTGGGTCAAAAGCTGGAACTTCCTTTCTAACAACATTGTGGGTACATCTACACCCCATTAGTGGTTCAAGAAGCTGGTCACCTCCGCTTTTTCGAAGACAATCATGGATACACAAAACCGTTAACACAATTAATGATGTGAACAAATCCTGTGAATAAATCAAATAAAACCTTTATGGAAATATTTTCCTCAAAGGACCGAAAAATATCAATAATGATTAGGCACCTAATAGAAATATTCTCATCCAGCATCAGGGTAAGGGCAATTGCATCTGAGTGCAATTCCCAAAAAGCAGGTTAACGTAATATTTAATGGTAAATTGCTTGTGAGAGACTGATTAACTCCATAGACTAGTACACCCTAAAAGACATATAAGTTGAGAAAATGACATTATAGCAATTTGTTTCGGCGTTTGTAGTTTGCAGATCCACAGCAAGCCATCTTCACTACTGATTGAAAACTCGTCTTTTCCTTGGTGCATGCAAATGACCAAACATTCCATTTGTGTTTTTATATTTGGTTGTTCCACTGATTGCATCAAGTATTTGATTTATACTTAGGACTTGTAAGCTTCATTATATTGCAAGGATCACTTTGTACTTACATCTATCCTTAAATAGGCGATAGAGATGTATAGCTGAAAATGTGTTGCTGGAAAAGCACAGCAGGTCAGCAGCATCCAAGGAGCAGGAGAATCGACAGTTCGGGCATGAGCCCTTCTTCAGGAATGAGGAGAGTGTGCCAAGCAAGTTAAGGTAAAAGGTAGGGAGGAGGGACTTGGGGTAGGGGTGTAGGAAATGCGATAGGTGGAAGGAGGTTAAGGTGAGGGTGATAGGCCGAAGTAGGGGAGAGCTTCTCCTCATTCCTGAAGAAGGGCTCTGGCCCGAAACGTCGATTCTCCTGCTCCTTGGATGCTGCCTGACCTGCTGCGCTTTTCCAGCAACACATTTTCAGCTCTGATCTCCAGCATCTGTAGTCCTCACTTTTTCCTAGAAGATTTTAACCTACTGTGAATCCTCTTGCAAGGATGCCTTCCTTGAAGAAGCTCTCTTCCTCCCTCGACAAGGATTTCAGCGAGTCCCTCTCCCACTGCACACCCCAGGTCATCTCCTCTGCCCAGACGCTCTCCCCACTCCGGCCTATCACCCTCACCTTAACCTCCTTCCACCTATCGCATTTCCAAAGCCCCTCCACCAAGTCCCTCCTCCCTACGTTTTATCTTAGCCTGCTTGGCACACTCTCCTCATTCCTGAAGAAGGGTTCATGCCCGAAACGTCGATTCTTCTGTTCCTTGGATGCTGCCTGACATGCTGCGCTTTTCTAGCAACACATTTTCAGCTCTGATCTCCAGCATCTGCAGTCCTCACTTTCTCGATAGAGATGTATAGCATGGAAACAGACCCTTTGGTCCAACTCGTGCCGACCAGATATCATAAGTTAATCTAGTCCTATTTCTCAGTATTTGGCCCATATCCCTCTAAACCCTGACCATTCACATACTCATCCAGATACCTTTTAAATATTATAATTTTACCAGCTCCCACTGCCTCCTCTGGTAGCTCATTCCATACATGCACCACCCTCTGCGTGAAGAAGTTGCCCTTTAGGCCTGTTTTAAATCTTTCCCCTCTCACTTTAAACTTATGCACTCGAGTTTTGGATTTCCCTCACCTGGGTAAAGGTCCTTGGCTATTTAAACCACAAGGCTTTGGGTTACCTAGCAAAACATTCTGGAACGCTACCATAGGGATGAAGGTGACCACCAACTCAACAAATCTGTTTGCTCACAGCATGTCTGAAAATTCATGTAATGACCCCTTTTCTCTGCATATGCACTTGAAGTGATCTTTGTCTTCCATTATAGGCTTCTATTTGCATAACATATATTTTAGCCCTTGAGTAACGAAGTTCAATGTGAATTTGAACTGGCCTTCTAATGTGGTCCTTATATTGTATGATACCTTGTTCTTTGGCTATTATACATTCTTTGCATCATACATACATGGATATAGAAACTATAGCCCTGAAAAGTGTTTAAATATTTTGAATTTTGCTGTGATTGAAACTAGGGAATTTTATGGAAATACAATTCTGATCTTCCTTTGTTTGTTTTTGTCTCTGGCAGACACCTCATTCCCTTTTATTCATATGTCAGATGGACTGAGCTCTTGGTGGGAATTTGTCTGCTAATATACAAACTGCCTTTTCAACATAATCTGGTGGTGTAAGGCTCAAGAACATCATGGGTTGGCTCATGAACTTGAGCATGATTTAAGATGGTCAACCATGTCTTTTAGCTGTGGACTAACATGCTTGTTGACTGTTCAAGCATGTTAGACTGCATCATCACGTTGTTTTCTACTGCTGTTTACCATGTCATATTAATGATAATGATTTACTAGCAATCACTTGACAGGGATGATTAACTCCATGGGATAGTTTAGCTAAAACAGTACAACACATCACAAGTTACAAAGTAGTCATTGCCGCATACCAGTTGATTCCTATGTATGACTTGCAAATCTATGTCAAACTAATTGCTAGGTAAGGTGTACACGCTGGAGGTGGAATACCTAAAGGTGAACTCTCTTAAAGGTAAGGTACATGTACAACAAGTGTTGGAAAATAATAAATACAAAAAATGATTACGTGGAGTCTGCTATTTTAATGGCCTCACATAGATTTATAAACTACGAAATGGTTAAACATTTCTTTATTTGTATTAGATTATGGATTTAAGCCTATCCAGAACTTACATTGAAGAAGTCTTGAAAAACATTACTCATCAGCTCTGGTTGTTTTTCTGTGCAATACCTTCCATTACATTTATAAAAGATGGCAATACAAAGATTAATGATAATGATCGGTTTTATGCCCCTAGCTCAGAGTTGTGACGATGTGCATGAATACATGAAATAAATAGAATGCACTTACTTAAATGCTGCTTGGTTTGTGGTGGGAGGTGAATATTTAAAAGAATGACAGTAATTCACTGACATTATTCTACTCTGTCTTCAGTCATGTTACTAATGGTAGCTGACAGCGCCTTAGGCACTCAGGTCGATGAATGTTATGAGCATTGTTAGATTCTGCCAATAAAGTAGGTTTTCTACGTATTGAATTCATAGGTGTTGTCATCAGAAATGAAACTTACAGAAATCCCAGTAGAATGCTGTCATTATTTTACCAATCGATGCTTCTCAGCTTAAGGACAAGTATGAAAATTACTGGAATTGTGCAAACAAAATGTTGAGCTTGAATGCTTAGGCACAATTATTTCAGTGTACACTAAAAATACATTGGAATCTTTTATACAATATCCATTTCAGACCCTTGAATTCATAACTGCTCTGCTATCATTCCACAGGCCCCCAGAAATCACAACACCTTGTTATATATTGAGCACTTAACAACTCTGAATTGACCTGTATTTAAGATTGGTCTTAGAGATGCAATGGTAATTTTCATTTCCAATCATTACTAAACGTTCAATAAATTTGAAATGAGTATTTCGATAACTGACTGTGTTGTATAGATTCAGTATGACCTTGAAATAACTATGATGTGACCAAATATGCACTTGACAATTAAATTCCTTTGCCTTTATTCCATAACAGCTCTTTATCTTCACTGAAATTACAAAAAATTAACACTTGAAATGAAATTCAATATCTTTAGTTGCTGCTATAATACAGGGCAACTTCAGAGCTGGCATAGTGGCTCAATGGTTAGCATTGTTGCCTCATAACACTAGGCACTGAGATTCAATCCCACCCTCAGTCAACTGTCTTTGTGGAGTTTGCATATTCTTCCTTGTGTCTGTGTGGGATTTTTGACAAATGCTCCCACAGTCTAAAGATGTGTAAGTTAAGTGGATTGCCTATGCTAAATTACCCATAGAGTGTTCAGGGATATCTAGGTTAGATGCAATAACCATGGGAAATGCAGATTTGCAGAGATAGGGTGGGGGGATGGATCTGGAAGGGCTTTTTCAAAGAATTGGCGTGGACTTGTTGGGCTGACTGGCCTGTTTTCACACTGTGGGGAGGCCAGGCTCAAATGCTATGGGCTATATTGGGTGCTAAGAAACTGTTACATTGATATTAGTGAAAAGATGCACTAAATTGGGAAAGCAAAACATTCAGTGGACCTTAAAATGTACTCACAATGGATTGATTACAGTCTTTAAACTAATTTGAAAAACTGGTAATTGTTTATGTTTTGTTCCATTGTTCACAATCACTGATATGTTCTTTGAGTGTTTTACAGCATTCTAAGATACGGTCAGCCAGAACTTAGGTCCAGATTTTCAAATGGTCAAATAGCTAGTGCAGCAGCCTGGACTCCAGTGAGGAATCCCTGAGGTAGCTGACTGTGAGTGAACTACCATCAAGTTGAATTTTCCAATGGGTAATTTTCCACGACCTACAAAAAAATTCAATTAAAATCAGAGATGTTAGATGGTTCTGTCTCACTTAAAGCCTAATAACTTACCCATGAAATGCTAGAGCACTAAAACACTTCTCTAACTCCAGGGTGACTGCTAAACTGAATCTCTGATTCATTACCGTTCCACCTCACACCAACTATATGGTCACGAATTCCTTACACCTCCCAGACCACGAACACCTACAAGATCTGACAGAATCCCACTGACTTATCTGTCATACCAAACATCCCACAAATCTTATCCAACAAATATCCCCTTCTGTATTCTGACCTAATTACCCATGTTCTCCTCACCTTATGTCCTCTGGTTTTAGACATGTCTGCCATGAGAGAGGGATTCTCAAGATCTACTCTGTTTATACCTTTCATAATTTTGTATCCCTCAATCAGAGCTGCCCTCAGCTTTCTCTGCTCCAAAAAGAAACCAAGCCCATCTTTTCTCTTATATAGCTGAGACTTTTCGCCCCAGGTAACAACCAGTGAATCGCCTCTGCAACCTCTCCAGTGCAATCACGTCCTTCTGACAGTGTGGCAACCAGAACTGCCCACAAGTGGTCTAACCAATGTTTTATAAAGTTGCAATAAGATTTCCTTGCTCCAATATTACATATCCTGGCTAAGGAAGGCAAGCATCTCATCTGCCTTCTTCACCGCCCAGTCTCCCTCTGCTGACAACTCAGGGATCCATGGAGTTGTATACCAGTTTGCATTCTGATTAACAGACTGGTTGTTCTTTAGTAGTCGCAAGGGAGTTATCATTCATTGTGTGTGTCCTTCCTTTATTTGATCTCGCAAAATACATCAACTTGCACTTATCCAGATTAAATCCCATCTGTCATTGCTCTGCTCAATTTACCAGCTGTTCAACATTAGACTGTAGCCTGAGACCATCCTCCTTAGCATCAACACCATCACCAATTTTTGTGTCATCTGGAAGCTTAATAATTATACCTTCTACATTTTCGTTGTCATCAATTTAAACAGAAGCTGCAAGTGTCGTAATACCAAATCCTATGGCACACTGCTGGTCTGAGACTTCCAATCAGAAAAACAACCAAAATAATTTCATCCTCATCACTCCTTGCCTCCAGTTGTAAGCCAATATCGGATCCAGTTTGCCAACTTGTTATGGATTCCATGGGCTTTTATCTTTTTGGCCAGGCTTCCATGTTGGATCTTGTCAAAGCCCTTCTAATGTCCACATAACCACATCACAACATTGAACTGATCAATACATTTAGTCACTTCTTCAAAAACCCAATAAATTAATCAGAAAGGATCTTCCCTCTAATGGATCTGTGATGACTTTTCCTGATCAATCCCTGCCTTTCCAAGTATTGATTAATCCTGCCCATCAGAATTTTTTTCCAACAATTTCCCTATCACTGACATCAAAATAATTGATCTGCCCCCAATCATCTTCTACACTGATGGATTCCTTGATATGGTTGTAAAAAGAACTGCCTGTCCAGGAATCTGCAGAGCAGAGAAGAACTCATTTCAGCATAAGTGGGTAACTTTTAATTTTGTGTGTGTGTGTGTGTGTGTGTGTGTGTGTGTGTGTGTGTGTGTGTGTGTGTGTGTGTGTAAAGCTGTATAGGTTTAAAAATAAAGCTTATTTATGTTCAGACATTAACCTTGAATTAAATGCGACATCAGACACACACTCAGTCTCACTCATGCACCCACGCACAGACAAAAATAGGATGCAGATAAAGGTATCACACTTTTACAGCTTACAATTATCTCTGTCTCAGAATTATGATATCTGGTCTCCCATGGGACAAGCTTTATTGTTTCTTGAATGGAATTCTCTTGTTAAAGTTGAAATGAGGGTGTAAAGTGAAGGATTAAAAACAGGTTGTGAAGTTTCGTGTGGTGGAATTTCTAGGAGGTTGGCTCTCAGATGAATTTTTAAAATGGAGCAGGTTAAATACATTGGTTGCTTGATGTCTTGCAGCCAATTTGCCATTCTGATTAACAGACTGATTGAATTACTTCTTCTCATTTCTTTGATAGCTCTGACCATAAAAACATCCTTTATTGATCTTTAGAATTGACAAAGAAAACATGACTGTCTCCTTGTGGCTTTTTCATGTTGATGAGTCTTGAAATCAAATCATGAATTTTTTACAGTGTCATGTGTGCTATGATACTTTAAGAGGTATATTTTGCCATTTTTTTTTATGAAGAGAGGTTGAGACAGAGTTGCCAAGGTGTCGACGAGTGAACCGCTTATAAGCCTTGTTTTCTTTTTAATTGGAATAATAGAAGCAGCATGAAGGAGTGGGGTCAAGCTCCCACAGAATCAGGGTTTTAGCTTAGCTTTCAGTAGCTGTTGGGGTTTGGAAGCTCCTATACTTCTTCCCTGCAACAGCAAAATGCTTGACATTTCTTTCTCTCTTCCAGAGATTTCTTTTGATGTTCTTTCTTCCTGGACTGGAGAATTATATGTGACAACAATTGATTTTACAGAATTTGCCATTTCCAAGAGTACATTTGTGGTATGTTGCTGTATTGAACAGTTGCTGTTTAGTAGCTAAATAATCTGTTATTCTGTCGCATTTTCCAGTAGAGTTGCTATTCCAATTCTTCTTTCTTTTGCTTGAAGTTTAACTGGAGGGTAAAAATAAAGTGTGTTTTAGATTGGATTACTTACAGTGTGGAAACAGGCCCTTCAGCCCAACAAGTCCACACTGACCCACCAAAGCACAACCCACCCATACATTTACCTCTTAACCAAACACTACAGGCAATTTTAGCATGGCCAATTCACCTGACCTGCACATCTTTGGACTGTGGAAGGAAACCGGAGCACCCGAAGGAAACCCACACAGACATGGGGAGAATGTGCAAACTCCACACAGTCAGTCGCTTGAGGTGGGAATTGAGCCCGGGTCTCTGGCGTATGAGGCAGCAGTGCTAACCACTTGTGCCACCGTGTCACCCACAGTTTCAAGTCTGGTAGTTTAACCAATCAAATTGCATCCAGAATATAACACCTCACACTTGCCTTTAAAAATAAGAAAATGTTGGAGTCTAGCTGCCTTCCTAATAGATGTTGAGGTGGTTTAGTCTGGTCCATAACACACACAAGTTTTACTGAACAGCGGGGGAACATTTAGCCCAGTGTCCCTGCACCAGCTCTCCAGAGGAACATTATTATCTATTGCCAATTTCCTAATATTTCCTCATATACCTGCATGTTATTTCCATCCAAATGATCGTCCAATGCCCTCTTGAATGGCTCAATTGAACCTGACTCCAAAACACTTCCAGACAGAGCATTCTGTAGTCTGACTATTTGCTATACTTTACTTGTTTGATTTTCTAAATGGATGCTGCTAGATTAAACATTGTTGCTGCTGATCATAAAAGACAAAATTGACTACAATTCTGTAAAGTTTCAATCACCAATTACCCGGACAGAACTCAAACAGCAACCCCTGCAAATCACATCTTTTTGCAGATTATGTCTGAAAAGGTGATATTGGTTTGTAATCTCACTCAAATAATGAATAGTGGCATTTGAACATTAGCAAATGTCCATTAACAGAATTTCAATTATGCAGAAGAAAGCAATTCAGTCCATCATGTCCAAAATGGCTCTTTCATGAGCATCATGACTTTGCGCCATGCTCCAGCCATTTGCCTGTAACCATGCTTACTTCTTCTACTTAATAAAATATCTAACATCCTCTTGAATGTACTGATTGAACCACGTTTCCAGACAATGTATTCTAGAACTGAATCACTTACATCTGTGTGCAAATGGCATAAATCTGTGTCGTCATGTTCTTTATCCATTTACAAATGAAACAATTTTCTCCTGACTTCCCTGTCCAATTCTTTCATGATTTTGGCAAACTTCAAACAAATTTCTTCTTACTTTTCTTCTCTCTATTTAAAGCAGTCCAAATTTCCCCAACCTGGCTTCACAATAGAAGTGTCTCATTCCTAGAACTATTTTTGTAAACATTGCTGTCTACACTTTGGAGACTTTGACCAGTTTATGTCTTAAAAACATTTCACCCAAGTACTCTTGTTGGTGAAGCGAGTAAAGGAACACAGAATTCAGTTTGCTCCGCACCTCAATTTTATTTACAAAATACTTGGTATTAAAAACACCATGTGAGCATTTCCCAATTTCCTGCAAAGTTATCTCTGTCTAACTTTGCCTGAGAAATGAGCTGGGTTGTTGGAATCTTCACCTCACTGACATAAGGATTCCATCAGCTGGGTCTCTCAGGCAGACTGGATCTCCTCCTGGGTCTGCTTGAGTTGCTGCACAATCTTATGCCACAAGACTTGCTGTGAGTCTTCTCCGTGAGTCCTCACTGAAGAGTGGCTTCCAGGTGTGTATTTTATCTCCCCTCACCCTGGACATTCCTAAGTGTCTTGTGGCCTTTGGCTAAAGGAGTCATGTGCTGAGTTCAAAGCATCCAATGGAAGGTGGCACCAACATGCATTGCCATGTAAAATACATGGCCTCAGTCATTGATTGGAATTGAAGGAGCTATGAAAATCTTTTTGTTACTTCTTCAATAAACAGCCCACGGGTTGCTTGTAACTGGTTCCCCCGAACCTTTGTGACCTCTTTGTCCTTGGTTCTCTATAGCCAATAGCTGCTAACTGCCATTCAATTTTCTATCAGGCCCCATTTCTTCAGCTGTGGGTCAATTTAGAATTTGGAATTTTGATCCTGTGGTCACTTGACCATAACATCATGTCCCTGCTCTTGAAATCTGTGGTGCTATTAATAAATCCTCAGATATTGTATGCTTTATTAATCTGTGCTTTCCATCAGTACTGTCACCTTTAATAACTTTGCACTTATATGTCTCGGTCTCTCTGCTCCAGCACACCCTTTAGATTTGCATACTTTATTTTGCAATCCCTCCACATTCTTTCTGTCAAAATGCATCTCTTCATAACTTTTCACAATGAACTTAGTGAAGTTTTCCATGATCCTCACATTTGACAATGCTTCCAAGTTTTTGTAGTCTGCCAACATTTAAATTGTCCACTGTCTCCAAGATCTAGATCATTAATATACATCAGAAAGAGCAATGGGTCACTCAGCCCCTGACCTCATTACAGCCTTGGTACAAACATGGACAAAAGAGCTGAATTCCAAAGGTGAGGTGAGAGTGACAGTCCTTGATATCAAGGCTGCATTTGACTGAGTATGGCATCAAGGGGCCTTGGAAAAACTGGAATCAATGCGTATTGGGGGCAAACACTCCGCTGGTTAGAGTCATACCTGGCTCAGAGGAACATGGTTTGTGGTTGTGGAAGGTCAATCATCTCCTTTGCAGGAATCCCTCAGAGTAGCGTCCTAGGCCCAACAATTTTCAGCTGCTTCATCAATGACCTTCCCTCTGTCATAAGGTCAGAAGTGGGTATGTTTGCTGACAATTGCAGCATTCAGCACCATTCATGGCTCATCAGATACTGAAACAGTCTGTGCTCAAATGCAACAAGGTCTGGACAATATCCAGGCTTGGGCTGACAAGTGGCAATTAATAATTGCACCACACAAATGCCAGACAATCATCATCGCCAATAAGAGACACTCCAAACATCGCCCCTTGACATTCAATGGTATTACCATCATTGAATCCCCCACTGTCAACATCCTTGGGGTTATCATTGACTAGAAACTCAACTGGACTCACCACATAAACACAGTGGCTACAAGACCAGGTCAGAAACTAGGGATACTGTGGCGAGTATCCTGACATCCCAAACTCTATCCACCATCTACAAGGCACAAGTCAAGAGTGTGATGGAATACTCCCCACTTGCCTGGATGGGTGCAGATCCAATAACACTCAAAAAGCTCAACACGGTCCACAACAAAGCAATTCGCTTGATTGGCACCACATCTACAAATATTCAATCCCTCTACCACTAGCACTCAGTTGCAGCAGTGTGTACTAACTACAAGATGCACTGCAGAAATTCACCAAAGATCCTTCGACAGTACCTTCCAAACTCACGACCACTTCCATCTAGAAGGACAAGGACAGCTGGTACTTGGGAACAACCTGCAAGTTCCCCTCCAAGCCACTCACCACTCCAACTTGGAAATATACCACCCTTTCTTCACGGTTGTGGGTCAAAATCTTGGAATTCCCTCCTGACCGGAATTGGGGGTTAACATACAGCAGGTGGACTGCAGCGATTGAAGAAGGCAACTCACCACCGCCTTCTCAAGGACAGATAGAGATGGGCTACCAAAGCTAGACAGCCCGCAGTGCCCAACTCCCACAAATTTTTTTTATAAATCAACTCCAGGGGAAATCACTTTAAACCTTGCTCTAGCCTGAAAATTAAACATTGACCATGACTCTTTTTGTTTTTTTAAAAGAAACCTTGTATTCAACTGAAAGCTTGACCAATTCCCATGTATTGTATACTGTTGCATCTTCATCAGCATTGAAAGACATCTTGCAAGTTCAGTCCTGCTAAGGTCAATTGCCTGAATCTGAAGGAAAGACCCTGACCGGATAAGAGCTCTTTGGACTCTACCAATCATGCAAACTAATATCCTCACCTTTGGTTTTTAATTTATTCTTAGTTGCAAACTCTCCTTTTTCCTTCTTCACTGTATGTTTGTGCTGCCGTATTTGTTTTGACAATCATTGCCCAGAATTGAGAACGTAAATAATACATGCTTCTGATTTAATCGGAAAGAGAATTCATTGTGAGTTACTTCTAAAATTAGACTTCACAAACAAAAGGTTTATGCAAAGTACATCATATCATGTTTCAAAAGAGAAATCATAATCTCTACTCATAAACAGAGAGTAAGTGAAATAATTCAATTTATCCTTCTCACCTGTTTGGAACCCTTCTTGCAAGTTTAAGTTCTATCCCTATTAAAGCTGTAGTGTTCATGTTGATTCCACTTCCCATGTTGTGGTTTGACACTTCTGAAATTTGTACCTGTTGAGATCTTTGTTTATAGGAAGATCTGTTCAAAATAAATCATGCTCCTTTGATTGGTGTCAAGGAATGGCATTAACTTACATTAGTCTGAAATGATTTCTTTTTACTCCCTTGAGATAAGGATTGGTCTGAAACCACAAAAATATCAGATAACCTCTGAAGCTATCATTTCCAGATATCTTATGTTCAATTTTAATAATCTGAAATTAATTTGAAGTTTAGATTATGATGTGCCAGTACTGTGCCATGACAATATATATATATATATATATACACACAGTGGTATATTGAGGTTATATATTGGCAAGACAAAGGAAAATAGCAAGACAGTGAAAATAACTGAAAAGCTCTTTCAAAAATCTGACACAGACACAATGGGATGGATAGGAACTAATCCTGTGACTGTCCCTCATTCAGTACTGAACCACCAACAATGGGCACTTCCTCAAAACTGACCTTCGGACATTGCAACCCTTCCTCGGTATTGACACTTCAACAGTATAGATTTCCCTCCATACTGAACCAACTACAATGCAGCATTCCCTCAAGACTGATTCTCAACATTGCAGTGCTTCCTTAGTATTGATAATCCATGATTGAGACTCCTTCAATACTGCCCCTCAGATAGTGCAGCATTCCCGAATTACTGACTCTCTGAGTGCAGTGTTCCCTCAGTACATAGCATCCAACTTTGAAGTACTCTTTTAGTGCGGACTCACTGACAATATACCACTTCTTCAGTAGTTGAGCCTCGGTCAATGCAATGTTCCTTCAGTGCTGATCCTCCAACAGTTGAATACTCTCTTAGTACTGACGCTATGACAAGACTGTGTTCCCTCAATGCTGGTTCTCCAACAGTGCAAAATGCCCTTAATGCTGAACAGCCAAAAGCACAGAATGTTTTACTGCTAATTCTCTAAAAGTGCAGTATCTCTTAGTACTGCCTTTCTGACAAGGCATCACCTTCTCAGTACTGGCCCTCCAACACTGCCTTACTCCCTCTATACTGACCATTTGGCAGTACAGCACTCTCTTAATACTGATCCTCTGATGTTGCAGCACTCCCTTAGTATTGATCCTCTGACAGTGCAACCCAACCTCAATACTAGCACTGCATCAGGGAAGCATTCCATCAGCACTGACCCTCTGACAGGGCAGTACTCCCTCAATGCTGACCCTCCCTTGTGCTAGGTGATTCTGTAAATCTATGTTATACATTTGGTAACCACTCTCGCATATTTTCATTTGCTGTCAGATTTTCCACCGCACATTCCTTTATCCATATTTATAATAAGAACTTCACACATTACAATTACACCCTCCTGTCAGTGAAGCCATGGCAATGCCATTATTGGAAGAAAGGTGCAATTATAGTTTGACAAGTTTGCACTGGAAGCTTCCATTATAAATGTAGTTATAGGAATTCATAATGGAACGTATAAAAATAAGGACAGCATGCACAACAATTAAAGTAGGGATTTGAATGACAACTATGTATTGGTCCAAATATACACCCTGTCTAACCCAACTTCACCTGAAGTCTGCACTTGGTCTCAATTCCCTGAATACAACCCATTCAAATTTATTTTGTATCTATTTATGGTGTTTCATTGAAATGTACTGGAAAGGCTGTGACTATTCTTTCTGTATTTTTAATTTTGGAATGGAATGAGGAAAGAATTAGTTTAAAAACTGAAAATTGCAAGGATAACTGCATGTTTTTGAAATCCAATAACCTGGTACTTATTGTAAATATTGCACACAGCTGTTCATTTAAGCAATGGCAGGAAAAGGTTACAGACATTGTGGAGACAAAGTGTTGTGTCCAAATTCAGCTGTGGTTGGAAATCAGTAGTGGATTGGTCTGTGGACTAGTGACTAGTTACACATGACATTGGGGTGGCATGGTAGCTCAGTGTTTAGCACTGTTGCCTCATAGTGCTGGGGATCTAGGTTCAATCCCTGCCTTGTCTAGACTGTCTGTGTGGAGTCTGCACATTCTCCCCACAGCTTGGTGGGTTTCCTTCTACAGTTCAAAACTATGTGAATTAGTCATGGGGAATACAAGGGCAGGGGATGGGATGTTCTTCTAAGGGTCTTTATGGGCTGCCTCCACTCTGTGAGGACTCCATGACAATGTTTTTCTGCCTGCCAACAATCATGTGATTCGTTCTCAGTTGAACAGCTTGAGGCTGTGAACAAGATAGACTGAAGCTTTCTAATTATCAGCAGTTTGGGAACTCTCTAATATCTGCACAAAATGTCACTTTAAGCCTGTGGGGGAAAAATATCCACCTTGCCTTTTGTAGTTGCTGTCAGCTGTGAATTTTAACTGATAGATCAGAGACCATTTATCATTGAACCAGACACCTTGTACTTCTTGCAAATTATTGAAAGCATTCAGAGAAAGGTGTCTGAGAAATAATGTTCTGACTTGTTTGAGAATCATTGGAACCTTCTCAGCAACTCTTGTAAATAGGAACTACTGAATAGTTTATAAGTGGTCCATTTGCACGTAATCCATGGGCTTTTACTTTCTCTGTGTGTGTGTGAGACTGTGTGTAAAGAGGAGTTTATAATGGTTTATAATTTTACATTGTTTATTCTATAATCTAATTATGTGTAATAAATTGTCATTTTGGTAAGGTACAGAAACCTGTTCCAATTTTTCTGTCAACCTGGGTCTGAAAGTCAGGCGAGTTGAGCAAAATTTATGTACTTTTAAAAATGTTTTAAAGTCTTTAGATTTTGTGACAACTGTGGGAACAGCCAGACCTGATGACCATCCCACTATCCCTGTGAGGTATGACAGTATCTGAGACGCCACATTAACCTCTGAGGAAGTTAACCAAGTAAAACTTCAATTACTGAATCTGAAATCAAATATGTCTTCTGGTCAAAAAAATTACCTGATTTTAAATCCATGAGCAATGGAATTATTGTGCTTATACCAAGAGATAATGATATAGAAGATGGTATCAGCAATAAAATTAGCAAATTTGCTGATGATACAAAGCTGGGTGGCAGGGTGAAATGTGATGAGGATGTGAGGAAATTACAGGGTGACCTGGACAAGTTAGGTGAATGGGCAGATGCATGGCAGATGCGGTTTAATGTGGATAAATGTATGGTTATCCACTTTGGTGGCAAGAACAGGAAGGCAGATTACTATCTCAATGGAATCAATTTAGGTAAAGGGGCAGTACAGAGAGATCTGGGTGATCTTGTACACCAGTCAATGAAGGCAAGCATGCAGGTACAGCAGGTAGTGAAGAAGGCCTTCATAACAAGAGGAATTGAATATAGAAGCAAAGAGGTGCTTCTGCAGCTGTACAGGGCCCTAGTGAGACCACACCTGGAGTCCTGTGTGCAGTTCTGGTCTCCAAATTTGAGGAAAGATATTCTGGCTATTGAGGGAGTGCAGCGTAGGTTCATGAGGTCAATTCCTGGAATGGTGGGATTACCTTACACTGAAAGACTGAAGCAACTGGGCTTGTACACCCTTGAGTTTAGAAGACTGAGAGGGGATCTGATTGAGACATATAAGATTATGAAAGGATTGGACACTCTGGCAGCAGGAAACATGTTTCCGCTGATGGGTGAGTGTCGAACCAGAGGACACAGCTTAAAAATACGGGGCAGACCATTTAGGACAGAGATGAGGAGAAACTTCTTCACCCAGAGAGTGGTGGCTGTGTGGAATGCTCTGCCCCAAGGGCAGTGGAGGCCCAGCCTCTGGATTCATTTAAGAAAGAGTTGGATAGAGCTCTCAAAGATAGTGGAATCAAGGGTTATAGAGATAAGGCAGAAAGAGGATACTAATTAGGAATGATCAGCCTTGATCATATTGAATGGCGGTGCAGGGTCCAAGGGCAGAATGGCCTACTCCTGCACCCATTGTCTATTGTCTATTGTCTAGAAAGATTTGAGGAAAACAATCCAGCACAGCCCTTTGCATTTAATTAATAATAATAGGCACCTCTCAGTGAATCTTCAAGCAACAGCACAAGGCCCTTGAGTCCCATTGGCAGTTTTATGGCAGCATTTAAACCCCTTCAATTGGATGACTGTCAGGCAATTTGTTTTGATGCACACACTTTATTTCATTATTTAACATATTAATGTTGCATCAGTAAAACCAGATACCTTACACTTTCATTTCTGTGGAATATTATTAAATGACTAGTATTGAAATGATGAGATACTAGGATAGATATTGGTATTGTTATCCTTGTCCTATAGAAACAACAAGGCAACAGGTTCAATTTCAGACAGCAACTTCCTCAATTCCTAGGGCACCTTAAAAGCATCTGATACAATGTTGAGCCATATATGCAAGCAAATGTTTTGACTGCAGCTCACAGCCATTTCATGCCGGTCAACAAAATAAGCATTCACCTTTGTCAAAAATATTTCAGAGATTAATCAATGAAAGGGTTTTATTAAGACTACAACTTCCAAATAATGAGATGTACTGTAAGGCTATTGTTCAAGTAAAAGTGGTTTAAAATTGTGAACTGAATAATTTTAATTAAAATATCAAAATTAATGTAAGTCCTGAGAAAGAGCTGTATAGCCACACTTATGAAATAAAAATCAATGCAATCTGCTCTTAATTCAATGTCACTGGAATAAAATTATTTGTTCATTAGGGCATGTGTAGCACTAAATTTGTGCTATTAATGTAGCTTTACTTCAATTTATTGGAAAATTCATTATTTTTAATACTAAAACATGACTAAATTGTTGGAAGTATGTTGCATTTCAATTCTTGTTACACCTGCTTTCTGACATTTTCTGTTTACACAAGCTTCGCTTGAGTCAAGAAGATGTGTCACAGTGCAAATGTCTCTACTGCTCAGGAATGCAAGTGTCAATCAAGATAAAAAGAAATGATAATTGCGTTTTTTAAAGAGGTTTTTAATCCCTCATAAAGATTGTTCTTTGGCTTAATGTCGATTCATTTTTGGAATTTTCAGAGATTACCGCATGTTAAAGGTACTATGTAGGTGTTAAAAAGAAAATTTTATTTGACAAAGAATTGTTTCAGTTCAAAACTGGAAAATGTTGTCCAGGTGCCACATTCATTACAGATTTATAGGTAGTTTCATTTTGTTTGATGTTAAATGTGTATGATTGGTTTAAATATATCCAGTGTTCCATCTAATTTTCTTACTGGTTGCATGGATCTCTGAGGTCCATGCATGGTCCATTCGGGAAGCGAAGGTCAATGCCGTGATTAGCATGCTGATGTTAATTGCCAGTTGGGACACTGGAGCAGTTGCACACACAGCTGCACAGCTTTAGAGGGAATGTTGGGAATAACTGTGCTGTTTCCTAAAAATATACAATAGGTGGAGTCTTACAGGAAGTGTGGGCTATGGCATTGGATGTTACAGAATTGGACTAGATGTCAGCAAGGCCCATTTCAGCATTGAGTCATCTTCCTCTAAACCTTTCACTTTCTGGAAGAAACATGATAAGACCCTTTGCTAAGCTGTGCTGAGCTGCTAATTGACAGGGATTAATATTTGTCACTGAGCAGGCATAGGATATCCTGAAAGGTGAAGGACAGCAACCAGAGATTGTCATCCATATTGGCACTAATGACCTAGACATGAAGAGAAATGAAGTTCTGCAAAGGGAATTTAGGGAGTTGGGTAGAAAGTTGAAAAGCAGGACCTCTGGGGTTGTAATCTTAGGATTACTCTCCGTGTCACCTGTTAGTGAGGCTAGAACTAGGAAGTTAATACAGTTGAATACACAGTTAAAAAGCTGGTGGAGGAGGGTAGGCTTCAGCTGCATAGATTATTGAGACTCTTGCAGGGCAGGAGGTATCTGTACAAAAGGATGGATTGCACCAAAACTGGAGAAACAGCCATATCCTTGCAGAAAAGTTTGTTAGTGCCACTCAGGAAGGTTTACACTAGTGTGTCCGGGGCAGGAACCAGAACAGTATGTGGATTATGGGTTGAGGAGAAGGTAGAGATTAAATCAAGTAAGTCTAATGGCAAGAACAGGCAGAGCCAGGTGAATGCACATCCCAGGACTGGCGGTCTGAAATATGTTTATTTTAAAGCAAGATGTATATCAGGTAAAGCAGATGAACCTAGAGCTTAGATTAGTACATGGGACTACAATGCTTATGCGTTACAGAAACTTGGTTGACAGAAGGGCAGGACTGGTAGCTCAACATTTCAGTGTTTAGATACTTCAAGCATGAGTGAGAGGCATGTAAAATGGGAAGGGGAGTTGCATCACTGATTAAGCAGAATGCCAAGGCTGCAGCAAAAGTGGACATCTTCGAGAGGTCATCCAGTGAGGCCATATGAGTTGAATTCAAGGAAGAAAAATCTGCAACCACTATGATACTATAATTATACTACAGGCCTCACAATATCTAACAGGAGACAGAGGGACACATATGTAAGCAGGTCATGAACAGATGAAAGCAAGGTTGTTGCAGTGGGCGATTTTAACTTGGCCAGTATTGGCTGGGTCTCCCATAGTGCCAGGGGCTTAGAAAGGGAAGAGTTTGTTAGGTGTATCCAGGAGGGTTTCTCAAAATTATATGTAGCCAGTCCAAGAAGGGAAAGACACTACTAGACCTTGTCTTGTTGAATGAGTCTGGACAGATGATTGAAGTTTCAATGAGGGAGCCCCCACAGATGCCAACAAACCTGCTGAGTTTTTCCAGCAATTACAATGAGACTACCAAAACCATATTGAAGATGCACTGACAATATCATTTAGTGAGGCGACCAAACGTCTGCAGAAAACCACACCAGCTCACTGAATGAATCCAAGACCTTTTAAGGCAATACCAGATTTTGTTTCTAATTTCCAATATCTACAGATCTTTGGTTTTTTTTCATGACATGTGGGAGTCTCTGAAAGGCCTATTGATCAGAGTTCATGACCAGCATGTTCCTGTGAGGATGAAAGATAAGGTTAGCAAGATTCAGGAACCTGGATGACAAGAGATATTGAAATTTTAGTCAAAATGGAAGAAGAAACATAATAAGGTTTAGGAAACTGAAATCAGATAAGACCCTTAAATGTAAAGAAAGTTGAAAGAAATTAAACAAGGAATTAGAAGAGCTAAAAGGGGTCATGAAATGCACTTTTCAAATAAGATCAATGAGAATCCCATGGCATTTTATTTGTACACTAGGAGAAAGAAGGGAGCTAAGGAAAAAATGCATCCACTCGAGGATAAAAGAAGGGAATCTGTGCGTAGAGCTAGATGAAGTAAGTTTATTCTTTCATGAGTACTTTGCATCAGTATTCACCAAGGGGAAGGACATTGATGATGGTAAGATGGAGCAGTGTGGTGATATTCTAGGGCATATTGATAATAAGAAGGTTTAGGTGTTGGATATCTTGAAAAACATTAAAGGGCCTGATGAGATCCATCACACGATACTGAGGAAGGCAAAATTGCCGGTGCCTTGACAGAGACCTTTTTATAGGGGAAAGTGAGTACTGCAGATGCTGGAGATTAGAGTCAAGAGTGTGGTGCTGGAAAAGCACAGCAGGTCAGGCAGCATCCGAAGAGCAAGAACATCGACGTTTCTGGGCAAAAATGTCAATTCCTGATGATGAACCTTTGTCCGAAATACCGATTTTCCTGCTCCTCGGATGCTGCCTGACCTGCTGTGCTTTTCCAGCACAACACTCTCGACAGAAATCTTTATTATCACCAGCAAAGTCCCAGAGGACTGGAGAATAGCCAGGCTGTTCCTTTGCGAAAGAAGAGCAATAGGGATAATTCAGGAAATTATAGGCTGTTGAGCCTTCCATCAGTGGTAGAAAATCATTGTAGAAAATTTTTAGGGCCTGGATTTACTCACATTTGGAAAACAATCATTTATGAGGGATAGTCAGCATGGTTTTGTGTGTGGGAGATATTGTCTCTCAAATTTAATTGAGTTTTTTAAGGAAGTGATGAAGATGATTGATGAGGCTAGGGAAATGGATATTGTCTACCTGAACTTTGCTAAAGCATTTGACAAAGTCCCTCATGGTCGGCTGGTCCAGAAGATTAAATCACGAGGGAATTATGGCGAGTTGATGAGTTGAATGCAAACTTATCTAAGTTGGTCATGGGACTTAGTGGGTAGTTGTGGAAGGGTATTTTTATGACTGGATGTGTGTGAACAGTTGTGTTCTGAACAAAATCAGTGCTGGAACCTCTGTTGTTTGTAATCTATATAAATGATTTGAATGAAAATATCGGTGGTCTGATTGGAAGGTTTGCGGATGACACAAGAATGGTGGAGATATGGCAAGTGGATAAGATTGCCTAAGGATACAGCAGGATTTTGATCAGTTCAAAAAGTTGAGTTGAGAATTGGCAGGTGTAGTTTAATATGGACAAATTTGAGGTGGTGAACTTTGAGAGGTTAAATACAAGAGGATAGTACACAGTAAATAGCAGGAATCTTAGGAGCATTGATAGAGGGATATTGGATGCAAGTCCATAGCTCCCTGAAAATAGCAACAAAAGTGGAAAAAGTGGTAAAAGAGGCATACAGCATGCTTGCCTTCATTGGTTGGGAACTGAGTATAAAAGTTGATAAGTGTTGTTGTAGCTAGATACAACTATAGTTATAGGTATTGTATAGCAGACTATAGGAATGATGTGGAGGCTTTGGAGAGTGCGCAAAAGAGGTTTACCAGGACATTGCCTAGATTGGCATGTATTGGTTGTAAGTAGAGGTTGGTCAAACTTTGATTGTTTTTGTTAGAACATCGGAAGTTAAGGGGTCACCTGAAAGAAGTATGAAATGTTATAAGAGACACAGATAGGGTGGGTGGTCAGATTCTTTTTCCCATGATGGACATGTCAAATGTTAGGATGCATACCTTTAAGGTGAAAGGGGCATCTTTAAAGGAGATGAGCGAGGAAAGATTTTTTATACAGAGAATGGTTGATGCCTGCAATGTGCTGCCAGAGGAGATAGTAGAAGCAGAATAAAAAGTAATGTTTAAGAGGCATTTGGACAGATACCTGGTCAGGGAGGGAGTAGAGGCCAGACAGATGGATTCGTTTAGAATGGCATCATGGTGATGCACAGACATGGGGCCTGTTCTTGCTTTAAGTTCTATGTTCTCACATATTTTTAAATGCCACAATCTGCCTCATTAATATTCAGCATCCCTTTTTATGGAACTTGCCAAGCAACTAAATATATGAAAAACTCAACAAGGAAACCAAAGTGTACATCTGGCAGATACAGTTCACAGCATGCTCTGGACCACCTCCATGCCAGACACTGGGCAACAACAGCCTGATCTATGAGCACCAGATGCATGCATACTCTGTCTGTGGAAATGGGCATCTGGCCTCTGCAGACCCATCATGTCTTAGGTGCTATGTCTTTGATGCACTAGCAGTTCACTCACGAGGCACAGACTTGCATTGTAGAACTCTGTGACATTTTCCATTGAAAGGTTACTGCAAGGTTGCTTTGAGCACTTGGTCAGGCACCCAGCTCTTGGAATGGACCAGGCTGCATCTCAGGAATTCACATTTGCTCTGTTAGTATTTGTTCACTTTGTGCTCACCTGCATTCTTGCAGCATCCATGCCTCTCCTCTCCTTGCCTTGCCATGTTCTGCCCGGCCTGTTATGATTCAAATTGTTCATTTCCTCTGATACCAGCCTGAGTACAAAGTGGGTGACCCTACTTATTTACAAAATAGGAAACACTGTGCATCAGTAGACATTTAGTGGGAGAGAGATATTTGGAGCTTTCCTGTTTCTCTGGTCCGACATTCTGTCAAGCAATGTGATCAAGATTCATCAGCTTTCCTTCCTTGAAATCCAGCCACAAATTATTTAACATTTGCTACATTCTTGGAAGGATTGAAATTCAGTCAGTGTTCTGCTTACATATTTTTCTTTCTGTTTTTTAAACTTTGCTCATGGGATTTATGTATGACTGGAAATCATTGCCACTTCCAAATTTCTTCGGCAAAGTGAAGGTAAACTGCATTCTTGATTCGCTGCAATCCAAATCCCAGGAAATACTCTGGCCAAGACTCACATTTATTTCTAACATCCAACCCCAGTGAAGCATAACTTTATGTAATTCTTTAGTGCTTGCCACAATAAAATATGCACATGCATCTCTGCTTTCACAAAATCACTTCAGTGTAGAAGTAGACTATTCAGTCCATTGAGTCTACACTACCCTCTCACTAACATCCCATCCAGACCTCCTTACCCTATCCCTGTAACCTTGCATTTCCCATGACTAACCTACCTAGGCTGCATATCTATGGATAATATGGACAATTTGACATGGCTAATCAACCTATTCTACATATCTGTGGACTGTGGGAGGATACCAGAGCTGACAGAGGAAACCCATGCAGACACGGGGAGAATGAACAAACTCCACGCTGACAAATCACCCCAGGCTGGAATCAAACCTGGGTCTCTGGCACCATGAGGCAGCAGTGCTAGCCGCTGAGCCACTGTGCCACTCTATTGTCTGCCATTGGCTGAACGTTTCCAAAATGGGCCTGAAACAATGCTAGCTAAAACAGAGGTGGAATCTTTTATGATCCCCCAAGGGAGGGTTAGTGGTGAGGGGAAATGTTATCAAGCAGGATTGAAGCATCCCATGTCACCATTCATGCTGAGTTAAAACCATGACAGGAAGGCCTATCGATGGTTTTCTCACCCACTGACAATTGAGGCCTTTCAATGAGCAATGAATGGAACTCAAAGGACTTCAATCCCACCAACACCAGGTTTAACCTAAAAGTGAACAGAAGACATGCCACACAGGAATAATGATCAACAAACTTCATCGGCTTGTTTGTTCCAAGATTCCTCACTCAAAGATACTCAGTGTCAGACATGCATCAGAAAGGAAAGGCCTGTGATTGATAGTTTGCCCTCACCCAGCTTCTTTGTGATTCACATTCTCCATTGTATTTTCTACCATCGTTTACTTGAGGCTGGTACCTCCTTGATCCCGTGCCTTGGGTGTTGGAGTACAGAATGATCACCCTCCAATTAGCTGGCAGCCTTCAGCAGCATGAACTTTGTTTCTGGAAGACGGTTGCCACTTGCCTGTTAGTTGTGCCTAAGTGGCACGAGTGACCACCACTGCCTCCATAAGGTTTTGTCCTATATTCCAAGTTTCCACAAAAATTAATTTGCATAATCACAAATGTAAACTCTTCCATGAACTAGCAAAATTGAGCAACATGATGGAAAATTATTGGCTGGGACTTTCCCCTCCTATGAAATGTTAACAAAGCTGGAGAATGGGGAAACACTTGACGGTTCGATACCAGTGAGATATCCACCTTTTTCTTGCCACTTCAGGAATGAAGTTCTGGTGGAAGTGCCAGGGTTGGCTTTCCCAATCTACCACCAATTAGGGATCTTAAGTGTTCAATTAACAACTGCTTCATTCCTGATGAAGGGCTCCTGCCCAAAACATCGGTTTTCCTGCTCCTCGGATGCTACCTGACCTGCTGTGCTTTTCCAGCACCACTCTAATCTTGACTCTGATCTCCAGCATCTGCAGTCCTCACTTTTGCCTAACTGCTTCAAGGCCTCATTCCCACCATTGCACTAATTAACCATGTTCTGGGTGGGTGAGATCAGTGGCAGCATTGCTGACTGGTAACATGGGATGGCTTGAGTGCTGAGTTGAGGGGAAAAGGGGCTCTCAATCTGCACCAACCTATAGTGACCAGGTGGATGGATGGGGGAATATGGCCACTGGAATCCTTCCCCAGCCTTCGCCTTGGAACCTCTGACAGTTCTTCCCTCAGAACAACTTCCTACTTTTCCGGTCTTCAGAACTGCCATGCAGCCCACAGCTGTGACCTTGAAGCAGCACTGTTACTTGCAACAGTGCTGGTTTCTAAACCAGCCCATCACCTGTCTGTAAACTGGCTTAAAATCATATGGGTTGGCTTGAAATCAACCATACTCTCACACGATTCATAGTTTTATCAGTGCACGTGAGCTAGTTTCTGAAAAAGGTCAACATTTTAATATCAAAGTGATGTTAATAGATGCTTATTAATACACATGTGCCTATGAAGATGGATGCAAATTGAAGAAACATTTCTGACCAGTATACTTGTTGGAAATTTGCAATCCAACCTGGGATTTGGGGGTAACTTGGAGACAGAGCCTGAATGGGATACTGTGAAATTTTATTCAACATAAAGGATCTTGGAAATAGCGGTGCAGGTGGTGTGAGGGAGGTCTTACTTACTTTGATCTTCTTGCATTAATTTAGCTGACTGATTCCACTCAAGAATATCTGCACACCCCCACTGAAAATGCACAATAGTCAGAATTCTTGCAGCAAAGAGCAATCTGCATATCTTTCTAGAGTCAGACACACTTAAGAATAAATAAAAGATTCAAACTAAAACATTATTGGCATGTGATGATCCCTGTTGTGTCAGCAGAAAGGCCCATCTGTGTTAAACAATAATAGACTGTGTAGCCAGCTGATGCCAATGGAGTATTCTTACAGGTTATAGGTCACACTGTTGATAGAATTGGTCTTATCCTGATGACTCATAAAAGATCGCAAATAGAACCATGCAGAATGATAGCACACAATACAATTCCTATTTTGTTGATGTCACACATCTCAAGCACTATATGTTTTACCAAAATGCTACATTTGGACAAATCAAATCTTGGCAAGAACTGCATTATTTTCTCATGCGGAACTAAAAAGGGAGCAACAAGATGGCTTCCGCAGAAGCATTATTTAAATGACCAAGCACCCTGATTTGCATGTACATTCAATGTTTGCAATTTTTTTTCAATTGCAAATGAGAATATAAGAAAAAGTATCATTGAGAAAATAATTCTTCTTTGGTAACGTCTCAACCCATATGCCGACCAATCAGCACTCTCCTCTCATGCGCCATCAATGCTGTTTTCCTTCTTGAACTGGTAGTTTACAAAATGTCCTGATATGTACAAAACAAAGAAAAACATGTAGTCTTATGTATTTTTCAGCAATACACTATGCCTATCTATATAAGACATAAGAATAGAAATCCATATGACTCCTTGAGGTCACTCTGTAAATCAATAAAATGATGCCTGATCTTTTGACTCAACACCCCATCCCTATATGCTCCCCATATCCCTGAAAGACCAAAGTCCAGACTATTTCAGTCTTATTTATGTTAAACAATAGAAAAGCCACAACCTCTTAGAAAGGTATTTCTAGATTCACAAATTTGTCCTGATTTTGGTTCCACATGATCGAGATTGTTCTCTTGTGTTCTACAAATTCCAGGAAGGTGAAACAACCGCTCAGTTTCATTCATGTCAAAATTACACCCTCCAACTTGCCCTAATCTTCTTTGTTTCATTATATCATCCCTCATTATTTTAAACACCAGAAAGTTTATACCCAATTTATTCAATAACTCACCATGGAGGTAATGTTCCCTTCTCAGGAGTTGAAGTGGCTGAGAATACTCTTGAATAGTTTGGTCAGACCCTACATTGGCCAGACAGAGTTGCTTTGTCCTCAGAGAGATGGCAGAGAAAGGGGTGATCTGTGCATATGTTAGATCATTTTTGGAGTGATATCATTAGTATAATATTTGATGTTCAAGGCAGCGGATCTTTCAAAACTAAAGTCGCAGATTACCTTATTGCCTCCATTGCTGCATATAAAGATATTCTCAAAAATTACCCTGCTTAAATGAGATTTATCATATTCTGCTGTTGTCAATATCTGCTGCTAGTTGTTCCAGCCAGCTACCTATGTAATTGCGATAGTATTGAGTCATAGAGTCATAGTGTTTTACAGCATGGAAATAAACTCTTTAGTCCAACTTGTCCATGCTAACCAGATATCCTAAACTGATCTAGTCCCATTTGCCAGCACTGGACCACAATCCCTCTCAACTCTTCCTATTCATGTACCCATCCTGATGCCTTTTAAATGTAGTAATGGTGCCCACTTCCACTACCTCTTCTGATAGCTTGCTCCATACATGCACCAGCCTCTGTGTGAAAAATTTGGTCCTTAGCTCTCTTCTATATTTTTCCCCTCTCACTTTAAAATTATGCCTTCTAGCTTTGGACTCCCCTACCCTAGGTAAAAAAGAGCTTGTCTATTCATCTTTTTCATGCCTCTGATGATTTTATAAACCTCAATAAGATCACTCCACAGCCTCTGACCCTCCAAGAAAAAAAGCCCCAACCAATTCAGCTTCTTGTGATAATCAAAGCCTCCAATCCTGGCAACATCCTTGTAAATCTTTTTATGTTTAATAACAGCTTTCCTGTAGCAGGAAAAACAAGGATTCAATGCAGTATTCTAAAAGTGGCCTCACCAATGTCCTGTACAGCCCACCAATGATGCCCCAACTCTTATGCACTGGCCAATGAAGATAAGCACACCAAATGTCTTCTTCACCACTTTGTCTACCTGTGACTCTATTTTCAAGGAACTATGCACCTGCACCCATAGCTCTCTTTGTTTAGCAATACTTCCCAGGGCCCTAACATTAACTGTATAAGCCCTTCTCTGACTTGTCTCACCAAAATGCAACACTTCACATTTATCTAAATTAAACTCTTCCCTCCTTGACTCATAGGCCCATCTGATCAAGGTCCTTTATACTCTGAATTAACCTTCTTCACTGTCCAACATATCATGAATTTTGGCATCACCTGCAAACTTAATTATCGTACCTCCGCTATTCACATCTAAATTATTTATATTAATGACAAAAAGCAATGGACTGATCCTTGCGGCACCCCACTGGTCACAGGCCACCAGTCTGAAAAGCAATGCTCCCCACCAAACTCTGTCTCCTACCTTCAAGCTAATTTTGAATCCAGTTAGCTAGTTATCCTTGGATTCTGTGTGATCTAACCTTGGTAACCAGTCTATTGTGCAGAACTTTGTCAAAAGCCCTGCTGAAGGCCACATAGACAATGTCTATCACTCTGCCTTCATCAATCTTCTTTGTCACCCCTTCAAAAATCTCAATCAAATCATTGAGATACGATTTTTCAGGAACAAAACCATGTTGACTATCCCTAACCAGCCCCTGCCTTTCCAAATACATGTAAATCCTATCCCTCAGAAACCCTTTCAACAACCTACCTGCTATTGAAAGCAGGCTCACCTGATTGTAGTTCCATGGCTTTTTCTTAACACCTTTTGTAAATATAGTGCCATATTAGCTACTCTCCAGTCCTCTGACATCATTCAAATATTATAAAGTATTCAGTTCTGGGCTGCAGTAACACTACATAAACAATAAAAGGTATGAATAGTTATCTCATTGCAAGGCCCAGATTCAACTGTTATAGAGAGTGACAAAGAGTCAGACAGAGAGAACTTGCATTTAAATTATGCCTTTTCTGTCTTCAGGACATCCTAAACTGTTTCATGGCCTGTGAATTACAGTTATATATGAACACTTGATGTCAATTTGCACTCAGACCTGGTAAAGCACAAAGAGATAAGTGACCGATTATCTGTTTTAGAGATATTGGCTAAAAGATAAATATTGGCAGAACACCAGGAAGAATTCACTTGCTCTTCAGTAATACCAGAGGATATTTACTGTCCATCTGAACAAGCAGATGTAACACTGGTTCAATGTCACAGAATTATAATGATGCCAGTGTGGAAGGAGACCATTCAGCCCAGTGAGGCTGTACTGGCTCTCTTGTCCACTGCTAAATTCCTGTCTTTTACCCATATCACTGCAGACCTTTACTATCTGAAAAAGCATCCAATGACCTCATGAATGCCTCAATTGAATGTGCCTCCACAACTTTTCTAGGCAGTGCATTTCATACTCTAACAACTCCCCACTCTGTGAAAAAAAGTCTTTTCTCATATTGCCCTTTCTTCATTGGTGCATCACTTTAAATCAATATCCTCTCATTCTTATTTTGTTGCAAGCAGACAAGATTCACCTTATCTACTCTGTCCAGCCCACTCATGATTTTAAAAACCTCAGTCAGACCTCTTCTCAGACTTCTTCACACCAGGGAGAACAATACCAACTTCTTCAGTCTATCCTCCTTACTAATGTTTCTCATATGTGGAAGCATTCTAGTGAATAATTTCTCTACCTTCTGCAATGTTATTACATCTTCCTATAATGTGGCACCCATAAATATACGCGATACAACACCTGATGTCTGACAATTGTCTTGTACAAGTTCAACAGCACGTTATTGCTCTTGTATTCTCTGCCTCTGTTGATAAATCTAAGAATACTGCATGCATTATTTACTGCTATCTCCACCATGCAATGATCTGTGCACATATACATCCAGGTTCCTTTGCTCCTGCAGCATCTTTCGAATTGTCCACACTTCTGTTTTTCCAATATCCTTCTGACCTAAGAGCAAGACCTCTCACTTCTCTGGATTGAACGTTATTCTCACTCTTCTAACTTGTCAATGTGCTTTTGGAGTTCCACACTAACATTTACACAGTTCAAAATTCTTTCAATTTGGTGCCATCTATAAACTTGGAGACTTTCCCCTGCACAGCAAAATGCTGATTATTAATATAGATCAGAAAAAGCAATGGTAACGGGACCATTGGGAAACTCTACAACAAACCTTCCCTCAGCTCAAACAGTACCTATCAACCATTACTGTCTGATTTTTATCACTTGGTCAATTTTTTATCAATGCTGCCACTGTTCCTTTTATACCTTGATCTACAACATTTCTCATAAGTCTGTTGTGAGGCATTGTTTCAAATAGCTTCTGGAAATCAATGTTGAATCAAATCAAATCAGGGGGCTTTTTCTCTCGGACTGCCTGATGGTCAGGTATTACCTTGAGCTAGAGTGTGACCACCTCTCTAAACATCTATCTGTTTGTAACTTTCAGCCTCATGGATGCAGCACAGTTGTACTAGTTACTGTTTGAGCTCTAAAATCCAGAGCTCAAGTTTTTGTAGCTGAGCAGAGTTCCTACACATGTAGTCATCTAGGACACTGGTGAGGTCCCTAACCTCCCATATATTAAAGGTCATGCATTCACCTCAGCTGATCTTCCCTGCAAAATCTCAAACTTGCTTGCTTGCTAACTTTTCAAATTATTTAGATTTAAAAATACCCCTCACCTTCACTATAGTTTTCTTCATTTATTCTCCTTTAACATACTTTTTATTATTTATTTTTATCATTGCTTATGCTATTTTATTATGCTTGCTCTAATTTCAATTATTCCTGGTGTTTCTCAGTTAATCCCTCAATATTACACTTACTATGAGACATTCCCTAATGGTAATTCCTTTCCAGATAATGACTAGACTGTGTGTGTGTGTGTGTGTGTGTGTCCACACTGCTCCCGAGTAAACTCAGACTTCACTCTTCAACTATGATTTAAACACAACCACCCGGTGCTGGTCCCACACAGTTCTGGAGCTGACTGTGCCCCAAGGATGTCAGGATGTCTCATCCAAATGATAGCATCTCCAGTAGTGCAGTACTTCCTTAGTATATCAGTCATTGTAATAATACACTTTCTGATAAGTAGATCATTATCATTTGCATTGTGATCCATATTTTAAACGAGAGTGGCTGTTACTCTAAACATAATGGTTAATGCTTTATTTTGCTATTGCATAGTCACTAATCCTTCGTACATAAGGATTAGTGACTATGCCAGGAGGAGTGCAATGGCTTCTGTCACATATATCATGGCGAATGGCAGTGCAGATTTCAACCAAATTATGTTAGCCAGAAGAAATCCTACAAAGGTCACAGCCATCCAGAGAGAATAAAGACGAGAAAAAAAAAGCTGAAAATTGTGACTATATCTTTAAATATTCAGCAGCATAAAGGCACAGCAACCTGATAACCTCTGTGAAGGCAAAGGTCAGCAGAATAAAGGCTGCAGAATTCTTAGCAGTATAAAGCCTGCCTCTACAAGCTCAAAATAGCTAGAAATAGTGAATATAATTGTAGCAGCTTGTGTAGACCACAATGGTCTTAACACAACTACAAGGTGAAAGATCCAAATCATGGATCTTGAATACACTGGTCAATGTCATACATCTGAAGCTCTGTCCTTCAAAAGGAGAATGAAAATCTTAAGATTCTAGACTGAGGAACTGGAAGAAGGCTTAAATGGGTATCTTTCTAATCAAGTATTGTTGATAATCATTTGAAATTATTGCAAAAAAAACTTGGAGAAAAATGCATTCAATAAATCTCTAAAATAGTAGTATAATTTGATTAATTACAGTGAAGAAATGAAAGGCAGATGAAAAGTTTACTAAAAGTTAGTATTTGAGGGGAAAACATTTGTTGCTGTTTTACCAAAAACTTTCTTCATGCTGCAATAACAGCACAACTTTTTTTTTACAATTTGAAATGGTGTTGTTGTGACAGATAGCTGTCACTGTAGGTGTTGATTTTAATGGTGCTTACCAACACCTCTTCAATGAATTAAATTTATAAATAAATGAAGCACTGCCCACCCTGTCAATACAAATTTCTCAATTATGAATGGGTTACATAACTACACTTACATTTCTATAGTCTTAGCAAACTCTAGTTGATCCGTTCAGCTGATGAACTATCTCTGCTGGGAATCTCCAATTGCTTTGGCTATGCTCAATCGAGTGATTCTCCAGTATATACTGAATCTCTGTTTCCAGCTGAGGTTGTTTCCCTGGACTCAACTGGTAATGCACTGATTCTACAACTGCATCATGTCTGACTAACATAATAGGTACAATTATATCTTTACAGATTTTGTTATACCTCCTAAGTAATCTTACCATGTTTTCCCATTTCCCTTCCTTCTAAATATGAACACATAACACCGAATGATCACAGTATGGCACAGCCTCAGAGCACATTGTTGAAATATCTATATTAGCTAAAGGTAGCAAATATTGCAACTAATTTTGGATAGGAGTGTTACACAATCGATTAAGATCATGGTTCTTTGAAAGCTGGAATTAAATGAATAGATCAAATAATGATTGGGTTTCCCAATGACTGCCCTGTGAGGGACAACTGGCAAAATTTGACCACATTTTTAAATAAGCCTGGCTAACAAAAGAAAATAGATCAATATTTTTACCTGCATTTTCTTAATATTCATTTCATTCTTAATAAAATTTATGTGAACCACTCGTAAAAGTTGGTTTTACTACTCAGAAGGAACTAGCATTGATGGGGTATGCCAGTTTTTCATTGACTTGTATTTGAAAAGCTCTTCATTTCTTCATTAAGTCTTTGCATTTTTATTAATAATGCTCAGTTATTGATTTTGATGCAATTTCTGAGTCAGCTTTTGATACAGCTCTCCCACTTCAGGATTCATTTGTTACATTTCCATTCAAGAAGATGAGCTAAACTTTCCAATCTCAGTCTCTTTGCCTTCATCTTTTAACTTAAGTTTCGCAAATAGAAACAAATAAACAAATTTCCTCAGCATTTAGCTTGAGCACAAACATTTCCTTCTCCTATCAATTTCGATGAACCTGAGATCTAACCACAATTCAGACAGGAAAAAATCCAAAATGTTTGTCCTGTGGTATTTCAATTCCTTACACTTCTCCTGGCTGTTGCAACACCCTCATTGAGGCCAATAGTTTAGATCATTCAGGTCATTCCACAAGACAGATTCATTCCATTGTGATTTGTTGCACTATTCCAAGTACAACTTCTCTAATATTGCCCTCTGCTACTGAGCATCAATGGGTGAAGGGTACAGATGTTTGTTGATCTGGTGTCACTCAAGCCAGCTGCTTTGTCTGGATGGTATCAAGATCTTGTGTGTTGGTGGAGCTGCACTCACCCAGGCCAGTGAGGAATACTGCATCACACTCCTGACTTGTGCTTTCTACATGTTGTGAAGTCAGATATAAGTTACTCACTGCAGGATGCCTAGCCTCTGACCTTTTCTTATGGCAACAGTATTTAATTAATCCAGTTTAGTTTCTGGTCAAGCTAATTCCCAGCTGATAGAGTTGAGATTCTGCAGATAATATTGAAGGTTCAGTGATAATAATACAATTAAAAGTGAGGGTCACTGATTAGATTCTTTCTTTCTGCACATGGTCATTTTCTAACACTTGTGTGATGTGACAACTTCTTGACATTCAGTAGCATAAACATGGATGTTGTCCATGGACAGCTCCATTATCTGAGGAGTAATGAATGGTACTGAACATCAGCAAACTTCCCCATTTCTGACCTTATGACAGAGGGAACATCATTGATGAAGAAGCTGCAAATGATTAGGACTAGAACACAACCCTGCAGAACTCCTTTAGTGATATCCTGAAGCTGAGATCATTGACTTCCAAAAACCTTCCTCTGTGCCAAGCATGACACCAAGCAAAATAGATTTCCTCCCTAATTCTCATTAACTCCCAGTTTTGCTAAGACTGCTTGATGTCACTTTCAGTCAAATGTGGCACCGATGGCAAGGGCAGACATTCTCTCTTCATCTATGGATTTCAACATTTTTTTGTTCATATTTGAACTAAGTCTGAAATGAGGTTAGAAAGTGAGTGCCCTGACAATATCCACACTGGGTGTCAGTGAGCAGGTTATTGCTGAGATAATGCTGTTTGATTACACTGTTAATGACACATTCCATCATTTTATTGGAAGATTGAGAGTAGACAGATGGAGGATATTAAAATTTGTCCTGCTTTTTGTATGCAGGATATTTTCCACAGTTTCAATCTGATGCCAGTGTTGTATCTGTATTGGAACAACTTTATTAGGAACATAGCAGGTTCTGGGCACAAGTCATCAGTATAATTTTGTAATATTGTCAGAGCCAAAATTATTAGCAGTGCTTAGTGACACCAACTATTTCTTGATGTTACATCAAGTGACATGAATTAGCTGAAGACTGGCAACAGAGATGGTGGAGACCATTGGAGAAGTCTGAGATGGATCACCCACTCGGCACTTCTGGCTGAAGCTTGTTACAAATGCTTCAGACTTTTCACTTGCAACAATGTTCTGGGCTCCCCCATTTTTGAGGACCAGGATATTGAGGAAGTTGTTTAATTGTCCACTCTCATTCATGACTAAATATGACTTGATTGCAGAGCTTAAACCTGACTCATTGATTATGGAATTGCTTAACTCTGTCAATCACTTGCTGGCTGTATTATTTCCATGCCTTTTAGTACATCAGTGCTTCGTTCAGAACATGGAGGGTCACACATCTTGCCTTGCATTGCCTTGCACTGCAGACAGAAAGCCAGACAGCTTGAGATGTTAGTTAGCACTGGTTAGTTAAAGGGACAGACATATTGTTGTATAGCACTTTGCTTCTTCAATCTTCTATGTAAAACATATGCCAACAGCTGCTGAGATTAGCATATTGCAAGCACTTTAGACAAAATGCTATGTCTGAAAGTCCAGGGTAACATTAAAGTTATCATAATCCCATTAGGCACGGATGACAATGGTGAGGTGAACCTAAGGTTGAGAAGGCAGGACCTTCATGTTGACCTCTGCCATTTTGGGAATTGAGCCTGTGCTATTGGCATTACTCTGCATTGCAAATCAGTCATCCAGCCAACAGAGCTAACTAACTTCAAAGGGAATGGTCCTCAGCAGAATGAAGGGTAATGGTGATCAATTAAAGGGCATTGCCGTGCTCAGTTAAAGGAATCAGCCTATCTTAGTCCAGGAGGTTGGACACAGCCAGCTGAGTGCTCGGTGTGATCAGGGTCCTCAGATTCACATCCTTCTGGTCCAGAAATCGGTCATGGTCAGTCCTGGTGACAAACTTAACCAGTCCAGGGAATAAGATAAACCAACTGGGGAGCTGTCAGAAAATCAATCAGATGTTTGAGCTATTCTCAGCCGGCACTGTCCTCGCAAATTCATCTGAGGCTGGGCTATAGTCATTGACTAGGGTTTTGTTAGTAGATATCGAGGGGGTTTATCAGGGCAGAATCCATACTGGGTTAAGTGGGAAATTCAAGTGTGGAGTTAGGATTCATTGTGCTGGGAGGCAGAAAGGTTAATATCAACAATGGGGAGCAATTCCAAATATAAATTCGAGATCTGATACAGCATAGATATGGGAGGAAAGGAGTGCTTTGCAACCTGATCATCACTATCCTGACTTCAGTGGCAGGGGGGATAGTGGATTATGATAATGAGCATGATGATGAGGAAGAGGGTGAGCAAAATAAAAGAAGATATTGGCACCTAGACAAAAGTTGGGGATCTGAATTTGGGGAATGTCAAAGCTGATGGTATTAACAGGAATAGCTATACAAAAGGCTACATGAAGAATAGGACAGGAATCTTGACCTTCAGGCAGAGTGAAACATTTACTCTCAGGAACACTACTGTTCCATCTTCCCCCAATTCTCAACCTTCTTATAGGGTGAAACATGGCTGCCAGCACACTGGTAGTGGACAGAGTAAGTTCATTTGATATTCTATGTGGGCATGGAGTGCATTTGGGGATAAGGTGAGACTATTCAAACTACAATTGTACTAATCAGGCATCCATACATTCAATGATGACAAATCATTCAGCATGTGTAGCCCTTACATTGATCAACATGCATTTTACAAATCTTGGCCACAATCATGACCATGTAATTGATCATTAGTAATTAATCTACTAATCACTATGGAACAATGGTAAACTCAGGCCACCTTAAAAATCTTACCTGCATTCATTAGTTCTTAAACCCATTCCCATCTTTTAGCAGCTGCACAAGGACCAGACACTGTTTTTCTCTCACAGTCAACTATAAGTAGAATTATAGAATCCCTTCAGCATGAAAGCAGGCCAGTCAGCCCATATCAAACCTCCAAAGAGGATCCCAGCAACCTGAGATGTCAGCAACCTGAGGTGTTTCTTTCCTTAATGAATGGTGAAGATGTGCCACAATCACCAGATAGTGTTCTGAAGCATAATTTAGAGAAAGCATCTGCTGAAGTAAAAGGTACTGAGCGGGTGGAGGGTGCTGCAGAAAACCTTGTTGGTGCATCTTCTGAAGGATACCGAGCTAATGGCCAGAAGGCCTGACGACTTCAGGGTTAAGTTTATGTGGGTGCCACTGATGCCTCCGTAAGAGAAGAGAAGGATCAAGTTGTGCAGTAGGAGTAAAAACAGTACAGGTAATGGGAGAGCAGCACAGCACAATGAAATGTACTTGGTTGCCTCATCATGGAGATCTCAGCATCTCCACATCAGTGATTTTGATTCTCTAAGGCCACCTCAAGGGATCTTCTGACCATTCAGAGCAATGAGACAAATGTCATCTAGCCTTTTACCAGTCTTTGTCTTAACTTATCCATAATGAGACATTTTCCCCTGCAGGAGACAATAGAGGGATTGAGTGTGAGTGAAGTAGCTGGAAGAGCTGTTAGAGGTGGCACTGGAGCAGAGTAGGTGGTGAGTGAGGTCCTGACTGAATGAGTAGGAAGCGCAGAGGCCAAGAAGTCATAGTAGTGTAGGAAAATGAAGTGGGAGTGAGAGCCATTGAGAGGAGATGCTGAATAAATAGTAGAGTGGTAGGCAATTAACCTTGATGGGAAGTGTGTGAAATGGTGTTGTTAATGGCATTGTGGAGCACAGAAAAACATTGACCTTCTTAAAACACTGTTGTTCACTCCATCTGACCCACCCAGCAGGCTATCTCCATCTGCTTGGGCATCATCTAGAGTCATCACCTCTGTTGGTGGGCTTGAGGAAAAAGGGTACCCTCTTCCCAAACATCCTAATCACCAGAATCTCCAACAAAAGATTGTTCTCAATCAGGGGCATCCACTTTCTTTTCTCAGCCATCTCAAATCAATCCAGGAACCACTTGGAATAATCAGTCTTGGCTTGAAGTTTTTGAAGTGGTGTTCAAATAGAGTTTAAATATGGCAGCTGCAGTGTCAATGCCAGAAGGTCTTTGTAGCAACAAGCAGTTCAGCCTCAGAGAAAACAGAATCATAAAAATTTGCCTCCCTTGCCTTTTTTAAATGCACTAATGAGGTGAACAATGGAAGATTGCATGAGGAAACCCATCAGGGCTCAAGGAGGGAAACTATCAAAAATTGGCAGCCAAAATATGGAAAGACTCAACTCTATGCTTTGCCTTCTTAACACACGTTATAGAAATGTAAATCAAATGTGAAGCTATTCTTAGTTCTGACCACTTCAGAACCCATGATTTCATATAAAATTCAAAAGGTGTGATGTTTAATTAGAAATGAAACACGTTGCACAAACTAAATTCCAACAAGACCTCCATTTTTTTTCTCCTCTTCCTGATATCCTGAATCAAACTGTGTTTTTCCAATTTTACTGAAATGATTTTTCATGATGATTCATTGGCAAAATATAAAACCCATTTGCTATTTTATTCCTCTCACGGATTCAATGAATTTTTATTCAAGCATCACACAGTAACCTAATTTCCACGAATTGAAACCTATTTTATTGGTGAAAGATATTTTGCTTTATTTAGGAGAAAAAAATAGAGAGTGCTGACAACTGCTCCTTTAGCTTCACTGCATGCCGTGATATTTTAAAATGAAATGAAATTTATTGGTTATGCGAGTGTCTGTTGCTTTGAGCAAAGTGAAGTCAACGCTGAACCTTGCTTTAAAAAGCAAAGCTGAAAATTGGTCAAAATGGCACCTGTGACGGCAAAACAAAAAAGAGGTTTCTCTTCTTGAAAAAAATGTGTGATGGTGTGCTTCAGTTTTGACAACGTTCTCTACTGGTAACAGTGTCCTGCTGAATCTACGCAGGATGACTGAAGTGCCACATGTGTCAGAAACTCACTGATGTTCTGCTGTCTACATCACACAGGAACTGCTTGGAGAGGGTTTCTGTTCTTCATAAGATAAAACAAACGGTACCCACTTTCATGCCACCGCAGTGTATTTTAAACCATGCATAATATTCCCATCAAGCAATACAAAACTTATACCCAGTACTTGTGTTATTATAACCAGATGAAAAACAATAAACTGGATCCTGTCTGTTCAATGTCCTCAGCTGATCACTACAAAGGTTGAATTTACTTGTTGCATGAGGCTGTACTTCTTTCCAATTAAAAATATAGTTAACTATATTTTAATGCCGGCAATAAGACACAAATTAACAAAGCTTGTTTGCCTCAAAGAAAATGCGAATTTATGAAATGTTAAACCCAAGCAAAATAATGAAAGTATAACATCATGAATCTGGCCTTTGTGTAGTCACTTGAGTACAATCTCATGCACTGCACATGCATGTACACACACACACATATATACATGCACATGAACATAGATATGCATGTTTACACATGCACATGAACCTGCACACCACATACTAATGTATACACATATATACAGATACAATGGTCAAAGTTAAAGGGGTAGAGGGTCCAATTAAATGGAGATAAGAGAATGCGTGTTTTATAGTCCTTTGGTTGTCTTTGAGGTAGGCCAATTTTGATTTGGTTTCTGCAGTGCAATCAGACCACATGAATTGGCTGTTACTGAAAATGCTTGGTTTCTTCATAATTGTTCTCTGTACTGGTTTCTAAGAAAACTGCACACCAACCTTTTCAGAAGGAAAATTGAGAATATAGCCTCTCTTCAATTATCTTCCAAAATGCTCCCAGAACCTTCCATGAGGTTCCAGGACATATTTCCATGAAAATCTTTCCATTGTGTCCAAGTTCATTACTTTGTGTTTGGTTATGAGACAATGATTGTTTTTTTTTGGATGGAAATCGGAATGTTGGCCGGGGGCAGTGGCCATTTTTTACAAATACTTTCCATGGTCCATCGTTAGACCTCCCTGAATGAGCTTTAATATGAATGCAGGTGGGAGGGTTTTCAAATCTCCACTTTGCATCAAAAAATTTAGATTTATATCTTTGTTCCAACAATACCTGCAATCAAGAAGTTTTGGCCTCAGGCAAAAACAGTTGAAGGTCCCATTGTGAGATGTACATTCTAGGTGATGAATTTTGAGACAATAGGTGCCTTTAAGTGACTTGTTCTGTGTATGTTTTTCTTGCAAAGGTGTTGCCAGTGGTGATCACATGTCTGTTTCAGAAGCAGTGCGTAAATTCCCTGAGTGTTATTTTTAGACAAAAGAAGCAGTGAGTGGAGTCAGGCTCACAAAGTCCGAGAGTTCGGGTTTTGCTTTCAGTTTGAATTGGGTTTTGCAGCTGATGTATACAGCTCTATCTCTGCTGAAGCAAAAAAGCTTGACTTCTCTCGCTGCTGCTAGATTGCTTCTTTTGGTGTTCATTTCTCCTTCACTGAAGGAGACAGCATGTGAGAAAAATCTGTTTTGCTGAAATTGCCTTTGCAAAGGGCATGCTTATGAGATGCTGTTATATTTGATGAAGAGCTTATGCTCGAAATGTCAATTCCCCTGCTCCTCAAATGCTGCCTGACCAGCTGTGCTTTTCCAGCACCACACTCTCAACTCTCATCCCCAGCATCTGCAGTCCTCACTTTCTCCCAGTTATATTTGAATGGCTGATGATTAGTATTTCGATCGAGTTAAAGTTATGCCAAGACATTTTTTTTGCTTTGTTCTTACATCACAGTTAAAATACAAGTGTGCTTTGCTTAAAACCTCAAAGTTTGAACAATCAAGTCACATCTGAAAGGCACATTACACATGCCTTTAAATCAGATAAAATTTAGGGTCTAAGCTATCTCCCTGATATATTTGAGGGGATTTGATCTGGTCCGTAATATTTTCAATATCTAAGTATTTAACCCTTAGATAGCCTTCTTCAGTTTGTGGTCACTAGCCTCAGTTATATCCCTCTGTATGTTCCTGAGACTTTCATGAGGTGGGGATTCAGCTGAATTTGGTGGCCATTTTTAAGTACTGTAGCCCATTTTAAACTGTTTGTATTTCAAGCCCAAAACTTTTAAATTTTCTAATTAGGTTTTCAAGATGAACAGTCAATATTTTATAGTTGTGGCATTTATACATATGCTTTTGAATTATCCTCCTGACTGCTCATCACTTCATTCATGATTTTTGGGAAATTAATTTTGAAGATAAGGAAATGGCAAATGAATTACAAAGATATTTTGCACTTAAAATGACACAATTTAACCTCCAAGAAACATACTTTTTTCTATCAAGAAGTGAAACAAAAGGAGAGATTGCAATAATTAGGGGTAGGGGATTGAGAAAGTTATTAGACCTAATGGAGTTTGCCGTGGTTCTTGAAATAAAGTGACTGCTAATATAGTGGAGGCTTCGGCCAAATTGACCAAAATTACTTGGATTATGGAAAGGTCCCATCAGATTGTAAAATTATGAAAGTAACTGCCCCTTGACAGAGTAGTGAGAAATAGAATGTAGGAGATTATAGGCTAGTTTGCTTAATATCTGTCACAAGGAAAATTCTGAAATCTAAAGTAAATGAGGTTAGAGCATGGCATTTCAAAAATCCAGTGCAATTAAGCAGAGTTAACGTGGTTTTATGAAAGGGAAACCATATTTAATTGAGTTCTTTGAGCAATGTGGTTAAAGAGGAACCTTTAGATGTGGTATATCTGGGTTTTGAAAAGGTAGTGGGCGGCACGGTGGCACAGTGGTTAGCATTGCTGCCTCACAGCGCCTGTAGACCCGGGTTCAATTCCCGACTCAGGCGACTGACTGTGTGGAGTTTGCACGTTCTCCCCGTGTCTGCGTGGGTTTCCTCCGGGTGCTCCGGTTTCCTCCCACAGTCCAAAGATGTGCGGGTTAGGTGAATTGGCCATGCTAAATTGCCCATAGTATTAGGTAAGGGGTAAATGTAGGGGTATGGGTGGGTTGCGCTTCGGCGGGTCGGTGTGGACTTGTTGGGCCGAAGGGCCTGTTTCCACACTGTAAGTCTAATCTAATCTAAAATTCAACAACATGCCACATCAAAGGTTACTAAATAAAGTAGAAGAATGTGGTTTAGGTAGTAGTATGTTAGTGTGGATTAAGGATTGGTTATCCATCAGGAAACAGAGAATATACAGAAATGGGTCATTTTTGGGTTGAGAACATGCAGTGAATGGAGTACCAAAAGGGTCAAGTTTGGGCTTCAACTTTACAATCCATATCAATCATATTGGTGAAGGAACAAAATATATTTTTGTTAAATTTTGTTGATGATATAAACTAAGTAGGAAGGCAAGTTGTGAAGACAACAGAAGAAGTCTGAAAAGAAATATAGAAAAGTTAAGTGACTTTAGCAAAAAAGACGATGGAGTATATTGAGTGAGAATGTGAGATTTTCTACTTTGACTAAAAGGATAGTGAAAAAAGAGTATACTTTTTAAAAAGAGAGATTACAGAGATATGGCTGTCCAGGAATCACAACAAGTTAGTTTGTAGGGTATTGTTAGTCATTAGGAATGCAAATGAAATGCTGTCATTTATTGCAATAAGAATGAAATATAAAAGTACTTGTATTTTGCTACATTATACAGGGAATTGTGAGAACACATCAAAACAGTTTTGGTCACCTTATTTAAGAAAGGATATAATTGCATGAGAAGCAGGGCAGAGAAGCTTCACGTAACTGATTCCTAAAAGACGGGGATGTCTTAAGAGAAAATAATAGACATGTTCAGCCTGTATGAGTTAGAGTTCAGAAAAATGAGGCATCTTATGGAAATAAAAGTATTGGACACACTCACAGAATGAAGATATTGGTGAGAAGTTCTATCTGGTGGCCAAGCTTGGATGCAGATATAGATATGTTGGTGGGCCAATGCCCACAGTGCCAAAAGGACAAAGATTACCACCAGCAGCTCCCCCACTTTCGTGGGAATGGCCATACAAACCCAGACTCAGTTACACATTGACTGTGAAAGTCTTTTAATGGGCTCAATTTTCCTAGTCTTGTGGACACCCAATCAAAATGGGAATGATGACAGACAAACTACGCACATCTTTTGCAGTACATGGACTCCCAGAGGTGTCGGTCACAGATAACAGGCCAACGGGGAATTTGAGTATTTCCTACAGTGAAATTGGATTAACATTTAAGGACAGCTCCATACCATCCATCATCTAATGGTCTGGTAGAAATAGCTGTCCAAACTTTGAAGGCAAGCTTAAACAGTCTACAGCATCACTGGATACCAAACTATCCTGGTTGCTATTTGGTTATAGGCCTACCCATCATGCAACCAGAGGGATAATTAGAGTAGAGATGCTAATGAGGAGAAGACTCCACACCAGATTAAATCTGATCCTCCCGGACCTGGGGGGAGGGTGAAACCACATCAGGAATGCCAGTGTCAGATACCAAACTCCTTGAAGCGAGGAACACAGTTTGCTACAGGGAACCAAGTTTGGCGGGGGAACCATGGGAATGGCCCTGCATGGGTGAGAGACAAGGTTAACGTGAAGTCAGGTCCAGTGATGTTGAAAGTTTGAGTAGGCTGGAAAAGCTAGTGGATCCCATGGGTTCTACCTCTCCCTCAAGCATTGAAGAGACCTCTGAATCTGAGATAGACATAGTGGACCTCAACACATCAATGCCTTTGCTGCTAGGAGAAGAGAATGAATTTCTCCTGAGGGCTCTGGGTGTAGAAGGCAAGCTCCTGTGCATTACATGTGCCTGGATCTGACACAGAGTCAGAGGAACCTGACCTGATGCTAAAATGTCCCCAGAGATGCTACAAGGGACAAGACTGTGCTATGCCCTCAGATTCAGAGGGGGAGGGATATAATGATTGTATTGAGGTCAGCCAAGTGGACCTCATACAATATGAGTTGCCTGGTTGGAGCTGCTAATTTGGTCCAATCAGGGACCCCCTGGCTGACAGTTAAAACGAAGGTTGTCAGACCTTCTGACATTCTGAGAGAGCTGGACCAGTGCCAAGGGCTTTTCATGTGTAAATAAAGAGTGACTTGGAATGGGATACCCGGCCTGTGTGGAGTTGTTTTGATGATCATATCAGTAAGAGAGGCAATGTTAAGGAATTTAAAATCTTGGAAAAGAGAGTACCTGTATACCAGCAAGAGAGGCACTAAGTTGATTGAATGTTTTGAAGAAGTAACAAGGAAGTGTTAATGGGGATAGCATTGCTGATGTGGCCTACAGGAACTTTAGAATGACATTTGACAAGATCGTATGAACATGCAATATAGGAGCAAAAATGGACCATTCAGCCATTTGAGTCTCCTCCATCATTCAATAAGATCACAATTGGTCTATTTGCATTTCAGATTCCGCATTTCCATCTACCCTCAATACCCCTTGATTTTATTTCCTAACAGGAATCTCTCTCTCGCTCTCGCTCTTTCTCTTGAAAGAGAACACCTCATTATTAAAAAAGACATGCTGCAGGTTAATGTCCAACTTGGAAAACTGAGGAAAGGAATAAAAACCTAGAAGATCCCTCTGACCTGTGCTTAAACAGGCAGGAGGCATCAGGGAATTGGTACAGAATTTCAAACCTCTGATCCACTGTTGCTGGTGGGACAGGACATAGCCAGGAAAGGTGAGGGTGTATCTGCTTTACTAGTTGAAAGGTATGATTCTATGAATATGGTTCTGTCGGGCTGCTGTCTGATTAGTCTATGGGACAGCTCCCCCAATTATTGTGCAAACCTCAGACGTTAGTGAGGAGGACATTACAGGATAAATAAGATGGTGTTTGCTATTGTTCTGTCAGGTGTTTCATTTATGTCACATGATGCATTGATTTCATTCTTTTTCAGAATTGTAACAGTTTGATACAATAAGTGGCTTTCTAGGCCATCGCAGATGACTGTTGGGAGTCACATGTAGGCCAGACCAGGAAGAAAAGCAGTTTTTTTCTCTCTAAAGGATATTGTTTAGATTATTTACAGTGTGGAAGCAGGCCCTTCAGTCCAACCTGACCCTCAGAAGAGCAATCCGCCCAGACCCATTCCCCGGCATTTACCCCTTCACCTAACACCACTGGCAATTTTAGCATGACCAATTCACCTAAGCTGCACATATTTGGACTGTGGGAGGAAACCAGAGCACCCAGAGGAAACCCACGCAGACACAGGAAGAATGTGCAAACTCCACATGGACAGTTGCCTGAGGCAGGAATTGAACCCAGGTCTCTGGCGCTGTGAGACAGCAGTGCTAACCATTGTGCCAACTGTGCCACTCATCTTTATTGGTGATAAAGATTTTTTAAAATAAAAATGGTCACCGTTAAATTAGCTTTTATTTCCAGATTTATTAAATTCCAGTTGCTGCCATGGTAGGATTTGAACCCACATGGCAGAGCATACACTTGGGCCTCAGGATTAATGCTCATAGGACCATAAAATATCAGAGCAGAATTTCTCCAGTAACAGAACTGGCACATTACCATTTTCCTTATTCTTTGATTTCCACAAGTAATTTATTAATGTTTCATTCAAAAACTTAATATGCAAGATGCATCTACAGGTAGTATATTAGCATGGATAAAATATTGATTAACAAACAGGACATAAAGGGTAGGGACAAGCAGGGAATTTTCAAGTTTGCAAGCTGTGCTAAGTGCAGTGCTGCAAAGATCAGAACTGGGGTTTAGTTATTTACAACTTGCACTAATGACTTCAACAAAAAGACAGAGAGTAATGGACCTAATATGCTGATAATGCAAAGTTAGGTGGGAATGCTAAAACTCAGAACTAAAACTCACCAGTCCAGGCAATATCCTGGCAAATCTCCTCTGTACCCTCTCCAGCACAATTATATCCTTCCTATAACATGCTTTCTAGCACCGTAACAATACTCTAGTTGAGGCCTAGCCAAAGTTTCATGCAGGTCCAGAATAATTTCTCTGTTCTTAAACTCTATCCTTTGGCTAATAAAGGAAAGTATCCCAGTTACCATCTAGTCCACTTTATTTACCTGACCTGCTACCTTGAGGGACTGGCAGATACGCACACCAAGCTTCCTGTGATCTTCAGTGTTTCCCAAGAGTCCTACCGTTCATCATGTATACATTTCCAATGAACATTTGATCCATTTGGCATACCTCATTCCCAATAACCAGGCCTAGCAGCTCCACCTTTCTCAATGAGATGAAAATATACTGCACAGCGATTTTTCTGAATATGCTGCAGGTGCTTTTGCCTCTCTCTGCCTTTTACACTACTTCTATCCCAGTCTATATTTGGAGAATTAAAGTTGCCCATTTAACTATTTTCTAATTCATGCATTTCACTGAAATGTGCTTGCAAATTTATTTGGGAGAAAGTGAGGACTGCAGATGTTGGAGATCAGAGCTGAAAATGTGTTGCTGGAAAAGCGCAGCCTGAAGAAGGGCTCATGCCTGAAACGTCGAATCTCCTGCTCCTTGGATGCTGCCTGACCTGCTGCACTTTTCCAGCAACACATTTTTAGTTGCAAGTTTATTTGTCTACATCCTTCCAACTAGTTATTGGAATATGGATGACACCAAACAAAATGATTTGTCCTTTGCTCCAACCAAGTTGATCTGTCCTTGATCTCTCTACGAGATTTGATCCAGACATTTTGATGGCTGCACAGTCAGTCGCATGGACTGAAGTTGGGTGCTAGAATTATACAATGTCCTCAATGCAGTTGATTCCATGATAATTGCCAAGGAAATTCAAACATTTTATGCACTGTTCTCCTACATTAGAACCTTCTGGGAAAAAACCCTGAAATTCGAATACTTCAAAGGTTTCCAACTCAATTAAGCTTAATAGTTACCCAGGAATAGCTAGAGAATTTAAAAAAACTGATTGTAATTTCTGGACAAGAGGGAAACCGAACCCCAGCTTACCATAACACCAACTTCCACTTCAAACTACACTCTCTCATACTATGACTGTCCCCCTGAACAGACAACCAACGAACCCAATACACTCTCCACCCTGGATCCAAATTAATTGAACCTTACTGGACCCAAAACCTCATCCTCCATTAACCCAAGCTGATTTATTGCCCCATTTCCTCACTTCGTCCCTCTAGTGCGATATGCCTTTCCCAGTTTTGTGTTCATTTTAGCAGTTCTCTCTGATGTCATTGTCTGATTTCCATACCTGTCCCAAGTTAGCTTACATTCTCCACAATAGCACCAGCATATCATCCAGCAAGGAACTCTGACCTGCCTTTATTTAAGTGCAACCCATCCACCTGTCCAGGTCTATTTCCCTCACAGCCATTCTCAATGTCTCAGAAATCTAAAGCCCTCCAACACTGCACAATCTTCCCAGACATGCATTCATTTGTGATGCTATACTAGCTTGTGCATTGTATTGGGAAAAGTCCTGAAATTGCCTCTTTTGACTTCCTGTTTACTAATGCCTCTATATTCTGACTGCGGGATCACATCCAACAATCTGTCTATGTTGCTGGTACGTATATGAACAAAGATGACAATGTAGAATTCGATAGCAGGGAATGGTCCATAATTCCATTGCCTGTTGGATGGCAAAGCCTTGAGGGGTTGAATGACTTGCATATGTTCCTCTCTTGTATCCATTCATCTCACAAGGAAAACAGCTGTAAATGAAGCCAAACTAATATTCCTGCTTGAGGAAATATAATCCTGTTTATTTCTCAAGATGTACTATATCATTTCTATGTTATAGCTTTCTATCCTTACTCACTCATAGGTCTGTTTTCTTAAATTTGTGTCATGCTTCCTGAGATACTTCATTTTTTAATTCACTTTTTTGGTCATACTTTCCTTTTGTTGAGGTAACATCATCAACCAATTTGTTGGTAAGACAATAACCACTCTGCTGTTAATTTTTTGTCAAGGTAAACCTTGAAAATGCCCAATCTACGTCTGTATTTACTATTTCACTTTTCTGTAATCCATATGTTTAAATCATACCTAATATTAAATTCTGTCTAGAAAGAAGTCTTGGATTGGAATATTATCTGTTCACATTTTTAACAGTGATAACACACATTACTCTAAATCTTTTCCATCGCTTTCTTTACAAGTTTGACAACTGGTAAAATTACACAATTTTTCTTATCTCCTGAGAATTCCAATACTGAAAGTACAGGACTTCAAATTATGTTTGAAATTGACATTTCTGTGAACTATTTTAATTGAACAGTTAACATCATTATCCTTTCTTAATAACTTTCAGTTTTGTAAATCATTATGAATCAAAATCTACCAGACATATTCTTTCGGTTTTGTTCAATCCTGATACACATTAGTAAGCCATTAAAACAAAAATGCAAGAAGATTTTCCCGCTTAATCAAAATGAATTATCTTAATATTTGTCATAAGCATCCGTAAAGATTTCAGTATTAACTTGCTTGTTGGTTATTGTTGAGGAGGGATATATTCATGATATATCATGCTAAAGATACAAACTCTGCTTATATTATTGGTAGCCTTCATGACCAGATGATCAAGTTTTGCTTCTATGCTGTGATCTCCATTCCAAGCCTAGATAGCAACTCTGTAAAATTTCTTGCTGTATAAAAATAATTTCCAGCTGTTTTAACCCCATCTAACCTAAGTAAAATGTATCTCTGACCACAAACCCAATCCCAAAACCACTTGATGTCTTGGGAAAAAGGCAGTCCTAACAGGGAAATTATACTCTGGAAGATTCCTGCCCAATTTTTATTGTATATTCCCTAATGTCCACTGCTGACACCTTGTGGTATTTACCACCTCCTCCAATACAGTGAGTCCTCACTTAAAGGTAAAGTTGCATTCCTGAAAATCAAGTCTTTAAGTCAGGAGTTAGGAAAGGTCACAGGTTAGAAGCTGTGGAGCAGGAAAGTGACAATTGGGCTGCAGAGTAAATATAATTAAAATGAACCTCACAAAACTCAACAAGAGTACATGCTCCCATTAACTTTCCAAGATAAAGCAAAACAATGTTAAATGGGGTGATTTTAAATGAAGATTTGTTGTATGTGATACTGAAATTCCTCATCAATCTCAATGTTCACATCAATCCCCAATTTTCTTTGTCTTCAACCTGTCTAACGATTAGTTGTGGAGAATATGCCACCAGTGAGTTCCTACAAAAGAGGCACTGTTCTTAGATAAGACAAAAGGTTAGTACAGGACAGCAATATATATAATTCCACTTAGTCAGGCGTAGTTATTTGGACCTGACGGAGCTGATATAGGAGGCAGTCACATGATAGGATAGGATCTTCTGATTTTGTTAGGGATGAGTATGTGTTAGTGTGAGTGAGGCAGTTTACAAAACCCAGAAAGCAAAGGCATAGAAGTGAACAGTATGGATGGTTTTAAATGAAATAGTGGGATCAAATGTTGTAAATAGTAATATGGGAAATAGGGGTCAGAGAATGGCAGTAAAAGGCAAAGTGAAAAGCCTCAGAATATACTAACAATCAAGACTAGATGTTACAAAAAAATCAAAAAAAAACTAAAGGCTCCGTGACTGATAATGCTTAGTATTTATTATAATGTAAATAAATTGATAGACAGATTAAAGAAAATGCATACTATCTGATAGCCTTTACAGAGACACGGCTGTAGGATGGCAAGGATTAGGTGCTTAATTATTGACTAGTATTTGGCATTCAAGAAAAATAGGAAGCAAGGAAAAGGTAGAGGGGCCGCATTGTTAATCACGGATGATTTTGTGCAACAATTAGAGATGACCTTGCTTCAGGAGGTCAGCATGTAGAATTGATTTGGGAGGAAATGAGGAATAGTAGGGTAAACAAATCATTAGTGGTGTGGTCGATAACTCATCTCTCCATAACTACAACGTGGGACAGAGTGCAAAAGAGGAAAATTTGGGTGCTTGTTGTGAAGGAAGCACAGTAATCATGGATGATTTTAGCCTACGCATACAGAGGAACATCGATTATCTGCAGGACACGGTCGGGGAGTACTTCTCTCGGTTAATTGAATTTTGGATAATCGAATGCTGGATAACTAGTTTAGCCAAGCATCGGGACCTTGCAATCTTGCCAGATAATCCGATATTCGGATAATTGAATGCCGGATAATTGAGGTTCCTCTGTAAACTGGAAAAATCTGTTTGGAAAGCATAGACTGGGTAAGTTCTTCATAAAGTACTTTCATCACAGTACTTTAAACCAGTGTATTTTAGATCAGACAAGACAGCAAGGTATACAAGAGTTGGTATTATATAATGTAATAGGATATGTTAACAACTTTGGAATTCAGGAAATTCTTGGTACCAGAGCCATAATATGATTGAGTTTTATAAACAATTTGAAAGGGAGGAAGTTTGAGTCTAAGACTAGAGTTTTGAACCTAATTAAGAATAACAAAGTGAGCATGAAAGCTCAACTATCTGCAGTGAACTGGCTCATTAGGCTGGAGGATAGCTCAATAAAGACACAGTGGTGAACATTTAAAGCGATATTTTAACTATGAAGAAAAGTTGTAAAGTGAGGACCATAATTTATAGTGAACAAGGAAATTGGGGAATACATCAATCTCAAGGAATATAACTCCACAAACAACTGCAGATGAGATGATTGGACACAATTTAAAGAAAGGCACAGAATGAACCAAAGGTGATCAAAATGAAGAACTTAGAATATGGCAGGAAGCTCGGAAAGTAAAAAATGGATAGCATGAATTTCTACAAGTGTTTAAAAGATAAAGAGTAAGTAAAGTGAATTTTAGTCCTGGAGAGAGTCAGAAGGAAGAGGTAGTAGTAGATAATGAGAAAATGGTGGATGAAATGAATACATATTTTGTTTGTGTCTTCATTACAGAGGATGCACAAACCAATTCACTAAGAGCTGTAAATCAGTAGGTGGGAAGGAAAGAGGAATGATCAAAATTATCATGAGGATGAATATGGTACTCAGGGTTGGAATCTTATAAGAGTCTGAGTGACATAAGCAATGGCGAGATGTGTAGTAGAATTGAATGAGGGATGTTTTGACATCAAGATCACCTCCTTTCAAGTTTTATGCTTTTCATAAGTAGTGAGGCAAAGTTCTTACTAAGTGGCAAGATGCAATTTGGTGGTTACTATTGATCGTCAACAGCTAATAATGCCACAACTCACCTCATTATTCAGAATCCGACCTCAGCTAATATGCCAAATAAACTAAACATTATGAAGACTCAACAAGGGAACTCACCAGGACCCAATGTCATGTTGCTGCTATGGGTCCACTTCTTTCAATAGGCTTTCTGTGCAGACCTGCATTCACTGAGTGTGGGGTATGGCCATGAATTGCTATACCAGATTATTTAAAAATACATTTAGCACATACACTCACGAACACATGAAAGAAAGTCAACATCATGACCATGCATGGACAAACTTTTATTTTTAGAAAAGCCTTCTTTACTCATGCCACTAAAGTTCACTCAATAGGCTTTCTTCTTTCATTTTCAGTCATTATGTCTCATCCCTAATTTTGCAGCTGAAGTGTTCCGCTGTGGACCCCCAAGAGGGTTCATGGGGTGACCCTGGGACATTAGTGAATAGATGGGTGAGAGGCAAATTGACCTTTATTTCACTTGAACTTCTAAGGGTTAGAGGAATACAGACAGGGTGGAGTCGGAGGGAAAGCCGTGAGTGGAAAATACCAAGGAGTCTATATAGGGTTTCATCTCCAGCTGGGTGCCTCCTGGCACTGCCCTGTCCTTGTAAGAAGGCAGCATCTGAAATGGGGGTCAAGGTTCTCCATTCCCCATCACCATGACTTTGGTGCTGAAGGCCAATGGTGGGGTGATGGATTGAAGGTGCACCATGAGGAGCTGGGCCTGTCTCTCCAAAGCAGCTGCCATCCGCTCCATGGAGGCAGCCAGACACTTGCAGGACTCACTGCACTGCTGCAGCTTCTGAGCATCCCATATACCCGGGAGCTGCTGCTGTTGCTCTCTATGCAGTGGGTAAAGTTGCTGAATGTCATAACGAGTGGGTCCTCTCCTGCCTGAGGCTGAGCAGGTGCCTGGTCTCTGGCAGACCTCCAAATGCCAGGGACCTGGGCTGTTTCTCCTTTGGTCAGTTATGGTACTGTTGCTGTGAGGTGCTTACCAGATTGAGTACCCACACTCTGTCAGTCTACAATTCTCACGGAGGTATCACTATCTGAGTTGTTGTGGGTGGGGTTGCAGAAGGTAGCATTGCCAATGCTTTCTTTGCTTCCTCGATACTCTTGTCCTCAGAGTTCCAGGATGGCAGCTCTTCCACAGTCATCCATTTCTTCACAAATTATATCAGGAAGCTTGCAGAAGTGGCCAATACTAGCCTGGTCAGCAATGTCCACACTTTTTACTGACCATGTCCTGGACCTATGGACACTGCTTAGAGGCATTTATTATTGCATTTACATGATGGAGCATTGAATATTTCCTCCATTCCTGTGAGGCTTATGAATTCCTATACATTAATAATTGCTAAACAATATTCTCATATCAACTTTAGTAATCTCATTGAATTGTTTCATCTGTTGATTCTGGGAATGAAGTTTTCTACTGTTTGCTTAATAATGGTTTATTACTGGACCAGTATTTGGACAATTGATTGTTTCTGGACTTGTTGTTCTCTAGAGGAGGTTGTCAATCTCCTCTAACTCTTCTGATGAGGTTGAGATTGAGACATGTGTGCAAGTTCATATGTGAAATTGTTTAATTGAGAACAACACACACATTTTCAAATCTTGTATCTGCATTGCATTGTAGTGTCACCTGTAGGATTCTTATGCTTCTGCCAATTGTTCAACCTGTACCATGTAGTCTTATCTCTATCAGTGATAATATCTGCATCTTCATCTATGAAGAACTGGACCGATAGGCCAGGAACCCAAATTCCCTGTATCTTTCACAAAATTGACAGGACATCCATTAGCCCAGACAAGTTCTATCACTTCTGCCTCATTGGGATTCGATACTTTCTTGAGAAATACCTTGCCCATTTTATCCATTGATATCTCTTACTATAAGTAACTGTGAGTAGATTACAGTTTTGCAAATGTAATATTCATCAGTGATGGCTGGAGTCCATATTATTCCACAAACCATAAGATTAGGAGCAGGTGTAATACATTCAGCTGACTGAGACTGCTCCACTGTACTTTGCGATCAATCTGATCAGATAATCCTAAGTGCCACTTTCCTGTCTTATTTCTATTAGCCTTGACATCCTTCCTGATTAAAAGTTTATCTGTCTTTGCCTTGAAAATACTTAATGACCCAACCTTCTGCAGTAAAGAATTCCACAGGTTTGCTATCCTTTGAGAGAGAAAATAAGTCATTCTCATCTCTGTTTTAAAAGGTGACCCCTTCCTCAGATTATGCCTCCGGTCCCAGATACACCCACAGGGCAAAATAACCTCTTCGTATCTACCCATCAAACCCACTAAGAATTTTATATTTTTCAACAAAAATCAAGCTCAACCTCCTCAACCTCTCCTGAAAACAAAATTCTTCCACACAAAGGATCAGTTTAATAAACCTTCTCCTTCATCTCCAGAATATTTTTCTTCAGTAAGGGGACCAATGGTTTACATAGTATTTAAGGTGCGATCTGATTAGAGTATTGTATAGTTTTAGCAAGACTGCTCATCTTATACTCTGCATTTGATACGGTGCTGACACTAACACTTTGTATCATGGTTTGCTTTCTTGAGGTTTGTCTTCTCTCATGATTTGTCAATGACTCTTTCTAGTTTCTTCTTTCAACATGATTTAAATAGCTTTCTCCAATGTTGAATCTTCCTTGGATGAAGGAAATTTAACAAAGTTTCGTCAAACATTCCATCAGCCATTCTGACATACAAAATTTGATTTCAAAGCTTCATATTCAAATTTTCTACAGGTATGTGGAGGACAGTCACAAAATTGTTTATTGATTATCCTTGTAGCTGAACTCCTTTGTTACAACTTGCTCTTTCAACATTTTTATCTTTTAAATTTTAGACTAAGCATCAGCAATTATGTTTCTTTTTCTCCAGTATTAGGACAACAGTAGTAACCTCAGTAAAAATAGTCTGATATTGTGTGTTTTGTCAATTTTTCCACAAAGGTTAAGTGGTTATAATCGATACATGTCAATGTCTTCCTGTAGTTATGGAAGACGTATACTTCAAAATGTTAAAGAGCTGGTAGTAAACCTAGAATTTCTTCTTTCAGTTGGAGGGCATCTTTTTTGGTCTTGATTTAGCTCTCTCTAAAAAGCTCACTGCTTTTTCAATAGCCAACCTAACTTCTTGTACAAGGACTGCACCTAGCTCCAAGTCACTGGCACCAATTGCTACATTAAAGAATTTGGACAGACAACACTAAAAATTGATCAAAAGTGTTCCAGCCGTTCAACTTCCTTGACCATACTACCTTGCTTTCTTGTTTCTCCATCATTATACTGAAATTTGGTATAAAACTGTTGTAGAGATTACACATCCCCAAAACTCTTGTGATTTCTAGTTTACCCTACAAGGCAGGGAGTTAACTAGTGATTGTGTTTTTTTGCTCTTCTTGACAGTACCTGTACAGAATTTATGTTACATGCCCTAGGTAGGATTGCTGTGCTTTCACATTTCAATGTTGTCAAGATGAATGAAAAAGCATAATATTCCCTAAATGGAGAATAACTGTAGAGGTGGAGAGTGATCTAAGTATTCTAGTGCATGAGTCACAAAATGTCAGAATGCAGGTACAACCAGTAATTAGTAAGGATTATTGAATATTATTGTTTATTACAAAAGGAATGAGACAGAAAAGTCAAGATATTATACTTCAGTTATACTGATCATTACTGAGATCACATCTCAAACTCAGAGGACAGTTTGGCCTCTTTATTTCACAAGAATGCAAATACCTTTGAAGGACGTTCAGAGGGGGTTTATTGGATGATCCCTGTAGTAGTGGGTTGTCTTATGATGAAAGGTTGGACAGAATGGGCTTCCTTTCACACGAGTGAAGGGTGACTTGTTTGAAGTTTATAAGATTCAAAAAGTCTTGAAAAGATGGATGTGGAAAGGATATTTCCTCTTGTGAGTCACACAAGAACTTTGTGGGGGGGGCGTCGGGGGTCAGGGAGCACTGTTTTGAAATTGTGGGTCATATTCTTCTTAGGAAAGGACTGATGAGAAATGATTTCTCTCAGAAGGCTGTGCTACATTGGAACTCTCTGCATGAGGAAACAATGGAGATGGAGTCATTGGTTATTTTAGGTGGAGGGAGACAGCTTTTTGTTAGACAGTGGAATCTAAAGTTATCAAGAATAGGTACAAATATAGATTTCAAAACACAAACTGATTGGCCATGATCTTATTAAATGGCAAAGAAAGCACAAATGGCCCAAGGAATTTTGCTGTTGCTTAAGTTGCTGGTGTTTCTTGAAGAGTGAGCAGGAAGTGTTGATGAGGGCAGTGTTGTTGATGTCATATGCATGGGCTTCCAGAAGGTGTTCAGTGCAGTGCCACATAACAGGCCTGTGAAAGGGAAATGTAACTCATGGAATAAAAGATCAGTAATAACATTAGCATGGCTTAGAAAGGATGGGCACTGGGAATTTGTTTCCATCAGGAAGGGATACTAGGACTCATGGGCACAGCCTTAGAATTAGAGGGGGTCAATTTAAAACGGAAATGAGGAGGCATTTCTTCAGTCAGAGAGTGGTTGGCCTGTGGAATTCATTGCCATGGAGCACAGTGGAGGCCGGGACGTTAAATGTCTTCAGGGCAGAGATTAATAAATTCTTAATCTCGCAAGGAATTAAGGGATACGGGGAGAGTACGGGTAAGTTGCATTGAAATGCCCATCAGCCATGATTGAATGGCAGAGTGGACTTGATGGGCCGAATGGCCTTACTTCCATTCCTATATCTGAAGATCTCATTAGCTGAGGATTAGAAAACAGACAGTAATGGTTAATGGTAATTTTTTGGACTATAGTTTTGTGGTGACCTACTTCGGCTCCGAATTCATGTTTGTGTGTATTGCTTACTAGACTATAAACTACAAATACCAATGTTTACAGCTCCTTGCTGTTATTTTCTTTCACCCAAACTGATACTACATCCTCTTCTTCTGATCTGAGATCTTATCATCATGTCTCTCATAATCAGCACTACCCTTCTTCCTTTGCTTTCTTGCTGATCCTACCAAATATTGAACATTCTTTAACATTCAGCTCCAGTCTGAGAAACTCTGCAGTGTTGACTTGATAATATTATTTAAATTATTGCCTTTCACTTATACTGGCGCCATCACGGTGGCTCAGTGGTTAGCACTGCTGCCTCACAGCGCCAGAGACCTGGGTTCAATTCCCACCTTGGGCAACTGTCTGTATGGAGTTTGCACATTCTCCCCATAGCTGCGTGAGTTTCCTCCAGGTGCTCCAGTTTCTTCCCACAATCCACAGATGTGCAGGTTAGGTGAATTGACCATGCTAAATTGCCCGTAGTGTTAGGTGCATTAGTCAGGGGTGAATGTAGGGGAATGGGTCTGGGTGGGTTGCTCTTCGGAGGGTCAGTGTGGATTTGTTGGGCCGAAGGGCCTGTTTCCACGCTGTAGAGAATCTAATCTAATCAACTCAGTTATGTTTTTGTGAATGCTGTGTGCATTCAAATGGAATGCTTTTAATTCTGCCTTTGATCCTTATTAATAAGAGGGGCTTATATCTGTTGTCTTCCATTCTCATCTACAGCTTTTTTTCTTTCCATAACCAACATTCTTTTATTATAATCCAATGGCTCAAAAATCTAATGTCCTCTCTACTACCAAGTTTTATCAAGCCACATATTCATTCACTCAACCTTATTTCTATTATCACTAACACATGCTACTGCAAGAAATATTGAGGTCATTGCCTTACAGATGCTTTTCAGTCTCCCTAAATTATACTTTCAGAGCTCATCTCTTTTTCTACCTATACTGCTGGCATTAATTTGGACTACAATTTCTGCAATTACTCTGTGAAATCATTAACCCTGATGCTATGGGGGGAACATAACATCTTTGAGCAACTTCAATGCCAAAAAAAAAGCTTTTCTGTCCCTGTATCAAATTGCCCAGCACAATTGCCATTTCAATCATTAACCACCTTCCCTCCACTCCCCATCCCCCAACCCCATAAACCATGCGGCTGAGCAATTTACAGTGCTTCACGTCTGACTCTTGCTACATTCCTCTGATGAACCATTTCCCTTACCAGGATCTAAAATGGAAAACCATTTCGTGAAGGGATAGTGAAGAAGAGGCTCCTGTGCTCTCTACCCGGTCTTTCTAGGTTGCCTAATGATTTCCCTGTTCTCTCTCTCTGTCTACCTGGTCTTAATCTGTGGTACAATTATTTTATTAAATATGCTGCCCATGTCATTCTCAAGTTTGATTCCAGCAAACAGTTAAGTTCCAAAGCCTGGAGCTCAAGTTGTTGCTACTGATGATTTTTCCTGCACATGTAATCAGCCAGGCCACGTGAAGTGTTCACAAGTCTCCACATGACACAGGGATTTCCACACAGCCAATCTGTATGCCATTGCTTAAACCTACTCAAAGCTGTATGCTTTAAACTGGACATAAGAAAGCAGAAAGTAAAATTATTCACCAATCTGCTCCGATCTGTTACGCCGTGCCTTAAGCCTACTTTCAGCTGTATAATTCAAACTGGAGATAAGAAAGTCAAAAGTAAAATTACTCACCAGATTGATTCTATTTCCTTAGAATTCTCATTTCAAAGCTTTGTAATCCTTGGAGACCATTTATGAAATTAACTATGAATTCCCTGGATTATTTAATTGTTCTATAAAATCACATTTCTTTTGAGAATTTTATTTGAACTCTGCTTAAAGCAACTGTCAACAGCTTGTACAACATCACCAAAAGTATTTGTGTCTTCTTTTGTGCCTTGACGAGCTACCACATCATCACGTTGCAGATTCTGTTGAATACATGAGTGGTTTTTACTTGTTCAGCTTGTGATGTCCACTCACTGTGTGGCAGCAATTGTTCTCTGGCCTTCTCTATCCTTCCTGCACCATTAATTTAAAGTTTTCCCTTTAATCACATGGATATTTAACTTAACCGATGGAAGTCTGGTGCCAGCTCATTTCCTAGCTGAAATTCAAACCAGGACCTCTTCACCAGATTCTCACTTCCTGATGAACTCTACACCAGACACTCGCAACTAGCTTCTATTCCATATTGTGCTGTACCTCTCAATAGATCTGGAGCAAAAGGCTTGACCATTAAGTGCTGTTTCTTTACCTTTTCCAAAATTTTGTTGAAGGTTCTTTGACTGTACAGCTGCTGGCAGGCTGCATGAGTAATTGTTAAAGCTGTAAGGATCCACATACACTATCCAACGTAATTCACATCATTTTTACCTTGTGGTATTAAGCAATTGCTAGTGCAATGCTGTATATGTTACAAAACCAATTACAACCCGCTTTGTGGCTGAAGAAAACATAAGTGTGTAAGGCAGGCAGGCAAATGGATAGGGTGTTATGGTTGGCAAGCTAGGCTTGGTCATGTCTGACCAATACCGGTGTCGGGTCTGGGTGGGCAGGGTCAAGTCATGGTGACTTGGAAATTAATTTTAATAGACAAAAAGTGTCACTCTGGAAAAGCACAGGAAGTCATGCAGCATCCGAGGAGCAGGAGATCCAACATTTCAGGCATCAGGATTCCTAATTAAGGACTTATGTCCAAAATGTCGACTCTCCTGCTCCTCAGATGCTGCCTGACTGGCTGTGCTTTTCAGCGCCACACTTTTTGGCTCTGATCTCCAGCATCTGCAGTCCTCCCTTTCTCCTAGTTAATTTTAATAATTGCCCAGGAGGTTGATTAAGTTTTAAACCTTTTAAATGTTCCTAGGTAATGATTAATTTTAAGTGACTCAGAACTCTTGAAAATATCTGACTTTTAGAAATAGTTTTGGAGAGTTCCAAATATTGATGAAATTTTTGAAATGATTCCCCAAAGGCAACTACATTGAAATCTTAACATTATCCAGATTCACAAATCTAGTCTATGCTGCTGGAACAATAATCTGGCCATCAAAATTTCTTGGCCCAAGTTTCATTGGCAGTTATGTGTAGTTTCACAAAGTAATGTTGTTTGTTGTCATATAGATTATCTTTGCTGAAAAAATGTGTCGCTGGAAAAGCGCAGCAGGTCAAGCAGCATCCAAGGATCAGGACAATCAACGTTTCAGGCATAAGGCCTTCTTCAGGAATCCTGAAGAAGGGCTCATGCCCGAAACATCGATTTTCCTGCTCCTTTGATGCTGCCTGACCTGCTGCACTTTTCCAGCAACACATTTTCAGCTCTGATCTCCAGCAACTGCAGTGCTCACCTTCTCCCAATTGATAATCTTAAGCAAGTAATCAATGTGATCCATATTTCAGTTAGGATTATTCAGTAAATGTTGTCTAACAATGATATCACATCCAATGTTGGACACCATGCTCTGGGTTTTTCAAGCACACACTGCTTAAACAACTTTTTAAATGAGAAAACCACAATGAAAACCATCTATCGCTGCTGCATCTCCATGACAACACTTTACACAAACAGAATTGACTTATATGGATTGAAGTCAATCAGTTAACTAAAATGGACATTTAACAGTTTATGCTGCATCACCATGACAATAATACTCCAACCAATCAGCATACTCTTGTCATGCTGTATAAATCATTGTTTCCATTCTGAAGCTGGTTTACTTATGTTTCAGCCCTGAAGACTGCAAGACTAAAAAAAACTTTGGTTCCATGTCACTTTTAGCAATGCTTAATTTCCATCTCTTTGTATTCTGACCCACTTGACAAAACAGCCAATATCCAATTTGCCTTTTTGAACATAATCTGTACCTCTTCACTGGCTTTTAATGATCCCTGCTTGACCATATTTCCTAACTTCTTAGCATTTATCAATGTGCTAGTACACCTTTCTCAACTCTAATGCAGATGAACTTGTATTTTTCTGTATTAAATGGGATCTTCAATATATTTGCCAATTATAAGTGACCTGCCAATGTCGCTTTGAAGCCTTCTTCACCAAAGTAATCAGTTTACCATGTTAGGAAAAAGTGAGGACTGCAGATGCTGGAGATCAGAGCTGAAAAATGTGTTGCTGGAAAAGCGCAGCAGGTCAGGCAGCATCAAAGAAGCGGGAGAATCGACGTTTTGGGCATAAGCCCTTCTTCAAGTTTCCTGAAGAAGGGCTTATGCCCAAAACATCGATTGTCCTACTCCTTTGATGCTGCCTGACCTGCTGCACTTTTGCAGCAACACATTTTTCAGCTCTCAATTTACCATGTTACCCAATTTAGTATTGTTAGCAAATTTGCATGTATGATTCTCTATTCTTTCATTCAAGCTAATTATCAATATAATGAAATTCTACAGCCCAGTAACATCACAAGTTATAATCTGACAGTTTGGATACAAAATAATTGTTTCAATTTTCTAGCCTGAATTGTCATTGTCTCAAATGTTGGCTGCTGTCAAGTTTTAGTAAAAAGTGAGGTCTGCAGATGCTGGAGATCAGAGCTGAAAATGTGTTGCTGGTTAAAGCACAGCATTCCTCATTCCTGATGAAGGGCTCTGGCCCGAAACGTCGAATTTCCTGTTCCTTGGATGCTGCCTAACCTGCTGTGCTTTAACCAGCAACACATTTTCAGCTGCTGTCAAGTTTTACACCAGCTGCAAAAAGGTATGAAACATGGATTGGAGCTTTGAAGAGTTTAAATGATAAATAAAATGCTGGAGCATCAGTTGTATCGCTGTTGAGGAAGCCCCATTATAACAGTACTATGATTGGAAGATACAAACACTGTGTAAACATCTTAGAGAAAAGAAGAATGAGATGAGATTTGAAAATGTTATTCAAAAATATGAGGGGTTCTAGATAGAGAGGACAGGAAGATTTAAGGTGATTGGTATCAGAGTAGGTGGTGAAATTAGGAAGAATATCTGTACCAAACAAATGGTTAAGATCTGGAATGAGGATATGGTAGGGCCAGATTCAATCATGGGTTTCACAAGAAAATTCAAGGAAACTGAAAAGAAAGTGTTTGCAAGGTTAGTGAGAGAGGTCAGGAAGTGCTGAGTGGGACTGAGAGAGCCAGTAGAAATAAGATGGGCCATATATGCTATTGTTGTGCTGAAAGCATTACTGCACTTTTACTGCAGTACCTTAGTATCAACTCTGAGCTTTCTCAGCTGTGCATTTATCTTTAACCCCTTCCTTTTCAGAAAATAATCAAATTTCCTCCTGGAAGTCTTGATTGAAGATGCCTTCAACATAACTACAAACGATACACTGCAGATGCCAACTGCTCATGGCATGATAAAGACTTTGTTGCCATTTTGTGATTCTAAGCAGCAAAATATGTTCAAGCCAGCACATGAAAGAAACAACTTCATCACAACATTCAACAACTTTACCAACTAACTCCATCACCATAAACAATTTGCTGCCCACTGCAGGTCTAACTACAAACTCAGAGCAGAACCTGAAACACTCCACCAGCAGCCGTGACCATGGACAAAAAGGTTCAAGTATCTGATCCCTTCCAAGCTGATGTTAGATATTTGCAATGTCTCGCAATTTGCAGATTTTACACTCTTACTTCCAAATTAGAAAGTTATGCATAAATTGCAGTCTAGAGACTTGAGCTCAAATTTGGCAAATGTAGCTTTGAGGGTAAGTGTATACAATGGATTTGGGACAATGTTTTAACATAATACAATCAGCACCCAACCAAAGAGCAGAATATTTGATAGTGGATAATTTTTAAAAAGACAGGAGTAATTAATAATTTCATGGTGAAAGATCACCTAGGCAAGAATGATCATATCATTTGCAACCAACAGTGGAGTTATGACATGATAAGTTTTTGTAAAAAAAAATGCTAATGACTCAAACTGAACACAAGAGGTTAAAAATGTTAACAATCCATTTGCTTTGCACCTACAAGCTTTTAAGTGAAATTTGAAGAAACATGCCCGGATATATTAAAAAAAAACTATTGCAGCCACACCAGCCGTGAACAGGAGGAGACCTTTTGACAACTGTTAACATAAAAGCTCTTGGTGCACTTCCAAAAGACTGCAAACCACACGATCATCAAGTAGCAGGTGTGAAACAAAAGCTAATGGACGATTAAATTGCTAACACAAATAAAAATAGCAGAACATGAATGACAGCTACAAAAGGAAATTAGAGCTGGGTAAACAGCAATGAGGTACATAGAGTTTATTCAATGTCAGCGAAAACAATTCAAACAAAATTTCAAACACGCTTAGAGATTTTAAAGCTACTCCCACTAACTGCTCCTGAATGGACTGTGTCTTTTTAGATCCAGTAAAAAGACATAACTTTTGTGAACAGACTGGATAAGTTAAGCCTCAGGTCAAAGTTCATTAAGACCAAGAGATAAGCCTCTTTTCAAGGGGATATGAGAAATTCCCAATGAGTTAATCAATCAAATCGACACAGTAAACATAACATAATTTTTTTTTGCCAGTGATCAAATGGACCATTTGCTGGAGACTGGGCAATGTCAGTGTTTGAAGACGTAGCTTTCATTGGATGGAACTCGCTTTTCATTGTATTTATATCCATGGGACAATAATAAATCTAATCTGTAAGATTATAAGAGAAAGCTTGCCTCAGAGCATAGTCAGCTAATCAATGGCTGGAGTTTGCTATTGCGTGGGCTGATCATATGTTTCGATCTAACTTTCTGACAAGTCCATATAAACAGTTTGCTTGTGATTGCAGGAATTATATGGGTAAGATTTTTGCTGTGAACTTTTGCTTTATAAAGAGCATTGGTGATATCCTACTATTTGAACAGCCTCAGATTACCAATATCAGAGGAAACATAACGGACCAGGGAAAGTGGGAACAAAAGACTACAGAGGCAACATTCCAATTTTGTGCATGCCTGTATGGAGATTCACCTTGTGGGGATGCTGGACCCAAATTGGGAATCCCTTTTGGAGTATCATGTTGGATCTGTTCCCATGCCACATTTTCAATTGTGAAAATGTATGCTTGCGCATAAAATCTGCATAAATTCATTGGGAATGGAAAAGTGGTCAAGTAGCTGCAATAGAAAATGTGAAGTCAAAAAAACAGTGTTTGGTCACTCAGACTGCTTATTCATGATAGATTTTGTGCCAAGTAAGTGATTTCCAAACCACTATTTTCACAATGGTGTGCTGATTGACGGACACTTCCAAATGTTTATTGAATAGAAATGTTTGTTGAAATACGTACACTTAAGTGAGGTGGTTGTTTACATAACAAATCCAGCACTTCAGTGAGATGTCATTAAGCATTTAAGTAAAATACATGTTTTCTTCAGCATTTATTTAAAGCAATTTCAGTGTATTGCATGCTGGTGTTGGACTGGGGTGGACAAGGTCAGAAGTCATATGACACCAGGTTAGAGTCCAACAGGGTTATTTGAAATCACAAGCTTTCAAACTGCTGCCCCTTCATCATCTGACAAAGGGGTAGAACTCGTTATGCTTGTGATTTCAAATAAACCTGTTGGACTGTGACCTGGTGTCATGTGACTTCTATTGTATGCTTGTTTGTATGAATTTTCTTTCCAAACGTGACATTGTCAACAGATAGGTAATTTTACTTTCTCTCAACATGTTTCCTAATTAATTTCCAAGCTGAATAATGCATGACTTGGCGTGGAGGGGAAAGAGTAAATGATAGTGGATGGAGGATATCACTGTTATTGCTTTGAGGATATACAAGCCATGGAAGTGAGAAAAATGAGGTTTGATGGCCACAAGAAATGGGTATATGGGTACACAGTGGCACCAGGATTGTACAGGGTTGGAAACAGGGACACTAAATTGACACAGGAGATATGGAGGGCCAAGAAAGGTGTGTCCAGCTCATACTTTGACATAGGGATGTGAGGGACCAATAGGACTGTATATAATGGCCTTAAGTTAGCATAGATGGGACATGTGGATTGAAGGGCAAGAGCAAGTGAGAGGTATTCTGTTTTAATCTGTATGTATAAACATTGGACATAATAATGCTGGAGCCTGGAGTCAGGCTTTCTGCCCAATCATGTAAAGGCTCTTTGGCTTTTTCTGGGATACCTGGCCTAATTTTCAATCCATACTGCTACCCAAAGCATAAATCTGAAGTACAAGCAGCCAACTTTAAAGGGTAGTTTGATGAAGCTGGGATTAATCCCACCCCTGCTGGTCTGATCTGGAAACAACTTCAAGCTTGCATTTAATAACTTTATTAGAGTTCTTTGAAGACGTAAGTAGGGTGGATAAAGGAGAACTGGTAAATGTAGTGAATTTAGATTTCAAAATGACACTTGAAGAGTCATAGAGTCATACAGATGTACAGCATGGAAATAGACCCTTCGATCCAACTCATCCATACCAACCAGATATCTCAACCCAATCTAGTCCCACCTGCCAGCACCCGGCCCATACCCCTCCAAACCCTTCCTATTCATATACCCATCCAAATGCCTTTTAAATGTTGCAGTTGTACCAGCTTCCACCACTTCCTCTGGCAATTCATTCCATACTCATGCCACCCACTGCGTGAAAAAGTTGCCCCTTAGATCTCTTTTATATCTTTCCCTTCTCACCCTAAACCTTTGCCCTCTACTTCTGGGCTCCCCCACCCCAGGAAAAAGACTGTCTATTTACCCTATCCATGCCCCTCATGATTTTATAAACCTCTATAAGGTCACCTCTCAGCCTCTGACGCTTCAGGAAAAACAGCCCTAGCCTGTTCAGCCTCTCCCTGTAGCTCAGATCCTCCAACCCTGGCAACATCCTTGTAAATCTTTTCTGAACCCTTTCAAGTAAGATAACACAAGGTAAAAATTCATTGTGTTAGAGGGTAGTATATTAGAATGATGGATGATTAGATAACTAACAGGTTAACTTGCTGATTCTTAAACTGAGTAGCTATAACATTGAAGTGCCATAGGTAGTTTTGTCTGGGCCCCAGCTCTTTCCAAACTAAATTATTGACTTGGTTAAAGTGATCGAGAGTATATTAGCTAAAGTTTCTGATGATGCAAATATAGGTCAGAAAGCAAATTGTAAGGAGGACATGAGGTGTCTGCAAAGGGATTTGCAAATAGGCAAAAAAAAATGGCAACAGGAATAAATGCAATACTACCCACTTTGGTATGAAAAGTGGAAAAGCAGAATATTACTGAAATGGAGAAAAGTACAGCAAAACTGCTGAGGGGAGTATTGAGTCCAGGCCCTGATAAAGCTTCTCAAATGTGTTGCACTAAGAGAAAATTTCAAGGACAGAGGCAAAGTATTTTAGTACAATTTTAGCACCAACACTCTGACTAAGCAGTGGCGAGATGCAGATTAATGATCATTATTGATTGTTAAATATCTCGTGAACAGCTCAATTCATCTCATTAATATTCACAAACCCATTGTACTAACGTGTCAAACAAATTGGATGTCTGGAAAACTTGTCAAAATCCAGAATAGGCATCTGGTGGCTTCAGCTCATTACTTTCTCTGAAAGATCTCCATGTTGGACACCAGGCACCAACATTGCTAGACACACTCCATGGTCACAGGTCACAGGTCACAGACACCCATTGGCATCAAATATGTGGGCATTGGCATCAAATATGTGCCAGCTGCTAAAAACTCTCATACCACCTCTCTAATCCACTTACAGGATACTTCTGCATTTCAATGCTGTACCTCAGCCTGTACTCACAACTATCACTGCAATGCTGCAGTGAAGACACATAGGCTCCAGAGACATGCACCTAGCTCATAGACTGGTTGAGACTATGAGATTTTAGCTCTGAGCTCTGACCTTGCTGTCATAGCATTCACTCACTTTGACTGCACCAGGATGCTCACACAATCCTTTCCTCAAATTACCTTTCCTTGCCTTTCTACACTTTGCTCCCTCAGCCAGAGATATCATGCTGTCCTACCTTGCCATTTAGTGCAGACACAGGCCCAGATGTTTGTCCTGGTTGTCAGCAGGCCTCAGTTAAGTCAGCGAATTAAGCCAAGATTAATTCATCAAGGGCATGATATCATCCTAGGGTATGCTTATGATGGTCAGAATTAGGATCCTGTCCACATATGGGGGGAGAAACGACAGCCAGTCTGCCACCCATCCTGGCTCTTTATTCGCTATTGCGGGTTGTTTTCCTACTGCAATGAGAAATAAGCAGGTTTTACAGGAGATGAAAGTGGATGGCACAGCTATTACTATTTGTTCCAGTTGAGAGGTGTTCCCGAATGAGTGAGTATGAATTCAGAGAATTCGGGGTTAGTGGTGTTGGAAGTTGGGTTGGGGTGTTCTAATAGTAGAAGGAGAAGGTGTTACAGGCAGCAGTGATAGTGGTACAGCATAAATCTTGGAGGGAGGTGGGCACAGTTGCAAAGATGGAGTGAATGTGGGAAGAAAGCTGATAGAACCTTTCCTGGAAAAGTGGAGAAGGTCATTGATCTTCTCCTTACATTGCTCAGCATTCCTCCCAGATGGCTGAAGCTACTTTGACACAGGTGGCAACTTCAAACAAAGTTGGGATGATCTGGTATCATGCCCTTGGGAAGAAAAAGTTTCACATTGCTACCACGCCGTCCAGCAGAATCTCCAGGACCAAGCATGCAAGGTTGGCCACCGATTTTCCCATAGCTGCATATCTGGGGCAAATGTCAGGAAGCAAGTAGGGCATCACTAGACTGTCTGTGTTTATCGGAGTGCACAGCAATGTTTCAAAGCTGGTGTAAGTGCAAAGGATGCTATTGTTTTGATGGAGATCTGATGTATGGCAAAAGGTGCCGGGAACAGTAAATGGAAGACAGGGCCACAACTCAGAAATGAGAGATGCTGTTGGGTGGTGTAGCTAGTTAACGAGTTGAGCTTGATAAATTACAGTGAGAGAACTCAATATGCCTCGTCACAGTTATGGCAAAAAGAAAATGCAACTTGAACTTAGTCAAGAAATTTAAGATTCATGTTGAGTTTTTTCAGGAATGTTCTAATTACAGGAAGAGAAAATGCTTCAGCATTGATCCAGGTGCTATCTAATTTTACCTTTAAAAGTCTGACTCTCCCACCCACAGCTTCTTTATGTTCTTCTGTGCTTCTCCAGGATTCCAAAAACTCTAGACAGCTCCAGACTGCTATCATCGGCATTTGTTTTAATTTCATTCCATCTATAACATTCATTTTGCATGGCGCTTCCTTGAAATTCTCCGAAACATGTCTAAAAATATGTTCTGCTTTTCTTTTCTTCCTCTTCAGGGTTGTTTTAACTGAGAAAGATAGAAGGAAAGTTTCTTGGCCAATGATGTTTGCAGATGATATTGAACTATGTGGTGGGGAAAATGAGAATATGGTTAATTATGTGAAGAACTGGAAAAGAAAAATTGGAAGATAGAGATATGAAGATTATTGGACCAAAGACCCTATTTATAGAAGGTCAGTTTGAACCCAGAGAAGAGATTAAGACTGAGGATGTCAAGGTAATGGGTGAAAACTTGAAAAAGTGAACAATTTTAAAAACTGGGCAAGAGGTAGAAGTGTGAAAATAGGGATTAAGCAATGGATTAATGCTGGCTGAATTTGCAAGAAGTGCTATGTTATAGGGAAATATGTCTAAAACTGTAGACAGAATTTCCAAAAGAAATGTGAGACTGGTCTTGTAATGTAATGCAATAATGTAGATGATGTCAGGAAGAAATGACCAACAGGATATTGATGAGATATGGTAGCTAAAATGAATGTGTGGAGCAACGAGAATGGAAAAGATCAGGTATCAGCCTGTTGGGGGTCAGTGAAGGGTATGGAAGTGTCAAAGAATGTAACTGAGCAAAGATTGAAATGGTACGGTCATCTGTTGTGTTGATTGGATGGGCATGTGGGTGATGAGGTGGAACTGCCCACAAGAAGGAGAAGAGAAAAACCTGAGATCAGGTGAAAAGATATGATGAGAACCTAATTGGATTGGAAGAGCGATGGTGATTGACAGGAGGAAATGGAAAAAGGTGATCAACCAGCATTGAGTGATGAGTAAAATAAGACAAACTAATAATAATGATGAAGAAGAGGCTGCAGAATGCTGCAGAAAGATCTGAATATCCTCACATGAATCACAAATAGCAAATAATTATGAAAGCAAATTGGATTCTGATCTTTACTGCAAGGGGAATGAAAAATGAAAGTAGAGAAGCATCAAAAAGTGTGGCACTAGAAAAGCACAGCAGATCAGGCAGCATCTGAGGAGCAGGAGAGTCAACATTTTGGGCATAAGCTCTTCATCAGCAAACGGTGTAAAACCTGCACCCATTCTTCCCCCCTCACCTCCATCCAAGGCCCGAAAGGATCATTCCACATTCAGCAGAGATTTTCCTGCACATCCAAGCACCTCATCTATTGTGAGGTGAAAGTGAGGACTGCAGATGCTGGAGATTAGAGTTGAGAATGTAGTGCTGGAAAAGCACAACAGGTCAGTCAGCATCCGAGGAACAGAAGAATCGAAGTTTCGGGCAAAAGCCCTTCATCAGGAATGAGGCTGGGAGCCCTGGGGAGGGCAGAGAGATAAATGGGATGGGGGTGGGGCTTGGAGGAAGGTATCTGAGAATGCAATAGGTGGAGGGAGGTGGGGGTGAAGGTGATATGTCAGAAAGGAGGGTGGAGCAGATAGGCGGGAAGGAAGATGGACAGGTGGGACAGGTCATGAGGATGGTGCTGAGCAGCAAGGTTGGAACTGGGACATGGTGGGGGGAGGGGAAATGAGGAAACTGTTGAAATCCACATTGATGCCGTAGGTTGGAGGGTCCCAAGGTGGAAGATGAGACGTTTTTCCTCCAGGCGTTGGGTGGTAAGGGAGTGACGATGGAGGAGGCCCAGGACCTGCATGTTCTTGGTGGAGCGGGAGGGGGAGTTGAAGTGTTCAGCTACAGGGCGGTGGGGTTGGTACTAGTGTCGCGGAGATGTCCTCTGAAGCGCTCTATGAGTAGATGTCCTGTCCCCTCTGAAGCCTACTTGCAGAGCGCTTCAGAGAACATCTCCCAGACACCCATACCAACCAACCTCACCACCCCGTGGCCAAACACTTCAACTCCCCATCCCACTCTGCTGAGGACACCGAGGTTGTGGGCCACTTCCATCACCATTCTCTTACCATCCGACACTTGGAGGAAGAATACCTCTTCTTCTACCTTGGGACCCTCCAACCACATGGAATCAATGTGGATTTCATCAGTTTCCTCATTTTCCCTCCCCCGATCTTATCCCAGTTCCAATATTCAGGCTCAGCACCGCTCTCACGACCTGTCCTATCTCTCCATCTCCCTTCCCACCAATCAGCTTCCCCCTACTCTCTGATTTATTACTTTTACCCGCACCTCCATCCACCTATCACACTCTCAGCTACCTTCCCCTGGCCCATCCCTCTCCCATTTATCTCTCCCCCCTTAGGCTCCCAGGGTCATTCCTGATGAAGGGCTTTTACCCAAAAAGTGGATTTTCCTGCTCCTCGGATCTTGCCTGATCTGCTGTGCTTTTCCAGCACCACATTCTCAGCCTCACCTATTGTATCCGTTGTTTTTGATGTGGTCTCCTCACATTGGGCAGTCAAGATGCCAACTCATAGAATGTTTCAGGGAATATCTCTGGGACACAGGCACCAAACAAACTTAACCGTGCTGTGGCCGGCCACTTCAAGTCCCCCTTCCACTCCACCCAGGACATGCAAGTCCTGGATCTTCTCCACCGCCATATCCTAGCCACCCAATGTCTGGAGGAAGCATGCCTCATCTTCCACCTTGGGACCCTCCAACCACACAGCCTCTGCATCGATTTTACCAGTTTCTTCATCTCCCCCTCTCCCCACCTCATCTCAGATCCAATCTGCAATTGCTCCCTTGAACTGTCCCGCCAGTTCATTTTCCTTCCCACCTATCCGCTTCACCCTCCACTCCAACTTATTACCATCACGCCCCACCTGCATCTAGCTATCGCCTTGCCAGCTACCTTCCCCCCAGCCCCACCCCACCACTTATCGCTGAGTCCCCTTCCCTCTCCCCACATTCCTGATGAAAGGCTCATGCCAGAAATGCCAATTCTCCTGCTCCCTGGATGCTGCTTGACCTGCTATGCTTTTCCAGCACCACACTCTGGACTGATCTCCAGAATCTGCAGTTCTCACTTTTTCCTTGCTGTTATAAAAATAGAAAAGCCTGGCTACAATACTATAGAACACTGATTAAACCACACTGAGAGTACTGTGTATGGTTTTGGGAGGGATATTAATACATTATAAATGGCTAAGAGAAGGCTCATTCAGTCCCTGGATGACGATGTTGTCTTTTGACGAAATGCTGAGCAGATTGATCTTACATTCTTTGGAATTTAGAAGAACGAGTGGTGACCAGATTAAAACTTATGATCTGAAGGGGAACTGTCATTATAAATGCATAGAGAAGATTTCCTCTTGTCTGGGAATTAGGAGCAAGGGGACAGAGTTTCAAAATAATGGGTGTTCTATTTAAGCGGGAGATAAGAAGGAATTTCTTTTCTCAAGAGGTTGTTAATCTTTGAATTCTCTACCCATAGAACAGTGGAGGCTAGATCATTGGATACATTGAAGGTTGAGTTTGACAGACAGTGAAGGCGTGAAGGTGAATAGGCAGGAAGTGAAGTTCACGCTACAATCAGATTAGTTATAGGCTTTTTGTACAGCACTACAGGGGTTAGGGGCCAAATAACAGACCCCTGCTCAGCAGACTTCTGCTCAGATTTAGTAGCCTAATATCTCTTTTATCAACCTTCACATGTTATAAAAACATTGCCTAACAACAGGCTGGAATGGAAACTCTCAAAGGAATGAGAATCTACGAGAGTGACAATCAATTTTGAATAAACTTTAATAAGACAGGTAAAAAGAAACAACTTTGAATTAGGCTGCATTTGTGGTTATATAACAAGCAACAGCTGGTATTTTTCAAATGCTTGCCATGAACTTCCTCAGGGATTCCCTCAATCATCTGGAAATCTGATTTACACATCTATCTGGGATTCCTACTGATCTACCACTAATGTAACAGTGACCGATCAGGAGAACTCCTGGGGAAGATTCCACAGACTTTCAAAAACAGGGACTTGAGGGAATAGCAATCACATGGATGAATGCACCATTGGTCCTCTTTACACACAGTGCTGCATTTTGGAACTTCTCATGCACTTTGTAAATGCAAAAAAAAATGTGTTTAGTCCTGGTGTGTTTTTCTCACAATAAAGATTTCAGCATATGGCTTCTTTTATACAGTGAACAATTTTTAGCTATTGTTTAATGAAGATCAATAACTGTATAAATAGCATTAGGAAAGCAGTGTATAAAATATCTCAAAGTCAGAAGTCATACAACACCAGATTATAAACCAACGTGTTATTTGAAATCACATGCTTTCTGAGCGCTATCCCTTGTCAGGTGAAGTGTCTGGAAATGTGTCTAAATATGCCAACACTTGTGAGATCTTAACACAACTGAATGAAAATGGAAATGATGTGTCTTCAGTGTACATAAAAGTGACTAGGATTCCTTTTCTGCAATGTTCCATAACTACATTTGCACCCTTGTAATGTGACACAATTGTTAACATTTACAGTGGGATGATAACGCCTGAAAAATATACCAGCTACATGCAGTGGAGAGCATAATAAACACATCCTTAAAAATCACAGGAAAAATCTTCAGTATTCATCTTCTACTTCTCTCCCCTTAGAAATACAATGAAATAAGACAATTAAATATTTCAGTATTGTTCTCGTAGAAACCTGGATTTTAACCCAATTGTGTAATATGTCACAAATTAAATGTTCCAATTCTCACTTTGTAAGAATGACAATCATTTTTCTTCATTGAATGTATATAACTATGCATTAATATATCTAGAAATTTTGCAATTATACTTATAGCAAATATTCCTCACTCCCAACAAGCTTTGTAATTGGGAGCTTAATGCTTTATTCAGTTAAAGAGAGATCAATGGAACTTAGTATACAGTGAATGGTAAGCAAAATCACCTCTGTTCATTGTCACCAAAGCAGCTAGAGTTTCAGCAGACTGTGAAGGAAGGTGTTAAAGAAATACGAGCAGTCCTACAGCACGTTTCACTACTAGAGGTCATCTCAAATTGCTTTCACAGCCAGTGAATGACTCTGAAGCACAGCCACTGTTGTAGTGTCAGCAGTACAATGACTAATTTATGCAATAACCACAAAAGCAATAATTACAGTTTTTGAGCAGTAAATATTTCCGGGATATCAGTAATCACACTGTTTTTCTTTGAAATAATATCATTAGATTTTTTACATCCAACGCAATAATTATGGACATCCTCTCAGAGTTGGAGACAAACCTGGATGAGAAGAACATTCATCGGGATGAACAAAATAGATAGGTCTAGAATAATGTCCTGCTAGTGAGTTTGAGGAGTTATGGTCCAAAATAAAATACAGAAATTCAAAGGAAATAATACATGTATTGTTAGCTGAGCCATGAGCAAATTGGCAGAGGATTAAACAGAGGAGAAAATTAAAAGCACGATCCAAAGAGTAGTTTGGGAATAAGGAATTTTGAATGGTGGAACACTGACCCAAGTATTAAAGGGATGGAGCTGTTCCATTAGGATGGCTGTATTTAAGCTAGGCTGGGATGAATATCATGGCAATTGTATATCTAGGTCTGTGGACAGGACTTTAAAACTACTAGAATGAGGGGAGAGTATTCAGGTGGAGGAAAATTTAGAACTCAAAGGGAAACATTGAGACAAAAGAACAGTGCAATGATGTGGGTCTAAAAAGCATGGTAGTTAAAGGCTCAGGTACTTCAAAGGTAATTGTGTATCAGTGAATACTGTTCATTCAAATAATGGCGGTTAAAAAATTGAAGTGAATTAACTGCTCTTTATTGAATGTGTGATGTATTTGGAATGAGATCGATTAAACTCGTGACACAAATAGTTAACTTGTTTACACTGAAAAGCCAAAACAGATCTGGGAACAAAATTATCAAGATTGGAAAATAAATAATTCAAAATTCCAAAGGATGTTCAAACTGGGCTCAAAATGTTAACTGTTTCTCTAGCCACAGATATTACCAGACCTGCTGAGTTTTGCAGGATCCTTGGTTTTCATTTCAGATCTCCAGCATCCACAGTACTTTGCTCTTATTCATGCAAATATAGGATCTGCTCCAGTTTTAAGGCAGGATATTCAGATAGGCTTTAATGATCCCATCATCTAAGTGCAGGCAAGACAATGGGTGAGTGTGTGAGTGAATAAGTTGGTTACTGAATAAGGAAGGTAGGTGAGTGAGTGCATCTAATGGGTGTAGTGATTAGGGCAATGTCAGCCAGGGAGATCTCATAGAATATGAATTTCCTGACTGGAACTGTTAACCTGGTGCACCAGGGAATCCTGGCTGACAGATACCTGACAATTTGTTCAATTGGTTGTTTGTCCTTTATGAGTCCATGTTTCGGATGTTAGTAGGTGATGTAAGGCAACACTGTCAATTGTGATCTTGCCTCACCATGCAGTCACACGAGGGAAGACAACAATCAAGAGAAAGAGATAATCAGGAGTGTCAGGGATTCTGCTCACACTATGAGCCAGCTCTGCACTAGCTGGGTCAGTGTCATGTACTGTGCATGTTGAAATAATGGGTGACTTTGTGGAGTTACTTCAGAGGGTAAGTACATTTGTAAGTGAGATAGGTAGGTAGCTGAAAATGCAGATGGGTACTGGGAAGGTGGGTAGATGTGTGAGTAGATAGTATGAGTGACAACAGTTGGCCAGAGGCCAACAGAGGGTTGGTCTACAGATACAACAAGTAATTAGGAAGGTAAATGGAATTTTGTCCCACATTGCTAAAGAGATTGAGTTTAAAAACAGGGAGGTTATGTTGCAGCTGTACAGGGTGCTGGTGAGGCCACACCCTGGAGTATTACATGTAGTTTTGCTCTCCATACTTGAGAAAGGATGTACTGGCGCTAAAGGGGGTGCAGAGGAGATTCACTAATTTGATTCTGGAGTTGAGGGGGTTGGCTTATGTGTTGAGACAGAGTAGACTGGAATTATATTCATTCGAATTTTGAATAAGGGGGGAGTCTAATAGAAACATATAAAACTATGAAGGGAATAGACAAGATAGAAGTAGAGAAGATGTTTCCACTGGCAGGTGAAACTAGGACAAGAGGGCATAGCCTCAAAATTAGGGGGAGCAGATTTCGGACTAAATTGGGAAGGAACTTCTTCACCCAGTGTGTTATGAATCTATGGAATTCCCTGCCCTGTGAAGTAGTTGATGCTACTTCAGTCAATGTTTTACAAGATAAGATAGATTTTATTTTTAACAGTGAAGGAATTAAGGGATACAGTGGGTGAGTGGAGCTGAGGCCATGAAAAGACTAGCGATGATCTTATTGAATGGCAGAGCAGGCTCGAAGGGCCAGATGGCCTACTCCTGCTCCTAGTTCTTATGTTCTTATGATCAGTCAGACTTGGATTGTGGGGCATGGTGATTTGTGGTGCTTGTTATTGAATCATTCATGTATTGTATTGGGTTTAGCTAAATATCAAGATACATCACTCAAAATTGTCCCAGGTCTTGAACTCTTGATGAATTAGAGACATGTATGTAGGGTTTCAAGCAGCCGGAAATCAGCACATTAGAAGTATAGATTAGAGTGGTGCTGGAAAAGCACAGCAGGTCAGGCAGCATCCGAAGAGCAGGAAAATTGACATTCTGCAGCTGTGATCTCCAGCATCTGCAGACCTCATTTTTTATTTCAAGCAAAAGCCCTTCATCAAGAATAGAGGCAGGGAGTCTGCAGAGTGGAGAGATAAATTTATCTCATTTATCTCTCCACTCTGCAGGCACCCTGCCTCTATTCCTGATGAAGGGCTTTTGCTCGAAATGTCGATTTTCCTGCTCTTCGGATGCTGCCTGACCTGCTGTACTTTTCCAGCACCACTCTAATCTAGACTCTGGTTTCCAGCATCTGCAGTCCTTGTTTTTACCTACATTAGAAAGTTTAAACAGACTAGGTAATTTCCATATGTCTGACATCAACAGGATCCCGTGTATATCTTCTGCCATATCTCTGGTCTCCAACAATCTGGAGACTGGAAGATTTGGGTCTACATTTTCCAAAGGCATTATGGTTAGTGTATCCTCTAAACTGTTCACAGTTATTCTGAGGTTCTGTGCATGCTAATTATCATAGCAAGACATTCACCTCTCGTTTCAGAAGCTTCTGCCTCACATGGACCTCAGAGTACATTGAGGTCAACAAGTACATTGGAGTATTAGTATTGTTGTTTGACCAATTTTTTCAGGTTTTGAGGTCATAACTATTAGGTTAGATACAGGGGAATCAATGAAAACAGGAAATTGGATTTCCAAAAGGCATTCAATAAAGTGCCACACAAAGACTAATATACAAGATAAAAACTCATGCAAGCTGGGAGATATATCAGGGTGGATGGAGGATTGCTTAATGAACAGGAAGCAATGATTGTGATGAACAGAACATTTCAGGTTGTCAGATTGCAACAAGTGCAGTGCAGCAAGAATCACCGCTGGGACCTCAGCTATTTGCATTAAATCTCAACGAGTAAGAGAAAGGGACAGGACATATGAGCTGATGACACCAAGTTATATAAGAATTCGAGCTGTAGGGAGGTTACAAAGAGGCTGCAAATAGTTAGGATAAAGTTAAGTGAATGGACAACAAGTTAACGGATAGAGTACAACATGGATTAGTGTTAGGTGATCCTTTTTTTCTGGAATCGAAAAAGCAGATTTTGTTTTTAACTGCATGAAATTTGTAAATCTTACTATTCAAAGAGATTTGGATGTACTGGTTCAAGGAAACAAGTTAGTATACAAATGCAATATGCAAATGAGAAGACAAATCACATGTTTTTTACTTCAAAGGAATTAGTGTAGAAAATGGGGAAGGCTTCCTACAATCACACAGACCAATGCTGATTCTGATTCAAATTTGAGCCAACTTTATTATTTTTGTGGAAGCTCTGATTATTGGAGTTTTTGAGGCTATGATGGAGATTGAAGGCAGCAGGGTCATTAAGGAAGTAAAGACCTCTAATCTCACTTAAACAGTGCATAAAAAGTATTCAACATGTCCAAAGAGTCACCATTCTTAACACTGCTCCGACAAATGTCTTGTAACTGACGTTTCTACTAAAAGCACCTGCTTAAAATGTAGGCCAAGCACCAGGAAAAATGGGGACAGTGTAAGTACCAACAGATCGGAAGAATCATTTCTGTTTTGATAGCCAGTGTAACCATGGCAACCCATTAATGGTGGTTGTATTCCAGTTCTGCAAATTTTATTGAAAAATAAAGACAAAGTTCTCAGGTATTTTAGACATTGAGTTTCCAGGTGATAAGTAATTGCTGGAAAAGAAAAGATTAGAATATTGTTCATCAAAAATAGAAAATGCATTAGACATTATAATGCAAGTGAAATGGACAATCCAGGATAAACTGCTTCCAGTTGAATAGCAATGCAACTGGCATTCTCTTTTATATCAGTAAATGGTAATGTGGACACAAGCATGTTGTAAAGGTTGACATGCGATTATGTATGATTTCTTAATATAAATCTTTCTTTTTGGCCTTTTCAGATTATCCATAAACACTTTAGCATCAAATGCTTACATGAGGGATTGCCGATATACAGCTCAGTGCTGCTGTCAAGTCTGCGAGAGTACTGTGAACCTGTCAGACCCATTCATATCAAGCTACAACCAGTCACATTATCTGTCTCTCCCTTTTGCTCATTCTGCCATATGTGTATTTCTCTGCTGAATTGAGAAGTTATCTTTTAGGCGAAACACAATTCTGCTTAATAGTGGGGCAGGTGCACCTTCAGTTGGAAACTATTTGACATTTGCTATTAATTGCAGCCTACCATGCATGCTCTGCTTGTATTCTGTGACCTGTTTTGATAAGGATGTGTTTAATATAAAAGTTTCTTTTGAAAATATCGGTAACTGCACCAAAACACATTAGCTGTAATTACATTTTCATAGCAAATCTTTTTCCTGTTACAAAATTATTAATTCCATGGAAGTAGCAAAATACTGTTCTGTTCAGTGATTCATAACCTTTGGAATATAATGTTCCTTAACTTGAAGTGAAGGTTCAAAAATTAATATATTCACGTTATTAGCTTGAAAGAGAAACTTTCCCTCAGTACAGCTCAAGACCATTAGGACAATACGCAGTCATGGCATCATAAAATCCCTACAGTGTGGAAGGAGGCTATTCTGCCTATTGAGTCCACACTAACCTTCCAAAGAGTATCCCACCCAGATCTATCTCCCTACCTTATCCCTGTAACTCTGCATTTTCCATGGCTAATCCACCTAATCGACATATACCTGGACACTATAAGCAACTTAGCATTTTTGAGTGACTGTGGGCTATGGGAGGAAACCCGTGCAGACATGGGGAGAACGCTGCCACGTTTTATGAGTTAAATTATTTCCAAGATCGTAAATCCACTTTGGCAGCTCTGAGGAAAACATAAGTGTGTAAGGTAGGCAGGCAAATGGATAGGGTGTTATGGTTGGCAAGCTAGGCTTGATCATGTCTGACCAATACCGGTGTCGGGTCTGGGTGGGCAGGGTCAAATCATGGTGACTTGGAAATTAATTTTAATAGACAAAAAGTGTCACTCTGGAAAAACACAGGAAGTCATGCAGCATCCGAGGAGCAGGAGATCCAACATTTCGGGCATCAGGATTCCTAATGAAGGACTTATGTCCAAAATGTCGACTCTCCTGCTCCTCAGATGCTACCTGACTGGCTGTGCTTTTCCAGCGCCACACTTTTTGGCTCTGATCTCCAGCATCTGCAGTCCTCTCTTTCTCCTAGTTAATTTTAAGAATGGCCCATGAGGTTGATTAAGTTTTAAACCTTTTAAATGCTCCTAGGTAATGATTAATTTTAAGTGACTCAGAACTCTTGAAAATATCTGACTTTTAGAAATAGTTTTGGAGAGTTCCAAGTATAGAGGAAATTCAGTATAAACTTAAATTCTTGAAGTGATTCCCTAAAGGCAACTACGTTGAAATCTTAATATTATCCAGATTCACAAATCCAGTCTATGCTGCTGGAACAATAATCTGGCTATTAAAATTTCTTGTCCCAAGTTTCATTGGCAGTTATGTGTAATTTCACAAAGTAATGTTGTTTGCTGTCATATAGATTATCTTTGCTGAAAAATGTGTTGCTGGAAAAGCGCAGCAGGTCAAGCAGCATCCAAGGAGCAGGAGAATCGACGTTTCAGCATAAGCCCTTCTTCAGGAATTCCTGAAGAAGGGCTTACGCTCGAAACATCGATTCTCCTGCTCCTTGGATGCTGCCTGACCTGCTGCGCTTTTCCAGCAACACATTTTTCAGCTCTGATTACCAGCATCTGCAGTCCTCACTTTCTCCCAGTTAGATTATCTTTCAAAGACAAGACTTCTTACTGTCCTCATCAAGACAGCATTAATGCACATTATCTGGCTTCTAATATTTTCCAATGAAGAATTTGAGAACAATCTGAAAATGACAAAAATTAAAGATTAATGTCGGGAAATGACGCATAATAACATGTCAACTTGCACACTTCAGTAATTTATACATCACTATCTGCACTGGTGCCCAATTTACTCTCTACTAATACCAGAGAAATTACTGTTGGCAATATTGCTAGATGATACTTTAATGATTTAATGCACTGTGAGGTGACCTCAGAGAGAAGACATCCTGAGAGGAAGGTATTTAAATTGTCCACATGCCTAATCAATGCAGCAGCAACATCAAGAAGCTTGATAATATCAAGCAGACCACTTGAATAACACCATGACTGCAAAGGTTCAGTCCTTCCATCACTGACACGCAGTGGAAAAGCAGCAAGATGCAATTCCAGAATTCAAAGAAGCTTTTTAGACAGCAGTCTCCAAATCCACTAAATCTAGAATGACAAGGACAGCAGATTCATGGGACCACCTTCAAGTGGTTCACTGTCCTGATTTGGAAATATATTACCATTCCTTCAGTCACACAATCCCAGAACTCCCTCCCTAACAGTTCTGTAGCTGTCAAATGAACCACCAGCTCATGACCATATTCTGAAGGACAATTAGGGATGGGTAATAACTGCTAGCTCTGTCAGCGATGCCCAAATCCCTTAAATGATTAGATTACTTATAGTATGGAAGCAGGCCCTTCAGCCCAACAAGCCCACACCGGCCCTTTGAAGAGCAACCCACCCAGTCCCATTCCCCCTACATTTACTCCTTCACTTAACACTACGGGCAATTTAGCATGGCCAATTCACCTAACCTGCACATTTTTGGACTGTGGAAGGAAACCGGAGTACCTGGAGGAAACCCACGCAGACACAGGGAGATTGTGCAAACTCCACACAGACAGTTGCCTGAGGCAGAAACTGAACCCAGGTCTCTGGTGCTGTGAGGCAGCAGTGCTGATCACTGTGCCACTGTGCCACCTAAATGAATAAACAAAATTTTCAAATACTGGGAGACAAATTCTTCAGGTTTCTTGGAAAAAAGTGGTGTATCCCTGCATATGTTTAGGCTACAGATCTGCCCTTTCTGATCTGTAGCATTGTCATCGGGGTTGTGTAGTCACCACCAATTCATGGCCTGCTGCAGGGGCAATGCCCCATGTGGTGGCAAGTCCGTACACAAGACACCTGCTCTAACTGGCAAAATAAAAGCAAATTGAAGTAAATTGGATCCTAATCAGACTCTTGTTCTCCAATTGCAGGCAGATGATCCTGGATGCTGCTCAACCATGTGAAACATCTCTGGAAGCAGGAATGCAATGGCATACTGTCCCAAAATGGTTACCTCCTATTTTCCTGATCCTTCTGCCTGCAAGCCTGCCATTGTGGTGCTGAGTAATTGCAGCCCACAGAATGTTTCAGTTTCAAATTGGAGTTTTCTTTGTCATTACTGCGTGTGGGTTGTGGTTGGGTACAGTTGCACTGCAGCAGATAACCATTGGATACCTCACCTGTCTGAAGCTTGCAAGGTATCTGTGTTCTCGTGCTATGGTCATGGTTCAAGCAAAGTAGTTTATCCAACTCCACCCATCATTATTTTGACTAACTATAAACATGCCTCTCCCTGGTCTGCTTCCCTCCAGCAAGAATGTATTTCATTTCTCCAGCCTTTCTCCACAACATAGTGCCCTGTTTTCTTAACCTGAACCAATATGAACATATCTTTAGCCACATTGGGATCAAGTGACCAAACTTCTATAGGCCTGACACACCTGAGTTTAACAGGCTCCTGTTTATGATTTGGCGCTTAGTACATTTATTCCAGTACCAAAGATAACCTGTAAAATGTATGCATTTTGATTTTTACAAGCAGCTCATTCACTTTTAACTGGTATTTTGCGCCATTACAACTTCAATAAATTTGCAGAATGATTACAGTTAAACCAAAAATCATAAAGACACAAGGATCTGATTTGAGATGCTGTTCATATTTAAATTTTAATTAGTCAACAGAATTGTTTGGTAATGGGATGACAGAATCTTTAATTGTAAACAATCACGGCCTTTTAAAAAGTCAGTTAAAAGGCAGTCACAGCATTCAAGCCCTGTCAATGCATTTTGTTCAGTTAGGTTATTAAGGATAATACATTCAAATTACAGCTCATATTGTAAATCATTTACAGCACTTCAAAGTCTTCCATATATTAAGCATGAAAGGAGAATAGAAAAGGGATGGCTATCTGAGGAAAGACATTTTCAACATTTCATTGCTGGCACGAAAGATGTGAAAGTGCTCACTGCCATGTTTATGTGTGGAGTCCCCGATGTATACATTGCAGTTAAAAGTCGGTTCACATGAAAAGGCTTTGTTTCTTTCTATGGTCATTATTAAAATATGCACGTTTTTGTAGAAACAATCATATTAGCAAAGTGCTGCATACGTTTGGCTTCCAGGTTTGATCCTGAGCACCAGCTCAGTAAATGGCAGGAACAGTGACAAAGGGCAGAAAGATGGCTGTTGAATTTTAGAGCAAAGGTCAGCTGTCTAAGTACAAAAATGATGTCCTTGATGTTTAGTTCTGCCATGAAAACAAGAATGTTTTCGTAACAGATGGAGCTTAGCAGAACATCCTGCCTATATATATCAGAAAAATGTAATTACAGGACAGTACAGAGCACTGCTGTTTTAAAATCTGCTGCAAAATATAACATAGTAATGTGTTAGCAACAAGGGAAGGATATGCCAATAGGATTTGAAGAAGAGGCTCCTGTGGAGCATAAGTAATAACAGAAAGCAGTTGGTCTGAATGGCCTCAAGTTATGCTCGTCAAAATAATTTCACAAAGGCTGGTATCCCATCAACAAGTCACCCTTTATTGACACATGTATCGTGACACTTGACACTGGTCTGGTTTCCTCAGAACCACATCTCAGAATGAAGAAAACCTCTGAAATTCCTGTTTATATCTGTCATCCAGGGCTCCTTGATTGGACTGATCTAACAGCCTGAATTGGGGAAATCATATTCTGTAAGGTCCACCTGGCTGACCTCATTACAATCACTTACATCCCTCCACCTCTAAATCCAGGGACAGAGGCCTGTTGGTTTTCTTGTAGCTTCTCCTGGAATGTTTTCGCAGCAGGTCTATTTCCTCTGACTCAGCCTCAGATACCGGGGGGCGGGGGGGCATGTATTGGACCGTAGCCCACCTCTTGCTCCAAAATGCCTTAGAGAACATTTGTCCCCTGCCTCTGCTGGGAAAAACACTGACGCTGCAACTTCTACCCCAAGGTTTCTTCGACATTAGATAGAGACGGAGAATCCACAAGTTCCGACAGCCTTTCTGACTGTTATGAGGGGGCGGGTATGTTTTGCTCCTGCCCTGTTGTAAGTTTATAGCTTTCTTGTGGTCCACATGCTTGTTAGGACCATGTCATCTGCCCAAAATTTATATATCATGGGACCTGACCACTCATCGACCATGACCCCTTACACATACAGGGTCATTTCCATGGTTGCAGACACACCACTTCGTCCCCTGAGGTAAACTGTCTCCCGTGCTGAGAGGAGTCTTGTGTCTGACGTTGGCATTCCTGATGCCATTTCACCCTTCGCCCTTGGAGGTCAGGAAGATCAGATTTAACCTGGTGCAGAATCTTCTCCCCATTAGCAACTCTGCTGAAGCTATCCATGTAGTTGATTGGAGTGGTCCAATAATCAAATCAGAACTCGCACAGTTCAGCATCAAGTGAACCTGCAGGCTGTTTGGACTGCTCTTCCCGCCAGACCATTGGATGACAGATGGTATGGAACTGTCCTTTCTATGCAATTCCCTGCTGCCCAGCGCCCTGCATTTATGTCTTTGAAGCTAAGCTTAGGGTGGTGACTTAGGATAGATACATGTGATTTATCTTGATTGTTGTCCGGGTACTGTTAAACAGTTTAAAATCCTACCTAACAACTGGGTAATTTCACAACGAAACATCTCCTCCTTGACCATCACCATACCCTCAAACTCCCAAATACAGTTCACCACCTCAATCCCCTCTCTCATGCAATTACCAGTGCTACATGACTCAACTACCTACTCCCAACTGAACACCCCCAGATGACCCAAACCCAGCCTTATTATCTATTCCCACCCAATTATTCACTGATCAGCCAAACACCCATTTCTACTCAACTGCTGCCAACCACTCAACTATGCCCAAAAAGGACTGACCACCCCTCAACCGCCCAATTACTGCCAATCTGCCTCCTGCCAATCAAACCATCCACCTCCCCTTTCCAATCCCCACACATACGCCTCACTCACTTACCTACTCAAAGTTAATCCACAAAGCACTTTGAAAGCAAAGCTTTAAAGGACGAGTCTGAAGGAGGGTAAATAGTGAAAAAGGTTCAGGGAAGGTATTCCAAAACTTAGGACATAACAGCAGGTAGCCGGTAGAGGAGGAACATAGAAGTGGGTAAGAGATCAAAACATATTTCTCGCAAAATTCCTTGCCTGGAGAGGATTGCAGAGAAAGAGAGGGATGAACAGTAGATAAGTTTGAGCATGAGAATATAAGTTTATCAATGAGAAGCTATGATGGTTCAGGACCCAACATAGTCAGCAAGTACTAAGAATAATGGGTGAACAGAACTTGGTGCAAGTCAGGATCTGAGCACCAGTCTCCAACTTTTGCTGCTAAGATAGGTTAAAACCTGTCCCCGTAGATTTATATCAGCAGCTAATGTACAAGAAAGTGTAAGGTAACATTGTTTGATACTCAGTACAAAACTCTGATGAATATCTCAGAAAAAGTGGTTTTCTGCTAAAAATTACATTGCATGTTTCTATAATGCGGAAGCCTCAAAGAAAGAATAACTACAAAGATTAATAACTTAAAGTCATGCAAAAATAAAACTATTCTAAACATCATAGCACACATCCTTTCACAGATATCATTTTGCTTGAGTTCCCTGACATTCTCACTGCAGTGAATTTGTAGGAATCACATACATTCCTTATATTATTGTTCAACTTATCCACCTTCTCATACAAGGAAACTCTCATGTCAGAGAAATGTGTAAGCCAATTTTGGAAACCTGTAATTAGATTCCAGAACTTAGGGTATTAAACTGTGTCTTTTTGCCTTGACCATGGTAACTTTACATTATCTTTCAGGAGATTGTAAACTCGCTCCCTGTTCACAGCAGGAAGCTGTGCAATATTCTGAAGAGCTAGACAGAAATAACAGCTTCACTGGGATATCACGCTGCATAAGAAGAAGTGTTGTATTACAAAACTGCTTCCTTATCTCAGCAACCTTTGAATTTCACAGAGAAAATAAATTCTGATCATGTGGGATACAGGAGAAAAAAATAATCATCAACTTGGGAGGAAAATATACATGCAAACTTTATCTGGCATAGAATTATTCGTTGATTTCTGTAGTGCATTTCAACTTTCTTTTCTGGTTTTACTCTAATTTCTATTACCTTCCCATTGTCATTCATACTGTAAGAAAGTTCTTGCTTCGGATGACGTGAGCATCAATGTCAAACCCAGCATTTATTGTCCATCTCTAATTGTCACAGAGAACAGGCTGTGTGTCACGTGTTTGAATTCTTGATGTCTTTGTTAAACTCTCAGTGATGTTTGGTAGCAGTCTCCACGATTTTGACCCAACAACAATGAAGGAACAATGATCTATTTCGAAGTCAATTTGATGAGTAACTTGGAAGGACCACTTGGACCACAACATTTTCCTGGTGCCTGCTAAATTTTTATTCTTCTTGGCAACAGATGTCATGTTTTTGGAGCATTAGAGACTATAAGACCAGAAGATATGGTGCCAGATTTAGGCCATTAGTCCAATTAGGTCTGCACCGCCATTCATTCATGGCTGATATGTTGCTCAATCCCATTGTCCTGCCTTCTTCCCATAACGCCTGACCTCCTTACTAATCAAGAACCTTTCTATTTTTGTCTTATATGGACTCAATGACGTGGCTTTCATAGCCCTCTGTGGCAATAAATTCCACAGACTCATCACACTTCAGCTGAATAAAGTCCTCCTGATCTTAGTTCTAAAGCTTAGTTTCTTCAGTCTTAGGCTGTGCTTTCAGGTTCTAGTCTCTCCTACTAGTGGAAAATCTTCTTTGTGTCTACTCTATCCAGGCCTATCAGTATACTGTTCGTTTCAATGAGATCCGCCTACATCATTCAAAAATCATTGAATGCAAACTCAGGGTCCTCAACTACTTCTCATATAACAAGTCCTACATTCCTGGAATCACTCCTGGTAAACTTCCTCTGAACGCTCTTCAATGCCAGCACATCCTCCCTTAGATACGAGGCTCAAAACTGCTCACAATATTCCAAATATAGTCTGACCAGAACCCTTTCCAGCTTCAGCTTTACATCCCTGTCCTTATATTCTCCCCCTCTCAAAATGAATACTAGCATGGCACTTACCTTCCTAACAGCCAACTGAACCTGCATGTTAATCTCATGAGAATCCTGAAATGAGATTCCTATGACCCTTTGTGCTTCAGATTTCCAAAGCCTTTCCCATTTAAAAAATAGTCCAATATTCTTCTTACCAAAGTGCATGACCTCACAATTGCTCATTTGCATTCCATCTGCAATTTTTTTGCTCACTCTCCCAGCCTGTCCAGGTCCTTTTGCAGCCTCCCTGTATCCTCAACATTACCTTTCCTTCCTTCTATCTATTTGTCATTTGTAAACTTAGCAACAGTGCCCTCACTTCCTTCATCCAGAACAGCGAAGATGGGAACAGGGGGAGGAGGCATTGCTAATTAAGGACAGTATTACGGTGGCAGAAATGATTTTTGAGGACTCATCTACTGAATAATATGGGTTGAGATTAGAAACAGGAAAGGAGACGTCACTGCTGGGAGTTCTCTGTCGGCCTCTGAACAGTTCCAGAGATGTAGAGGAAAGGATAGCAAAGATGATTCTTGATAGGAGCGAGAATAACAGGGTAGTTGTTATGGAGGTCCTTAACTTTCCAAATATTGACTGGGAGTACTAAAATTCAAGTACTTTAGATGGATCAGCGCTTGTCCAATATGTGCAGGAGGGCTTCCTGGCACAGTATGTAACCAGGCCAACAAGTGGCAAGGCCACATCAGATTTGGTACTGCATAATGAACCCGGCCAGGTGTTAGATTTGGAGATAGGTGAGCACTTTGATGATCGTGACCACAATTTGGTAAGCTTACTTTAGCGATGGAAAGGGAGATAGGTATATACTGCACAGCAAGCGTTTTGGGTGGGGGAAAGGCAATTATGATGCGATTGGGTAAGATTTAGAATGCATAGGATGGAGAAGGAAACTGCAATGGATGGGCGCAATTGAATTATGGAGCTTATTCAAGTAAGAGCTACTGCATGTCCTTGATAAAGTGTGTACCTGTCAGGCAGAGAAGAAGTTGTCGAGGGAAGGGGCCGTGGTTTACTAAAGGAGTTGAAGTTCTTGTCAAGAGGAAGAAGAAAGCTTATGTTAGGATGAGACGTGAAGGCTCAGTTAGAGTGCTTGGGAGTTACAAGTTAACCAGGAAAGACTGAAAGAGAGAGCTAAGAAAGCCAGGAGAGGATATGAGAAGGATTTCTATAGCCATATCAGGAATAAAAGAATGACTGGAGTAAAATTATGGCCAATAAAGGATAGTAGTGAGAAGTTGTGCATGGAATCAGAGGAGATAGGGGAAGCGCTAAATTAGTATTTTTTATCAGTATTCACACTAAAAAAGGACAATATTGGCAATGAGAATACTGGGATAGATGAGGTTCACAAGGAGGAGATGGTAGCAATTCTGGAAAGTGTGAAAATAGATATGTCCCCTGGGTCAGATGGGATTTTTCCTAGAATTCTGTAGGTAGCCAGGGAGGAGATTGCAGAGCCTTTGGCTTTGATTTTTATGCTGTCATTGTCTACAGGAATTGTGCCAGAAGACCAGAGGAGAGCAAATGTTGTCCCCTTGTTCAAGAAGGGGAGGATAGACAATCCTGGTAATTATAGACCAGTGAGCCTTACTTCGGTTGTGGGTGAACTGTTGGAAAAAGTTATAAGAGATAGGATTCATAATCATCCAGCAAGGAATATGTTGATTAGGGATAGTCAACACAGTTATGTGAAGGGTAGGTCATCCCTCACAAACCTTATTGAATTCTTTGAGAAGATGATCAAACAGGTGGACAAGGGTAAAGCAGTTGATGTGGTGTGTATGGATTTTAGTAAGGTGTTTGATAAGGTTCCCCACAGTAGGCTGTTGCACAAAATATGAGGGTGATTTATCAGTTTGGATCAGAAATTAGCTAGCTGGAAGAAGACAGAGGGTGGTGGTTGAAGGGAAATGTTCATCTTGGAGTTCAGGTACTAGTGTGATCCTGCAAGGATCTGTTTTGGGGCCACTGTTGTTTGTCATTTTTATAAATGACCTGAATGGGGACATAGAAGGATGCCTTCGTAAACTTGTGGATGATTAGATTAGATTAGATTCCCTACAATATGGAAACAGGCCCTTTGGCCCAGCAAGCCCACACCGACCCTCCGAAGAGTAACCCACCCAGACCCATCTCCCTCTGACTAATGTACCTAACACTATGGGCAATTCAGCAAGGCCAATTCACTTGACCTGCACGTCTTTGAACACTAAGGTCGGTAGAGTTGTGGATTGTGCCAAGGGATGTTGTAGGTTACAGAGGGATGTAGATAAGCTGCAGAGCTGGGCTGAGAGGTGGAAAACAAAGTTTAATGAAGGAAGGTGTGAGGTGATTCATTTTGGAAGGAGGAATAGGGAAACAGAGTACTGGGCTAATGGTAAGATTCTTGGCAGTCGAAATGAACAGAGATCTTGGTGTCCAGGTACATAGATCCCTGAAAATTACCACCCAAGTTGATAGGATTGTTAAGATGGCATACAGTGTGTTAGGTTTTATTTATAGAAGGATTGAGTTTCAGAGCCATGAGGTCATGCTGTAGCTGTACAAAATGCTGGTGCACCTGCACTTGGAGTATTGCATGCAGTTCTGGTCACCGCATTACAGGAAGGATATGGAAGCTTTGGAAAGTGTTCAAAGGAGATTTACTAGGATGTTGCCTGATATGGAAGGAAGGTCTTATGAGGAGAGGTTGAGGGGCTTGAGGCTGTTTTTGTTCGAGAGAAGAAGGTTGATAGATGACTTAATTGAGACATATAAGATAACCATAGGGTCAGATAGGTTGCAAGTGAGAGCCTTTTTCCTCAGATGGTGATGGTTAGCATGAGGGGGCATAGTTTTAAATTGAGGAGTGATAGATATAAGACAGATGTCAGAAGTAGTTTCTTTACTCAGACAGTAGTAGGGGCATGCAACAGCCTACTTCCACAGTTGTAGACTTGCCTACTTTAAGAGCAGTTAAATGGTTATTGGAATGACACATGGATGAAAATGGAATAGTGTAGGTTAGATGGGCTTCAGATAGGTTTCACAAGTTGGTGCAACATTGAGGCCGAAGGGCCTGTACTTTGCTGTAATGTTCTAATGTTCTATGTACAGTGCATATCTACATGGATACAAAGAACAGCAATAAAATTTAATTGGATTCTTCAGAACTATGTGACCTCATCTCATGTGCTAGTGGATCATTTCCTGTTCTTTTTCTCAGAAGGTGGTAGATGGGCTCCAAATTGATGCTTTTGTTGATAGAGTTCTAGTTGGAATGCCATGCTTCTCTGAATTCTCATGCGAGTCTGTTTGGCCTGTCCAAGGATGCACGTGTCTCCCTAGTCAAAGTGGTGTCCTTCCTCATCTGTATGTCAGAATACTAGTGATAGTGGGTTATGTAAGTATCCTGATATACAGATGAGGAAGGATGCCACTTTGACTGGGCCAATACATCCATCCAAGGACAAGCCAAACAGAGACATACATGAGAATTCCTAGAAGCGTGGCATTCCAACTGGAATTCCATCAACAAGCACATCGATGTGGACCCCATCTACCACCCTCTGAGAAAAAGAACCAGAAATGACATTACCAACACAGGAAATGACATCACATACCGAATTATTCCTAAGCATATAAATAGAAAGTGTAACATAACACCAGCGCTGCACCAGAGGCTCACAGATGATGTTACCTAATATGGTAATGAAATGTCTGAAAACTAACCTTCTAGCTCAGCGAAAAATCTTACATCCAGAACAAGGCCTTTTTGTGGCCATTATTTGTTCTTGAAAACCTCAATTGATTGTGGGGTGTGTAGACCATCCACAGGCCTTCCTGTCATTGACTCCATCAGGCTGGAGTCAAGAATGTAGCAGGCTTTCCACACCATTCTCCTATCTGATTAAATAACCCCACTCCTCGACACTAAATACGTCACAGGACAGGCACAACATTCTGCTGTCTTTGACCTTACTACAAACAAATGATTCATCTATTTCCATGGCTGAATCTGAAATGTACTGTTCACAACTTTCATACCAAACTTGACCATGAGATTAGCTTCCAACTGCATACTGAGGCTATTTTACCTCTTTCCAGCTCTGTAACTTTGTCCAATTCCATCTGTGCCACTGCTCATCTATTACTGATCACATAAGACCAGGTTATCGTCCAACAGGTTTATTTGAAAGTACAAGTTTTCAGAGCTACCTGACGATGGAACAGCGCTCCAAAAGCTTGCACTTTCAAATAAACCTGTTGGACTATAACCTGGGGTTGTGTGATTTCTAACTTGGTAAAAACAATGACTGCAGATGCTGTAAACCAGATTCTGGATTAGTGGTGCTGGAAGAGCACAGCAGTTCAGGCAGCATCCAAGGAGCAGCGAAATCAACATTTCAGGCAAAAGCCCTTCATCAGGAATAAAGGCAGTGAGCAATTCATCAACTTCAACACATTCCACCCTGACCGTAAATTTACCTGGACCATCTCTGACACTTCCCTCCCCTTCCTGGACCTCTCCACCTCCATTAATGACGACCGACTTGACACTGACATTTTTTACAAACCCACCAACTCCCACAGCTACCTGGATTACACCTCTTCCCACCCTACCTTTTGCAAAAATGCCATCTCATATTCCCAATTCCTCTGCCTCCGCCGTATCTGCTCCCAGGAGGACCAGTTCCACCACAGAACACACCAGATGGCCTCCTTCTTTAGAGACCGCAATTTCCCTTCCCACCTGGTTAAAGATGCCCTCCAATGCACCTCGTCCACATCCCTCTCCTCCGCCCTCAGACCCCACCCCTCCAACCGTAACAAGGACAGAACGCCCCTGATGCTCACCTTCCACCCTACAAACCTTTGCATAAACCAAATCATCCGCCAACATTTCCGCCACCTCCAAAAAGACCCCACCACCAGGGATATATTTCCCTCCCCACCCCTTTCCACCTTCTGCAAAGATCGTTCCCTCCGTGACTATCTGGTCAGGTCCAGGCCCTCACACAACCCACCCTCCCATCCCAGCACCTTCCCCTGCCACCGCAGGAACTGTAAAACCTGAGTCCACACCTCCTCCATCACCTCTATCCAAGGCCCTAAAGGAGCCTTCTACATCCATCAAAGTTTTACCTGCACATCCACTAATATCATTTATTGTATCTGTTGCTCCAGATGCGGTCTCCTCTACATTGGTTAGACTGGGAGCCTCCTAGCAGAGCGCTTTAGGAAACATCTCCGGGACACCCGCACCAATCAACTACACCGCCCCGGCCCAACATTTCAACTCCCCCTCTCACTCTGTCGATGACATGGAGGTCCTAGGCCTCCTTCACAGCCGCTCCCTCACCACCAGGCGCCTGGAGGAAGAACGCCTCATCTTCCGCCTCAGAACACTTCAACCCCAGTGCATCAATGTGGACTTCAACAGTTTCCTCATTTCCCCTTCCCCCACCTCACCCTAGTTCCAAACTTCCAGCTCAGCACTGTCCCCATAGCTTGTCCGGACTTGTCCTACCTGCCTATCTTCTTTTCCACCTATCCACTCCACCCTCTTCTCCCTGACCTATCACCTTCATCCCCTCCCCCACTCACCCATTGTACTCTATGCTACTTTCTCCCCACCCCCACCCTCCTCTAGCTTATCTCTCCATGCTTCAGGCTCACTGCCGTTATTCCTGATAAAGGGCTTTTGCCCGAAACGTTGATTTCGCTGCTCGTTGGATGTTGCCTAAACTGCTGTGATTTCTAACTTTGTCCACCCCAGTCCAACACTTGCATCTCCACATTTTCTGTGGTGTTTCAGATAGATGTAATTGCGATGATGAAGGAGACCTGTGATGAAAGTGTTAGGAATCATCAATTGTTTCAGCCAAAGCCAAAAGACACAGCTTCAGCAATGCCCCTTTCCAACACAGCCTTCTCAGAGGGGGTTGAAGCATACAGGTGTTCTTGTCCTCTTTTAGTTCTTTGCTGCTGCCTGTTGCCATGTGTCACTTTAACTAGGAAGAAAGAGTATGTCAGTGATTGCCCTACAATGTGTTTGGGTAATGTGTCTGACACAACTGAATAGATGCCAGTACATGAAAGCTGTGAATTGGGATTGTGTGACTTGCGACAGTTTTAAGTGTGAGACCATGAAGTACAGTGCATAAATGTTCAGGCTGAGTGCTGATGGATAGAGGTCAGCAGGTGAGTGTTGGATTATGGACAGCTGAACCATAGAATGCAACCTCACATGTAACATAACAGTATACATCACAGAATGGGTTACTATGAGTTTGCTGAGAATGGAAATGCAAAAAGAAGAAAGGAGTGTGCCTTTTGGGTAGATTAGTCAACTTAGAAACAAACTAAAAATAAATCTAGTGAATGAATTAAAACATTATTTTTTAAGTTAGATTAGATTTCCAACAGTGTGGAAACTGGCCCTTAGGCCCACCAAATGTACATGACAAGGTTAGGTAGAAATAGCACTTAAGAAGATGTTTCATATCTGTAACAAATGGAAAACCTGAATGGTAATAATATCTGGATTACTACCCGTGCAGTGCACAAGTTAACAAAGATATCAAAAATTTAGCTGGGAGAATAATTTAGGAGGCAATGTTTTCAATTCACGGGGCATGAGCATCATTATCTGGGGAAAGAGAGAGCTGCTCCATTGGGATAGATTCCAATTAAACTGGACAGAGATCCTGTACTAATGAACTACTATTGTACTAATGAATCAAAAAACCGGAAAATAGATAGGTCCACAAATATTAAGATAAAGGAGTGTTGAAATATGGGTAAATTTATAAGTGCGAAGATAACAAGTTAAATTCAGCAAACTGGCTTAATAGGATTCAAACCTATGTCTCAGGGGAATTAGATTGGGCACCAGATTGTCACTAAATCATGCCCCCTTGAGACGTACTTCTAACCATATATTTGCACTATCACACACAATGCCTACTTCTGTCACTGTAACATTATTCAAGTGCACTGCTGCCTCAGCTCATCGACTGTTGAAGCACTTACCCATGTCTCTGTTACCTCCAGATTTTGTTATTCAAATGAACATTTGGCTGGTTTCCAAAAGTTTGCTTGTTAACTTTCATCCTCAGTAAATCTGAGGTTATTCAAAACCCTGTTATCCACATCCCAATCCACACCAAATTGTCTTCTGTGCTCACTGGCCTACATTAGTCACCAGTTAACAGACACTTTTAAAATTCTCATTCATATTGAGGATTCTTAGAATCATTGAATCCCCACGATGTGCAAGGATACCATTCAGCCCATCAAGTTCACATCAAGTCAGTAGGACTTTAAACTTCTGAGTTGGGGGGAAGGGAAAATGAAAGCTACAGGGAGTATGGAGTTAAATGGAAAGATAAGCAGCAGGATAGCACATGTCCAGGCGGATTTAAAATTGAGGCAGACTGGGAATGCAGAAAAAAGCAAGGATAACTGAGGACATCATATGACTTCCAAAATCTCTAATGATAAGAAAGTTAGCATTAAAGGCACTTTACCTGAATGCTCGTAGCATTCATAACAAAGCAGATGAACTAATGGCACAGATCATAGTAAATGATTATAATGTGGTAGGCATCACAGAGACTTGGTTACAGGGGGTTCAGGACTGGCAGTTAAACCTCCAAGGATTTTCAACTTATCGAAAAGACAGGGAAGTCGGCAGAAGGGGTGGAGTTACCTTGTTAGTTAAGAACAAAATTCAATCTATGGCACTGAATGACATAGCGTCGGATGATGTGGAGTCTGTGTGGGTGGAATTGAGGAACCACAAAGGCAAAAAAAACATAATTGGAGTTGTGTATAGACCTCCTAACAGTGGTCAGGACCAGAGATGCAACATGTACCGGGAAATAGAGAAGGCATGTCAGAAAGGCAAGGTCACATTGATCATGGGAGACTTCAATATGCAGGTGGACTGGGTAAATAATGTTGCTAGTGGATCCAAAGAAAGGGAATTCATGGAATGCTTACAGGATGGCTTTTTGGAACAGCTTGTCATGGAGCCCACAAGGGACCAGGCTATTCTGGACCTAGTGCTTTGCAATGAACCAGACTCTATAAAAGATCTTAAAGTAAGGGAACCCTTAGGAAGTAGCGATCATAATATGGTAGAGTTCAGTCTGGAGTTGAAAGAGAGAAGGCAAAATCAGATGTAATGGTGTTACAGTTAAATAAAGGTAATTATGAGGGCATGAGAGAAGAACTCACAAAAATAGACTGGAAGCAGAGGCTAGCGGGGAAGTCAATAGAGCAAAAATGGCAGGGGTTTGTGGGTATAATTGACGACACTGTACAGAGGTTCATCCCCAAGAAAAGAAAGATTATCCAGGGAGGGATTAGACAACCATGGCTGACAAAGGAAGTCAGGAAGTGTCTTTAAGAAAAAGAGAGATCCTATAAAGTGGCCAAGAACAGTGGGAAATCAGAAGATTGGGAAGGCTACAAAAACAAACAGAGGATAACAAAGAGAGTAATAAGAAAGGAGAGGATCAAATATGAAGGTAGGCTAGCCAGTAATATTAGAAATGATAGTAAAAGTTTCTTTCAATACATAAGAAACAAATGACAGGCAAAAGTAGACATTGGGCCACTTCAAACTGATGCAGGAAGCCTAGTGATGGGAGATAATGAAATAGCAGGAGAACTTAGCAAGTACTTTGCATCAGTTTTCGTAGTGGGAGACATGAGTTATATCCCAAAAATTAAAGGGAGTCAGGGGGCTGAGTTGAGTATGGTTGCCATTACAAAAGAGATAGTGCTAGAAAAGTTAAAAAGTCTTAAAATTGATAAATCTCCTGGCCCTGATGGGATACACCCTAGAGTTCTGAGAGAGGTGGCTGAGGAAATAGCGGAGGCATTGGTTGAGATCTTTCAAGAGCCACTGGAGTCAGGGAAGGTCCTGGATGATTGGAAGATCGCTGTTGTAACCCCCCTTGTTCAAGATGGAAAACTTAATATGTTCAAGATGGGAGACTTAATAGAGATGTACAAGATAATACATGGCTTGGAAAGGGTGGACGCTAGGAAATTGTTTCCATTAGGTGAGGAGACTAGGACCCGTGGACACAGCCTTAGAATTAGAGGGGGTAAATTCAGAACAGAAATGCGGAGACATTTCTTCAGCCAGAGAGTGGTGGGCCTGTGGAATTCATTGCCACAGGGTGCAGTGGAGGCCGGGACGCTAAATGTCTTCAAGGCAGAGATCGATAGATTCTTGTTGTCTCGAGGAATTAAGGGCTACGAGGAGAATGCTGATAAGTGGAGTTGAAATGCCCATCAGCCATGATTGAATGGCGGAGTGGACTCGATGGGCCAAATGGCCTTACTTCCACTCCTATGTCTTATGGTCTTATGGTCTTAAACCCCAACAGCATCCCAAGCAGACCCACCCCCAACTCTGAACTTGTAATCCTGCATTTTTAATGGCTAATTCACCTTGCCTGCACATCCCTGGAGACTATGGTTAATTTAGCGTGGTCTGTCCATCCAACCTGCATGTCCTTGGACTGTGGGAGGTATCCATAGCATCCAAAGGAAACCCATGCATACACAGTAAAAATGTGCAAACTCCACATAGACAATCATCTGAGAGTGGAATCCAACCTGGGTATCTAGCACTATGAGGCAGCATTGCTAACCACTGAGCCACCATGCACCTTTCATAGTGTAATTCCTCTGATTCTATATTGCAGTGCTTACCAGGACTTTAATGGCTGTATCATTGTTGGTGGTCGCTTCAGCAGCTGAGCCTCTGAGAACTGGAATTCCTCTCTCAAACTTCTTTGTCTCTTTATTATTCTTTCTCCTTTTGAAATGTGCCTTAAATCATATCACTCTGGTCAAGTATTTGGCTGTGTATCAGGTGCATATCCTCTATGCAATGCATTGCTATATTTTGGTTCCTAAGAGGAATTTTGAGAAACATTGAAACTTGCATAAAATAATGCTATTAACAAGAATTGGCTTTCTCACTGTGTTTTATAGCCAATAAGATACTTTGTAAATAATAGGAATGCATTTTACTACTTTGGGGAAAAATGTCATTTCCATAGAGTTTCACGGTAGGTTTTCAATCCATGAGGCCCAGTGAATTTTCTTGCATTTTGCCCCAAAATTGCCTCATAAAATATACAGATACCCTTTTCATCCCATAATAGCCCGATTCTCTCACTTGCCACGACATGGATATCACAGCTTGTTTGAAAAATTAGGTCAAAAACGATAGCTATGGATAAGTGATGGCCAATAATTAAATAAATAATCCCTATTTCACATTCAATATAGAATCTCTTAAAGGAAACTTATCTCCACTGTAGAAGCCATGCCACCATGGCAAATGAGAGGCATTAGTAACAATAGCTTAAAACAAGAAACTTACAACATTGTCAAAAACAATAATAGCCATGAGGATTGAGAGGGTTTCAGAAATCAGCAAAGGACGATCAAGAAATTGATAAAGACAGAAATCACAGAATATTGAAGTGAAAACAGATTGTCAAACTTCTACAATTATGTAAAAAGGAAGAGATTTAGCATAGACCCCTTCAAGGCATAAAAAGGCAGAATTTATAATGGGAAACAAGGAAATGGCAGAGACATTAAGTAAATATTTGTGTCTTTGCAGTAGAAAAAGGAACATAACCACATGATGGGTCACATAGGGTCTATTGAGAATGGGAGACTTTAACTAATTTAGAATAGTAAAGAAAAACTACTGAAGATAGTAATGGGCCCAAAAACTGACAAATTGCCTTCAGTTGATATTCTACACTCCAGGATTTTAAAAGAGGTTGATAGAGAAATACTAAATGCAACTGCTTTGATCTCCTAGGATTCCCTGTGGTTTGGAATGGTTCTTTCGAAGTACAAATTAATAAATGTTCAAAAGAGTGGCTCATTTAGTAGCACACTTGCTTCAAATCACAAGGTTCTAGGAGCTGGATATTTCCATGTTTATGCTGAGTGCTATTTTTGGGTAGTTTCCTGGTAGGTATCCCGCTGTGGTACATAGCAACTTTTCTCGTGCTATTCTCCTGCTCCCCACATTATTACTTGTGCAAGTGGCCTCTTTTGCATTTGGCAGGAAAAGCAACATTTTCTAAATGACTTTCTGGCGTATTGTCCACTGGCACCATACTGAAAGTCCAGCTGCACAGCTCTTCCGACATTGTAGCCAGGAATTGTCTCATACACAAAACTCTAAGGAAACCAAAATGTTTCAGAAAGTGAAGGTGGTATCATACAATCCAGGTAGGGCCCTGGAATCCTGATGGAAGTGTAGTCGAGAGAAGGGTCATCCTCTACAAAGAGAACCATCAAAGGAGGCCATAGCACCAAATGCAATTGTACTGGACACAGTTTGCTATCCAGGTCACTGCTATCTCCAGGGTCAGATGGAATGCATAACGGTGCAGAAAAAATGTCAGTATCTTCTGCACTACACAAGGATAATTGCTGCCAACATCTCTCTGCTCTCCTGACTTGATCCACTGAGCACAAACCTCACCAATGATCATAATGATCATGGAGTACAAACATCACTCCTGCATGTGACACCTCTACTCACCAGCTATCACCCACCTCCAAATTATTAACCCACCTACACTCTGGCCAAAAAAGCAATGTGATCCATAGAGATTGGCATCCTCTGAACAAGTACAAACGGCATGAAGAAATTAAGCTAAGAGCCATAAGATGCATCCTATGGAAATGCATGAGATGACCCTGAGCAACCTGGCAGGAGCAGACAGGTCTAAGGAGTCCTTGTGCTCCAAAGTTAAACTCTAAAAGATCAAATTGGATTCTGATTCTGTAAGAGATCATTCATGATAGTGCATTGAGTCTGGTAGTTTGCTGATGCCAACTTTGCCGATGTAGGATGGAGAAAATGCTGTTCATGGAGAATTCAAGGACATGTTGGTGAAGGGACATGAAATGGAGGCCCATAAAAGTGAATGGTTTCTCAAGACAAGATGCTGAGAATTGCAAATTGGGCTATTAATTTTATGCAAATGCGTAAAAATCAGTAAGATTCTGACCTAACAGCTGAAACTTTAAAAGGAAAATCTGACATTTTTTCTTGACATCAAAAATTAGATTATTTCACTTTCTTTCAAGCCAATTTCCCACATTTTGTGCCATTGCCAAGGTCACTCAAAGCATAGGAAAATTCTGCCCTTGATTCAAGCCCCACTTGAAAACAAGAATCAAGGGAGATGCACTGGCAAGACAGGAGTGGGGGTGGGCGAGTGCTGTGTTCACAGAGCTACAGTTTTTCTGAGGCAATGTTAAACTGAGGTCCTATCACCCTGGTTGATTGGATGTGATAAATTCTGTGGTACTATTTTGAAGAATCAGACAGTTGTCCCCATTGCCCCAGGCAATGTTTATCCCTCAATCAACTTCATAAAAGCAAATTATGGTCATTATCACAATTATATTTTGGGAGTTTGTTGAATGGAAATTGGCTGTTGTGTTACTTACTTAATATTTAAGTAAGGTATTTAATTGGCTGTAAAGGTATTTAATTGGCTGTAAAGCACTTTTAACATCCAGTAGCCATGAAATGCAATACGTAAACACAAACCTTTTTTTTCCATAGACCAGTAGCCTGACAGTGTTTGTAAGGAAACATTAGAATCTCTTTTTAAAGGCATAACAACATGGCATGTGGAATTTCAAAATATTAATAGATAGTGTCCGGAATAAGGTGGGTGAACTTGCAGAATGGGTTGGTACCTGGGACTTCGATGTTGTGGCCATTTCGTAAACATGGTTAGAGCAAGGACAGGAATGGTTGTTGCAGGTTCCAGGATTTAGATGTTTCAGTAAGAACAGAGAAGATGGTAAAAAAGGGGGGTGTGTGGCATTGTTGGTCAAGGACAGTATTACAGTTGCAGAAAGGATGATTGGGGACTCGTCAACTGAGGTAGTATGGGCTGAAGTTAGAAACAAGAAAGGAGAGGTCACCCTGTTGGGAGTTTTCTATAGGCCTCCAAATAGTACCAGAGATATAGAGGAAAGGATAGCAAAGATGATTCTCGATAGGAGTGAGAGAGGCAGGGTAGTTGTCATGGGGTCTTCAACTTTCCAAATATTGACTGTGAACACAATAGCATGAGTACTATAGATGGGTCAGTTTTTGTCCAGTGTGTGCAGGAGGGCTTCCTAACACAGCATGTAGACAGGCCAACAAGGGGCAAAGCCACATTAGATTTGGTACTGGGTAATGAGCCCGGCCAGGTGTTAGACTTGGAAGTAGGTGAGCATTTTGGTGACAGCGATAGCAATTCTGTTATGTTTACTTTAGTGATAGAAAGGGATAGGTGTATACCACTGGGTAAGAGTTACAGCTGGGGGAAAGGCAATTATGATGCGATTAGGAAAGATTTAGGAAGCATAGAAGGAAACTGCAGGGGATAGGCACATTAGAAATGTGGAGCTTATTCAAGGAAAAGCTACTGTGTGTGCACGATAAGTATGTACCTGTCAGGCAGGGAGGAAGCTGTAGAGCACAGGAGCCGTGGTTTACAAAGGAATTGGAATCTCTGGTCAAGAGGAAGAAGAAGGCTTATGTTAGGATGAGATGTGAAGGCTCAGTTAGAGTGCTTGAGAGTTACAAGGTAGCCAGGAAAAACCTAAAGAAGAGCCAGGAGGAGATATGAGAAGTTGTTGGTGGATAGGATCAGGGTAAACCCTAAGGCTATCTATAGGTATTTAAGGAATAAAAGAATGACAAGAGTAAGATAAACGCCAATCAAGGATAGTAGTGGATAGTTGTGTGTGGAGTCAGTCGAGATAGGGGAAGCACTAAATGAATATTTTTCAACAGTATTCACTCTAGAAAACAACAATGTTGTTGAGTAGATTACTGAGATACAGACCACTAGACTAGGTGTGATTGAGGTTCACAAGGGTGAGGTATTAGAAATCCTGCAGAGTGTGAAAATAGATACGTCCCCTGGGCCAGATGGGATTTATTATAGGATCCTCTGGGAAGCCAGAGAGGAGATTTCCGAGCCTTTGATCTTTAAATCGTAATTGTCTACAGGAATAGTGCCAGAAGACTGAAGGATAGCAAATGTGGTTCCGCTGTTCAAGAAGGGGAGTAGAGACAATCCTGGTAATTATAGTCCAGTGAGCCTTACTTCAGTTGTTGGTAAAGTGTTGGAAAAGGTTATAAAAGATAGGATTTATAATCATCTAGAAAAGAATAATTTGTTTAGGGATAGTCAGCACGGTTTTGTGAAGGATAGGTTGTGCCTCACAAACCTTATTGAGTTCTTTGAGAAGGTGACCAAACAGATAGATGAGAGTAAACTGGTTGATGTGGTGTTTATGGATTTCAGCAAGGCTGAAATAAGGTTTCCCTCAGTAGGCTATTGTACAAAATGCGGATGAATGGGATTGTGGGAGATATAGCAATTTTGATCAGTAATTGGCTTGCTGAAAGAAGACAGAGGGTGGTGATTGATGGGAAATTTTCATCCTGGAGTCTAATTACCAGTGGTGTACCGCAAGGGTCGGTGTTGGGTCCACTGCTGTTCATCATTTTTATGAACAACCTGGATGAGGGCGTTGAAGGGTGGGTTAGTAAATTTGCAGGTGACACTAAGGTCAGTGGAGTTGTGGATAGTGATGAAGAATGTTGTAGGTTACAGAGAGACACAAATAAGCTGCAGAGCTGGGCTGAGAGGTGGCAAATAGAGTTTAGCGTGGACAAGTGTGAGGTGATTCACTTTGATCGGAGTAACCGGAATGCAAAGTACTGGTCTAATGGTAAGATTCTTGATAGTGTAAATGAGCAGAGAGATCTCGGTGTCCAGGTACAGAGATCTTGAAAGTTGCCACCCAGGTTGATAGGGTTGTTAAGAAGGCATACAGTGTTTTAGCTTTTATTAATAAAGGAATCGAGTTCCAGAACCATGAGGTTATGCTACAGTGCACAAAACTCTAGTGCGGCTGCACTTGGAGTATTGCGTACAGTTCTGGTCACCGCATTATAAGAAGGATGTGGAAGCTTTAGAAAGGGTGCAGAGGAGATTTACTAGGATGTTGCCTGGTATGGAGGGAAGGTCTTACGAGAAAAGGCTAAGGGGCTTGAGGCTGTTTTAGTTGGAGAGAAGAAGGTTGAGAGGTGACTTAATAGAGGTATATAAGATAATCAGAGGGTTAGATAGGGTGAATAGGGAGAGCCTTTTTCCAAGAATGGTGACAGCGAGCACGAGTGGGCATAGCTTTAAATTAAGGGGTGGTTGATATAGAACAGATGTCAGAGGTAGTTTCTTTACTCAGAGAGTAGTAATGGTATGGAATGCTTTGCCTGCAACGGTAGTAGATTCACCAACTTTAAGTACATTTAAGTCATCATTGGAAAAGCATATGGACGTACATGGAATAGTGTAGGTGGGCTAGGTGGAATAGATGGGCTTCAGATTGGTACGACAGGTCGGCGCAACATCGAGGGCCGAAGGGCCTGTACTGCACTGTAATATTCTATGTTCTATGTAGTTTCAACGTGATTTGATGAAAATTTATGCTTGCAAAATTGATCAGAAGTTTTGTGAACTAAGTAGAATGGATGGTCAAGAGCACATGAATCCAGGATAATTGGACTTCCAGAAGATTTTTTTTTGTGTGCAACTCAAGAGTTGGTAATCTAAGATTAGGGCTCGTAGGATTGACAGCGTGTTAGTATGGATTGAGGATTGGCTAATGGCCAGAAAATAACAACGAAAAGTTTTTGGGAAGGCAGGATTTGGAATGCTGTGTGAGTTAGTGCATAATCTTCAAGTACGTATAACCTATGAAAATGACTTGGATGAGGGGACTTAATGTAATATATCCAGATTTGCTGATGGCACAAAGTTAAGCATGAAGGTGAAACGTAAAGAGGGTGCAAATAGAACATAAACATTGCAAACCAGTTCAGAGGTGATGCAAGAAAATGAGAGTTGGAGTATTTTATGGAAGCTATGAAACAATCCAATTTCACAGGAAGACTAGAAAAGCATTTTTTTTAAAAAAAATGTAACAAGTAAATGGTTATAGTCAGAAGAATTGGGAGTCTTTTTATGTGAATGACAGAAACTTATCAATTGGGTACTGCAAGCAATTGAGAAGGTAAATGTTAAAATAGCCTTAACACACAATGGAATACTAGGTGCAATATTGGCCTCTTTACCAAAAGAAGAATGCAATTATCTTAGAGTTTCCTTTAGGTAATGCAAGTCAGTTACAATATTAGGTATCCCTGTTAAAAATCACACAACACCATATTTTAGTCAAACAGAATTGATTGGAAGCACACTAGCTTTTGGAGCGCTGTTCCTTTCACCTGATGAAGGAGCGTCGCTCCGAAAGCTAGTGTGCTTCCAATTAAACCTATTGGACTATAACCTGGTGTTGTGTGATTTTTAACTTTGTACACCCCAGTCCAACACCGGCATCTCCAATTCAGATATCCCTGTGGATGGGTGCAGACATTGAATAATAGATAAACTTGTAGCATGTGTTAATCATAAATAGAGTCATAGAATCACAGAACTATCCTGTATGGAAACAGGCCCTTCGGCCCAACTTGCCCATGCCGACCAGATATTCTAAATTAATCCCATCCCATTTGCCAGCATTTAGCCCATATCCCTTTAAACCCTTCCTATTCATATATCCATCCAGATGCCTTTTAAATGTTGTAATTGTACCATTACTCCATCACTTCCTCTGGCAACTCATTCCATACATTCATCAACCTTAGAAAAGAAAAATAAAAGAAAAGAATTCTCCTACCTTTGACATTGACTTTCAAACAACATGTGATATGAATGCTTTGACTGAAACTGAAGCATGGTAAAACAAAATTTAACAAAATGTGTTCATTAAGTAAATCTTAATTCTTAATGTGTTGCAGGTTAAGGTCACATGTAGGAACTATTACATTGCATTTATTGGTGTTTATGATATTTTATAAAAAGGCAATGCCCTAAAACGTAAACACTTTAGTTATGGAGAAATACATACTTCTTTTTCAGTAACAAGCAATTAATACATTCTCTTATCACATATCCAGTTACCCTCTTTTCTGATGAAACTGCAATTGAATATATCTGACTCATTTCAGCTTATTAACATTTTTACAGCTTAGAGAATTCTGAAGCATGCCAGCTTTCAGTTTGACTTTGCAGAACCTTTTGTGCTCAGTTTCTAAAGCAGCAGCACTTATTCTTTGCAGATGTTGCCTGCATGCCAGATTGTCTGGTGGGGGCTTTCAATAGTTAGGTGGGCTAGTAACTGCTGTTTGTATTAGAGTGTCTCCAAAGATGTTAGACAGTGATCTCATCTTTTAGTTGGTTCAAGGTCTACTTTCTATTAACCTTGAAGAGTATAAAAGAGCTTTTATGTAGAGCATTTCTACAAATTACAAGGAGATTTCTCAAAGACCTGCTTTGTGATTATCTTCCACGCTTATATGCCTCTAAAGAGATCTTTCAATAAACTTTTCAAATGTAGTTACAATGCTGGTAACAGCGGTTTTATTCACATATGCTCTCTTCCATGATTCATTAAGTAGTTGTTATGGAAATTATGTTTATTTTCCAGATTTAAAAAAAAATATTCAATTTTAATAACTCAAAATGCAGCTTCTCTTTTTTGCAGAATGATTTAAATTATTTACCTTCGGCTTCTAGTTCTCCCTTACTTGCATATTTGTTCCATTCGGGACTATAGCATGGAGGCAGAAAATTCTTTGTTTAAAAAGTGTGCATTTAGGCACTGAATGTAGTAAAGCATTCATTGATTAAATGATTCAAGGAAGCAACAGAGATAATTTACATTTTCAATTTGCATTATCTTGTGAACACAGCTGGAAACACCAAATGGAGATCTGGCTCCTCTAAATGGTCCAATATTTTGTTCAGTCAGATAAACACAGGAATGAATTGGCAACAAACTTTTCACCATCTATCTTTAAAGCAATGGGCAGTATTTTTGTATGATCCACTGATCTGAAAATGCACTCACTTTGCATTACTGTCACCGGAGTACATAAGAAGCAATTCTTCTTTACATCATAAACTGCAGAAACTAAATACTGCTTTTCAAGTCTTCTGAACTTAAATATTCTTACCTGGGTAAGATTCCCCAATTTGTTACTTGATGCTTGCAAGGAAGTTATTTTAGAAAGGATCCCTTCCCTGCTAAATGTCGTTTTTCCCAGAACTAAACAAATTCATGCTTTAGAAGAAGCCAGTTTAATGATGCTTCATTGAATTAACAAGAAGTATAGGTTTATTAATTAGAAAACACAAGGAGAATTACTAATGCAATGCACACAGACAGATTAGAAATTAGGGGTGAGTTGAAAAAGATAAAAGTTAAAAAGAGTTGGTCTCCAAATTATTTGCAGAGAGCAGATTATTGAACACTACGGATGTCGCAGATTGCCAACTGAGTAGCTGCCAACAGTTAGCCGATGATAGCTGTTTCTTCACGTCACTAAAAGTGACATCTTAGCTACGAGACCATTTCCAAGACTGGCCCTTTTTCAATAACAAATGTAAGGGTGCCAGGATGCAGGCCAGGTTACATATGAATTTTCCATAATAATTCACCAACATAAGACCTAACCTCTGATGCAGAGGTGGGAGCGGCAGCACCAATAATCACCCTCATTTTGTCTTGTAAAAGGTGTAACCGTATCTTGTCGATGTTGTAGCCCAAGTAAGATACTTGGGTTGCCTGGAACACTCATCTTTCCCTCCTAGGATATACCTTCACCTTGGAGAAACATTTCAACACTATGTTCAAGTTCTTTAAATGCTCTTTATTGGTCTTCCCAGTTATTAGCACATCATCCAACAAAACTATGACCTGGGGGAAACCTTGTAAAATGGTAGAAAATGACACAGGCTGATGATACCCCAAAAGGCAGTCTTGTATATGGGTACAAATCCTAATTGGTCTTAATTGTAGTGTGTCTCTGGGAATCCTCATCTAACCACAGTTGAAAGTATGCATGGCTCAGCTCCAGATTTGTGAAGGACAGAGCTGCGGTTAGCTTTCTGTATAAATCCTCTGTGTGAGGGATTGGGTATTTATACAGATGTGAAAAATGGCACTCTGTTTGTTTGAAATCTTCACAAAGGCGAACCATTGGACTTCTCAAATGGGAAGAGCAGTGCTGACCGTACTGCAAACTGGGCTGGTTTGATGATTCCTTCGCTTTCCAGCCTCCGAATTCCTGCCTCTACTTTTGCACATAAGGTAAATGGCACTGCATGGGCCTTGCAGAATCTTGGAATTGCTTCTTGTAAGGGACCCTTTTGATAGTCTCTGGACCTCCCTGAAAATCCAAGTATTTAATTAGGACATCCCTCAGGCAGCCATTTTCTAATCAAAAAAATACTGAGCCAGCCAAGGAGAATCTTCTCAACCAAGTTTGCCCCATCAAACTTGGGCCTGAGCCTTTTACTACAATCGGTGGGAACTGAACCAGCTGCTTCTCATAAGAGACTGAAATCAAAGTTGTGCCCTTAATATGTAGGGGTTCCCCAGTATAGGTTCTCAGCATGACCAATGTCTTACACAAACTTTAGGGTTTGGAGTCCAGAGCAAATTTTGGAAAAGACTCGTTCCACAATCACTGACACAGCAGTGCAGACATGAACCTCCATTAGAACTGGGTAACCATTTAACCATATGTTTATTTTGATTCTTTTTGAGTTGGATGTTGTTAATTAAGTTACCTGTTCCAAACCAGCTTTAGGTGGACTTTCCAGGCTGAGCACTCTCCTGGATACCAGTGTTTGAGCTCTGTCAGATGGTTCAGGCCTGGGTGGAAACTTTATTGTCTCGAGTCCATATACCAGCCGCAGCTACAATGCTTGCTGTCCAGGTCCTCAAGGAAGTTTTAACCATTTGACTGAAGCTGGGCCTAGTTTTGAGGTTTTGTATGGCCTGACATAGAGTCCCTCTGTTTAAGGTATGGCCTGAATGAGACTATGCAATTGTCTTCACTCAAGTGTTGTCCCCCAAAGTTCAGTTAGCTTGGTGAGCGTATTCACTTCCACTGGCATACTCTGTAACTCATAAGCTCCATTTGTCACACTTTGTAAGGATAAAGCCTATAGGGGAGCGCCTGTTTGAAGTCCAGTTTGGCTTCAGCTAGTAGGTGCTTTTGTGTCACCACATCATTAATCCCACATTCCAAGCAGTCTCCCAGCATGCCATTTAGCATTAAAACAAAATCACATGCCTCTGCCAGTCATCAAAATCCCAATATGGATTCCCGTGATTCCCAAACTGTCGGGTAAAAATGATAGCATCTCAGAATTAGAAGCAACTTGGGGTCGTCATATTCCTTAGCTAAACCCATCAACTCCTGAAAGGTTTTACCATCTGGTGTCTCAGGAAGGGCTAGGCTCCTAATAGAAGTAAAAGCTGCGGGTCCACACATTGTGAGGGGAATTACTCATTGCTTTTCATCTATCCCAATGTCATTTTCCCAGAAAGAAAAAACATATTTTTTCCACATACTGGGCCCAGTCTTCAACATCAGGATTGAATGAGACAAGCTTCCCAGATAATGGTATGATGCCAGAAATGCTTACATCAATTCAACGGTGATTGTTGTGAGCAGCTCGCTTTAAAAGAAAGTGTGATTTCCCAACATCGCCACGAAAGTAACTCCACAAAGACTGGTATCCAGCCATCAACTCACCCTTTATTTATACAGAATTGACCCAGCTAACACAGAGCCAGCTCCTAGAGTGAGCAGAAACCCTGAGACTCCTGTTTTCATTTGTCCACAGGGCTCCCTGATTGGACCAGGTTAACAGCCCCAATCATGGAACTCATATTGTATGAGGTCCAACCGGCTAACCTCATTACAATCACTATATCCATACCCAGAGTTACAAAGCATGTTTACCTGCGACACATTGGTAAATAGGGATAATTCTTCAACTGTGATCCTCACAGCACAATAATGTTCACACCTTATCTGGCAGACGCAAGAAGATTGAGTCCCACAAATGCACTGTACTAGAGTTGAAACTGGGTTTATAAAATCCTTTTTTGGATATTTCTGAACACATCTGCAACAGGTGTTTTTATATGAGATGGGAGAGATAATCAGACCCCCTCATTATCTCTTATCTTAAGTCTTTCCCTCCTTGAAATTTCTCTGATAATTTACAAGTGTGACTTCCATTTGTTTCACACAGAATTTTGCAAAGCTGTCACTGACTTTAAGTCTATAGCTTTTTTTCTCTCTATAGCAGTCCTCATTTTAAAAACAACACCTTTTGAAATTAAAAGTAAAAATAATGTCTATAAATACTTAGAGATTCTGATGAATCATCATAACATTGCATAGGTTACAAAGTTCTTGTACATATTTTATCATATTTTTATGCAGTGAATACTGGGGTGGCACGGTGGCTCAACGGTTAGCACTGCTGCCTCACAGCACCAGGGACACAGGTTCGATTCTGGCCTCAGGCAACAGTCTGTGTGGAGTTTGTACATTCTCCCCATGTCTGTGGGTTTCCTCCGGGTGCTCTAGTTTCCTCCCACAGTCCAAAGATGTGCAGGTCAGGTGAATTCACCATGCTAAATTGCCCATAGTGTTTGGCAAATTAGTCAGAGGGAAATGGATCTGGGTGGGTTACTCTTCGGAGGGTCAGTGTGGACTTGTTGGGCCGAAGGGCCTGTTTCCACACTGTAGGGAATCTCATCTAATGAGATATAGTCCAACAGGTTTATTTGAAATCATTAGCTTTTGGAACACTGTCCCTTCATCAGGTGAAGTGAAGAGAATGCCCAGGCACAGACTTTATAATCAGAGAGATCAAAAGATCACACAAGTGAATGTTGACAGGATGAATAATAGGTCGGTGTCAGTGAAGTGTCAACAACTAAATAACAAGTGAAGAGATGACCTATAATCCAATTAACTGAGGCAAAGAGATCATTACAAAAAATTAAAAAATAAGGTGATGCTGGAGACAACCCAAATGACTGGAATAACGTGGTAGGTATAAGAATTTCATACCAAAGCATTTAGAAAGATGGAGCTGTGGGCCCCATCCAGTTAGGTGACAGAGATTGGCAGAAAGACAGAAAACTCAGTATTGTGTAATGAAAACTGACTGTACAGCAACTCTATGGATAAAAGCATTGGACATGGGTTTTCATCTCACTATCTGCCTTTTTTCTCAGTTTATTTTGATGAGTCTCCATGGGCCCCATAGACTCCATCTTCTGATAACCTCAGGAGCAGGAGGGAAGGATGTGACAGCAACTGAGGCCAGAAGACCATCATCAGGCAACACCAAATCTGGGAGACACAGGCGAACAATCACAGATCACAAATGTTTCTGGCATGGAAGGAAGCCATTCAACCCATCATTCCTGCTTCGGCTTGCTAATTGAGCTTAATTACCTAGTGCCAATCTCCTGCATTTTTCCCCTACCCTAGTACATTATTTTTATTCAAATAATTATCCTCTTCAATGCCTCACTTGAATCTGCCTCACTACATTTCCAGACAGTGGATTCTGTAGCTGAGTGAACAAAATTTTCCTTATTTCACCTTACTCCTTTACAGATCATGTTAAATCTATGCCCTCTTTTTCATGCTCCATATATGAGCAGGAACAGTTTCTCCTTACTCTATCCAGCTTGTCAGATGTTGAAACCTCCATCAGATCCCCTCTTAATCTTCTCACCAAAGAAAACATTCCCAACTTCTTCAACTTATTCTCATCACTATCTCCTAAATGTTCCAAATTGATATTTGATTCTTTTTTCAAAGAACCCAATCTAAAAATGCACCATTTCTAGTCGGATCTCTCTCCATAATTTTTACTTACCTTCCTCCTTGCCCTCAATATTCAACATAATCACAGATATCCACACAGCAAATAAATAGACTTCTAATGCTTTGAGATAATAGAGACATCAGCCCTCTCTGAGTTGAGGGGGTGGCAAGAATTGGAGATTGCTTTTGGTGGAAAAAACAGCAGGCTCTGAATTTCAGAAACAGTCTGTTCTTTAAAGCTTTAGAACTAAAATAAATTATGGAAAGAACAGGATAATGGAGGAACTAGGCTAATTTGTGAATTGGGCAGATGAAACTCCTGATGTGTTGCATAGTCTTGTCCTGTGACTTGTCTCTTTTTCATGTAGACTTCAACGACTTGGACATGGAAATTGTGCAACAAAACTATTAAAATTTGCTGTTCATGCAGAGTTACGTAGCACAAGGAACAATGTAACACTAAAGCCCAGGAGATAGGAAAGTGGCTTCATTTGTTAGATATTTGGTATCATAGAAATAATAAAGAACAGAAATATACAACAATGAGAACAACAAAGATTTTAAGGGGTACAGGTTATGTACAATAATCTTTTAAAGTATGATCACAGAGAGGAACAGCCATAAAATTGTGTGTGTGTATAAGCTTAAACATAAAAGGAAACACTTGATGCTGAAACTGTTCATAGCATTCATTGTGGCACAGAGGAAATATGGGCAATTAATGGCTTCCCCAACATATCAAAGACATTGAAACTGAGTAAAAGATACTATGTAGGTTCACAAGATTATTTAGGATTAGAGGATAGATTTAATATTGGTGACAAGGCTCATATTAAATAGAAGAGTTTTAAAGAGGTCAAAGAGAAATGCTGTCAGAAGCATTCCTCTGGCTTGTATCAACCTGGTTGTAATTGCTAAAAATACCAGAAATTTTACTTGCTCTCTATTTTTGTCTCCTTGCTCCCAACAGTACATTCCAATGGCAAGTTTTGTTTGTTCACAAAGCTTCATACAGTTTATTAACAAGTCCTTCTTCAGTTCTCTGTGCTTCTGTGGGGAAAATACCTGATAAAGGGAGAGCCTCCATAGAATGGCTAACGTGTGGGTTTAACTGCTCACCTGTACTTTGTATCACTCTGCATTTGCATGGAGCCTGCCTGAACCTTGATTCTCAGATCTTTGACTTCCCATCCACTTGACCCCTCAATCTGATGCCTTTAACTTGCTTCCACATCTGAGTTCCGCAATTGAATATCGTTTGCAACTGCAGGGATAGAGAGGTCAGACATTTGAAAACAGAAATATTATAGATTTTTTCAGAAAATGTAAGCATAAGAAATGAATGCAGTTCATGTAGAATTACGGAGAAGTGGAAGAGACAAAGCTGAAGGTGTGGAGAGAGAAGGAATGGAAGAGCAGACTGATGTGCAAGAGTAGGAACAAACAGAATCGAGGAAGAGGCAAAAGCAGATGACCATGGGAGATACTGATTGGAAAACAAAGAAGAAAAACAAAACAGATAAGGAAAGTGGAAGGTAAAAGAGGATGTTGTGTTGCATTATCAATTAAGGAGTCACTTATTGTAAAAGGAGAGACAATATCTTGGAAAGGTCTTCGAATGAGGCTTAATGGCCAGAGTTTCAAAGTAAAAAAGAGGCCAGTCACCTTGCTGAGAGTGTATTGTAGGCCTCCAAACAGTCAGGGCTAATAGAGGAGCAGATGTGTAGACAATTCATTGAAGTGAATAACAATAATAGGGCAATAATATTAGGAGATATTAAGTTCCTAAGTATTAATTGGGATAATCAAAGTCTAAAGTCCAAATGATATGGGACACAAAGGAGGAAATCACAGAGGCTCTGACTCAATTTTTGCTTATTCCCCTCTGACCACAAAGAAAGTGCTGGAAGGTTGGAGGACAGTTAATGTAATTCCCATTTTCAAAAAGTGGTAGAGAGAAACCGGGGAATTACAGTAAAGCATAAAGTGCCAGCAGAACTTTAAAAAAGTTTGAAAGAGAGCTCTAAGAAATGTTACAAAACAAAGCACCCCCCCCCCCACCCCACCCCCTCCATTGTCACAGAACTGACAGATTAGGGAAATTACATTGTTATCACAGTGGAATCAAATGGATATCTGTGCATTTGCCTGGATTCCAAAGATACTATTCATCTATTAATGAATATTCTAACATTGGAAGAAACCATATCAGTACTGTCAGGGATAAATGTTTCCTGCATTCTATAGGTGAGAAATTACAATTAAAACACAAAGCTTGATCAGGGATTTTCATTGTTGACAATATCAATGCATCCTTTGGATGTACAAATTCCTGTATCCATCTTTTAGCCTTAAAGTGAGCTAGAAACTATTTGAACAGAAAGTGTTAGGGTATCCTTTTTTTGAGTAATTTTTCTTTATGAGCTCGCCACACAAAAGAACTAGCTACCTACATGTTATCACATGGTCACAGGCTTTCTGTTCTATATCACTCTAGACACAGGCTATGCCTGGTGATTACTTTGTACTGTGCATATTAGTTTAATCAAAAATAAACTCCACCAGAGCTCTTTGAATAAATAGAATCCATGTACCTCACTTGTGTTCCATTTCAATAACAAAATAAAATTTTCACAGAAAATAGAGAAGATAAACATAGAATTAGAGATTAGCTGATAATATCCAGATCCATTAAAAATATCTTGAAGCCATGAAGTAAAACATCATTACAACAGTCTTAGCAACAGCTTCCACATCTGACTGGGGTGGGAATAAATGTTCTTTTTTCTGCACTCTCTTCTTGACAATTTCTTGGATCTTACTTTTTGAATTTCAGGGGTACTCTTCCATCTTCTGGGATTCCTTTTACATTCTTACTAACTCCTTTATTAAGTGATGCAGTCACATGCTAATAAGGCCTTTTGTGTTTGTGCTGCGATATTTGGTTATTTGGACACACATAGAAGTAGATTAGATTCCCTACAGTATAGAAACAGGCCATTTGGCCCACCAAGTCCACATCGACCCTCTGAAGAGTAACCCAGCCAGACCCACTCCCCTACGTTAACTAATGCATCTAACACTACGGACAATTTATCATGACCAATTTACCTGATCTGCACATTTTTGGATCGTGGGAGGGAACCGGAGCACCAGGAAGAAACCACGCAGACATGGGGAGAACATGCAATCCCACAGAGACAGTTACCTGAGGCAGGAATCAAACCCGGGTCCCTGGTGCTGTGAGGCAGCAGTGCTAACCACTGGGCCACCTACAGAAGTAGATTTGGAATAATACATCCACTCTTCATTAAACTTAAAGTGCAACCAAAAGGGAAAGCATTCATTTGCTGGCAACACAATATTTGAATTGCAACAAGACAAAAGGTGTAATTTAGTTTTCTTTTTATGCAATTGATACATTCTTATGTATACAAAAAGCACCTTCCGTGGACTGGAGATGTTACAGTTGATGCATTTTCATCTCACATACGGAGAGCTGAAAGATTTTAACCAGGTAGCTACTACCCTTTATACTGCCTCTCAGATTTCAATTCCAATTTGATTTTAAATAAATTAAAAATTAACATTTGAACTAGCATTGATATTGATCTTGCATTGATGTTGATTTGGTATCGATTGTCATTTGCAGAAAAGACATACAAGTACAATATCTATCATTGTGGGTGAAGTTACACTTTTGAAAGGTCTGGTTCTAATTCTTAGATTATGTTTCCTAATCCCGGGCATTCAATAATAAATGCCCCCCTCCCGCTCTGCCAAGGACATGCAAGTCCTGGGCCTCCTCCACTGCCAAATCCAACTATCACCCGATGCCTGGAGGAAAAACACCTCATCCTCCACCTTGGGACCCTCCAACCACACGGCATCAGTGTCGAGTTCACCAATTTCCTGATCTCCCCTCCCCTCACCTCAGCCCAGATTCAACCTTCCAACTTGGCACAGTCCTCTTGAACTGTTTTACCTGTCCATCTTCCTTCCCATCTATCCACCCCGCTCTACTCTCCAACCCATCACCATCACCCCTCATCTTCATCTACCTATTGCCTTCCAAGCTTACTTCTGCCAAGCCCAAACCCTCCTATTTATCTGTCAGCCCTCCCCAACATTCCTGATGAAGGGTTCATGTCTGAAACGTTGACTCTCCTGCTCCTTGGATGCTGCCTGACCTGCTGTGCTTTTCCAGCCTACACTTTTTGATTCAATAAATGAGGCCTGGTGGGAAGAAAAGAGATGGAAGGAAAGAGGACCAAGGGTTAGCCAGAGTGACAAAGGTGAAAGTGAGGACTGCAGATGTTGGAGATTAGAGTCAAGATTAGAGTGGTGATGGAAAAACACATCAGGTCAGGCAGCATCCAAGGAGCAAGAAAATCAACGTTTCGGGCCAAAGCCCTTCATCAGGATGTCCATTGGAGAGGACAAGTCTAGCTAGCAGCAAGTAGGGAGACAACACCAAGTGAAATCCAGGCCAGGAAGTGAAGAGACTGTGAAGCAAGCTGGGGCTGAGTCAAGACCAGTCAGAATAAGGTGGGAGATGGTACCTGGAAGTGACCTGATCAGGAAACAAGACCAAGGTTAGTCAAAGCAAGTGGTCCAATTCTGGCAGCAAGGGCAAGAGCAGGGCAAAACCCCTTGGCAGGGCAGACAGGCTGCAATGTAGGCACTACACAAATGGATGCTGATTTCTAATGGGGATAGACACAGACAAAACATGCAAATGACAATAAAGTGAAAATTGCAACACAAATCGAGAAAGCAGGACTCAAAGAATTTAAGGTTAAAATGTAATGATGTTAAATGGAGCAATTTTAAATGGGAATTATGTGCACATGCAACCATTTAAGATACAGTAAACATGTGTAAATCCTTCTTATGAAATAGAACTATTTATTCTTTGATTATCCAACTAACAATACTTATAACAATAACATTCACTACATTATTTTTCCTGCAGTAGCTCCTGAACTTATACAGCTTTGAGCTAGGGACTCCACAATACAATTAACTTGATGATTTCTAAATTTTTCTAACTCTCCAGGTAACCGAATGTTTCTTTTCTAACAGTTTTAAAACTGTTCTCTCTTTCACTGCACCTCTCCCTTTCATGTCTACTCTCCCTCCAGCTACCTCTTACCCCTCTAATGTCTTAGACTGCCCCTCTAATGCAACAGTCTCTCTGACCTGACCACAACCCTCCCCTAGCAACCTCTCTGACCTGACCACACCCCTCTCCCTGTCAGTCTCTCTGACCTGAAAATGTGTTGCTGGTTAAAGCACAGCAGGTTAGGCAGCATCCAAGGAACAGGAAATTCGACGTTTCAGGCCAGAGTTCTTCCTGATGAAGGGCTCTGGCCCGAAACGTCGAATTTCCTGTTCCTTGGATGCTGCCTAACCTGCTGTGCTTTAACCAGCGACACATTTTCAGCTCTGATCTCCAGCATCTGCAGACCTCACTTTTTACTCGAAGTCTCTCTGACCTGACCGCCTCCCACCCCTGGCAGTCTCTCTGACCTGACCGCACCCCTCCCCTGGCAGTCTTCTGACCTGACTGCCCCTCTCCCCTGGCCGTCTGTCTGACCTGACCACCCACCTCCCCTGGCATGCTCTCTGACCTTACCTGACCTCACCTCTCCCCTGGCAGTCTCTCTGACCTGACCACCCCCCTCCCCGGGCAGTCTCTCTGACCTGACTGCCCCCCTCCCCTGGAGGTCCCTCTGACCTGACCGCCCCCCTCCCCTGGCAGTCTCTCTGACCTGACCATGTCTTGAACCTGTCTGCCACTCTCCTCTAACTGTCTCCCCTCCCCCCTCAGACCTTGTTATTTCACCTTCCTTGGCAGTCTCTC